>NC_092751.1:95610859-96262872 GCF_047496795.1 Chiloscyllium punctatum
TTACGCTGGTATCTTGCCGCTGGGCTGCTGTATTTTCTACAGATTCAAAGTGATCTGTGGGCGGTGCTGAAGATGATGTGTACGTATGATGTAACTGCTACACATGCAACATAAAAATCTCTTGCTTAAGGTAGACAGGTTGGATCGCACTCTGGGCAACAGGGAACCCGTTTTTACTCACAATAGATCACTACCAGTGTGAAGTTAAATTATAGAGTTTCATGTTCCAGGGCAGCAAGGAGAAAAATAAATTAAAAATACATCAATCATCAAAAGGTATTGCAATCATTTCATACATGGATTCTCATGTGTTTTGAGTTCCACGGAAAAAAAGGTCTATATGCAACTGTGTTTCGTGCTTTCTCTTTTTCCATTACATTTTCTACAACATGAGACAAACCTAGAAGGGATGAACACTTAAAAAAAATAAGTTCACATATACAGCAGAAATATCGTTATGTATCAAAATTCAGCATTCTTTTTCTAACAATTTCCTTCTTTGGGTGGTGGGGGGGGGGCAGGGGGAGGTGAAACTGAACTGGCTATTGCAATTACTACCCCACCCCAACTTCGTCACCTCAAAGAAATTTGTCTTTGCAAATTCTGGACCATTCTTTAAATAATTCAGATTACGATGAAAAAATAATGATACTTTTAAGCTGATTTTTTTTTTGTTGTGCATTCAAGCAACCAAGATTTTCTTCTTCCATAAAAAAGATAAAGCTACTCACTTTAATTATTCTTGACCTCCATGGATGCACAAAGTTTTTTTTTGTTTAAATTATTAATAATGGGCCTAAAAGGTTTGGACAAGTGACTAAGTAGGTCAGGTATATGTTAACAATGTGACATGACTAATGCCAATATAATGATAAATCTGCTGGACTTTCATTCTAAATGTGACAGCAACTACTAAGATGTGTGCTCTTCTCAAAAAAAACCTCCGCATTTCTGGTACTGTACTCAAGTATTGCATTTTGCATGCTCCACCATTATGGACTGTGAAATACAATGCATTTGGCAAGGGTTTGTCTTTGTTTTTCCAGCTGACTTGGAGCATTACCTCTAGAGTTTTCAAACAGCAGCAGTTTAGTTCTGACAAGCTCTTTCTTCAGCCTCACTAATCATGTCATTTTATTTATACATCTGTTCTACATCACATCATTAATAGACTGAAATTTGGACTCCTCATTTTAGGC
This sequence comes from Chiloscyllium punctatum, assembly GCF_047496795.1. Lineage (NCBI taxonomy): Eukaryota > Metazoa > Chordata > Chondrichthyes > Orectolobiformes > Hemiscylliidae > Chiloscyllium > Chiloscyllium punctatum. The sequence goes on from NC_092751.1 coordinate 95,612,059, forward strand.
ATTCCGTTATTCTCCAAGTATATTTTTAATTTTTTGCATGCAGCTTAATCACATTAATGATAATTATTTTTCGCTCGCCAATCTGCAGCATTCATTAATTTTCCCCGATTTCCCATTATGTATTAATGGCATAATGTTAATCTAAACCTGCCTTCCTTTCAGGTAATTAAACTTCCTTTCATATAGTCTGAAAAATGTTGCTCTCCGCTTAATTTCTCTTGCCTTAGTTATTTGACTAGTTAGAAAGAGTTGGTAAAGGGCATTGATGGCACAGTTATATTGCCGCAAGCAGGTGGCCAACAGAAGCTAGGCACTGTGCCACTGAGCAAGTAAGAAGATAAGTCAAACAAACTATTCCATAGCCACTCTTTGGCCAATGTAGTTGGCCAAGTTCTGAACAACCTGGAGCCAGTTATTGGTCCACTCTATTGGCTGCAGGGAACAATGGGTATTGGGGGAAGAGTTTCGGCCTTTACAAATTGAAGGCAAAATCCAAGATTTATCCATTCTGATGCACATAAAAGCATTAATGTTCTGCTCTAAAATAATAATTTAATTGTTTACAGGGGTTTTTACAACGTTTTTACAACATTAAGAGTTGACTTATAATAATTGTTAAGAGTTGAGTTCTCACACATGCTGGCCTTCATACACATCTTAGGTAAAAGATTTATATCTTGTAACAAACTTTATGGCAGTTGAACCAAATTCTGCCAAATAGGAACTATAATTAATGGTGGAGCTGCAATAAAATATGCACCTGTACATTTTATAACTGTTGGATATGAGTGTTTGGCTGCTGGATAGCAGGCATTTATAGTTTGTTGCTTATACACAATGCTCACCGGATGAGTAAATGCAGATTTACATTCAATAATGTACCCACTTCTGACCACCAATGACAAGCTAATGACAGAAAATATTTGATGTTTGATCTGCCTTCCACCAATAACTATACACTGTTGGCACAATAAGATTATTCAAAATGCACACTGATTGCAATGTACAGTTACTAATAACAAGATAATAATGCAAAACAAAAGACATTTTTACTTACGTCGTTTGCAGCCACATTTCTTAATCCTTTTTGTATCTGTGATGTCATCATGACAAGCTTTGCAGTAGAAAAATGCCCTGAAGCAATAAAGTACAAGGATGACCATTTATTGGACAGAAGCCTTTGCTCAGGCTACAGTGCCACATTTTTCACTCACACCCAACATGGCTTATTCAGATGGAGAAAGGTAGTGTAATGTCTTAGACAGCTAATCTTTACATGCGTTAAGTTCAAAGATGTAAGGCCAGAATTTAAGTTCCAAATTCCACAGTAAGGTTCAGTAAGATTGTTTGAGGGGAATAGGAGAGACATTTCATTCCAACTGAAGGAAAAAAAATTCAACAAAACATAAAAGGCCATTTGCCTCATCAATCCCGCTCCTTTCACAGCCATGCACACTTTGTGTTATCGTGGACTCTACCCAACATATTTAATCTCCTGAGGAAAAGTTGTGTGAAATTTCTCCCTGACCCCCTAAGGTAATTGACTGAAACTCCAGAATATCAATCTATCCTAACAAGACCCATTATTCAATTCTGACCAGCTGCCTCCAACCAATGACGTTTCCATGGCGTCGGTGTCACAAGAACTATTGTGTTTCCGAAAGTCATTGATCATCTCTGTCTGGACGTATCATTATATTCTTCAGTTCTACCTTTAACCAGATATGTAGCTGCTCTTCTTAAAGGAGTTAATCAGCACAGCCTGAACTGTTTTTTTTGCTCAGAATCTGTTCCAATATCTACACTACTCTGTGGGGGAAAGAACATTCTAATCTCAAGTCCTGCCTGAGGCATGTTAATTTTGTTCTCATTTCCTGTAGTTCTGCACTCACCGTCCAAGTTAAATAACCTGCTTACATCTGTATTATCCATGACTATCAGCATTTTAAAGATCTGGATCCTTTCCTGAACTAACTTCTCCAATGACAAATTCAGTTTGGACAGCCTCTTTTCATAAATCACAGCCCTAAGGCTTCAATCATCCTTGTTCTTCCTGTAAAATGGTTTTGTTAGTGAAATTTTCGACTCATAAGTGTGTGGGATACTAAATGATGGGAATGGAGAAGTTTATGCCTGGCACCTAATGTCAGCATTTAACAGGTCAGCTATGGACGAAGCTCTCTCAACCAAACAATTTAACTGTTTGCCAGCACCTTCAGCAAAGTAAAATACTCCCTTCATTGCAGAATTATCAAGCTATGTTTGACACCAAGTCACAGAAGATATATTTATGTTGAACATACAAACTGAGTGTGAGAGGAAGCCATTCAGCCCCTTGCTTAGGGGACCACAGTCCCGCCTATCCCAGTTAACCTTTCACCTCCTTACTTAACAAGAACCTATCTACCACCTTTTCAGGAGGCAAGCTCCAAAGACTCTCAACTTTAAGAGAGAAAAAATATCACCTCATCTGTTTGAGATGGGTGACCCTAGATTTTAAATAGTGACCCTTAATTCCAGATTCTCCCGTAACAGAAGACATTCTCTCCACATCTGCTCTGTCAAAATGCTAGGGATCTTGTATCTTTCAATAAAGTCAGCTTTTACTGTTCTAAAGTGCAGCAGATACGAGCTTATCCTGTCGAACCTTTCCTCATAAGAAATCCCTTAAAAAGAGGACGGGTCTGATGAAAATCATCCATCTACACTTACTGTCAACTCCCCTTCATAACTATCCCCTTCCTATTACCAATATCCTGGGTGGATTTGGTGCCTGCAACAGGTTGGAAATGTCTAATCTAGAAGTGCAGTAGGCCCATTGAGGAGGCAAGAGCTATAGGTTGGTGGGACATCCATCCCTTGGATCCTTGACTAAGGTGAAGGTCCACTGATGGCTGTGAATTGCTTGATGTATGGGCCTTCCATGCGAGATGACACTACTCTCACCACAGCTGAGTCCACTGACACCTCCACAAGATTCAATCATCAGAGTCAGTGAAGAATCCTTTTACCCTCAAAAGTATCAGATGAGAAACAGCATAACTTAGCAGCTGTCTTCTGTTATAGATTAGTGCAGTGTGGAAGCAGGCTATTTGGCCAAACGAGTCCACACTGACCATCCAAAGAGCATCCTACCCAGACCCACCCCTCTATCTCTGTAACCTTGTATAGCTAACCCACACAGGGCTAATCCACCTAACCTGCACGTACCTGGATACGATGGTCAATTTCTCACGGCCAATCCACCTAACCTGCATGTACCTGGATACGATGGTCAATTTCTCACGGCCAATCCACCTAACCTGCACGTACCTGGATACGATGGTCAATTTCTCACGGCCAATCCACCTAACCTGCATGTACCTGGATACTATGGTCAATTTCTCATAGCCAATCCACCTAACCTACACATCTTTGGACTGTGGGAGGAAACCAGAGCACTGGCAAAAACCCACACAGACACAGGGGAGAATGTGCAAACTTCATACAGACAGTCACCAAAGGCTGGAATCGTTCCTGGGTCCCTGGTGCAGTGAGGCAGCAGTGCTAACCACTGAGCCACTATGCCGCCTGTCTTCTCTCGACATATTGCAGTATTTAATTTTTTTTTGTATTTATAATTCATGTTTTGCATTTTAAATATCTCTATTTCGCAAAATGTATGATTTCTAAATTAAAAATATCTTTCTTCACAAAGTCGAGTCCCATTAAAAAGAATATGAAATGATATCCCTGTGAATTACTCTCTAGTCTTGACTGGGGGACTAACACAACACTCATAGGTACATAATACGAAAAGGCAATTGGTAGGTATTATCCCAGATCTAATTCTGCAGAGCTGACCACAGGACAATAGATTAGAGAATTGAACACCCTTTTTTTGCCATCACTGACTCTGAGCTTGAACCCAAAACATTCAGTCTAAGAAACTTCAAACCGCAAACTGACCAAAGTAGATTCATGAAGTCGTAATTGGCAACAAGAGAGTAACACTTGAGGAACAAAAGATTCTTCAAGTTACTGGCACTAAACAAAATGATTATTAGCCACTTCTGTTTCTGGTCACTCAGTTTCTCAGAAGCAGAGGTCCATCAGACTAACCATTGCCCACAAGCAAGAACTGGTTAGCATGAGTCCAGTATGTGATGTTCTTCTGTTTTCAGGTTCAATGCAGATGAGAGAAACTTTCTGTCTTTAAAAACAATAGTATTCATCTTTTTTTTGCTGTTATTTATTTTAAACTTAGATTTCCTCTGGATCAGTTTTAGATTTTGCTTTCCTTGCTGGCAGAAATGAGGCCTATCAGGATCTGCCTTCAGTAAGGCTCATTTAACCCATCTGGTAGTTTAATAGACACAAATAATCGAGTAACAACCAAAGGTGTTACTTCGATTCTGAATTCAAATTATGGGTCCCATTTTAACTTTCTGTCACTGAGTAGGCTTTGAATGAGTTAAAACAGCAAATGCCCACATCTTCAAAGAATAGAAGCAGTGGCTTTCTGCTGGTCAATCCTGATGATTTCTGATCATGTTGAAAGAGAACCAGCTTACATTTAAACAATTGCATTCTTCTCTAATTTGCATTGAAAACTGCATTCAAATCAATTGTATGATTAATTCTATGCTGTAATGTTAACAATTTATTTTAACAACCCAAACCTTGAACTGTGTGCATTCCCACCAGGCAGTGTAAGATATGCTACTGAGGAACACCTTGAGATCTTTAGAAAAATCAATATTCCTTATCTGTTTAAACATTGAATGGAATGAATTGTATCTTAATGTACAGGGGAGCACAATCCAGCAAGATCTTTTGAGGGGAGTTCATGGGTAATCAGTCTTTACTAAAACCTGTGTTCCATTTATCATAACCAGTTTAAATATTACAGCAAAATCCATGTTGAACAATATCACTAATGGCTAAATAGTTGCTGCATCATTTAACTAAGTCCAGTTCAGTGGGTGAGTGGATTGCTACCAAGTCTTTTAATGAAAGGTTGATACATCATAACAGGCATTAACAATCATTAATGCTTTGTTGGAAGTTTGTCCTGAATTCTCCTTCCCTAGGAAGGTTGGAAAAAGGAACAGCGTGAGGGGCCAATCTACAGCTCTCACTCAGTTCTCAGCTCTTCACCAAATTCAGGATTTAGTGCTACGCTGAATGGCATTGGCTTAATATCGGGCCTGTGTTCTCAGAAGATTACAAGAATGAGAGGTGATCTCATTGAAACGCACAGAATTCTAGAGGGGCTTCATGGGGTGGATGCTGACAGATTGGCTCTTCTGGTCAGGAGACCCAAAACATGGACCAGTCTCCAGAAAACAGCCCACCACTTAGGAGGAAGAAGAGAAAATAAATGAAACTAAATAGTCCATGTGGCATTAACCGAGGCATCGGAAACAACAATGGCAAACTTAGTTTTGTCAACTCCTGACTAATGTTTGGGACAATGTGCCAAACTTTGGACAAACCTTACTCACAGTCAAGCAATAGCCTGACATGGTCATATTCATGGCATCATACCTTGCAGACCATATCCCAGATAACACCATCACCATCCCTAATTACATCTATCCCGCTAGCAGGGCAGCCTATCAGTTGTGCTGTAGAGGTTTACTGTTGGGAGGCAGTTGGCCTAGAAGTCCTCAGTATTGACATCACGTCAAACATAGTAAAGGAAATCTCTCACTAATTATTATCGACTCCATAGAACATAGAACAGAACAGCACAGAACAGGCCCTTCAGCCCATGATGTTGTGCCGACCACTGATCCTCATGTATGCACCCTCAAATTTCTGTGACCACATGCATGTTCAGTAGTCTCTTAAATGTCCCCAATGACCTTGCTTCCACAACTGCTGCTGGCAATGCATTCCATGCTCTCACAACTCTCTGTGTAAAGAACCCGTCTCTGACATCCCCTCTATACTTTCATCCAACCAGCTTAAAACTATGACCCCTCGTATTAGTTATTTCTGCCCTGGGAAATAGTCTCTGGCTATCGACTCTATCTATGCCTCTCATTATCTTGTATACCTCAATTAGGTCCCCTCTCCTCCTCCTTTTCTCCAACTCACTATCAGCTATTAAATCAGTACCTCTCCACGCTGAACGTAACTTGGAGTAAACACTGAGGGTATCAGGGAGCAGAATGTACTCTGTATCAGTGACTTCAATATTCATCAACAAGAGTGGGTCAACACCACCATTACTGACCAAGCCAGTTGAGTCCTAAAGGACATAACTGTTAAACTAGTTCCTTGGTAGATGGTGAAGGTACTAATGAAAAGGAAAAACACCCTTGATTTTATGCTCATCAATCTGCCTGCCACTGATGCATCTGCCACATCAAGTCTGCACATTGAAGATTTCCTATTTCATGATAAATTGGATCAATTTGAACAGATCTAGCAATTCAAGACTGGGTAGCTATGAGTATTCCCAATCATTAGCAGCAGTAGAACTGTACAAAAACATAATCAAAAACTATTTTGCTCAGCCCATCCCCCGCTCTACCATTACCATCTAGCCAGGGGAATCAACCTCAGTTCAATGAAAAGCACAGGAGTACAAGCTAGAAGCAACATCAGGCATATTGAAGAAAATGAGAGCTTTTGCCCGAAATGTCGATTTCGAAGCTACTTGGATGCTGCCTGAACTGCTGTGCTCTTCCAGCACCACTAATCCAGAATCTGGTTTCCAGCATCTGCAGTCATTGTTTTTACCGTGAAGAAAATGAGGTGTCAACCTGGTGGACTACTTGCATTCCAGACACCATAAGCAGTATATAATAGAGGGCTAAGTGATTCCACAATCAACAGATCAAAGGTAGTCTCTGCAGTCGTGCTACATCTAGTTGTGGATGGTGGTGGCCAATTAAATAACTCATTGGAGGAGGAAGCTCTATAAAGATCCTCATCCTCAATGAAGGGGATGCCCAGAACATCAAGGGCAAAAGATAATGCTGAAATATTTGAAACAATTTTCGGCCAGCTGTCAATTATTCATCTTATCCTCCAGAGATTCCCTAATGATAAGAGTCTTCAGTGATTTTGATTTGCTCAATATGATGCCAAGAGATGGCTGCAAAAGCTGCGGGCCCTGACAACATTACAGCAAACATCCCGAAGTTTTGGGTGTGCTCCAAAACTTACCACACCCCTAGGCAAGCTATTTCAGGACAGTTACAACATGACAAAGTGGAAAATTGTCCAGGTATGTCCCATACACAAAAAGGATGACAAATACAATCTGGATAATTACTGCCCTATTGGTCTCCACTTGATCGTCAGTCAAGTGATGGAAGTGCTATCAAGCAGCACCTACTCAGCAATAATCTGCACCACCAGGACCACTGAGCTCCTGACCTCATTACAGCCTTGGTTTAAACATGGACCAAGGAGGAGAGATGGTCTTTGACATAAACACTGGACTTGACCAAGTGTGGTCAAGAGCCCTTCCAAAACTATAGAGGGATTTGGAATCAGGGGAAACCTCAATGCTAGTTGGTCCCATTACCAAGCACAATAGAAGTTAGTAATTGTTGGATGTTAGTCATCTCAGCTCCAGAACATCGCTGCTGGAATTCCTCAGTGTATCCTAGGCCCAATAATCTTTAGTTGCTTCATCACTGGCCTTCCCTCCATCATAAGATAGGCAGTGGGGATGTTGACTGATGCCTGCCCAATGTTCATCTCTATTTGCAACTCCTCAGATACTGAAGCAGTCCATGTCCAAATGCAGCAAGATCTGGACAATATTAAGGCTTGTGTTGACAATTGCTAAGTAATATTGATGCTTGCAAATGTGCCAGGCAATGAAAATCTCCATCAAGAAAGAACCTAACCCTCACCCTTTGACATTCAATGGTATCAACATTACTGAAACCCTTACTAACAACATCCTGGAGTTATCACAGATTTGAAACTGAACTGGACCAGACACATGAATACTATGGCTACAAGAGCAGGTCAGAGAATCCCTGCAGTGAGTAACTCTTTTCCTGACTCCCCAGAGCCTGTCCACTACGTACAAGACACATGTCAAGAATGTGATGGAATACCCCTGATTTGCCGGATGACTTCAGCTCCAACAACATTCCATGATACCATCCAGGACAAAGTAGCCCATTTGATTCCCACCACATCCATGAACATGAAATGCTCTCCCTCCCTGCAACCTTTCAAATGGCACAGCAGCAGCAGTAGTGACTACCGTCCACACGGTGCGCAGCAGAAATTCACCAAGGCTCCTTAAACTACAACTTCTATACTCACAACCACTACTATCTAGAGTGATAGACAGCAGATACATGGGAACAGCACAACCTGCAAGTTTCTCTCCAAGTCACTCACCATGCTGATTCAGAAATATCTTACTACTCCTTTAATGTCACTGGTTCAAAATCCTGGTACTCCTTTCCTAACAGATTGCCTTGTTAAAGATGGCAGCTCATCAGCACAGTTTCACAGGCAATCGGGGATGGACAATAAATACTAGCTTTGCCAATGACATCCACACCTCATAGAGTCATAGAGATGTACAGCATTGAAACAGACCCTTCGGTCCAACCCGTCCATGCCGACCACATATCCCAACCCAATCTAGTCCCACCTGCCAGCACCCGGCCCATATCCCTCCAAACCCTTCCCATACTTCCCTCGAAGGATTGAGAATCTCCAGAATACTCTCCCCAGAGCGTGATGGATACTCTATCCCTGATACCTTTAAGGCTGAAACAGACAGATTCCTCTCATTTCACAGGGACCCAGTTGATATCACTAGTGGGGAGGAAAGAGGAACTGAAACTCACAATTGGCCATGATCATATCAAACAGCAGATCTGGCTCAACAGCCCCTATGGTCTACTTCTGTTCCTAGTGTTTTTGGCATTGAAGCAATTCACATTGTTGGATTTGAGTAGAATGAGCTTTGCTCTCTATCTTGACCCTGTTATACATGACCAAGTGACCTTAAGTAACTCACCAGATTCTCTGCAGAAGATCTCTGGCAATATTGTGGCATTCATTGCTGCAAGAATATGATTCCATCCCTTCCTAATTTTGTAATATGCTCACTGGTTATCTGATACGTCACTTAAAAAAGAAAGTGCTTGGAATTTTTTTGAATCCCACCCTGCTTCTATAAAAATTCTGACTGGCACTAATAGTCACAGTTCTAATACCAGCCAAAAGCATGAAAGACTCTGATCCATGAAATTCCACAAAGACAGTCAACTCATCAGAGTACCATTGTCTAAGAACATCTTCTCATGGGATTATACCCAGCACTATGTTCCATTCCTTCCAAAGCCAACAGTGGTGGCTTTGACAAAGACAGATTAAGCATCGGGTATAACGGTATCTGAGCAACATTATGAGCAGACAAATGAACTTGGCCATCTTGCTTGCCATGACAGCAACAAAACTCCCAGCTGCTTTTATTAAGTTTGGACAGTTCACAGTTACATCCATCCCTTTCACATTTGAATGCTGAAGAACATTTTGGAATTAACGCCAAACTATTAAAAAATTATCATCCTAACTTATGAAAATGCTTTCTTCCCATAAAAAGTGAGTTGCTGGATTACAAGTAATAATATTCTCAGACTTGACTTGATATCTCACTATTCCAAAAAAAGCAAAAATATAGGAGTGAATATTGTTTGGCATATTTCATCATTAATTGGAAACAGATTACATTTGCTTTCATTTTCCAAGGATCTCAATCAAACAATTACCTTTTCACTTCTTTGGCATCACTTGCAATGAAGAATCCCAATGTGCCTTCATGGATCTTGATGTGGTTCCCAGGATTGATTAGTATGCTACTCAGTGAAAACAGAAAAACACCAAATTTCTGTTACCTGCAGCTGAAGAAAAGCATTGTCTTGATAGTAAGTGTTTCAAAGGGGAATGGTGAAAATATTCCCACGGCAATTGAAAACTCTCTTACTTAATCTGCACTTCAAGTACACACATTCCGACAGATGATTATAAATGATTCAATTAATGACTGAAAGGAGCTTGTTTATCAGACCCATAATATTAAGATAAGCAAAGCACCATCTGCTTCAAAACATACACCCTTAAACAAATCTCATTTTAGCTCATTTGAAAGTCTTTGATAACAAAGCAAAGTTTAGGCTTTTAAATTTAATCTGGGTGATGTAGCTCATTGCTAATCACAGCATCTGAACTGACTTCAAAAGTGCAGTTTAAAGGTTAATTTTCAGGATGAATGTTTTTTGATGGGTGACTGCTGCCTTACCTCTATGCAGAAGTAGTGCTTTTCTTTGCTACAAACCTACTTGTTCTAATTTGCCAATTTTTTTTGTTCTATTTTGATTAGGACCCTGCTCCCTCTTGCTGTTATGATGACACATTCCCCAACTGACAAGGTCCCAAGAAACCTTCTTGTCAAGCTCTCCCCATTACTCTTGAGCTGGTTAAGAGGAGGAGATATCTGAAGTGAACTCTTTAGTTTTTATTGAGTGTTACTCTGATGATAATATGTTGCGATCAGATACTTTCCACTTGAACAACTTCTGATAAAATGGTTTAGGAATTGGATGGGGGTTTGATAGGCAAAACAGTTATACTTGAACCAACCAACATTACTGAGGCAAGAAAGATCTTGACAGCAATATTCTGGTGAAATGGAAAAGATTCTTCACTGAGTGACCACCATGTATGGACTGAAATCTAGCCCTGTATCCTTAAGGTGAAGCTACTATTCACAAATAATTTACCAGGACAGCTGCAGTGTCAAGCAAACAAGTTTCATTAGTTTGTTGGTTCCCCTCTGATTGCAAAACAATGTGAGTTCTGTGTAATATCATTAATGAACCGCAGCTTATCAATGCCTTAAAGTAAGTCATAATTCTTTAAAGGTAATACACATCAAACTGATAACTATTGCACGGCACAGCTGTACGCTAAATTATGTAGCTGAACCAAAAGAAAGAGATGGCTGGTATATACTATCGACAAGAATCCCAATCTGTGTTTAAATAAATCTTACTTTAATCCCAATTGTTCACAATATTTATCCAGCTCTTTCTTCTGGGTGCTCTTACACTACTTGATTCTATATAGTTCTACTTTCATATCCAAAGGCTTTGATTACTGGTTGACAAGAAGAAAAAAAACATGAAAAAGACTAGCAATAGAGAAAGCACACTCAAGATAAGGGATCTTCACAAATAAAGCACAGCAAGACCTAAATTGCTTCCAGGGATGAATTCCTTGCAGTTGGTGATGTACAAGTGTTATCGATAGGGGTACATTCTCACCTCTTGGTTTGCTGGGATTATACCAGCATCACCTTTCATAGATACAGCTAAATTCCACAAGGGTTCTTCAATAGACTGAGGAGAATACCAGGCATTTCAGTTCTTTTTAAAAAAAAATCTTCCTATTCCCTCTGCCTTGTTCTTAGAATCATTCATCAACGAGCTGCTGTTCCTTTGATTTACATTATCCTTGCCTCCTACTGTTTTAAGTATTTCTGGAACCCTGCACAATGGATCTTGGCCCTTCACTTTCCTTTCTGAACAATAAAAAACAGCTTTCAAAGTAAACCTGCTAACATCATTTAATGCAATAATATTTCTAAATGGAATGGTGATTCTGTTTTAAAGTCAAATTTCATTTATCCTAAATATAGAGAAAATATGGAACCATACAGATCAATGAGCATCAAAGCTAATGACTTTTCTGGATAGTTTTTGTTCTTATTCTAGATTCACTACATTGATCTTTCATTTTCAATTCCCCCATTTTCTTGCATGCAGTTTTTATCTTCCTAGCTATTTCTATGTTTGCTTAATGCACTTCCACTATCTCACCAAGATTACTTTCCTACTTAGGAGTCTTTGATTTGCTATTAAGCAGTCACAAATTACTTAACCCATAAACCTCCTCTCTGTCACTGCAGTTTCTGATTATTTCTAATATCTTCTTCACCTTTTACTCCCAACTAACTGCAATCCCCTCCTCCTCCACCTTTATTAAGTTAGTGATTCTCATGTACTTGTTTTTCTACACTTGTTAAAAGTTATTGTTTCACTTCTGGTATAAAACATATTGAATTCTCTACTGCGCAAGTCCTGAATTGTTGGAAAGCTGACTTCAAGAAACTGATGATTTATTCTAAACAAAATAATTTCACAGTAAATGAAAAAAATCTTTTATTTATCTCACACTTTATGACATTGTTGAAAGATCTCAAAGTGTTTGACACAATGAACATTCTTCAATATGGGACTCATTTGCACTGGCCTCCAATTGTTGGGAAATAGCCCAGCTTCTAACAATGATCACATGTTCTAATTGCCTAGTTCATGAAGTTTTGAACATTTGAGTCCAGATATGTTCAATTCATGGTTCACTCTTAATACTTTCTAACAGTTTTTGTTTTAAAACATATTATATAGTTGATGCTTTTGCTAATCAAATGCATGTGGGCCTTCTTTCTTGCACTATTACTAGATGTAACAAAGAATATTATGTTAAAAGATGCTGTACTTAGTTTCCCAAAGAGGAAAATATGAAATATACATTTTAAATCAGACACTATGGTATCTCTAAAAGCTGGTTTGGGAAAATGGTTTGTGCTTCTTGGATTTATTATGAAATTTATCAACAATACCAAGAGATACATAATATCAATGTTGTAAAATAATACCACTTGTGTGTTATTATTTATAAAATGTCTCTGTATTATTATCCTGCCATAATTTGTATTGCTGGGTTGAATGGAACTGTTCTAATATGTGTCTTTATCATTTAGTTGACCGCACGTATACATTGCACACTGGCGTATGTGCCCCTGTACTCTCATAAGTGTTTCATTCTTTATGAAATCAGAGTTCTGCAGACATCAGATTCAATCTAATATTCAATTGGCATTCTAATTAGATTATAAATTAATAAAAACCAAGTCTCGGTATAGATTTCCATGTATCAGCAAACTATTCATATGGTGCAAGAATGACATATTAACAGATTAATTTTTAACAAGAAAAATCAAGGAAAAATCCCAGAAAGCAAATTTATGTTTGTATCGAATAGAGTTCAGTTAAACGTGGCAATGACATGCTTTCACCACAAACACAGAACAACACCTTCAAAAGTAGAGGTATAACCATTGCAAACCACATGTGATTGTAGTTAACTGAATGGCATTGGAAGCCCTCTTACTTTTGTTGTACATATACCACTGCACACGAGCTTGGAGTCAGACAAAGGAAGGAGGTCAGTAGGATTGGGGGAAAGAAGGGGAATTCATGGGACAAAAAAAAAAGAGAATAAGCAAGTAGCTACTAAGCTAGTTGGGTTAGCAATTGAATGCCACTTGGAAAAACAAAAATCATGAAAAAAAAATCAAAGAATAAATTTGGTATCTTTGGGCTAAAAGATATTGCCAAAAATATTAATTTACTTCATGCATTAATATTTCATTCAATGTCAAGCAACAAACAGGGGTAGGAGATGGGCTCAAATGACAAGGGCCTGTCTTTTACAGTGGGCTAGGAGACAACCTGCAAGTTTGCTGAAGCAAGAAAAACTGTAAAGAAATTACAAAAAACTGCTTCTGAAATATATATTTTCATATTTAGTGATCTGACTGTGTAAACATTGAGTGCAATCAGTTACCACCAGGGCATCTTAAAATTATAATTGCAAAAAAATTCAAATTCATTAATTAGCTAATGAATCAAGTTTTTGACTGTTCATTTTTCCCTTTCATTTCAATTAATCCACAAACAACACGAACTACTGTTTTGAGGTACAAAAATCTGAAGACAGACAATGGGTAAGACATCAGTTGAAGACGTTGACAACCAGACAGCATAATAACACCTTGGCTGACTGACATTTATGTTGCATCATTATGGGGGATGGGGAGGAATAAAACTTTATGCCAGCAAAGGTTTTAATAGGGAATGACTGGAAACACAATCCGTGAGATAGCAGAGAATGAAGGACCATCTGGAAAAATATATACAAATATCACTTTTGTTCGCAAAGAAACTAGTGTAAGGACAAGAAACTTCTTAGAAAAAAAGGATGTCAAATGTTAACTATTTGATGTGCTTTCATATCACCCTGCTGATTTGCTGAGAGAAAAAAGGAATAAGCTAAGAAATATGTCCCAAAGTGAAAGGTTTAAAGAATTGAAGGGAAAGTTCAGATTGGTTGGAAAGCAAATGAAGAAAGCTTTACCGCTTGGCACCTCTGTAAACAACAAGAAAACAATTCAATCAACCAACGTGGCAGGAACAAACAACTTGCAACAAAAAACAAAGGAAACATTCCAACTTGGCAAACATAAGACAAACAAAATAGTTCTTCATCTTTAAAAACATGAATGTGACAAAACGCAAAAGGAAACCTAGTAACAAAAACACAAAGTTTGAACATTGTACTGTTTTCTCTGTGATGTGAAAGAATTAGGGAGATGAGTTAGTGCACTCCAACGGGTATAGGCATTAGTCTTAGTCATTCACTGTTCTGATGAAGGGACCCTCGACCCAAAACATTAACTCAAATTTCTTTCCACGGATGCTGCCAGACCTGCTGAGCTTTTCCAACAATTTCTGTTTTTGTTGGTCATTCATTATGCTACTTTGCAATATTTACATAGTACACCATGTTTGGCTAAAATAGTTGTGCGTTTTAATAAGTGTGGCTCTTTGACAGCTAATCAAGCTTCCTTGCATCTTTTCTCACACTTACTTCACTCCAACAAAACAAAAAATGAATACAGGTTGTGTTTTGAATGATCCCTATGTGCTCTCAAATTAAACAATATAATTAGCCTTTCTGTTAAAATCTCCCATAAACTTTGAAGAAAAATAATAAATGAATCAAGAAGCAGGAGGTGCTGGAAATGCTCAGCAGCCTGATCTGCACCTGAAAGAGAAGGAGAGATTTCTGATGCGACCTTTCACTAAAATTGCTTGGTTAAAGCTAAACATCCAACCTATGCACTAACCTAGTCTCTTTTAGCTGGATGAGCTGCTGTGCTTCCCCAACATTTTTCCTAGAAAAGTGCCCTAAGATGCCTTTTTAACCTAATTACTTTAAATTTATACTTTGTAAAAGTTTCTATAACATAGAATTAATCAATCATATTTTAATGGAAGAGAGTGGACAGGAAATGTATTTTACATTAAGCTGGCATATAACATTGGACACATATAATGACAGTGAGAGGCTGATTAGACTTGCTAATTAGCATTGGTTGATACATAGTTTTTCATGTGAGCAGTTCATTATGTCTTACTGGTGTCTGATGTATGCAGTATTGAGTAGAAGGTTAATATCACATTTAAATGAAATTAAGATCAGTTACCAGTACAAATACCTAGCAATACTACTCTAGAGAGGTATAAAGTTCTTCAATTGAATATCTTTGAGATTATCTTTTGATAACAAAGACTGCATTTACTTGAGCATTGTGAACCCTTCATTACTGGCAGTGAAAGGAATTACAGTATTAAGTACATTCAGTCTAATATTCTGTCTGTTCAATGAACATAACAGCTTAAGAACTGTAACGTACAGACTCTTTAATGACCCTTCTTGCAGAAAATTGGATTGAACATGAATATGAAACAATAATTTAGCCTCACCTACTGCCTTTGAAGGCCTCATAGCTTGGGAATAGAAGCTATCTTGGTCCTTAACCTAAACGACAATACTGATTTAACTGACCTGTTCTAGTCAGTTTGTTTCAGTACTGTTTAGTACACCTTGGGTAGTGTTTAAGAAGTGACGTACAGCCAGCAATTTATTTCAACCAGCTTTGCATAATCAGTCGCTGCCAGGCAATATACCCAATTTGAAGGAGCTATTCAAATGATTGTCTCCACTTTAGCACCTAATACATATCCACAGCTGTGAATGGGCATGTAATCTTAGTTCTTTGAGAATCTACAGTGCATATTACAGCTAATTGGGATTAGCATTGAATCAATAATGTTTGCTTAATGCAAATAAGTGGATTAAAGAACAGTTTGCTTAACATGAAGCTGCTTCCATTAAGTGGATTCCACTGTGTTAATGAGTTTAAATCAGTACCATTTATTCCCTTTCACACTTAAGGGCAGCTATATCTGAAATGCATTCACCTGATGAGATGTATCATTCCTTTTTGCCAGTTCAAATCTAACATTAGATGACTTTTATATGGTTAAATGTGGCATTGGATGGGATGGACTGAGTTCACAGAGCACATAAATGTTGTCTATCACAGTGGCCATTACCCCATTGCAGATCTTGCTACTGAGCAAGATCTTCCCGATCATGTATGCAACACAAAACCTTCAAAGCTATCAATGCCTTGCTACCACATTACCATCAATCAAGGTGCCAGTGGGGATTAAATGACTATGTATAGGAAGTAGCTTTGAAATGCAAGGACAGTTCTGATTAAAATTATGCTAAATTAGAAGGATGTTAAGCATTAATAATTAACCTTGCTCAGCTCTATCAAGATAATTTTATTGACGAATATGTTTTACTAACTGTGTACTTTCAGAAAGGTCATGATATTCCCACTGGAAATAATGTTAATGTCTGGTAAATCACATTAATAATTTGGTTGATGTCTTTACTTAAGGATAAGAAGAAACACTTGGTGGGTCTTAATTACAAACAAAAACAGAAATTGATGGAAAAACTCAGCAGGTCTGGCAGCATCCGTAGCAAGAAATCAGAGTAACAATTCATTCCTGAGTTCTGAGGAAGGGTAACTGGACCCGAAACATTAACTCTGATTTCTCTCCACAGATGCTGCCAAACCTGCTGAGCTTTTCCAGCATCTGCAGTTATTTCAGTGGCTATTAATTGTCTGAGATTGTAGCACAGTGATAGTGTCCTGACCTCTGAGTCATGAGGCTTTGCGGTCAAGTCATACCTGCTCTGTAGATGTGTCATAAGTTCTCTGAACAGAATTTGTTTGAGCCTTCTTGGGGTACAGTGATGATGTCCCTCCCTGTGGACTGGGAGGCCCAGGTCAAATACTACCTGCTCCAGAGGTGCATAATAAACTCTCTGAACAGGTTGATTAGAAAAAAAAGGTTAAATAAAAAAAACCTCCAATGACTCTTATGGCATAGTGGTAGCATCCTTTCCTCTGGACCAGGGAAAATGAAATGGCATCTCTGAACAGGTTGACTAGAGAGAGAAAAAAGTACTCACACCTGTAGTGGCTGTTGTGGCACAGTGGTAGTGTCCCTAACTCTGAGCCAATAGGTCTATGTTCAAGTTCCACTTGCCCCAGAGGTGTGTCAGAACAGGTTACTTGAAATACCTACATGCACCCACACCTAATGGCTCTTGTGTCACAGAAGTAGTGTCCTTACCGCTGAGTCAGGAGACCCAGGTTCAAGCCCCACCTACTCCAGAGGTGTGTAATAATATATCTGAACAGGTTGATTAGGAAAAATGATACATGCACTAGAGGCTGGGCTGAGCTATAAGCCTGAATAGTTCAATGGACACCACCCACAAAGGAAGGTATCTTGTTTTCTGTATCAGTGACTGTCTTCGATCCATATTGACAAATTAGTAAGATCAGTGCCACTATGGATCAACAGCTTTCAGAGGCTGTCATGCTAAAAGCATATTACTTTTTATTATTACTCCTTTCATATTCATCTTCCCTGAATGTAGCCATGACCCATTTTCAGCTCTTTACACATTCTCTCCTCTCGTAGGCGTTTATTTCTCTCCATAATACAATATAAATAGAGTCATTGATGAGCAAGTCATATAATTGATTTGCCTTCTGTATCAACTTTATTTGACTATTTCTAAGATAGATTTGGGAGGTTTTTCAAAAGATGTAGGGAGATTGGTAGCGATATATTTTTGTGAAAACGGAACTAACCACCAATTGTGTAACACTTCATAGAAATGTGAGAGCTGGAGTAACAAGTAAACTATGTGGGACAATACTGATAATGACAACAAAATTTGAAGATTTGAAGAAATGTTTAGATATTTGATGTCATCGTAGTTGACATTATGTGAAATACTCATGGGTACAATACTTTATCAACATGCCATTGAAAGAACTAATTTTTCACAGTGTGAGACATCAGGAGAATTAGACATCACAGTATTCATTTCAGTTGTGCAGCTCCATTTTAGTTTGTCTTCAACTCCACCAACAACTCTGCAACCAATATGGCAAAGTGACTTTTAATCAGATTGAAATTGCCAATGTGAAATGGGATTAGAAGATGCTGAGTTTGTAGCAATAACTGAAAACCTTTGACAACATTTAATGTTCTCTTGACTTTTTTTTCCATTTGGAAGCCTTTGAAATTAATACTCACGATTCATAACAAAGGCTGTGGTACTCACCTGCTTTCCCTTGTGTCCGATTTGTACTCTATGGCTAACAGCAACAGCTTAAGCTTCACAAAACACAGCCTGTATACAGAAGATAAAGAAGCAGTCACCTCATGTGATTACAACTCTGGCAGGTAAAACCATTTCAGAAATATAGTCTGAAAATTGTTGAAGTTTCTGACGTAGTACAATCATTTTGATCTCATTCAAGTTCTGTAGAGAGTTATAAAAATGCTCAGTTGGAGGAGCATGAATCAAAAAGGATTTAAGACAACTCCTGCTCCATTGAGTAACAAGAATGTAACTGTACAGATGTTAATGCTTAGACTGTTCTACTCGTCTCCACAGAGCTAATAGAAATAGCTTGCTTGCCTTCATTGCTCAGGCCTTTGAGTAGAGGAGTTGGCATGTCATGTTGGGAGGAGGATGCTGGTGAGGCCTTTCCTAGAGTACTGTGTGAAGTTCTGGGTGCTCTTTTATAGGAAAGATATTATTAAATTGAAGATGGTTCCAAAAAGACTTACCAGGATGTTGCTGGGAGTGGAGTTATAAAAATAGGCTGGATAGGCCAGAACTTCTATCACTGAAGCGTAGGAGGTTTATAAAATCATGAGAGGTATAGATAAAGTGAACTGCACAGGTTGTTTCCCGAGGATGGGGGAGTTCAAAATTAGGGGGCATATTTTTGAGGTGAGAGGCGAAAGAGTTAAAAAGGTCATGATGGACAACTTTTTTTTTAATGCAGAGACTAGTTTATATGTGGAATGAACTGCCAGAGGAGGTGGTAGATGCAGGTACAGCTACAACATTTAAAAGACATTTGGATAAGCACATGAATAGGAAAGGTTTGGAGGGATATGGGCCAGGAGCAGGCAAATAGGACGAGTTTAGTTTGGGAACATGGTTGCCGTGAACTAATTGGACGAACTGGTCTGTTTCCATGTTGGATGACTCTGACTCTAAATGGATGACAATATAGATGGGAGAGGTTGGGGCATGGGGTTGCAAATGGAGGTATGGAGGAAGGCAAGAATCAGGACCGAGGAAATACAAATAGTTTCTGCCAACTGCTCCTCCAAAATATATTATCCAAGTTTGATAAAATAATAGGGAAATGCTTTTTTGCAGATCAATCCAGTGTAAAATGTGATTTTGACTCAGAGCCACATTAAGCCTATTTCATCAATATGAATGGCTGGACAGAGTGGAGAATCAACCTGAAGGCCAGGCTGTATTATTTGACATCAAGTCAAAAACAGGGTCTACGTAAATTGGGGAGTACACTTATTACACCAGCCTGAAATAAACTGATTCATTTCATTTGTCATTTTTCAGACAACTGCAAGTAGTTTTCACAATGATGGAGACTATCATAAATGCATTTGGGTCAAATATGAACTTCAAAACTTATGCTAAACAAACCATAACTACTTCCTTAACAAAGAATCATTTAAGAGATAAAAAGGATAATACGTATAATTTCTGATAGTGTATAGTAACATTGCTTGTCAATTAACACACATTATGTGTCAAGAAAGAAAATATTTCCAGCTCTGGTCCTATCATCCATCACTGTGCTTCTAATTGCAGTCATCCTATTACACGTACTGAGAAAAAAATGTGAAAATCAATTTTTATTAGATGTACAATCATTATTAATTAAGCAATAAATATTGAACCCAAGTATGAAGAAAAATCAGTGTAAATTAAATTTATAATTTATAATACTTCTGTCATTAATGTAATGTTTACAGCTGAACCCACACAAGTTTTCTTTTTGCACAGTATAAAATTATCTCAAAGGAAATAGAAATAAAACTCAATGGACAATTAATCATCAACTTAATCTTGAAGTCGATCATAATTATTACCCATGCTGAAATTTTAACCATCATTGACTATTTTACAGTCTTTAAGATGACTGTAGTATTAAAGTACATTGGAACAAAAGCAGGCCATGCTCAAATTAAAATCATGGCTGATCACCATCTGAACTCCTTTTACCTTTCTTTGACACATTCTTTCATTCCCGTATCAAATATCTGTCAATCATATACTTCAAATTTCAATTGACCAAATATCAGTAACCTTTTGGAAGATAGCTTTTTACAAGTACGTTTCTTTTTGTATGAGAAAGCTTTCTCATTTTAAAAATGTATAACTACAATGTTAAGATTCTGCCCCTACCAGAGACATGGCGGCTCAGTGGTTAGCACTGCTGCCTCACAGTGCCAGGGACCTGGGTTCAATTCCAGCCTCAGGTGACTGTTTGTGTGGAGTTTGCATATTCTCCCTGTGTCTGCGTGGATTTCCTCCCACAATCCAAAGATGTGCAGATTCAGTGAATCGGCCATGCTAAATTGCCCAGAGTGTTAGGTGCATTAGTCATGGGTAAATATGAGGTAGGAGAATGGGCCTGGATGGGGTTTGCTCTTCAGAGGGTCGGTGTGGACTTGTTGGGCCGAAGGGCCTGTTTCCATACTGTAAAGAATCTAATCTAATCTTTCTTCAACCTCTTTCTCTGTCCGTCTATTGGCTTACCTTGTTATCTTAAATACTTCAAGTTGATGCCCTCTTCACCTTCTAAATTTTAAGCAACATAACGTAATACAAAAGTAAATATTTATAGTCATAATTTAATATTTTGTTAATTGTTAATGAATAAATATATTTAAATTCATTTCTACTGTTACAGTAATGGTAAACACGGGTGACTGATATTCAACTTTCATCATCTGATTTTAATACCTGAGACCTTCATGGATTAAACAGATGTTTTAAAAAGAAGATAAATACTAACCGAAGATAGTTGCCCTGGCTACCTGAACAGTTTGTGCCAAGTTCATAGCCATCAGGAAACAAGCATCAGTCTGAGCCAAAATTAACACAATTACCAAAGACAATGTAATTCTGATTTGGATCTCTGGATGCACTTTTCTGAAAGCTACATACTGAAATCAAAGTCACCAGTAAATCACTCAGTTTGAAAAAATTATGTCAGGCACTGGAATCCACAAAGCAACTGTATTTCAGGAAGCAGCTTTTAAATCACCAAAGCAGAAAGACACTGCAAGTCCCATCTCTCTCAATTTTGCATCAGTGCCTGTCAACAAAGCAACTTGGGACAACCGCTATTTATCACAAATTTACAATCTAAATCTAAAATGCTGCAGAATGCCAATTAAACAACTGGCTATTCTTCTTGTCTATTTTTAAAGCATGTTACCTACTTTTGTGCGTGTTTGATTCATATTTTTATTAATTCCTCAGATTGGTAGGTAATAATGGGTGGCTTGCATACAGACTGGGTTAATCATGGCAGTTCTAAAGTTGTGGATTGTGAATTCCTGGAGTGTATGAGATGGGTTTCTGGAAAAGTATACTGAGGAGCCAACTAAGGATCGGGCAATTTGGATTTCGTTTTGTGTAACAGGCAAGGGCAAATTAATAACTGTGTAAAGATACCTTTGGGAAATAGTGAATTTTACATTATGATTGAATGGGACATGATTCATTCTGAAACAAGGGTCTTAAATCTGAACAAAGGAAACTAGTAGATGTAGTGTATTCAGATTTTCAGAGGTTTGGGTTATTATCTCTGTTTATTGTATGTAGTGTTACGACAGCTGAAGAAAGGTGATCAGCTCCCACTTTTTAAAACCCCTCTCTCATGTTGCAAGAGATATATTTTTTATTGCTTGGCTATTCCACTTCAATTAAAACATAATTAGTCAGGTCAAAATGAAGAAGCTGAATTCCAAGGTTTTCTTGAGCGGCAGAAGGAACAAGGTGGCCTTTGTGTGGAATCGCAGGATATGGGGGAGATACCAAGCGAGTATTTTGCATCAGTGTTAGCTGTGAAAAAATACACGGAAGGTATAGAACATAGGGAAATAGATGATGACATCTTAAAAAATATCCATATTACAGAGGAGGAAGTGCTGGATGTCTTGAAATGCATAAAGGTGGACAAATCCCCAGGATCTGATCAGGTGTACCCTAGAACTCTGTGGGAAGCTAGGGAAGTGATTGCTGGGCCTCTTGTTGAGGCATTTGTATCATCAGTAGTTATAGGTGAGGTGCCGGAAGACTAGAGGTTGGCTAACGTGGTGCCACGGTTTAAGAAGGGTAATAAGGACAAGCCAGGGAACTATAGACCAGTGAGCCTGACGTCAGTGGTGGGCAGGTTGTTGGAGGGAATCCTGAGGGACAGGATGTACATGTATTTGGAAAGGCAAGGACTGCTTAGGGATAGGCAACATGGCTTTGTGTGTGGGGAATCATGTCTCACAAACTCGATTGAGTTTTTTGAAGAAGCAGCAAAGAGGATTGATGAGGGACGAAGAGGGGTGGACGTGATCTATATGGACTTCAGTAAGGCATTTGACAAGGTTCCCCATGGGAGACTGGTTAGCAAGTTTGGAGCTCATGGAATACAGGGAGAACTAGCAATTTGGATGCAGAACTGGCTCAAAGGTAGAATACAGAGGGTGATGTGGAGGGTTGTTTTTCAGGCTGGAGGCATGTGACCAGGGGAGTGCCACAGAATGGGTGCTGGGTCCACTACTTTTCATCATTTATATAAATTATTTGGATGGGAGCATAATAGGTGCAGTTAGTAAGTTTGCAGATGACACCAAAATTGGAGGTGTAGTGAACAGCGAAGAAGGTTACCTCAGATTACAACAGGATCTGGACCAGATGGGCCAATGGGCTGAGAAATGGCAGGTGGAGTTTAATTTAGATAAATGTGAGGTGCTGCATTTTGGGAAAGCAAATCTTAGCAGGACTTATACACTTAATGTTAAGGTCCTATGGAGTGTTGCTGAACAAAGAGACCTTGGAGTGCAGGTTCATAGTTCCTTGAAAATGGAGTGGCAGGTAGATAGGATAGTGAAGAAGGCGTTTTGTATGCTTTCCTTTATTGGTCAGAGTATTGAGTACAGGAGTTGGGAGGTCATGTTGCGGCTGTACATTGTTAGATCATTGTTGGAATACTGCGTGCAATTCTGGTCTCCTTCCTTTCGGAAAGATGTTGTAAAACTTGAAACAGTTCAGAAAAGATTTACAAGGAAGTTGCCAGGGTGGAGGATTTGAGCTATAGGGAGAATTTGAATAGGCTAGGGCTGTTTTCCCTGGAGCGTCGGAGGCTGGGGGGGTGACCTTATAGGAGGTTTATAAATTCTTGAGGGGCATGGATAGGGTAAATAGACAAGGTCTCTTCACTAGGGTAGGGGAGTCCAGACCTAGAGGGCATAGGTTTAAGGTGAGAGGGGAAAGATATAAAAGAAACCTAAGGGGTAAAGTTTTCATGCAGAGGGCGGTACGTGTGTGGAATGAGCTGCCACAGGAAGTTGTGGAGGCTGGTATGATTGCAACATTTAAAAGGCATCTGGATGGGTATATGAATAAGAAAGGTTTGGAGGGATATGGATCAGGTGCTGGCAGGTAGGACTAGATTAGGTTGGGATATCTGGTCAGCATGGATGAGTTGGACCGAAGGGTCTGCTTCTGTGCTGTACATCTCTCTGGGTTTATGACACTAATTATATGAGATAGGAACGTCGGAACTGAAGTAGGCCATTGAGCCCAATGAACCTGCCCCACCATTCTTGTTCATGGTGACCTTCTCCTCATTGTCATTTTCCCGCATCATCTCTATACTACTTAATGTCATTGGTCTCCAAAACTATCGAGATCTAACTTAAACATGCTCAACGGTTAAACCTCCACAGCCCTGTGGGGTAAAGAATGCCAAAGATTCACCACCCTCGAAGTGAAGCAATACCTCCTCCTTCCAGTGGTTCCACACAGCAAGTTAGGATTGAGAACTGATGAACTGATAGAAAGCAGAGAGCAGAAATAACCGGATCATTGTCAGGATGGCAGGCTGTTATTATTGGGGTATCGCAAGCATCTATGCTTGATGCACAACTAGTCAGATTCAGATATGGTGAACAATTGTAATATTTCCAAATTTGCTGCTGACACCAAATTGGAGGGGAATATTGTTGTGAACAGTTTTCAAGAATGCTTCAAGAGGACTTGAACAAGCTAAATTAATGTACCAAAAATGGCAGACGGAATACATTATAAATAAATGTGAAGTTACTCACTTTGATACACAAAAAAAGCAGAATATTTCTTAAATGGGAAAAAGTTGGGAAATGCTGGTGTCCAAAGGATCTGGGTGTCTTTCTCCACGAGTCACCAAAAGCTAGCACAGAGGTGCCACAAATAATTAGAAAAGCAAACGTTGGTATTCATTTTAACAGGATTTTCAGGACAGAAATAAAGATGTCATACTGCAGTTGTAAAGCACTTTAGTGAAAACTCATCTGATGTTTGTGGAAAGTTTTAGTCTTTTTAACTAAGGAAGGATATACTTATCACAGAGGGCATTCAATGATTGTCTGCCAGATTAATGAAGAGAGGTTGAGGAAATTTGGTCTGTATCATCTCGAGTTTTGAAGAATGCAAAGTGATCTAACTGAAACTTATAAAATGTGATCAGGGTTAGATGGGGTGGATATAAATAGGATGTTTTCCTTGGCTGGCGACTCTAGAACCACAAACATATTCTCAAGATGATGGGTCAACCATTTAAGATTGGAATGAGGAGGGATTTCTTCACTTCAAGGGTGGTGAATCTTTGGCATTCTTTACCCCATAGAGCTGTGGACGTTTAACCATTGAGCATGGTTAAGTAAGAATCAATAGGTTTCTAGAGACTGATGACATTAAGTGGTATAGAGATAATGCAGGAAAATGACAATGAGAAGAAGGTCATAATGAACCAGATTGGTGGGGCAGGTTCAATGGCCTACTTCAGTTCCTATGTTCCCAGCCCATATAATTGTTCCTTCTTACTCTCAAGAAAACCTTGGAATTCAGCTTTTTTATTTTGACCTGACTAATAATATTTTAATTGAAGTGGGATAGCCAAGCATTTAAAAATGTACCTATTGTAACCTGAGAGTGTGTCAAAAAACTGTGGGAGCTGATCACCCCATCTCAGCTGTGGTAACACTACATACAATAAGCAGAGATAATAACTCAAACTCATGGTCAGAGACGGGCATAATGCTGATTGTTAACCTTGTGATTGAGTGTTCTTTGTGGCAGGGATTTTGCTTTTCCCAAAGTTACTTATATTAAAGCATCAGCTCATATGTAACCATTGCCTCTACTTTCAATGATGTAATCAAGCAGCTTAACCAACCAGTCACATTTAAGAATTATCCCAGACATCAAACTTGTAAAGTTAAAAGCACTGATTACCCTTTAATTTTTAATAGTTTTACAGAGAACAAAATAAATACAAGGATATACAAATGAGATTAAAATAAAAAAAATGTCATGAAGCTTTTAAAAGGTTATCAAAAGCTATAGAATATTTTCTTCATAAATGAGTTATTTGACATTCAACAGATATAAAATTAGCTTTTCAGGGCCAGAGAGTTTGTTTATAAGTAATTATGAATTTGATATTTTGCTAAAACTCCACATGCACATGTTCAACAAAGTGTAACGTTTCAAGGATTTTTACAGTGAGGCCACATGTAAAAGTAGAAGCTTACAATAATTTGCATGATTATAATTAATTTTCACCTGCTTGGACTTCAATCGCATTCTCTATGGAAAAGGCGGAAATCACTGACAGCAGTTTCTGATTTCCGCATTTAACTATGCATGTGTGAGCGCCAGAAGTTGCTGTCAGTTTCACACTATGAATACTCTACTTTTACCATCAGTACAACTGCAAAATCCAGGTCACTATGTACTAGCAGTAAAATAATTTGGAGGTAACTCTTTCGATTCTACAATTCCGAAGCAGATTATCTAACTGAATATTTTGGATGTTCAGCACAGAAGCCACATCAGTTGGATGAAGACTCTTTGACAAGGTGTGATGAATCAATTTTGCATTTTGAAAGTAATCAGCTCTAGTACTTACATTTTAAAACTTTTCATCTGTTTAATGATATCTTGCTCCTTTCTAACATGATTCCATAAAACAGCTGTATTTACAGTAATGTTAACATGGATTAATTTGTGCAACAATATACAAGAGGACATATTGATTATCATAGGGCTTAATTAAAGAGAATTGGATAGCATTATCCATCTAACACTAGCAAGGACATGAGAGTGTGAATAATGAGGTCTCTTTAATTTAAACTAGAAAACAGGATAATTGAGTCTCTAGGCAAAACCAATGTGTCAAGTGAAGATTTTTAGGCGATTCCTAAATCTCATTAGAACATCTGCATTCATTGATCATCACTTCCTCATGGCAGTGCATCATTAGTCGACAATAACAACCCCTCCTTGTTTAAATCTCATTAACCCCATGAGAACAGATGATGCGAATTTTCCAAGCAGCCATTACCATGACAAGGCGACTGTTGTTTGGTATATGAACATGACTCTTGTAATAAAGTAATCAGCTACTCCCGAGGGGAAATCCAAAATCTGAACTGTAATTACCATACTGAGACATTAACTGCTTTCATACACTCTGCTTGCACTGGGAAGCCCAATCCGATTCCATGTCTTGAGCTCAATTGAATTTGTTTCACCCTTTATATTCATGGTCACCTTTGCCCCGACCATGGCAATCACTGAACGACCTACCCATCATTGCTCATGACATATTTGGATGAAAAATAACTATTTATTCTAGACAGAAGATACAGATGTCTGATTTTGAGTCCAGATTTATTTTACTTCTGCTTCTTAACTCTCCATAGTAGATATATTTATTGTATTCATTTTCCAACATTAAATTTCATTACTCTCTCCAACAGAAATATCACTTCATATTAAGTACCAAGTTAGTGCTCTATGTCAGTTTTCAGAGTTAGACAAGAAGATAGCTGTCTAATGTTCTTCCAGTAATGTTTAGCAATCAGTTATTACGATGCAAACAAACTAATATAGGGACTTGTTGTTAAAAGAATTAAGATGGTTTATTGTAGCGGCTACCTTCATGGTATTGGTGAGATTATATCATGAACACTGTCTGTAGCGTTGCTCTCACGATCTGTAAGACCAAAAGATATAGGAACAGAAGTAGGCCATTCAGCCCATTGAATCTGCTCATTCTTCAATGAAATCAAGCTGATCTGATAATCCTCAATTCCACTTTCCTCATAACTCTTGATTCCCTTACTCATTGAAATTCCGAGCATTGAATTTCTTATTGAACCATCCTCTGCAGTGATAAATTCCACAGATTCACTATACTCTGAAGAAATTCCTTCTTATTACTATCTTAAATGGGCGAGTCCTGAGTTTGAAATCATGATTTATGTACCAGAAGGGCAAATAACCTTTCCAAATCTCTCAGTCAAGGCCCTTGAAATCTTACATGTTTCAATAAGGTCACCTTTCATTCTTCTAAACTCCAACCTACTCACCTCCCTCCCCAATAAGCCTGAGGACCAACCCACACCAATGGACTCTAGTGGTTCAAAAGGCAACTCACCACCACCTTCTCAAAATCAGCTAGAGATGGGTCTAAAATAACTGCAGTTTGGAAGAATAAAGGGGATCTTAACAAAATGAGTAAAATTATGACAGGCCTAGACAGACTGGATTCCAGGATGATGTTTCATCCTGTCTGAGGAGTAGTCTCGAAGAAGGTATCATGCTCTCGGGATTCAGGGTAGCAAATGTATGACTGAAGTGAGGGGCAATTTCTTCACTCAGAGGGTGGTTAACATGTGGAATTCACTACCTCATAAGGCTGTGGAGCCCTAGTCACTGAATATATTAAAAAACTCAGATTGACTTCAATACACCAAAGCCATCAAAGGTTATGGGGAGAGAGCACAAGTTTGAGGCTGAGATAAAGAACCAGCCGTGATCAGATTGAATGGTAGAGCACGCTTAATGGGCAGAATGGTCCAAGCTTGCACCTAATTCCAATGTTCATACTACACCACTTTCACCACCTTCTGAAGCAGAGTTCCAAAATGCACAACTTTCTAAGAAAAAAAATTCTCCTGACTTGTCTTAAAATGGCCTCCTAAAAGCTCTCATTTTAAAGCTGTGCCCCTTACTTCTGGACACAGCCAGAAGAGGAAACATCTTTTCCAATCCACCTGTTCAGCTCTTTCAGGAAGTTTAATTCTTCCAAACTGCAGTGGAAAAACAAGTCCAACTTGTCCAATCTATCTTCATAAGGTAATGTACTCATTCCAGGGATTAATTTAGTTAACCTCTTTGAACCTCCTCTAATGCATTTCCATCTTTCCTTCAATAATGAGGAGTTAAATACATACTTTGTATCAGCCTTTATAGCAGACATTATTAGCTTTAAAAATAAGCTAAATCAACATACAAGAGATGAGGTGGAAATAAATATAACAACAATCACTAGAGACAACCTACGAGGGAAACTAATTAGATTGAAGACCAATATGTTCCCTGGACTTGGTGGTTTGCAACCTCAGAAACTGAAGGCAGCAGCTACAAATTTAATAGATGCATTTGTAATCTTCCAGGAATCTTCAGATTCTGCAAAATTTCAAGAGGATTGGAAAACAGCCAACAAAACAATCTTAATCAAAGAGGGAGAGAGAAAATTATAGTTAACTTAAAATCTATCATTGGGGAAATGTAAGCATCTATTATAAAACTGTAATAGCAGTGTAATTTAGAAATACATAATCTAATCTAGCAGAGTCAGCATGGCTTCATGTAGGGGAAATCATACCTAACAAATTAACTTGAATTCTCTGAAGAGGGAACAAGCAGGATTGATAAAGGGGAACCAACAGATACAATGTATTTGGCCTTCCAAAAGGCGTTCAATATGAATTACACATAAGGTTACTTAACAAGAGCTGATGGTGAATATGCTATCACCAACTTTGCAAATGACACAAAAATAGATGGAAAGACACAGAGTCAACAGAATATAGATTAGATTAGATTGCCTACAGCGTGGAAACAGGCCCTTTGCCCAACACGTTCACACCGACCCTACGAAGAGCAACCCACCCAGACTCCTATATTTACCCCTGACTAGGCACCCAACACTGTGGGCAATTTAGCATGGCCAATTCACCTGACCTGCACATCTTTGGATTGTGGGAGGAAACCAGAGCACCCAGAGGAAACCCACACAGACACAGGGACAATGTGCAAACTCCACACACACAGTTACCCGAGGTGAGAATTGAACTAGGGTCCCTGGCGCTGTGAGGCAGCAGTGCTAGCCACTGTGCTGCCCCTAAAAGCTAAGTTAAATGAGTGACCAAAAGACCAGATGAAATAGGAGCAGAATTAAGTAATATGGTCCATCCAATCTGCTCCACCATTCGAATAAAGCTGATATGTTTCTCAATCCCATTCTCCTGTCTTCTCCACATAACCCTTGATCCCTTTACTAATCAAGACCCTTTCTCTCTCTGTCTTAAATACACTTAATGACTTAGCCTCCACAGCTTTCTACAACAAGTAGGCAATGACTTTGCAAATGGAATACAATATGGGAAAATAAGAGATTATGCACATTGGCAGGAAAAATTAAAGAGTGAATATTATGTAAATGGAAAAAGACTGCAAAAAAGTGCAGCACCGAAGGATTTGGGGGTCCTTAAGCATGAATCACAAAAAGCTAACAATCAAGTTTAGTAGGTAATAGGGAAGGCAAATAGAATGTTTCCCTTTATTTTAAAGGAAATGGAAAGTTTGAAAAAAAGGAAGTCTTGCTGAAACTAAACAAGCCACTAGTTAGACCACACCTAGAATACTGTAAACAGTTTTTTTTAAGTGTGATATTGGAGTTAACTTCATTTATTCTCATGTAACAATCTTGCCTTCCCAGGAATCTGTCTGGGGAGAGCTCACCGCATTCCTGATATCAAGTATATCCTTTCTTAGGTAAGGAGACCAAAACTGCACATAATATTCCAGATAGCTGCAGGAGGACATCCTGGCTCATTCCATATTTTAAGCAGATAGGTTATTATTAGGCAAGGGAATCAAAGGTTACTGAGGGTAGAAAGGAATGTGTAATATCAAACATCAACAAACCAGAGTTGATTAAACTGAAGATAGGCAAAAGTGGATACTGCAGATGCTGGAGATTAGAGTCAAGATTAGAGTAGTGCTGAAAAAGCACGGCAGGTTGAGCAGCATCCGAAGAGCAGGAGAATTGACGTTTCATCAGGAATAAGGGCTTTTACCTGAAACATTGATTTTCTGGCTCCTAGGATGCTGCCTTACCTGCTGTGGTTTTCCAGCACTACTTTAAACTGAAGATAGACCAGACTCAAATGGATCGAATGGCCAACTTTTGCTCCTATATTCATATGTATCTAAATTTTAGAAAATAACCCTTTTCTTGAGTAACTGGGGTTAATGCAGAGATTTTCATAACTGCTGTGTTCCCCTTATAAATGGTTTTCACTGTTGGTTTATGAAGGATTACTTCAACATTTTTGAGTGAATCAGTGTAGTTAACTTGACAGATAGCAGTTATTGGAGCCAATCAGAAAAGTTTGATGGATAATTTTTTTGCTCCTTTCAAATAGCTCTTTCTCAGATTAAATGTATAGGCTGTCACATTTAATGTGTAACTGTTATTCATAAGACTTTTAATTATATATACTAATGGATAAGGAGCAGTAATTGCCAGAGAGGAGAAGAGTCAGAACAGCACTAAGCAGAAGAGAAAGTAGCAAAGTGGGGGGAGGGAAGGGGCTGTTGAGCAGTGGTACACAGGTTATCTCCTTCCAAGGTATGGCCCTTCCTGTCACCACCCTTCTATCTACGATTCAAGCAAGACAAGAAATTTGACCCCCTGGAGAGGGGGAGGGGGAGGGGGTAGGGGTGGGGAGTGTTTTGGCTTTTCTTTCACTCATTTATAACAACGTGGATGTTTGATCGTTTGCATTGCCTTTGATGAGCTTTACATGTAAATTGGAAAACGTGACTGACTTACTGGCAATGGTGAGTTGATGGAAGAAAAAAATTACAATAGTTCATTTGATGGGTGGAGGGGGGGAGAAAAAAAACACACATTCAGTTCTGTGTAAAAGAACTTCGGGACATAAAAGAAAGCGTGGGTGTTGCTGGCATTTATTGCCTTTGCCTAATTGACTCTTAATGACCATCTGGGCAATCACGTTGTTGTGGATCTGGAGTCAGACGCAGGCTAGACCAGGTAAGGCCAACATACTTCTGTGGCAGAGGTGGGTACTGCAGATGCTGGAGATTAGAGTCAAGAGTAGAGTGGTGCTGGAAAAGCACAGCAGGTCAGGCAGCATCCGTTGAGCAGGAAAATCGACGTTTTGGGCAAAAGTCCGATGAAGGGCTTTTGCCTGATACGTTCATTTTCCTGCTCCTCGGATGCTGCCTGACCTGCTGTGCTTTTCCAGCACCACTCTAATCTTGACAACATACTTCTGTCCCTAAAGAACCTGACTGATCCAGATGGATTTTACAACAATCAACAGTGATTACATTGGCCACCATTAGACTAGCTTGTTTTGTAGAAATCAAATTTCACCACCTGCCATGATGAGATTTGAACCCCTGCCCCAAGAACTTTAAACTGGGCTGTGGATTACTAGTCCAGTGACAGTACCGATGTACCACCACCTCCCATAACATTCATTTTAAAATTGGCTCGAAGGATGACTTTTAATAGATCACAATGAGGTAGCTGCGCTGTTACATAGAAAACTCTGAGCCAAAATCAAGTTGTTTATGAATAATTTAGGACTGGGTTCCCAATGAGCATGATGTGCATTAATAGGAGAGAGATGGCCCCTAATTATCTGCACTGTAGCCCTGAATCAAGCAGTATTATGCACTAACCACAGTCAGCTGTACCAGGCCAATCAGTGATTGTGTCGCATTATGTTAAGGAGGGAATGCCATCTCTCAGGCTTCAGTCATTATCCCACAGATGGTAGCTTCCTGCCGCTGGCTCCTCAGCCAAGTACACTCACCAAATATCTGAACCCGATATTTCACCCATACTGAGCAGAAATGCTATTGCAGGAACACATCATCAGTAAGGTAAACCTAACCTGTCCCATGATGCTATAAACCCAGATCATGTTTCTTATTAATGAGTGCACAGGTCAATGCTTGGTGAATTTTGCTTCACAATGATAGGAACAGCTGACATAAAATGAACAGAAACATATAATGTGACATGGCCCCTGAGAGCCGTTTCGCTGGTCTCGTTTCCAAACCACCTGCACCCCATTTCTCAATGGCCCCAAGCCCAGAAACCCAAATCCAGACATCACCCAGCTTTCTCCCCTGTGTTTCTCTATCTGAGGGTCTGGAAGGTGGAGTTCCCACAGCAGTCTCTACCATGGCTTGCTGAGGTTTGGAGCTGCCATCCTCTCATTAGCTGCCAGCGCTGGGTGTGCAAGACTTCATACTCCAGCTTCACAATATGCCAGCAGTCAATCAGCTGCCTGATTGACTTCTGATCCAATGGGCTTTCTGAACAATATAGGCAGCAAAACCTCTCTGCTTTTGGACTTAATCCAAAAATGGCAAAATTCCATCCTTAATATGGGGAGGGGAGAAGAAGTAGGAGCTGCACTGGGTAAACACGAGGAAACAGCAGGACCCAGCACCAAGTGGAAACAGGGTACTGAGAAATCATGTCACCATGGCACAAAACTTTCAGAAAGGATGAAATGAAGCTGGGAGCGCCTGATATAGAGATTGGAAATTGGCTGCAAATGCAAGCAGAGAAATAGATCTGCCTGAACACAAAAATACTGGACTCTGTCTCTCTTTAGCGTTATTCTTTGGTTAACGTTGCGTGATGGCACAGGGATCAGTTGGCGAGTTTTGAGAAGATTCGTAGCTCAGGTTGAGGTTCTGGATGTAGTTTTGCTCACTAGGCTGGAAGGTTTGTTTTCAGATATTTCATCACCGTACTAAGTAACATCATCAGTGAGCCTTCCGTGAAGTTTCACCTAGAGGCTCACTGAAGATGTTACCTAGTACAGTGATGAAATGTCTGAAAGCAAACCTTCCAGCTCAGTGAGCAAACCTACATCCACAGGGACTAGTGTTGCGAACTCAACTATTTACAATCTATATAAATAAAGGGAGTGAATATATGGTTGCTAACTTTGCTGATTGATACAAAAATAGGGAGGAAAGTAAGTTGTCAGCAGGATAGGCGGAGTCTGTGAAGAGGTACGGAGAGGCAGAGAGGTCGAGACAGTGGACAAAAATCTGTCAAATGGTATAAAATGTCAACTTATCCACTTACACAAAAAGAATAGCAAAACGTATTTGAATAGAAAGAGACTTCTATTGAGGTGCTGGGGGATCGAGGTACACTGGTTATTGAACCATAGTTGGCATGCAGGTACAACAAGTGCTTAGGAAGGTAAATGGAATGTTGGTATTTATTGCAAAGAAATTTGAATATAAAAGTATGGATGATTTGCTACTGTTGCGAAGAATGTTGGTGAGGCTACATCTACAATACTTAAATTAAGGGGGGGTAGATATAGGACTGATGTTAGGGGTAGGTTCTTCACTCAGCGAGTCGTAAGTTCATGGAATGCCCTGCCAGTAGCAGTAGTGGACTCTCCCTCTTTATGGGTATTTAAGCAGGCATTGGATAGGTATATGGAGGATAGTGGGTTAGTGTAGTTTAGGTGGGCTTTGATCGGCGCAACATCGAGGGCTGAAGGGCCTGTACTGCGCTGTATTCTTCTATGTTCTATAATACTATGTGCAGTTTGGTCTCTTTATTTAAGGAAGGACACAAATGCATTAGAAGCAGTTCAAAGAAAATTCATTCAACTAATAACTGGGATGGGGGTGAGTTATCTAATGAGAATTGGTTGCACAGGCTGGGTGGTAAATAATTCCGTATATTCACTGCACTCATAGAAGAAATTCCTCCTCATCTCTGTCTTAAATGGGCGACCCCTTACTCTGAGATTATGTCCTCTGACCCTAGATTCTCCCACAATGGGAAACAACTTCTCAATATCTACCCTGTAAAGATCCCTCAGAATCTTATATATTTCAAAACGGTTGCCTCTTATTCTTCTAAATGCCAATGAATACTTACTCAACCCATCCTTATAAGAAAATCCCTGCATGCCCAGGATCAACTAAGTGAATCGTCTCTGCACTTCCTCCAATGCCAGTATATCTTTTTTTAGATTTTGGGTACCTAAACTGTAAATTGCATTATAAGGTGTAGTCTAATTAGTGCATTCAATTGTGTTAGCAAGGTTCCATTACCTTTAGACTCCATTTCCTTTGAAATAAAGGCCAACATTCCATTTGTCTTTGCTATTACCTCTGAATTTATATGTTAACTATTTGTGGTCTATGGATGAGGATCCCCAGACTCCTCTGTTCTGCAGCATTCTGCCATCTTTTTCCATTTAAATAATATTCAACTCCTTTATTTTTCCTGCCAAAGTGCATAACACCACATTTTCCTACTTTATATTCCACTGTCGTGTTTTTGCCCAACTATTAACCTGTCTCTATACCTCTACAAGAGAAAGTGATGATTGCAGATGTTGGAGATCAGAGTTAAGAGTGTGGTGCTGGAACTGCACAGCAGGTCAGGCAGCATCCGAGAAGCAGGATATTTGCCCGGGCATAAGATTCCTGATAGAGTCATAGAGATATACAGCATGGAAACAGACCTTTCGGTCCAACCTGTCCATGCCGACCAGATTTCCCAACCCAATCTCGTCCCACCTGCTAATATCTGGCTCATATCCCTCCAAACCCTTCCTATTCATATACCCATCCAAATGCCTCTTAAATGTTGAAATTGTACCAGCCTCCATTCCATACACGTTCCACCCTGTGTGTGAAAAAGTTGCCCTGCAGGTCTCTTTTATATCTTTTCCCCTCTCACCCTAAACCTATGCCCTCTAGTTCTGGACTCCCCGACCCCAGGGAAAAGACTTTGCCTATTTACCCTATCCATGCCCCTCATAATTTTGTAAACCTCTATAACGTCACCGCTCAGCCTCCGATGCTCCAGGGAAAACAGCCCCAGCCTGTTCAACCTCTCCCTGTAGCTCAAACCCTCCAACCCCGGCAACATCCTTGTAAATCTTTTCTCAAGTTTCACAATATCGTTCCGAAAGGACAACCAGAATTGCACGCAATATTCCAACAGTGGCCTAACCAATTCCTGTACAGCTGCAACATGACCTCCCAACTCCTGTACTCAATAGCTGACCAATAAAGGAAAGCATACCAAACACCTTCTTCACTATCCTATCTACCTGCGACTCCACTTTCAAGGAGCTATAAACCTGCACTCCAAGATCTCTTTATTCAGCAACACTCCCTAGGACCTTACTATTAAGTGTATAAGTCCTGCTAAGATTTGCTTTTCTAAAATGCAGCACCTCGCATTCATCTCAATTAAACTCCATCTGCCACTTCTCAGCCCATTGGCCCATCTGGTCCAGATCCTGTTGTAATCTGAACTAACTCTCTTCGATGTCCACTACACCTCCAATTTTGGTGTCATCTGCAAAATTACTAACTGTACCTCTTATGCTCGCATCCAAATCATTTATATAAATGACAAAAATTAGAGGACCCAGCACTGAGCCTTGTGGCACTCCACTGGTCACAGGCCTCCAGTCTGAAAAACAACCTCCACCACCACCCTCTGTCTTCTACCTTTGAGCCAGTTCTGCATCCAAATGGCTAGTTCTCACTGTATTCCGTGAGCTCTAACCTTGCTAATCAGTCTCCCATGGGAAACCTTTCGAATGCCTTACTGAAGTCCACATAGATCGCATCTACCACTCTGCCATCATCAATCCTCTTTGTTGCTTCCTCAAAAAACTCAATCAAGTTTGTGAGACATGATTTCCCACGCACAAAACCATGTTGACTATCCCTAAGCAGTCCTTGCCTTTCCAAATACATGTACGTCCTGTCCCTCAGAATTCCCTCCAACAACTTGCCCACCACCGACATCAGGCTCACTGGTCTATAGTTCCCTGGCTTGTCCTTACCACCCTTCTTAAACAGTGGCACCACCCTAACCAACCTCCAGTCTTCTGGCACCTCACCTGTGACTATCGATGATACAAATATCTCAGCAAGAGGCCCAGCAATCACTTCTCCAGCTTCCCACAGAGTTCTAGGGTACACCTGATCAGGTCCTGGAGATTTATCCACTTTTATGCATTTCAAGACATCCAGCACTTCCTCCTCTGTAATATGGACATTTTGCAAGATGTCACCATCTATTTTCCGACAGTCTATATCTTCCATATCCTTTATCACAGTAAATACTGATGCAAAATACTCATTTAGTATCTCCCCCATTTTCTGCAGCTCCACACATGGGCCACCTTGTTGATCTTGGAGAGGCCCTATTCGCTCCCTAGTTACCCTTTTGTCCTTAATGTATTTGTAAAAACCCTTTGGATTCTCCTTAATTCTATTTGCCAAAGCTATCTCATGTCCCCTTTTTGCCCTCCTGATTTCCCTCTTAAGTATACTCCTACTGCCTTTATACTCTTCTAAGGATTCACTCAATCTATCCTGCCTATACTTGACATATGCTTTTTCTTAACCAAACCTTCAATTTCTTTAGTCATCCAGTATTCCCTATACCTACCAGCCTTTCCTTTCACTCTAACAGGAATATACTTTCTCTGGATTCTCGTTATATCATTTCTGAAAGCTCCCCATTTTCCAGCTGTCCCTTTACCTGCGAACATCTGCCCCCAGTCAGCTTTGGAAAGTTCTTGCCTAATACCGTCAAAATTGGCCTTTCTCCAATTTAGAACTTCAACTTTTAGATCTGGTCTATCCTTTTCCATCATTATTTTAAATCTCACAATTATGGTCGCTGGCCCCAAACTGCTCCCCCACTGACACCTCAGTCACTTGCCCTGCCTTATTTCCCAAGAGTAAGTCAAGTTTTGCACCTTCTCTGATAGGTACATCCACATACTGAATCAGAAAATTGTCTTGTACACACTTAACAAATTCCTCTCCATCTAAACCCTTAACACTATGGCAGTCCCAAATCTATATTTGGAAAGTTAAAATCCCCTACCATAACCACCTTATTATTCTTACAGAAAGCTGAGATCTCCTTACGAGTTTGTTTCTCAATTTCCCTATGACTATTAGGGGGTCTATAATACAATCCCAATAAGGTTATCATCCCTTTCTTATTTCTTAGTTCCACCCAAGTCACTTCCCTGGATGTATTTCCAGGAATATCCTCCCTCAGCACTGCTGTAATGCTATCCCTTTTCAAAAATGTCACTCCCCCTCCTCTCTTGCCTCCCTTTCTATCCTTCCTGTTGCGTTTGTATCCTGGAACATTAAAGCTGCCAGTCCTGCCCATCCCTGAGCCATGTTTCTGTAACTGCTATGATATCCCAGTCCCATGTTCCTAACCATGCCCTGAGTTCATCTGCCTTCCCTCTTACACCCCTTGCATTGAAATAAATGCAGTTTAATTTATTAGTCTTACCTTGTCCCTGCCTGCCCTGACTGTTTGACTCACTTCTGTTCTCAGCTGTACCTGTTTCAGATTGATCTCTTTCTTCACTATCTCCCTGGATCCTACCCATCCTCCTGAGCAGTTCTAGCAAATCTCCCTGCCGGTATATTAGTCCCCTTCTAATTTAGTTGCAATCCGTCCTTTTTGTACAGATCACTTCTACCCCAAAAGAGATTCCAATGATCCAAAAATGTGAATCCTTCTCCCATACACCAGCTCCGCAGCCATGCATTCATCTGCTCTATTCTCCTATTCCTGCCCTTATTAGCTCGTAGCACCGGGAGTAATCCAGATATTATTACTCTCGAGGACCTGCTTTATAAATTTCTGCCTAACTCTCTGTAACGTCCCTTCAGAATCTCAACTATTTCCCTTTCTATGTCATTGGTTCCAATGTGGACAATGACCTCTTGCTGGCCCCCCTCCCCTTTGAGAACATTCTTCACCCCCTCTGAGACATCCTTGATCCTGGCACCAGGGAAGTAATACACCATTCTGCTTTTTCGCTGCTGGCCACAGAAACGTCTGTCTGTACTTCGAATAGAGAATCCCCGAACACAATTGATCTCTTGGAACCCGACGTATTCCTCGTTGCATTACAGCCAGTCTCCATACCAGAATCTTGGCTGTTTGTGCTATGTTCCCCTGAGAATCCATCACCCCCTACATTTTCCAAAACAGCACACCTGTTTGAAATGGTTATATCCACAAAAGACCCCTGCAGTAGCTGCCTACCTCTCTTACCTTTCCTGGAGTTAACCCATCTATGTGACTGTATCGGAGACTTACCCCTTTCTTATAAGTGCCATCCATCACATACTGTTGCTGTTAGAAATTCCTCATTGCTTCTAACGGTTTCTCCAACTGATCCATTTGATCTGATAAGATTCGCATCCAACAGCATTTATGGCAGATATAATCCGCAGTAACCCATAAACTCTCTTTAAACTCCCACATGTGACAAGAAGTACATATCACTCTATTAAAGGCCATTTTTGCTCCTTCACAATCTACAGAACCAGAAACTAACACTGTCTTATTCCTCTCCAAATATTGCCCCAGGTTAAATTAATAGTTATGGCTAAGGGCTTATGCCTGAAACGTCGATTCTGATATTTTCGATTGTGAGGACTGATGCAAAGTATTCTTGAACTCCTTTGCCACATTGTGGTTCCTCAGCATTGTTTCCCCATCCTCATTCTCGAAAACACTTACGCTCACTTTGATTCCTGTCTTTATTTTTGTGTAACAAAGAAGCTCTTACTGTCCAACTGGCTTACCTTATTGGTTTATCACTAATCTTTGCCACATTGTACATATTTTTCTTTCAATTTGATACTTGTCTTAATTTCTACGATGGTTTATACTCTCCCTAACATCCTTCTTCCTCAAAGATGTAGCCTTATTGCGGCTCATGAATTATTTTGTTAAAGGTCTCCAAGGGTGGGATGGGGAATAAAATAGAAGCAAATGTTCAGACCATAGGGTATACACTTCGAAAAAGGTGCAGTTCAAGGAAACAAGGCCTGGTGCAATAATCAAGATGTGCATCAAGTCCTCTTGGAGCATAGTCTCTGTGCAACTGAAGCAATTGATAAGACTGCTCTGAGATTCACTACTCACAGGATTTAACCAATGCTTATTCATGAGCTTAAAGTCATTGTTGGAGATATGTTCTTGTTTACTTACTCGCAAACCGCAGGAAATGACAAGCCTATGAAGGCACTGGACAAATATTCTGTGTACATCTCATTTGCTACCCCTTCTAGGTAGTATTTCTGCCAAGTGTCCTCCTCAATCTAGAATGAAAAGAGAAACAGCACGTTGATACATCTCATGAAAGGAAAACCAAACTTTGGCCTGTAAAGAGATGGTTGAGTAAAATCCAATGCTGTATTTTTAATGGCGAAACCCAGGTCTGAGGTTTGATTGAATCAACAATATCAACTCTGGTAAAGTAATAGAATAGCAGAGAAATTAAATTAGCAAAGTTAATTAGTCCAACTGGAAGCATTTATTCTGCCTTCATAGCAAGCACTACCCACTGATCAGTATATCAAGGTATCATTGTTCATCATTGTGGTGATGTAATAGCACACTGGGAAAATACACATTGCCTTTTTATCCCCCTCAGCTTAAGATACAAGTACACTGTTTTCTAAAATTGTGAGGGGCATGGATAGGGTGAATAGCCAAGGTTTCTTCCCTAGAGAGGGACATCCAAAACTAGAGGGCATAGGTTAGGTGAGGGGGGAAAGAGTTAAAAGGGTTGTGAGGGATAACTTTTTCACGCAGAGGGTGGTGCATGTATGGAATAAACTGCCAGAAGTGGTGGTGGAGGTGGGTACAATTACAACATTTAAAAGGCACCTGGATAGGTACATGAATAGGAAGGTTTAGAGGGCTTGGGGCTGACTGATAGTATATAGAACTAGATCAGTTTAGGATATCTGGTCAGCACGAATGTGTTGGACTGAAAGGTCTGTTCCATGACTGTATGACTCTATGAAAGGCAATGCACTTTCACTTTATCCTATCAAGATTCAATTCCAGCCTAGGGTGACTGTCTGTGTGGAGTTTGCACATTCTCCCCGTGTCTACGTGGGTTTCCTCCGGGTGTTCCGGTTTCCTCCCACAGTTCAAAGATGTGCAGGTCAGGTGAATTGGCCATGCTAAATTGCCCATAGTATTAGGTGCATTAGTCAGACGGAAATTGGACTGGATGGGTTACTCTTTGGAGGGTCGGTGTGGACTTGTTGGGCCGAAGAGCCTGTTTCCACACTGTAGGGAATCTAATCTAACCTTAATCTAAAGACAAATCCATCTTGATGTTAATGCGTAGAGAAAAATAAAATTCAATTCTCCATCTCAAGCATTTTTACTTTGACAAGCATAAAATGCTACACAAAACACCAAGAAGAATAAACATCAGAATAAATACACTGAGTAGGCTGAAGGGGTTCTACCGCCTGTATGTCCGGTTGCTATTCATCAACACCTTTTACAATTCCAATTCAAATAGTAATATGAATGTTGATATGGTTCTGTTGTAAGTTTTCTTCCTGAATCACACTATTTTCTCTTTCATGACACAATGTACTCTGGGTCACGCTATCAGAGAACGAAGGCTCAACCGAAGATCTGGTTAAATGTTGGGATTGACAACAAAACTACTGCTCATACGTTTTTGACTGAGACATAGCCACAGCTGAGCTCGGTACTCAACAATGCTTCTTTGTCCAAAATGGCGATATTCAACCTAACCTTCATAAACATGCACTTCTACATTAGAAACATTCTCATTTTTCACCGTGCTACCGAGGTCTCTCTCAGCTACATCTGGCTAACGAGTAATTTTAAATTGCAAGCTTGTGATTAGGTCATTGAAAATGCATTGTTTCTCATTATTTTATGACAGTAAAAATGGATGAGGGAGAGAAATTACATATTTTATTTTTGAAAGAGATTCAATATTAGAAAATGAAACCTGAACGACTGTAACCTTGGCTGCCCTCCAAGCCTGCTCAACAGAGACATTTCTATAAGAAACTGCGGGCACAAATTTGTGGCACAGAGTGTTAGTATGGCAGATCTCTCTGTTACTAAATCTCTTGAAGCTCTTATTTTCAATTGTAGTTATCTTTGGATAGGCCAGGAATCAGCTGGGAAAGGAGATGACATAAAATCTAAGGAGTTAAACAATTCCCACACACTGTATCATTTTACTCAGAAAACAAAAGAAGAAAACTAAACATCGCTAAATTTTGACAGTTATTTTGTAAGTTGCCACATCTTTAGGTGTTTTTATGACAAAAAATATCATTCCATCAGTAGATGGAAAGATGACCTGCTTCCAGCTTTCTGCCAACACCTGATCTGGCTTGAATATTAGGAAGTGTGTGGCATAGCTTTTACTCCAAAGAAAAGTGTCTCTGTTCTATCTGACACCTCTCCATTCCACAAGACTAAAATCAGACTTTATTACATGATACACATGGGGAAGGTGTCTGAAGTAGCATGTAAGTGAGCCAACACAGTGTATTGCCAACCAAACCCATTTATCTCAAAAAGAATTACTGGGAAAGAAAAATAAGCATATGTCTTCTACTCCTTGTTAATTATAATCATCTGGAATGTTCCGGAATATTTTACTGCACTAAATAGAAATGGAATGCCAGCAAACTCAAATTAGTGCTGGCTTCTATACAACATTGAAGGTGGGATGTGAGAAAGGGGTGTAGATTTTGGGCACAATTAATCCCACTTGTCAAGTGGGTGAACAAAGAAAAATTGCTGCTCCATTGATCTCTTGGTGAACTATTGGAAAATTATCTCTGATAAACCAACACAATACTGGGACTTAGACAATAAGTAGGTGATGAATTATTCTGGGATCAGAATGTTGGTATGATTAGATGCTTGGGGTAAAACATTCACTTTTTTTAAAAAATGTCCCTTTATGTCAACTTGATTGCCCTCTGGTGCTTTTAAATGGTGTTATTAGAACTTGTGTCAACCCATACCATGTCCTATTTCATAAACTAGTTTAAACCCATTGCACATAATTGTACAGTAAAGATATTATGAATCCAGCACCCAGTTTGCTCTGCACTGACCAGTGCAACCAGACAATCTGACAAAACATTCAACTACCAGGTGTATATAAACTCACTACTTTTATCTGCAATCATCCATTTCCCATGACGCCAAACAATCCCTTGCAACTCTTCTTACTTTCTCTCCTAATTTTCTATTACCAATGATGCTCTTACAAACTTGGTCTTTTACAATTCCAAAAATGCCATTTTGCATGCTGTCCCTTCCCTTCTGCATTCTTATTGGGTTCAAACTATGACTCATTACTTGGTTTCTGACTTCATTTATTTATTGACAGAACCTCACGATGGTGTGTGCCTTATCTTCCTCAGTCTTCCTCCTTCCTATAACTTAACAATTTTCAAACCTTAGCTCATTTGCAAATGATCATCAGAGGTTCTCATTTTTTTTCCCCCTCTCATTTGTTCTTCGCAGTTTTGGATGGTGTTCTGTATTATGGCTCTTTCCCTTGGTCTCTTATTTTAAAATAAAATTAGAAACTGATCGATCAGTTTCTTTGTCCATGCCTTTAACTAAAAAAAAACACATTTCTACAGCATCTTTCCTGCTCCCAGACTCTCTCAGCCAGTCAAATACTTTTCAATTGGAGTCACAATTGTTCTGGGGGGAGATAAAAGGCAAACAATTTGGGTACAATAAGGTGATGGTAAAGCAAATGCGAAAACTGATCTGTCATGGTGCTGTAGGTTCAATCTCTAATATTGGGTAGGACACTGGAACTACTACACTTCAATGAAAAGCATCAGTCAACTCACAAAACCCCACCTGTAAAAGGTGGATTACAAATTACATGTTTTCAGAACAAGTCAGCTCCTTTTCAAAAAAAAACTTCAGTGTAGTGGTAATGTCACAGGACTAGTATCCAGATACTAAATGCAATTAAAAGTTAGTCCAATGCTAACCATGTAAATGTTGTTGATTTTCATTTTTATAAACCCCATCTGGTTCATCAATGTCCATGCAGGAAGGAAATCTTCTGTGTCTACCCTGTCTGGCCTGCATGTGACTCCAGACCCACTACAATATGCTTGACTTTTGACTGGCTGAAACAGTCCAGCCAGCCATTCAGTTATATCCAATCACTAGAAGTCCAAACAAAGGAGTGACACTGGACACATTACCCAGCATCAATCTAAGCATCAGAATCAACATTGACAAACACAGCCCTGTTGACCCTGTAAGAACTTCCTTAACAAACATCTGGGGCTTGTGACAAAACTGGAAATTCAGTCTCTCAGACTAATCAAGCAACAGCCTGAGTCATGCTCATGGAATCATACCTTACACACTTACCATAACAGTATCAATGGGAGTGACTACCGTCCAACCATTGTGGAGGTAAAGTCCCGTCTTCACAGTGAAGATCCCCTACATCTTGTTGTGTGGCACTACTGTGTTGAATGGGATTGACTTAGCCATTCAATATGGGGCATCCATGAGGCACTGAGGCCATCAGCAGAGCAGAATTATATTAAACA
This sequence comes from Chiloscyllium punctatum, assembly GCF_047496795.1. Classification (NCBI taxonomy): domain Eukaryota; kingdom Metazoa; phylum Chordata; class Chondrichthyes; order Orectolobiformes; family Hemiscylliidae; genus Chiloscyllium; species Chiloscyllium punctatum. Next base: position 95,656,054 of record NC_092751.1, read on the forward strand.
ATAATCTTTAATCTTATGGTCTGGCATATTCCCCACTCTACCATTACAATTAAGCGAGGAGATCAACCCTGGTTCAAGGAAGAGTGCAGGAGAGCACGTCAGGATCAGCAAAACACCTACCTAAAGGTGACATGCCAACCTGACGAAGCTACAAAACAGGACTACTTGTAGACTAAACAGGATTAGCAGCAAGTGATAGATGGGGTTTAGCAACATGACAATCAAAGAATCAGATCCAAGCTTTGCAGTCCTGTTCATCCAGATGTGAATAGTGATTAATAACAGAGAGGACGTAAAGGCTCCAAAAATATCTTCATTTTCAATGATTGGGAAGCCCTCAGTATCAGTGCAAAACACAAGGCTAAAGTATTTATATCAATCTTTAGCCAGAAGAGCCAAGTGGATGATCCATCTCAGCCTCCTTCTGAGATCCCCAGCATCAAAGATCACAATTTCACCAGTTTGATTTACTCCACATGATAACAAAAAAATGTATGGAGGTACTGGGCATTGCAAAGATTAACGGCCCTATCAACGTTCTGGCAAGAGTAATAAAGACTTATGCTCAAAAACTAGCAGTACCACAGCCAAGCTGTTGCAGTACAGCTAGAAAACAGACATCTACCCAGCAATGCTGAAAATCACTGAAAACTTAAAAATACTGGGGATCACAGCAGGTCAGGCAGCATCCCTGAAGAGAGAGCAAGCTAATGTCTCGAGACTTCATCAGAGTTGTCAGCTGACATTCAATGACATTATCATTGCTGATTCCCCTGGGGAGTATAACTGATCAGATTCTGAATGGGGCAGTCCATAAAGCACTGTAGATCCAAGATCAGTACACAGCGAGTCATTGAGTGGTGAGTAACCAATCCCATCTCCTCAATGCCTCTTCACCATCTATAGGCAACAACCAGAAATGAAATACAATACTATCCACTTTTATGGTCCAATGTGACTCTGAAAACACTCAAGAAACTTGGCACCATCTAAGACAAAGCATCTTGTTTGATTGCTAACCTATCCACTACTTTCAACATTTACTATCTTCACCAATGACTCTCAGTGGCTGCAGTGTGTGCCATCTCCAAGATGCACTGAAGTAGTTCACCAAGGCTCCTGAGAAAGCCCCTTACAAATCCATGATAACACCGTCTAGAAGGAGAAGGCAGTAAATGGATGCAAGTTCCCCTTCAAGCCACATACTGTCCTGATTTGGAATCACATTGTTGTATCATCAGTGTCACTGTGTGAAATTCCGGGAGCTTTCTTTCTAATAGAATTGGAGTTGCACCTACATCCCACAGGCCGCAGTAAACCACCACCATGTCGAGAGCAATTAGAGACAAAAATCACATGCTGGCCCAGCCAGTGACAACCACATTCTGAGAATGAATTGAGAAATAACCAGAAGGTAGCAGTTAGAGCAATTAACTATTTTCAGGATGAGAAAAAAATTAAAAGAATCATCTCAAATAATTGGCAAGTATAATGCTTGTGAAATAATTATTGCTGATTTATTTGAAAACCTCTCCAAGTGAATGATGACATGAGTTACTTGCCTCACTTCTGATCAATTAGTGATAGAACCCTCTAGTTCTAGTTGCCCCCCACCCTAGGAAAGAAAACCCTGTCTATTTACCCTATCCATGCTGCTTATGATTTTATAAATCTCTATAGGGTCACCCCTCAGCTTCTGACACTCCGGGGAGAAAATCCCAGCCTATTCAGCAACTCCCGACAACATCTTTGCAAATCTTTTCTGCACCCTCTCAAGTTTAACAACATCCTTCCTATAGAAGGTCAATCAGAATTATACACAGTATTCTAAAAGTGGCCTCACCTACATCCTGTATAGCTGAAACATGATATCCCAACTCCTTCACTCAATGTCCCGATCAATGAAGGGAAGTATGCCCAATGCCTTCTTCACCGCCCTGTCTACCTGCACCTGCACCCGTGGGTCTCTCTGTTTGACAACAGTGCACAGGACCTACCATTAACTGAATACTGTTCTGGTTTGCCTCACCAAAATTCAATACCTCACATTTATCTAAATTAAATTCCATCTGCCACTCTTTGGCCCAGTTGCCCCTCTGATCAAGGTTCCACTATAACACACCTATTTGCGTCATCTGTAAACCATGCCTCCTATATTCACATCAAAACAGTGGACCCAGCACCAACCCTTGTGGTTACAGGCCTAACACAGAACTCTTCCCAGTACCAAAATCCATTGTATATGAGCTATTGGCTATGATTATTTTGATAAGCTTAGTTAACCACGTTGGAAAAAGTAAACTTTGGAGTGTTGCATTATACTTTCAACTTTAAAAATACAACTATGTTACCTCCAATCCAGATGTTTAAAATCAGAAATGCATTAAATAAAGCAAATACTTTTACAATGTGCTAGGCATCAATTTTAAGTGAGTTAAAATTAAGGTAGCTTGACAATTCAGTTATGTACTACCTGGGCACAGCGTGGTGTCAGACTAGTTATTCACTTGGCTACTTGTGCACTGGTCTATTCCCAGCTAATCATTCATCTCGTCTAACCCAAACTCCAGCAAGAAGTGAAATCCTTAGTCCTGAGGTTGCTGGCATTGATTCCTTTCATCACCTGAGGAACAGATTTATAGTGGCCGCTGGTGTTAACTTCTGGTAAGATGGTGATGGAATAAGGTTTCTGAGCCTGGGGCTCATCCGTTTTGTCTGCTTTTCATTTCATTCCTTTTCTTTTTTTCCCTTTCTCTTTTTTTCTATTTTGTTTTAGTTACCTCTTGGTGAAGACTCGGTCACAGTGACGGTATCGGTGGTGGCGTGTGGGCCTAGCAGCACGGCCTCCTGATGAGTTTGGGTTCCCTGCGGCGTCTGCATCAATGAGGTGGTCCGAGTGCTGACTCATGGCTCCTGCTGCGGAGGCGGATTTGGGTTTCCGGCAGTGTCTGCTTCCAGTGCAGACTTATGGAGGCGAAGGCAGAGGTGAGTTTGGGCCCAGTGTAAGATGAAGCGGCAGCATCGGGAAAGTTCACCCAAAGCGGAATCATGGTATAGCGGCAGAGTAGAGTTTGGGCCAGTCCAGTATCTGGCAGCATTGGTAACATCTGAATTGGCGAGGTCCAGCGAGGAGTCACAATGGTGAGGGCACTGGTGAAGGTGAGATGGCACCGAAGAGTGGCAACTTTTCGTACTAGTGGTGGCAACGGTGCAGTGAAAGGGAGGCCTATCTGGCAACCAGGCCCATGGCAAAGCATTTAACAGAAAGGACCGTAAGGCTGAACATTTTCTTTATCTCTTCATTTTTCTGCCTTTATTTCCCATGTATTTTGTTTATTTTTCTGTCTTTCAATTTGATGCCAGAGAGTGGCAACACGATACAACACTTACTTTGTAACAAGATACACCTGACAATAAATAAGTAAATGCCTCCATATAGATGGGATTTATGTAAGGGATTAGTTGAAGTTAGGATTCAGGTCACAACTGAAGGGGGATGCAGCAGAAGAGAAGGGTCTTTTGGTCACATGTGGCCACTGTGGATGGTGAGGGAAGGAGTGGGCGGACATCTGTTCACCCTGCCTTTCACTAAGGGACCTGCGCTCATGTGAGGATTAGATGATCCACACAGGAAGGAAGATATTTCCTCCAGGTGCCTTTGTTCAGCTCAGGGGCAGCTTGTATATTACTTGAGTTAACCAGCCCACAGGTTTCCCACAGTGTTCAAACTGCTGGCTGGGAATAGGCTAGTTGCAAATACAACTGACAGCTATCAACAATTAGACCACTATATCCTTCCTGTAACATCAAGGGACAATTTAAGCCTATTTTCCTTTTAAATTCCCAAGCAATCTGTTAGAACTCTCTCCTGAAGCAGCTTGGCAATTAGTGACATCCAACCCACCAATCTAAATCAAAGTGATCCCACTGCCCACCACTGATAAACACGGGGTAGAGAGCAGAAAAAAAGACAGCCAGGGCTATACAATACTAGCAATATCTCCAAATAAAGAGATAATCAGGCTTCTACAGCAAATCAAAAATTCCAAGTGTTTTGCTCCACGGGTGTTTAGTGATACAACCACAGCAACGAGACACAGTAATTATCACCAACACCCCTTCTGAATCTGCACTACAGCAGTTTGTTTTTCACAAACTAATGACAGTGGATCAGCACAGATGTTCCTTCCCTCCTGTGAAAGATAATTCATTAATTTTCACAAGAAAATCCTACTATATATAACTTTGCCAGATCCTGGAACTACCCTCTGTTTTGGAAATCTCATTCTTGGTCTACAGCTTCTGCTTCTTGAAAATGGGTTTTCATTTATGTGTTAAAATGGATTACAAGGCATTAATTGCCCTGAACTAGGCTGATACAGATCGCAATGGAAGGTAGAGGAGACAGCCAAATTAGAAACTCGAGAAGAACCATAAAACGTTACATTCTGTGCTCCTCAAAGCTTTCACCCTTAAATATGACAGCTAACAATGTGCGATAATTTGCTGTTATTAAGCTAAATGTTGACTATAATTCCCATTGGTTGGCAGTGGCTTGCTATCTGATAAAGTAGTATGGTGTCTGACATTGTGGTTGACGTCGATGTACACCCAAGTTATGAGAGTTCTAGTAGGCTTTGAAGAACAATGTCTCCAGGACTGTTGGAAGTTGTGAGGGAAAGCATCAAAGCTTCTATTCCTTCCATTTGAAAGTACAACATCACATTTTCATTGCTGAGATTTCAAAACATTCAGAGCCAATGTCTATAATTATCCACAAAAATCCAACCCTACCAGTTCAGTTAGTCTAGAATAATTTCAGGGAACCGTAGCTCAGACTTGCCATTCAAACAAACAGAGTTTCACACCTTTACATCACCCCTGCTTATCACGGGCAGTTGCTAATATTGGACCTAAGTGCCACTAAACGCTCCTACTCCCATGTGAGTTAACAATAGCACAGTTTATAATGGGTTACAATAAATGCAACCATATCAGGCAATGCATCATAAAATGCTGCCATGCATCTCTCCTAGGACCATTTCCTGTTAGCAGGCTGCAGCTTCCCGACATCAGTCCTGCAACAGACAGGGAGTTGCAAACAACGCCAAACTATATTTTAGTAACCAGTTAAAATGCAGAGATCACAGCAGTGGTGATTAGTTGTACACTGTATTTAGCAGGAAACTGTGCAAACACCACCATGCTTACCAGAAGGGGTGGTGACAGTCATAAGAAGTTGGTTGCAGTAACATGTACTTTTGATTACAGTTTCAGCTCCTGCTCCCTTTTAAAATGCATCTTTTCCAATTTTCATTGAAAAGAGTGGAACAAAAGAAAACAAGCTGAAGGCCTGAACCCTTATGGGAAATCCCTGGAAGAGTTATGAGTGCTGGAGTGTTAACTTTCCACTATTGAGAAGTGGAAGCGTATGCTTCATACTGGCACGTTTTGCCAATAAGCCATGACACGCTTTTGCGCTGTGATTTCTGTGCTAAAACCTCACAGATTTTACAAAGAATGCACCACTCAACCTTTGAAAAGGATGTGAGGAATCTAAAACTCAAGACATGACATCATGAAGCTTGAATTGCAATTGAGAGGGGAGGAAAAATTATCTTTGCATGAGCATAATGAATGAAAGAGTTGTTGGAGAGATGACAATTGCATAAACAGCACTGGCTTTCAAAATAGCTTCTTAAGGTTTTTGATTCATATATTGGGCTGTCATTCTCATTCAAATGAAATGACAGGAGTTTACTACATTAGAATGAAATAAAGATGAACTGGGAGCTCATAAATTTGAAGCCTGTGTGTCTTCATGCAATCAAGGATAAAGAGAAGAAACAGCACGTGTAGAGGAAGAACTGGTATCATGGGGATTGTGGCCATTCAGGAAGAGGTGCCAAATTAACTGTAATTTATGGTGTTGAATTCTGAGGTTGCAACTGAGGCTTTTGGTAGTATATCAATCAACTATGGAACAACATCAAAGTCAGAAGTATAGGTGCAAAGGTAAAAGAAAAAAAAAGCATACTTCAATTAAACGTGGAATACTACAAGAGTTTCTGCTAGGAACTGAAGGAAAAACACCTTCTGGCTTCATGTATAAAAGAATTCTCCTCAGACCTGGGTAGATTTATGTTCAGATTAATGTGCTGAAGAAAATGTATTGCTTGAACAATGTCCAATACACTTAATACTGTTTTTAATAATTTGCATGTGTTTGTGGAGTTAGCTTGTACAAGTACTAGCTAAGCATTCCTTTTGACTGGTCTTCGACTTTATTTTTAAGCCTGGATTTAATGCAAAATTACTTTGAGAAATGTATGAAAATATTTCAACATGAACACGTAATTTAGTGATTTGTCAATGCATTTCTGGCACTTTATCAACTCTGTGTTTAATATGCACCATTTATTTTCAGACTTAATTTTGAAAGATGAAATCAGCACTTGGATTTCGAAATGCTCCATAAACTCCCTTCACACCAAATTCTTGAGTGACAACACAGAACCAAGTGATTGATCATTTTCAGGTTTTCTTAACCCTCGAATGAGATTTTGATTAAAACAAATCATTTTTCATCAACGGATCACCAGGTGATTAGTTATTTCAGCAGAACGTAAGTAAACAAACAGCAGCTGTGATTAATAAAGGCGATGGATGGGATCCAACTTTTTAATTCCCAGACAGGTTCAGTGTTCCTACAGCCAATAGAGGAAGTTTTATTATTCCCCTAATCCCTAAAAGCTTTGGCCTGCACAACTGGTCCTGTTAAAAGCCAGGACCCTGGAGACTTTGTTATGCCGATTAAAAGCCAGAGAAACAACAGTAAATTATCAAATACACTTCGGAAAAAAATATGAAGTCTATTCTCAACTTGGTGACAGGTATGATGTATGTATGTTTTGAAATGATGTGAAACCTTACCTAAACTAATTACTTCATTCATGTTAACAAAGCACTCCTCAGAGTCTGATAATTAACTGATTCATGCCCAAGACACAGTGGCATGAAACATCAGAAGAAGTGGCTTTCCCATTAACCAAATAAAAAGCTAACAATTTTGTATGTACAATACAAATAGCAAGCTTTAATTTTGAAGTGAATAACGTGATTTGAAATTTCTAAACAATTCTGGATATATTAACAGCCACATTAGAGTTGGTTATCTACCATGACCAATATCACAGAGTTTGTCCTATCATAATGTACAGCAATTCTGGGAGTTTCAGTGTCCCCTGAGGGCAGAAGACATGTTCAGTGTGGCAGAGCAGATCAGCACCCTTAACTATTTTCTCACACATTCACAGCAAGCAAAAGCTCTAGGGTGTGGCCTATGAAGATCCTCCAAACAACAAGAGATTTCCTGACCCTGGATATGGAAGAGCTGTCTGACAGAACCTCATGACATGAAATTGTAGCTAAGTTAGAAGCTAAGAGTCCCCAAGTCATTTTACATGCATCAATACAGGAAAGGGTAGTCTCCCAGATCTGACTTTATTATAGAGAAAATAAGTAAAAAGAATGAATTCCTTTAAAGCTTATCACCTTTACTTCTTAAGTATTTGCTTTACAAGTTAAGCAATGTAAATACTGTTACTCTCCACATTATGACAGATGTGACCACCACCAAAGATAAAGCCACCTGCAGGTTACATACCCTTCTAGCTGAGCTGGTGGCATCATGGGCTCCTCCAAGCAACCAAAGGTCATTAATTTATATACTTAACAGAGACAATCTCATCAGAACCTAAAGCTGTCTGCATTGAAACTGCAACATGCATTCTTCCAGTGAATTAAATATTTCTACAAACAATATAGTTTTCTAATTTTTAAACTGGCACATAGACAGGATGGCTACCCCAGGAAAATGTGTTACAAAAAGAAATCATGCTACAAAAAGAAATCATGTTACACAGTTGAGCGTGCAAAACATCAGTCATATCAATAATGAGAAACACAAATTTCTCAAAGCAGTTTGGTTGCAGTTGAAAGAAATCATTAATTCTACTGTTGACTGGCGATTGGACTTTCTTTCTCGATGGTAAATGGCATCAGAATCATTCAGATAAATAATAGTTTTTTTTGCAATTTTTGTAGGTCAGTAAAGCTCTTACATTAGAAGTGGCACCACAGTCACAATCATAATGAATGAGAGGTGTGTGCAGGTCCTTGCACTGACCATTAAAATGAATGCTCCTATCACTTCTGGCCTAATTGCATGACACATAAAAGAGAACTGATAATCCATCACTGTCCACCATGCCACCCCAAACAACAAAGCTCTCTCATCACCCTCCCCCTGAAAAAATGAACAAGCATGAAAATAATTTATTTCTCTAGATAACAATCTACTTTGAATTCTGTGTCATTGTATCCAACGTGACTCAATGATTCAGTTGCTTAGAACTATATTTTCACTTAATGGTGATACTTATGTGGTATTTTTGGACATTCTGAATCATTTCAAGTAATACAGCATGACTTCAAACTATCAATATGGTCTAAGAATAAATAAAGATTTGCATCTAACTAATGCTTTTCACGACCACCAAATGTCCCAAAGCACTTTACTATCAACAGAGTGGTTTTGAAGTGTAATCACTGTTGAAGTGCAGAAAACATGGCAGCTAATTTGTGCTCAGAAAACTCCCATGAACAGCAATGTGATAACGACCAGATAATCTGTCTCTTGTGATGTTGATAGAGGAATAAATATTGGCCAGGACATCATGGATAACCGAACTATTACTCTTCAAAACAGCACCACGGGATCTTTGATATCCAACCAAGCTGACAGATCAGGCCTTGTTTAACGTTTCATACAAAAAGTGTAGCTCTAGCAATGTAATGTTCCTTCAATATTGAGTGGGAGTATCAGTCTTAACATTGGTGTTCAAGCTATGGAGTGTGACTCAAACCCAGAACGTTATAACCTTGTGCTTCCAACACAAAATGCATTATTTTTTAATATGACTGTATAGTGGAGAGTTAAAGTGCTAATTTTGGTTGATGCACTGATGTATCAGTCGAAAGATTCATGCTCTATCATAGATGCATGAATTCTGTTCTTAGTGACCTTGTCCCAATATGTGCAGAAAGCGAGATTTTTTTGGGATGCACACATTTTTACTACATATGGTTCATAGCATCACTCTTCTGGTCTAGCTGAAAGCAAAGGTTAATTTTCTTGGAGATCGTCATTAAGATTGTTGAAGATGAAATTACTTTTTAACTCTCCTAGAAAGAATTAACTGATGAATTGTCCTTCAGCCACAGTCCAAAACATTTCAAATACTTCATCTGCAAAATTTTAGGAAGTTCTTAAAAATACACTTTGGGCTGGTCTAATTATGAGAAATAAACTCCTGAATGTTCAACTGGCAGTTACTTAAGATTGAACTTGAATTAAGCTTTTGCTACCTTTAAGAACTCACTTTACCCGTGAGAACTATCCAGACTTCCTCTTAACTAGGTGTGCAAACTCATTTTTATTCAAAGATTCAATAAGAACAATTTAATAGAATTCCAATTATGGCTTATTTCAAAAAATAGAACACATTCTACCCAGCCAGAATCAGTAGGTGATGATCCTATTTCTAATGCAGATGAGAAGCTCAATATAATGTCACTTATAGCTCTTAATTCTGGATATCAAACTAGATGGATTCAGCAGCAAAATGTCCATTCTTATGAATAACCAACTTAAGAAATGCTCTCCAGCAGCAACCCAAGGCCAGGCTCAGCATTTTCCTGTATTACAATTTTCTCAGATTCTAAGTTGGTCACTACCATGAGACCATAATGTGTTTTGGAAGTATAGCAAATAGTGGCATAGATAAAATGAAGCAGATAGCAAGTAAGCAAAGACTTGAAGGGTTAGTGGTTTGAGTAGAATAGCTGTTTGGTTTTAAAACTCAAGTCAACTTTTCTGTTGTGCCGTATTAGGATGTGCACTGGAGATTGAATGATTTTGGTGATATTGCTATTTGTTAAAAACAAAGGGTAAGTGCACAATGTCGAATTAGGGTCACTGGACAATCCAGACAATTTGCAAGCCATTCACTCAGGCCTCATGTTAGAAGCCTGTTGGCTAAGTGCCTCCCTCTAAGAATGGGGTATGTTTAACAAATCCTTGATCAGACAGGACTTGTCATCTTTGACATTCTTTTCTTCAGGCTAAAGGTATCACTGTTTTCAATGGACAGATCAACTGAGTTACACAGGCAGTGCTACAAAAACATTAGTTCTCTTTTTCATTAGTTTTTAAAATCATTATATGGAAAACACAAGTCAGGTTGATGAAGTACATACAAGCAATATGTGGGCTATGAATGCCCTTTTGGAGAAGACATTTGTGTTCAAATTTCATCTAATTGTAAATCCAATTTGCTTAACACATGGTACATCAAACACAATTTGAAATGTTTGGAAGATCTGCATTTTAACCCAACAGTTCCTGATGTAAAGATATGCTGGCCCTGAAAAGCAGACAACAGCATAATTAGAATGTCTTTCATGGATAAAAGTCTGACAGACAAATTCTACCAAAATTATTCGTCATTGTTTCATAAAAAGTATTTTTTTTATTATAAATGTATGCTGAACTTTACTAATATATTAGAAGTCAAATTCTTTTTCATTTCTTGCCAAATGTTAAATAAAAATAAAAGGTTCCATATGAATGCTGTAGAAGCTGGAGGAATAAATCAAATGATTCTGGTTTCAGTGTTTGCTTTAAAATGAATAATACAGCAGGCAGTCAAAATGAATCATACTGTTTAAGGTCCAACATAATGGGTAAGGTCTGTTTTATTTTCCTAAAATTGCAAAACCAAGACCTTGGCTGATGGAAGCTTCAGACACTTTAACTATTTATGGGAAAGTGATTGCCAAGGTTGGAATTTAAATCCCAGTCTGAGTTTTTCAAAGAGGCTTCAAGGTCCAGCTGTTGGATCAGGTAGTGTTGGCCACTGCTGAGGCTGCACCTCCACGGTGAATATGGCAGACATTTACTGGCGGGGGGTGTGGAGGGAGAAAGGGATTGCACTAGAGATGTTCTCAGCATAGCCGTGGTCTTTTTGATCCATGGTGTACTGTTTCGGAAAGTCACAGATCCATTAGAATGTGCCAGGGTTCACTACTATGGCAACGTGCCCTTCGGACACACAAGACTGCCCACAGGGATAGTAACAGCACCTTAACTGGGCCATGAAGTGCTTTATTTGCCACACCACTGATGTTCTTCATGCTGGCAATCTGTCATAGAACAGGGAAGATGTTGGGTTTCTTGTCTATCACCTTTTGCCACCATATTGCTAGCACACATCTCCCAACCCAACAGCAATACATAAAATGCATCTCCTTGTGTACTGGCTACACTAGCTGTGCATTTACCATCCATTCATGCCTCATAAATTGGACCAGATGGTCATAAACAGATGTAGGAAGATACATTAATCTGCTGAATTTTCTAATATACAATTATACAAAGACATAAGCTATAAAACATGAGGAAAAGATTTCAGTTGGGTGCCCTGTAGAATAAAATCATAAATATACTTATTTTTTACAAACAGGCTTATAATTTTGTTATCCATGCCTTAGTTCTCTCAAGATCCTTCTGTTGCAAGGTGGCTCCATCACAGGAATGTTTTTTATTTAAAATTCTCATCATGTTTTTAAATCTCATCCTTCCCCCATCATTGTAAGCTTCTCCAGCCCTACAAGGATCCAACATCTCCATGTTCCTATTAATATGGTCTTTTGTCCATCTCTGAATGCCATCATTCTACCATTGGTAGCTGTGTCTTCAACGGTCTTATTTTTAAGTACTGGATATCTCTCATAAACTTTGTTTTCTTTCAATATGATACTTAGAACTGACCACTTTGATAAAGTTTTTTTTTCAGCACTTGTCCTAAATCTCTTCGTATGGTGAGGTGATACATGTTGCTCATTGACAAACCTATAGCGTGTTTTTGGACATTTTTTACCACATTAAAGTTGCTACGTGGATACAAGTTATTGTTATTATGCATCACACACAGAATGCAATTTCCTTCATGATTATTGTTGGATACTATTTGCTAAAGAAATGCTTTTGCAATTATTACTAACAATTACCAGAATCCAAATCAAGTTCAGATCCATTTATAGGTCCAACAGTTCAAGACATCTCTATCTCACATGGAGTACAGTCGAGAGTGTGATGCTGGAAAAGCTCTTTATCAGGATGAAGAGCTTTTGCGCGAAATGTCGATTCTCCTGCTCCTTGGATGCTGCCTGACCTGCTGTGCTTTTCCAGCACCACACTCTCGACTCTAATCTGCAGCATCTGCACTCCTCACTTTCACATGGAATACTGCTGGGCTACAACAACCAAGTAGGTTGGAGAATGTATGCTGTCTTACCCAAATCCATCACCGCGACAGCATTGTGACGGGGCATTGGGGAGGAGAAGCTTGGTCTACAATCTGAAATATCTTTGGTGAGGAGGTCAGGTTCATCAATCAGCACAAATGAATAGCTCATTGTCAGTGAATGGTCAAGTTTGTACTTTAAGAAGTATCATATGAGGACGGCACGGTGGCTCAGTGGTTAGCACTGCTGCCTCATAGCACCAGGGACCCAGGTTCCATTCCAGCCTCGGGCAACTGTCTGTGTGGAGTTTGCACATTCTCCCTGTGTCTGCGTGGATTCCCTCCCACAATCCAAAGATGTGCAGGTTAGGTGAACTGGCCATGCTAAATTGCCCATAATGTTCAGGGATGTGTAGGTTAGGTGCATTAGTCAGGGTAAATAACTCGTAAAGAGTTTGGCTGGGAAACTCTTTGGAGGGTCAGTGTGGACTCATTGGGCCAAAGGACCTGTTTCCGCACTGGAGGGATTCTAAAACTCTAAATTCATTTGGACAAGGTATGGGAGGGTAATCAGCAATAACAGCACAAAACCCAAAATGTGAGTCATTGCCTTGGTAATTGGGGTTTTAAAAAAACGTTTTTAAAAAATAATTGAAACTGTAAGGAAAGCGTGAGAGGAGGATGGGTGGTGGAAAAAAGAACTTCCTGAACTAGCTCCAAGTCAGAACTGGAATGAAATGTCCTGTTTTATCTCTTAAGTTTGTTTTTATTTGTTCATGGGATGTAGGCAGGGGGCCAAGATTTGTTGCCCATTCCTACATGTCCTTAAAAAGGTGGTGGTGAGCCATTATTGTAACATAGGTACACATTATTAAGAAGGAAGATTTTGACTCAGCAGCAGCAAAGGAATAATAATATAATTTCGAATCAGGACAATGTGGGGCTTGGAGGAAAACTTGTAGGCAGAGGTATTCCTTTATCTCTCAAAAATATTACAAATCCGCACATATTTCTCATCGACCTTTTTCAATTGTGAGGGTGTAGTATCCCTGATTTGCCTTTGCCATTACTTTACCTTTTGAATGCACAGTTTGTTATGTGGGTGGAAAGGCTGGTGCAATTTTGTGGGGCTCCGTGACCAGGAGCCAGTGAATTGCTCACCACACAGCATGTCTCAATTCCTATTGCAATAGTATCAGACTGAGACCCTGGAACAGCTGTAGTACATTACACAAGGGTATACAACAACAATTCAGAGAATACTGGCACCTGGCAAATGAGACAGATGCTGGTGCCCTGACATCTCTGTTACTGTCCCAGAAATAAATCAATAGGGTAATTCACGTGTTTTATTAAAATCCTATATTCCAGATCCTCTATGGTCAAGGTGGCCCCAAATCTGAAGAGTCACTTTTTAAAGAATCCTTACATTGTCTGATCTTTCTGATGCCAAGGAACTTCTAGATCCATAAATAATTGAAGATTACAGTAACAGCAAACCTGTCTCACAATTATTGTTACCTTGACACCTTTCCCACTAGTACCCACAAACTTGATACTGCATGGAATACCTCACATTTTATCTTTTTCACTCGTCTTACTTATCTTCAAATGCCACACACTAAAGATACAAATACTGAAAGTGTAAGTCGCGATACCATACATGATCTTCTTTCTCCATCTGATGCCACTTTTCTCGTTGGACTTCATGTTTAGAACGGAATCCTTCAACAATTTCATTGTTCACCCTCCAAACTACAAGTGCTCCAAATTGCTGCCACATTTCATTATTTGTGGTCTCTTTTGCTGCAAGAACTGATATCCTTGTATTTCAGTTGAAGATATGATCTGGTCTGAGTGGAAAGTTTAGTACTAATGGAGTACGCCTTGCAACTAACTGAAATTTGAAGCATAACTTGATCCATCCTTTTGCTCCAGCTGGCTGGCTCCATCAGCATTGCGAGCATCCACAACACACACAATTTACCAACATTTTAGAACTTGCATTTATATAGCCATTCATGGCCTCCAAATGGCCCAAAAGAGCTTAGTGCGAATGAAATATTTCAGAATTGAAGTTTTATTTCCAATGTAGTAAATATAGCAGCCAATATTTGCACAGCAATGAGATCATGACTTGATCACCTATACTTTGATGGTAATGATTGAGATATTGGCCAGGGTACCAAAGAGAACTCTTCTGCATTTCCTTGAAAATTATCATTAAACATTTTTACATTATTTTAGAGACCAGACGTGGCTTTGATTACTATTTTAATCCAAGACAATGCAACACTCCCTCAATACAGTGGTTAGCACTGCTGCCTCACAGCACCAGAGACCCGGGTTCAATTCCCGACTCAGGCGACTGACTTTGTGGAGTTTGCACATTCTCCCCGTGTCTGCGTGGGTTTCCTCCGGGTGCTCCAGTTTCCTCCCACAGTCCAAAGATGTGCAGGTCAGGTGAATTGGCCATGCTAAATTGCCCATAGTGTTAGGTAAAGGGGTAAATGTAAGGGAATGGGTGGCAGGTCGGTGTGGACTTGTTGGGCCAAAGGGCCTGTTTCCACACTGTAAGTAATCTAATCTAATCATGAGTCCTAACCTAATTTATATGCTTGGGTCAGAGCTTGAACCAACAACCTGCTGACCAAGTGGAAAGTGCTAACTTCAGAGCCAAGGCTGACATCTTGCTATTTTTCACATGACATGTAGAGATTGTTTCCAGTTTCAATTCCGGGTTGGTATAAATCTTGGAACTTCAACATTAGTGAAATGGTCACGAAGATTTAACAATAAGCATTGTAAACCTCTACCAGCCTGAAATGCTAGGCTTGTGTACTACCATCCCCACCCCTATTCACCTATTGTATTCTATGCTACTTTCTCCCCACCCCCACCCCCATCTCATTTGTCTCTGCACTCTGCAGGCACCCTGACTCTATTCCTGATGAAGGGTTTTTGCCCGAAACGTTGATTTTCCTGCTCCTCGGATGCTGCCTGACCTGCTGTGCTTTTCCAACACCACTCTAATCTACTACCAAGAGTTTGTCAGCTTCATATCATGTTTTGAAATGCAGGCACTGTGTGAAAGCCAGCAGTGTAATGCACATAGATTAAACAGCAGTAGCAAATGCAATGATATTATCAGAAATGTATCAACCTGTATTGAACTAAAACTCCTGCTTTGCTTCCTCAGGACAGAACTATAAACTGGCGACCTGAGTTTCACATTGAAAACCTTATATAATATTAGCTGAGTATCTTGAAAGCTGTGTCAGAATACCTCCAGTGGCATACTGCTGATAGCTAGAGACTGCATACAAAAGAACCAACCTTTATTGCTTATAAACACAGGAAAGTAGCACATGAATCAAAGATGTTCAAGAATCATTATAAATGCATTATGGTATGTTTAACCATCTTATATGTAGCTCAGACTTTTAAAATCTCAGCCTATTTATTTCTATGGAATACACACTCTGTCAAGGCTACAAGGTTAGGGTGGTTTGATAAATGACTTTCAACAGAGCCCACACCATAAACGACATCCACTAAGTTCTTCCAACAGTCCACAATTGGTGGTCCTCTAAACATTCATTTTTATGAGCAACAGATTACTTTGGGCAGGATCCGTCAGGCTTTTGAAAATATTTTAATCACATTACATGGGGTTCTGTGTGTGATTTAACTGATGTGGCTATATTGCTGACAAATCCAAATTGTCAATGAATTTCTCAGTTTTACATAAAATCTACTTTTCAAAAAAAAAGCCACTCAGCCTAATTAGCCTCTGCCAGTATTTATGCACCTCCTAGTACTTCTTCTAATTCCATCGATGTTTATTTCTATCACATATACATGTTCTATTTTCCTCTCAACTGTTTGTTCACTGTCGTATGCGGCCACAGCGAATGAGATACTGCGTCTCATGAGATACTGAAAATACGCTACTGTCTTTATGGCATGGATGAAGATGCTGTACTGGAGTCCACATTTTATGCAACAAATAAAGAATAAAGGTGCATCCTTCAATGGGAATACAATAAGGAATCTCATAAAAGGCATTTCAATCCCTGACAATACAAATATTGCTGAAATTTGCTCATTACTGGGTCATGTCATCCTGAACTTCTTAATGATTCCTCCCACAATTGAGCAAGCACAAACTACATGCCAGATTGACTCTAACATGGTTTTGCAGATTGAAACACATGCTAATATGTGGTACTGAGCATCAGAAGGTCCCTTCTGTGCAACTGCTAACATGGATACTAAGCACAGTAACAAAATCTATTAAACTCAGACAAGCTGACATTTACATTGAGCCTTTCATGATTCAGGAGGATTAAAAGGTTTCATTGCCAATAAATTATTTTGAACATGAGGCAGCTGACCTGCACACCATGAAGTCTCACAAACAGTAATGAGCGAGGAGACTATTTTGGTGGTATTGGTTGAACAACAAAAGTTAGCAAGGCCACAAGGCAATCATCTTTCAGATCTGCCTGAAGAGGCAGTCGGAATCTCTGTTTAACAATCTCACTTAAATGCCTCCAGCAATGCAATACTACCTCCATACAGCACTGATGTGTCATACCATATTATAGGACCAATTCAACTCTGGCAGAGCTACAAAGTGGAAGCAAATTTTCCACCCTTTACAGACCCACCTTATCTGCAATTCCATTGACTTATAAGAGAAGTAAACGATACTTCAAACTAATTCATTGGCAGTGAAGCATTTCCAGAGGTCATGGGCTCCATATAAATTCTTTGAAGAATTTAGGATTACCTTTAGCAACTGTGATGGTCATTGCATATAAAGCAGGGTTACGTCACACAGTGGCATACACTTCAATCTGCAAAGTCTCAACTGAACGAGTTGACACATGCCTGTCTATTGCCTTTGCAAAGGACGTCTGGAGAAAGATGGAGTGGCTTTTGTTGATGTTCGTCCTGAACAGCTCCATGACATGGGAGTTTGCTCTACGGTCTGCTCCCCAGGGCGCACACTGAGACAAACATCAGCTGTACCTGCAGGACCATCAACTTGGTGAAAGATGCTCTTTGGTCTGCCTGAAACTTATTGGTCTTCCACAGCAAGGAGTTGAATGTTGCTGATTGACATATTCCAAGATCCAGGACTATGAGCTGAGGAAAGCACAAAAGCTTATGACAGCTGCTGCCAAGGCACAGGGGGGAAAGACCACTGTCTGAGGTCTTTCTGCCAAAGTTAAATGGTGGTCCATTCAGCTATCGGATCCTTCTGCTGCCTCAAATGCATGTAAATATAGTCTTGTACAACTAAGAGAAGCCTATGGTTTGTTTTTGGATAGAGTCAAGCTTCATATGCTACTGTTCAGAACTGAAACACATTTTTGACCATGATATATATTACAAACTTGAAAGGGTTCAGAAAAGATTTACAAGGATGTTGCCAGGATTCGAGGATTTGAGCTACAGGGAGAGGCTGAACAGGCGAGGGCCGTTTTTCCTGGAGCGTTGGAGGCTGAGGGGTGACCTTATAGAGGTTTACAAAATTATGAGGGGCATGGATAGGGTAAATAGGCAAAGTTTTTTCCCTGGGGTCGGGGAGTCCAGAACTAGAGGGCATAGGTTAGGGTGAGAGGGGAAAGATATAAAAGAGACACACAGGGCAACTTTTTCTCACAGAGGGTGGTACGGGTATGGAATGAGCTGCCAGAGGAAGTGGTGGAGGCTGGTACAATTGCAACATTTAAGAGGCAGTTGGATGGGAATATGAATAGGAAGGGTTTGGAGGGATATGGGCCGGGTGTTGGCAGGTGGGACTAGATTTGAGTTGGATATCTAGGCAGCATGGACAAGTTGGACCAAAGGGTCTGTTTCCATGCTGTACATCTCTATGACTCTATAACACATGAATAAAGTAGATTTTTGAAATAAAAAATAACCTGCCCATTGGTGGACAATTAGTTAGCACCCATTTTGTGATCTCAGTGAAGTTCCATTTTATCCCTATGCCTCTCAATGTGATAATTTTGCAAAATTTATCTTTGTGTGACAAGACACTCATAGACAAGGAAACCATCAGCTTTTAGTCACAACTTTTAAATCATAATGTAAAGAACGATTGCCTATTTCAGGGCAAGGCACAATGAAATTCCATCCATCTGTGTGGGATATCGAACTGATGACATATTCAAGGAGATTTTGAGGATACGGTGGCATTGAGCTTTTTTCATTTTCCTCACTCAGCCAACAATGCCCGCAGTTTATAGGTTTCACACTATGACATGTTTCAATCACATGGTCAGGAATGCCACAAAATGTTTTTATTGTTAAGAGGAAGGAGGAGGCTTGGATGAAACATGAAGGCTCAGTTACGGCGCTTGAGAGTTACAAATTAGCCAGGAAGGACCTAAAGAGACAGCTAAGAAGAGCCTGGAGAGGACATGAGAAGTTGTTGGCGGATAGGATCAAGGAAAAATCTAAGGCTTTCTATAGGTATATCAGGAATAAAAGAATGACTAGAGTAAGATTAGGACCAATCAAGGATAGTAGTGGGAAGTGTGCGTGAAGTCAGAGGAGATAGGGGAAGTGCTAAATGAACATTTTTCATCAGTATTCACACTGTAAATAGACAATATTGTCGAGGAGAATACTGAGATACAGGCTACTAGACTAGATGGGATCGAGGTTCACAATGAGGTAGAGTTAGCAATTCTGAATATAGATAAGTCCCCTGGGTCGGATGCAATTTATCCTAGGATTCTCTGGGAAGCCAGGAAGGAGACTGTAGAGCCTTTGACTTTGATCTTTATGTCATCATTGTCTCCAGGAATAGTACCAGAAGACTGGAGGACCTTGTTCAAGAAGGAGAGTGGAGACAAGCCTGGTAATTTAGACTAGTAAGTCTTACTTCAGTTGTGGGTAAAGTATTGGAAAAGGTTATGAGAGATAGGATTTATAATTATCTAGAGAGGAATAAGTTGATTAGAGATAGTCAAGATAGTTTTGTGAAGGGTAGGTCGTGCCTCACAAACCTAATTGAGTTCTTTGAGAAGGTGACCAAACTGGTGGACGAGGGTTGATGAGGCATATATGAATTTCGGTAAGGCATTTGATAAGGTTCCCCATGGTAGGCTTTTGCAGAAAATATGGAGTTATGGGATTGAGGGCGATTTAGCGGTTTGGATCAGAAATTGGCTAGCTGAAAGAAGACAGAGGGTGGTGGTTGACGGAAAATGTTCATCCTGGAGATCAGTTACTAGTGGTGTATCACAAGGATCTGTTTTGGGGCCACTGCTGTTTGTCATTTTTATAAATGACCTGAATAAGGGCGTAGAAGGATGGATTAGTACATTTGCGGATGACACTAAGGTCAATGGGGTTGTGGATAGTGCCAAAGGATGTTGCAGGTTACAGAGGGACATAGATAAGCTGCAGAGCTGGGCTGAGAGGTGGCAAATGGAGCTTAATGCAGAAAGGTGTGAGGTAATTCACTTTGGGAGGAATAACAGGAATGCATAGTACGAGGCCAATAGTAAGATTCTTGCCAGTGTAGATGAACAGAGACATCTCAGTGTCCATGTACATAGATCCCTGAAAGTTGCCACCCAGGTTGATAGGGTTGTTAAGAAGGCATATGGTGTGTTAGCTTTTATTAGTAGACGGATTGAGTTTTGGAGCCATGAGGTCATGCTGCAGTTGTACAAAACCCTGGTGAGGCCGCACTTGGAGTATTGTGTACAGTTCTGGTCACTGCATTATAGGAAGGATGTGGAAGCTTTGGAGAGAGTTCAGAGGAGATTTACTAGGATGTTGCCTGATAATGGAGGGAAGGTCTTAGGAGGAAAGGCTGAGGAACTTAAGCTGTTTTTGTTAGAGAGAAGAATGTTGAGAGGTGACTTAATTGAGACATACAAGATAATCAGACGGTTAAATAGGGTGGACAGTGAGAGCCTTTTTCCTCTGATTGCGAAGGCTAACATGGGGGACGTAGCTTTAAGTTGAGGGGTGATAGATTTAGGACAGATATCAGAGGTAGTTTCTTTACTCAGAGAGTAATAGGGGCATGTATCGGCCTGCCTGCGACTGTAGTAGACTCACCAACTTTAAGGGCAATTAACTGGTCATTGGTTAGACATATGGGTGATAATGGAACAGGGTAGGTGAGATGGGATTCAGATTGGTTTCACAGCCCAATGCAACATCAAAGGGATACGTTCTAAAATGCCATTACATCTTGAACATAACCTCTGTTCTCAGACTGTCATCAAGAGCACTGGAAAAAAAAATCATAGAAAGAAAAGCAGACTTGCACTAATTACTGTGCCTCCACAAACTCAGGATGCCCCAAGACACATTATATAGAAAGCATAGCAGCCAATTACATGTAGCAAACTCCTACAAACAACAATATGATAAGAGCAGATAGTCTGTTCTATTGCTATTGACTGAAGGATGAATAATACCTAGAATCAGAGAATAATATCTTAGCTTCTCTTCTTTGAAATAATTAAGCTCCATTTCAGAGAGGAGACAGGACCTCTTAATGTGGCATCCAAAGGATTGGACCCCTAACAGTGCAACATTTCTTTGGCACTGCTCCCAAGTGCTGAATTAGATTGGTGGACTCAAGTCCCTGGAGTGGGAGTTGAACCCACCAACTTTGGCCTCAGAAGTAGATACAACCTGTTAGTCTATATTTTTGGGAGAAAGTGGATGCAGCAGTGCATCGTTAATTATCCATGCACCACAAGCATTTACCTGTACAGGGAAAAAACAACTGCGATGGCAGTTTTGTAGAAAAGGGATGGCAGAAAGTAGCCCCTTGTTGATGCCACACATTTTGGTGGAAATGATAGAGGAGTCAATTGGCAATGCAGACTCTTGTATATATACAGCTTGCAATCAAAAAACCCATCTGGGTTTCACCTCTTAACAGCTTAGCATTCTATGTGTTTGGCAGCAATCACATTTTAAACACTGTACCAAATATATAACCTGTGCACAGTTAGTTTAACTAAATTCAAGCCCAAGAAAGCAACATCAGATTCACACTCCATTTGAATTACTGAAGCGCTGGCACACATTAAAAACTGTGGTATGTGGGGGACACCTGCTGTTAAACACAAAATAAAACATGGCAACATCTTCCATCTTTTTGTATTTTTTCTTCAAGATATATGCTTTTTTTTCAAAAGAATGACAAGTAGGATGAATGTTTTCTCAGGCTTAATATGAAGAGACAGTACAATACCTTGATGAACGATCTCATGGAGAAGAGATTGGCCAGCATTGTAGAGAGGCCTGGAGCCAGGCAGCTTTGAGCTATAAAACCCAGCTTCAGTTCAGCTAGGCAGATTGCATCATCCCCTTCCCGCCAATTCCAGCTGGGTATGTTCAGCAGATGGGCCTGATAGCAGAGGAGAGCAAAAATAAAAGAGAAGTGTACAAATTCAATTCTGCTCATACTGCCCCCCCTCCCCCCGCACCGCCCCCACCACAACCCCATACAGCATGAAAACATATGCAGTGCATCACAAAAAGTTTGAACTAACTGTCTCCTTTATTTTCCCTGGGAACCCCAAACAATAGGGTGGCATTGCAGCAGTGTGCAGCAAACACACTGGACTTCAATCTGGATTCACATCTGTTGCCCATTCAGAGCGAGCTCCCTCGGGCCTTTCATACTTTCCAATATCGTTGGTTAAACATTTTGTTTTATTTTTATATTGTTCATGCAGAGGTGCCAGTGTAGCATTTCTGTTCTGTAATGAACTACAAAAACAAGAGCAGCTGCAGCCTTTCCAATAGCAAGCGTGGAACATACACCCGATACAAAGCGGCCTCACTTCCCCACCTTGTGTCTGGGCTGTCAGTGCTGCATTTTGCTAGCTGACATTTTACAGGTGTGAAAACCCTGAACTTGAAGAGATATACTTTATTGTCATTTTAAATACACATGCAAGAAAAAAATGGCAGCACCATTCCAAACTAAACAGATCTTAACCATTGAAGTGAAAATTCTGTTAAAAATCAAATCGATTGATTGGTTTTAGAACTGGAGAAGGAGGACAGTCTGCTTGATTATTTTTCAAATTTGATTCCTGAGCAACTTCCTTCCCTGTACTTCTAGGGGCAGCAAAGATTCCTGCACGGTGGGAATCACAAACGTGTTAACAAAGAGCAATTTATACTCTCACCATTGACTGCCCCTCTGGAGAGGACTAGGGAAGAATACCTCACTGAATTGGCCCTTCTTCACTCAGACAGCAAATGTCAGTAGGTTATGTAACTATACGGTGTTTAATGGCCAAAATTATTCCGTCATCACCCCACACACCCACATGTACACTTTCTATTGAGGGCACAGGATGAGGGAGGTACATGGGAAGGAGAGGGGTAGTCATGAGGAATAGGAAGTCTGGCTAATTTTTTTCCCCCCTTCTTTGCCTTAGGGTCACTGGGGCCAAGTACAATTCCTTGACTGTTGCTTCAGCTGTGTTCAGCTGATACAAAACATATGAGAAAATGAATCTGAAGTCTCATCTACCATTACCACGTCAGATGGTACCATTACCTATTAAGCTAGTGCTGAGCTGCACAACTCTCTTTGAAACAGAATGCTCATGGGAACATGGGACGATTGCTCAGAATTCTTCCAAAGTTGCTTTTCACCTGTCAGCCCAAATCTGCTTTGCATCCAGGTCTTGCTGCATTTGGACATGGGCTGCTTTACTATCTGAGGTGGTGTGAATGGTGCTCAATTTATGCAATCATCAGCAAACATCTCCAATTTTTATTTCGTGGTGCAGGAAAGGTCATTGATGAAGTATTGAAGGTGGCTGGGGATAAAATACTGCGCTGAGTGATGTCCTGAGCTAAGATGACTGACCTCCAACAACCACAACAGCCTTTTGTGCCAGGTATAACTCCAATTAGCAGACAGTTTTCCCCGATTTGAGTTTCGTTAAGGACCCTTGATGCCATACTTGGTCAAATGTGATGTTGATGTCAACAGTAGCCAATCTCACCTCACTGCTGAAATTTGTCTCTTTTGTTCATGTTCGACCCAAGGTTGTAATGAAGTCAGTGGTTCTAGTGCAGAGGGCAGTCAAGTGTCAATCCCATTGCTGTGCGTTTGGAATCAGACGTAGGCCAGACCAGGTAAGAATTAGAGGGGTTTCTATGACAATGGTTTCATGGTCATTAGTCTTTTAATTCCAGATTGAATTCAACTATCACCATCTGCAGATATGGGATTTGAACCAAAGTCCCCAGAATATTACTTACGTCTCTGGATTACTAGTCCAGTGACAATATCACTATGCCATCAACACCAGTGGATGGCGAAGGCTTACACCAGGAGTGATAGATGGCGCAGAAACGTTCAAGATACATTGAACTGTGAAACTAGAATGGATTTAGTGCCTGGTACAATGATCTCGGAAGTGCAGTCATTTGCGAGAGAAAACAGAGAGGACAAAGTCCTTGGCACCTTAAGCCTTGTTAAGCCATTCAACTAAACTGTGACTTAACTGTATCTTAAGTCCATTCAACTGCATTGATATTGTAACCCTTAATAAGATAGCCTAGTGGAAATCTATCAAAATCAAAACTGGGATTTCCAATTGAACCCACTGCCTCTACATCGTATTTTTTAGGATTGAACTAAGTTCCACTATCCCACTTCCTTTTGCGTGAAGAAGTGTTCCTCAAAATGACCCATGAATGGTGGGATATCTTTGGAGGGTTAGTGTGGACTCAATGGGCTGAATGGCCTGTTTCCACAGTAGGGATTCCATGACTCTCCTTGCAAGGAAAGTAAAAGATTGCCCAGGTTCCTCACACTAAACTTCTAACGAACTAAATCAAGGGGAAAGGACACTCTGTTTCAAAATGAGTTCCTCAATACTTATTCTTCCTTCAAAAACAGCAAGATACCATGATAGGGGACAAGTTTCACCCTCTGCAGTTCCAGGTAGTGACCACAGAGAGGAGCAATTGCTATTGACAGCAGCTTGGACTCCTGTGCAGTAAGATTCCCAGGGAGGCCAGTGCAAGGGCTGTGTTAAAAATACTTCCTGAAAACAAACTGAACACCAAACTCTCCTCAAGTGACACTATGCCTTGTGCTTCTTCTGGTCACATTCTATGCTTTCTACAAAAATATGTCATTTAAATGTTTTTTTTTTCCGCATCAGTCCAAGGAAATCCTACATTAGCAAGACAGAGGGGAAAATGTGAGGAGCAGAAACATCTGCTGCAAGTCTGCAGCTTGGATCCAAATCAGGTTGCGATATTGCTGGCTCAGGCACACAATATCAAATGTCTCTCTGTTTCAATGCCACATGCCATGCTTTCAGTCTGGAGAAAGAAAACGATACTGAACATACATAGAGCAAGTCATTTTCCGTTAGACTATTCAGTCTCGTTGTTTGTTTGTCTTCTGATTCTCCCCAGGGAATGACACCACAAGAGATCCTAGCCCACTTCTCCTTCAAGTCTTCCCGATATCCCTGCCTTTCTCAAACAGTAGCATTCAGCTTGTCCCTCATTCTCGGCAGCTGTGATTTCCTTCAACCTACCCCTCTTCAGGATTTGAAGTTCAGGAGACTGAGTTTTGTGTAGGCAATGGAGTTTGTGAGAATTTTATCTCAAATTCAGGGGCGTCAGGTAGGATGAGGACATTTTCACAAGCAAACTGGTTTCGGAGGCAGGAAGTTCATTTCAAAATTATAATGAGGGGGGCTGCCTCCCTTTTATAACTGTCCTCTGGATTTAACTGGGCAGCTGAGGAGAGATGAGGACTGCTTGTCAGTCAAATGAAGCAGGAAACCCCTATCCAAAGCAGCGAACCCACCTGCCCCAGGGTCGTTGCTTATATCTTCAATATTGAACCTTCTCCTCCAAGATTTCAACCTGACTGTCGCTCTACCTTGGAGGGCAATGGAGGCTGACTGGGGCAAATGCATGAAAACCTGGGTGAAGCATAGAAGACTACACAGAGCTTTCCTAGGGCTGGGAGTGGCGGCGATATTGGGAACCAACTGGATGGCTCTTTCACGATGCTAGTATGACCACAATAAGCTGAACGGCCTTGACTGTGCTGCAAGGATTCTCTCATCAACCAGCAGCGTGCCATTCCCTTGTTGAAAACAAATGGTAGAACCTCTGCACTAACCCTAAGACTTTGCAATTGAGGCACAGGGTTTGGACTCAAGAGTCAGTCAATATTTGCAGCCCTCTCAAATGATGAGATTATTCAAGAGAGTAATCAAAACAGCATTCTATAGTCAATAAAAGAAGATTCTGACCTTGTTATGATACTGTAACATCTGTGTTATAATTCTTATCTTTGGATTGTAATTTTTGATAGATATTACCCTGAAACAAAAAAGCAAAATTATTAATTAGACTGGACCTTTTTAGGCAAATAGGAGGCAATCTCCTGAACAGTTACAAATAATACAATTGCAAGGCAGCAAAGTAGTGTTACCTCAATTTTGCATTTGCAGAATTAGATTCAAGAAAAACTTATAGAAATGCTTATTTTAAAAAATGAATATGCTCCACTTGTCCCTTTACTTATAATGAAGAAAACAAGGTATAGGCCAGGAATAGACCGTTGGGCTCTTAAGCCTGCTCAACAGTAAGACCACAACTGACTGTTCCTCTGCAGATTCCTCATGGGAGACTGGTTAGCAAGGTTAGATCATGCAGAATACAGGGAGAACTAACCATTTGGATACAGAATTGGCTCAAAGATAGAAAACAGAGGGTGGTGGTGGCGGATTGCTTTTCAGACTGGAGGCCTGTGACCAGTGTTGTACCACGAGGATTGGATCGGTGCTGGGTCCACTGCTTTTCGTCATTCATAGAAATGATTTAGATGTGAGCATAAGAGGTATAGTTAGTAAGTTTGCAGATGACACCAAAATTGGAGGTCATAGATGTGCAGCATGGAAACAGACCTTTTGGTCCAACCCTTCTATACCGACCAGATATCCCAACCCAATCTAGTCCCACCTGCCATCACCCGGCCCATATCCCTTCAAACCCTTCCTATTTATATACCCATCCAAATGCCTTTTAAATGTTGCAATTGTACCAGCTTCCACCACATCCTCTGGCAGCTCATTCCATATACGTACTACCCTGTGTGTGAAAAGTTGCCCCTTACGTCACTAGCTGCACCACTCCTGGAATATTTACGTTACACCTGGAGAATTTATATAAATCTGGAAAGATAATGCTATTCCAGTAACTGTGTTTATGTAACAACAGGATAGCTAGAAAATGCATTTAGTTCACTGATGTCCTTTAATGAAGAAAATCTGTACTGTTCTAATTTGGTTCATCCTAAATGTTACTCCGGGCCCATAGCAATGTAGTTGACTCTTAACTGCATCTGAAAAAGCTGAACGAGCCATTCAGATGCCTCAAAGATTCTCAAAGGTAGTTCGGGATAAGCAGAAAATGGTAATAATATCCATGTATCCTGGCAATATTTTTTTTAAAACAAAGCCTTCCAGTGAAATTGTGCACAATGGTTCAAGACCACAGAGATGCTTAAACCTAGCACACTGGGAATTTCACATAGACCGTGCATAATCTATTCTCCAAAATGAAAAGACTTGTGCACACCCTAATATAGCACACCCTGACAGGTCGGACTATTTCCCTGGCAAGTATATATTACTGCCATGAAACATTGGGTGGCTGCTATCTTGGCTGTCGAGCCAGTGTTGTCAGGAGATTCCATTGATTAATCGGGGGGTTGGTTAACTCAGTTGGCTGGATGTAACAGAATGGGTTTAATACCCACACTGGCTGAGCTTACCACTGAAGGTCTCTCCTTCTTAATCCCTCCCATTGCCAGAGGTATGGTGACCCTCAGGATAAATCACCACCAATCGTTTCTCTACTCAGAGAGCAGGCCTTTAACCTTTTACTGCAATGATCTCTCATTCGTTCTTCCTTTGGCAAAAAGAGGGAGCTGTAAAAATTGATAAAATTGAAAGCTAATAAATCCCCAGGATCTGATAATCTACATCCCAAAGTACTTAAGGAGGTGGCTTGGAAATAGTGGTGTTTTTCTTCCAAGATGCTTTAGACTCTGAAATAGTTCCTACAGATTGAATGATAGTGAATACAACCCCACTATTAAAAAGGGAGCTCAAAAGAAAACGGAATTATACACCTGTGAGTTGAACATCAGTCGTGGAGAAGATGGTAAAATCCAATCATAGAGTCATAGAGCATGGAAACAGACCCTTCGGTCCAACCTGTCCACGCCGACCAGATATCCCAACCCAATCTAGTCCCACCTGCCAGTACCCGGCCCATATCCCTCCAAACCCTTCCTATTCATATACCTATCCAACTGCCTCTTAAAATGTTGCAATTATAGCAGCCTCCACCACATCCTCTGGCAGCTGATTCCATATACGTGCCACCGCTCAGCCTCTAATGCTACAGGGAGAACAGCCCCAGCCTGTTCAGCCTCTCCTTGTAGCTCAGATCCTCCAACCCTGGCAACATCCTTGTAAATCTTTTCTGAACCCTTTCAAGTTTCACAACATCTTTCCGATAGGAAGGAGACCAGAATTGCACGCAATATTCCAACAGTGGCAACATGACCTCCCAACTCCTGTACTCAATACTCTGACCAATAAAGGAAAGCATACCAAACGTTGCCTTCACTATCCTATCTACCTGCGACTCCACTTTCAAGGAGCTATGAACCTGCACTCCAAGGTCTTTTTGCTCAGCAACACTCCCTAGGACCTTACCGTGAAGTGATAAGTCCTGCTATGATTTGCTTTCCCAAAATGCAGCACCCTCGCATTTATCTGGATTAAACTCAACCTGCCACTTCTCAGCCCATTGGCCCATCTGGTCCAGATCCTGTTGTAATCTGAGGTAACCTTCTTCGCTGTCCACTACACCTCCAATTTTGGTGTCATCTGCAAAAATCATCAAGGGTTTTGTAGCAGAACACTGAGAGTGAGCACAGATTTACAAAAGATGTAGTGGACAGTGGACAGAGTACAATGGGATCTTGATTAGATGGGCCAATGGGTTGAGGAGTGGCAGATGGAATTTAATTCAGATAAATGCGAGGAAAAGCAAATCTTAGCAGAACTTATACATTTAATGGTAAGGTCCTGGGGAGTGCTGCTGAACAAAGAGACCTGCTAGGATAGGTAGATAGGATAGTGAAGAGGCATTTGTATACTTTCTATTATTGGTCAGAGCATTGAGTACAGGAGTTGGGAGGTCATGTTGCAGCCGTACAGGACATTGGTTAGGCCACTTTTGGAATATTGCGTGCAATCTGGTCTCCTTCCTATCGGAAGGATGTTGTGAAATTTGAAAGGATTCAGAAAAGATTTACAAGGATGTTGCCAAGGTTGGAGGGTTTGAGCTACAGGGAGAGGTTGAATAGGCTGGGGCTGTTGCCCCTGGAGCATTGGAGGATGAAGGGTGACCGTATAGAGGTTTATAAAATCATGAGGGGCATGGATAGGATAAATAGACAAAGTCTTTTCCCTGGGTTTGGAAGTCCAGACTAGAGGGCATAAGTTTAGGGTGAGAGGGGAAAGACATAAAAGAAACCTCAGGGGCAAATGTTATGCAGTGGGTGGTGCATGTAAGAAATAAGCTGCCAGAGGAAATGTTGGAGGCTGGTAATTACAATATTTAAAAGGCATCCGGATGGGTATATGAATAGGAAAGGTTTAGAGCGATATGGGCCAAGTGCTGGCAAATGAGACTAGATTAATTTAGGATATTTAGGATCAGCATCGATAAGTTGGATAGAATGGTCTGTTTCTGTGCTGCACATCTCAATGGGAGCCAACCATTACAATGCCTTTGGGATTATTCAGTCCCTGCTGGTTGTATGTTGAATTACACAACATAGTTTTAAACACACCAGAGCAAAGCTGGACAAAAAATAAGTTCATTTCTTTTTTCTCCCCATGGTGCAACTGCAACCTCAGTACAAAGTGTATTTACATATGGATACTTCTGCCAAAGTTATAGATTTTTTAAGTTAATTATTTCCTGGGATATGAGCTTAATTGGCTAGGCCAGCATTTATTACATCCCAATTTGCCCAAAGTGCACTTTGCAGTCAACCACATCGTATGGGTCTGGAGTCACATATAGGTCAGACTAAGTAAGGACAGCACATTTCCTTCCCTATAGGACATGAATGAACCAGATGGATTTTACAGCAACTCACCAGAAGTCTCCAAT
The DNA here is from genome assembly GCF_047496795.1 of Chiloscyllium punctatum. Classification (NCBI taxonomy): domain Eukaryota; kingdom Metazoa; phylum Chordata; class Chondrichthyes; order Orectolobiformes; family Hemiscylliidae; genus Chiloscyllium; species Chiloscyllium punctatum. The sequence continues at coordinate 95,685,678 of NC_092751.1, forward strand.
AAGCACTAAGACATCGCTTGGCTGGTGGTGAAATCCTTCATGTACGCCCAGACTCTCAGCGCCACTGCACACAGCCCATGAAGTGGGTGTCGGACAGAGTGGGGAGTAGAGACTGTCATACACCTCCTTCTGGAAGGTGCCTCTGTAAAGGAAGTCTGGAGGAAGATGCAGTGGTTTTTGTCGAGGTGCATCCTGAACTACTCTGTGATGATGGACTCTGTGCTCTACGGTCTATTTTCCGGGACGCACACAAAGACAAGCATCAACCATGCCTGGAGGACGATCAACTCAGTAAAAGACACTCTTTGGTTTGCCTGAAACCTGCTTGTCTTCCAGAGCAAGGAATTGACCTCGACTGAGCATTGCAGACATTCCCCAGTCCAGGACCATGTGCTCAGGGACACACTAAAGACTGGGGCAGCTGCTGCCAAGGCATCGTGGGAAAGTTCACTGTCTGAGGCCTTTCAGCCAAAGTACAATGGGGGTCCATTCAGTTATTGGACTTCCCCAGTGCCTCAAATGTATATAAGTAGTATCTTGCATAAGTAAGAAACGGGTTTGGGTTTATCTGTTGGAACTGTCAGGAAAGTCAAACTCCAATATTTGTCTGTTTCTCCAAAGACAGCACAGAACCAAACTGCTTTCGCGATTACGTATGTATATAAGTTTTATTTATGAATAAAGTATTGTTTTGAAATTTTAAAAAAGGATTTTTACAACAACTGGCAGCGGTTACATGATCACCGTTTAAGCTAACTTTTTACTCCAGGTGTTATCTTTAAATGGAATGTCACGCTCTGCTTTGGTGGGATTCCAATCCATATTCTCAGAACACTGGCCCGGGTTGCTAGCCCAGGGCTTGCTAAGGGGAGGCAGTGATAATGTCACAAGCCCTAATAATCCAGAAGCTCAGGCTCATTTTCCGGGGCATGAGTTCAAATGCCACCGTTGGCGATGGTGAAGTTTGAGTTCAATCAATATCTGTAATAAAGACAACATTAGCCTAATGGCGACCATGCTAAGTGTTGTAAAAACCCATCTGATTCTCTAAATGTCCTTTCGGGAAACGAGCCTGCTATTCTTATCCAATCTTACACGTGCATCCAGACCCATATGTTGACTTTTAACTGCCCTCTGAAATGGACCCACTCGGATCAAAGAGCAGCAAGAGACAGGCAGGAAACATTGGCCCAATAATTTTTTTTTTGGAATTATCAGTGTGTGACCCCTCCTAGGGATTTCAACACTCAATTTTTTCCTGCTACCTCCTTTGTGAACAGGAGTTGCCTCTCTTAAATTTTGTTTTATTTCTTATGGTACCCTTCCGTCAGAGAATTAACGTTATTCCTCATCTGACCAGACTATTGATCTTCACCGTGCAGTCAGCGATAAGGCAGTTTTCACAATTGGGTAAGACAGGATATCCAGGTCTCTGATGTAACTAGGCCACATCTTTGTACCAATGCTCAGCTCCTTCCTGGCTTTCATTGTAATAGATGTTGTAGACACAACAATAATGAAGATTGTCAATGCTTTTACCAAAGTACTTGAGATGATATATACTTTCCAGATTGTGTCTATCTATTTTATTTGGCTGTACATTTCCTGCAGCAAAACTTTTCAAAATCCCAGTTGAAAAATAGTCTGTAAAAGACTTTTGTTCAGATGCAGAAATAATAAACAAACAAATGCTTTCCATACTCCTACATGATTTGTAACAGAGACTAATAGCCCCTAGTCATGACAGAAACAACTGTCATGCTGGTGTCACATTCCCTTCACTGCTGTCTGCTGGAGTCACGATCCCCTCACTGCTATCTGCTGGTGTTACACATCCCTCACTGCTGTCTGCTGGAGTCACGATCCCCTTACTGCTATCTGCTGGTGTTACACATCCCTCACTGCTGTCTGCTGGTGTCACGTTCCCCTCACTGCTGTCTGCTGGTGTTACGTGCCCCTTACTGCTGTCTGCTGGTGTTACACATCCCTCACTGCTGTCTGCTGGTGCCACGTTTCCCTCACTGCTGTCTGCCGGTATCACATTCCCCTCACTGCTGATTACTGTTGTCACACCTCCCACACTACTGTCTCCTCGTGTCATGTTCCCCTCACTGCTGTCTGCTGGAGTCCCACCTCTCACACACTGCTGTCTGCTGATGTCACGTTCCCTTTGCTGCTGTCTGCTGGCATCACAGGCCCCTCACTGCGGTCTGCTGGAGTCACGTTCCCCTCACTGCTGGTATCACACCTCCCTCACTGCTGTCTGCTGGTGTCACAGGTCCGCACTGCTGTCTGCTGGTGTCACATTGCACTCACTGCTGTTTGCTGGAGTCTCACCTCCCTCACTGCTGTCTGCTGGTGTCACACCTCCCTCATTGCTGTGTGCTGGTGTCACAGGTCCTGCACTGCTGTCTGCTGGTGTCACACGCCCCTCACTGCTGTTTGCTGGTGTCACATTGCACTCACTGCTGTCTGTTGGTGTCACGTTCCCCTCACTGCTGCCTGCTGGTGTCACATTGCACTCACTGCTGTCTGCTGGAGTCTCACCTCCTTCACTGTCTGCTGGAGTCACAGGCCCCTCACTGCTGTCTGCTGGTGTCAAACAGCTGAGTGTGATAGATATTCAGTGTCATTTTCTGTACAGAAATAAAAGTCCTGACCCCAGGTAATACATTTGTGATGATTTCTTTGTGCACCACAACACAGTTTGATCCAAACCTGAGAACACACAATTATACCCCCTCAAACAAACCGCTAAACAAATGACATTTTAAAACACAACACACAAAAGCACTTAACAAAAAATCTTTTCAGGAAACGCAGGCTTTTGTCTGTGTTAACATTAGGCTTGAAGAGAATGTAAAAGTCAGTGCTGCTTATCTTAGATGGAAACACAATGGAGATCATTTTATTTCAGTGGTGTAAAACAGATGATGTCAGGTAGATTGCCCTTGTTAAAACATCAAGTGATGCTTAAAAAGTCTCTCTCTCTTCAATAGTGTGATATTATTCGCAATTGTAAGGACCATTCTGGATGACATCTGTGAGGCAGAAACTGAAGCATCTCACTACTGTCTCCACAACATCTCCCTTACTTCTTGTCTGCCCACCTCCTCTTCCCACCCAATAGCTGGACTGTCACCTGTTCTCCCCATTCCGACATATTGAGGTCCCAGTAGCCTGTCCATCTCTGAGTAGCACCATAATTTGCTCAGCCCATTTACCTTTGTGTTGAAATACGTTGAATGTACAACAGACCACAGATTACTCAGTCCAGCTCTATGCTGATGTTTTCACTCTACATGAGACTGTTCACCCCCACCCCATCGCTCCTCCCCACCAACACATTTCACCCTATCAACCCGACATATTCCATTCTGCTTCATTAGGCTGCAGTTGCTCCTTAGTTCCCCATGTCCTTCAAAGAGAGCAATGAAAACTATTCCTGATGTTAGAAAGTTGAAGTTAGTTTTGAAGGAGATTTTGTTGTGAAAGTTTCCAATGGGCCATGTCATATGAAGGGAAGTATCACAACGTATCCATCTTTGCGAAAAGTTCAAATACATGGATCCAGTTAAATATCAGGAAACTTGGGAGACGTGAGAAAAGTCAACGTAACTTTTCATCACAAGGTCAATATAAGGAGAACAGGTTACCCAAGAAAGCCAATATTGAGGAACAACGTGTTTAATTGGAAGTTAACTCCAAGTCTGAGGCATACCGATGAAGGTGGGTAGTGGCTGTTCATAAAAAGGGATTGGCTTACAGGGCTGAACACCATTCTGTTGTGCATAAAGCACCTTGAACTCTTACACACAAACCGTGAGTGCAGCACACACAATGGGACAAGTTGCATTCAGAACTTCCGGACACCCTCTGGGGCCTTATCCCTCTGTAAGATATGAGGTTACGCTCAGTAGTAATGTTCCATCCTCCACTCTTACCTCATAATATTGGAGGCATCTTCAGCGTCAGGATCGGGACAGTATTTGTTTGCCAGAATTAGACAGGCATCTGATGACTCTATCTGAGACACGGCAAAACATGAAAAGCCAATGAAAGGCATGGATCAGAAGGAAAACTCAACAAATCAAACTCAAACACAATTCAATGAACTGATATACAAAACATCTGACTTAACTAGATTATACACATCTAATAAAATTTAAGATAGAGTTTAATTACAACCACTCCCTTATTTGCCAAGTTTTGAAAGCTGTATGAAAGAAACAGTGAAAATGAAATGTTATCCTGACCAATCATATTTATGAAATGCTAAAACAAAATGCCATTTATAAATTAGAAATCTTGGGTTCTTCACAGAGGATCATTCATATCCTGAGAAATCCGGTTCCTCATATTACAGCAGAAAAACACTCATTCAACACACACACACACCAGTGTCTTACTGCTGTTGCTTATTGATAGGCTCCAGCACTTAACGGGGAATCAAGTTGTAACCCTGTGGCCTTTGAAGATAATTTAGCCAACGGTATGCATGGCATTGGTTGGCCTAAAGGGGTAAATGAAAGCTGGGGGACTGCTTCACAGAGAGGGGTGTTTAGAATGGTGCTTGTACAGACAACCATTACTGACTCACCTTGGACATCGAGAAGTCTCTGCTGGGTTGTAAAAATGACTTGGCAGCAGTAGATAATGATGTTTGCACATTATGTAAATGAATAAAAAGCAGAGAGAATTCTAATTGGCTGAAATTGTTGTTTACTCAGTAGTTTGGCCTAATTGAACACTCATTTATTACACTTTCAAACTTAGTTAAGGAATTCACCAATCAGAAAAGCTTATTGTATATCATTTTACATTTTGAGTCGTGTTGGCATTTAGTATTCACAGGGAAAAGACATCTACATACAGAGTTCTATTAGCACCCTCTTGTGGTCATGTGTATATGTGTATATGCATGAACATGTATAGAATGCCAAAACCAAATCGAACTGAACTAGTTTTACTTTTGTTCCAAACTCCATGACTACTCTTAAACTGCAATAATGTCACAGTCCCACACGAAGGGTGAGATTATGGTTACCCTGACCCAACAAACTTGGGTTGGACAAACTAATCACAAACCTCCAGAGGAACTTAAGAGAGCTCTCTCTGTAATGGAAAGACTTCAACATCAGTAGCGATAAAATTGTGTGGTACACAGGTGGACTTGCCTTCAAAAATGGCTGCATCAATTGGGTGGCTGGGGGAGTACAGCCATGGTTGAACGTCTTTTGGGTGCATATGCTGAGCAACCAGAGAGATCTTTCAATGTTAAGAATATCCTCATGATGCTGATAATGCAGCTGTCAATGAGACAGCTGGAGAAAGGAAAAAGGCAATACTTTGGGCTGACACAGGCCCAGGACAGTATGAAGCATCCACAGGTTTGTCAGGAAAGGAAAAATACCTTTAGGAATACAAAACCGAGGGTTAATGTTTATTTGTTAGCAGAAGCAAGACAGGAAACGTATGTATGTACATTCAGAATATTTTGTACATGTTTAAATTGTGTGAGAATTGTGGCCATTCGTATATCTATGTGTAAACCCAAACACATTAAACTAGTTTGACTACTGTACCAGACTCAATGCTGTACATATGGGTATTTTTGTTCTGCAAAGATATTACCAGAATACCCAATCCTTACTGAGCTCCAGCCAAGTAAATGAAGGAAAGGCACTGTCTGGTACACTAGTACGACAGACTCACTTGGTCACCAGTACCGGAACTCGAAATAAAATTGCCCAAATTCATCGTAATTTCTCTCAGGATGTTTGCAGTTTTGTTCTTTGGATCTGTGTTCACTAGCCGTTGGTCAAGACGTTCTGAGAGACATTTCAGGATCCTTCCATCACTCAGGGACAAGATTTGGATTTCACACCAACCTGGACTCAATGTTAACACAACGCCAAGGCCACAGGTATCGAGTAAATAACATGCTGAGAGACAGAACCCAGGATCAGCCGAAGAGAAATCAAGGGTACATTATTATAATTGCCAGTAGATGGACGCCATGACATCCAATTACCTAGAGTTTATATTGGTCCAGAATTGGCTGCAAAAATAATTGAGTTTAATGAACAAACTGTAATTAGTGTGTAAATAATGCAGCAGCTCATGAGGGAGCTGGTATGCCGTGAGTTGCGAATCGACATAAATCTCTTGAACTATTTTTTTAGAATTAGGATCCCTACAGTGTGGAAACAGGCCCTTTTGGCCCAACAAGTCCACACCGACATGCAAAGAGTATCCCACCCACACCCTATTACTCTACATTTCCACTGACTAATGCATCTAAGCAACACATTCCTGAACACTGTGGGCAATTTAGCACAGCCAATTCACCTCACCTATACATCTTTTGGTTTGTGGGAGGAAACCAAGCAACCCTACACAGACACGGGGAGAACGTGCAAACTTCACACAGACAGTCGCCCGAGTCGTCCCTGGCACTGTGAGGCAGCAGTGCTAACCACTGAGCCACCATGCCGCAATTGATTTGTCATCAGTTTTGAGATTCAGGAAATTGTAGAGTTTACTCAGAAGGGTCTGGAGGAAGCTCCATCTGATACTTGGAGAAGTAAGACTCTGTGAAGGACAGGATGTATGATCCAGCAAGAACTCTGCTTCTTCAGAAACTGAAACTGTGGAGTTTCATTCCCATATGTAGTGAATTGTTGCGAGAGGCTTTCAAAATGTACATACTTTTTCCTTAATCTGTCTTTCCTCAATCTTAAATTTATTTCCCTCAGCCTTCAATTTAAGAGGGCATGCCATGAGATGTCTGAATCCTGCCTTCTCTGAGCCACGGTCAGCCATTTGTGCCTTTGGATGCTCTGAAAATCCTGAGGGTAGAGATATATGCCTGAAACACCAGGCAGCATTGTGTAACTTGCTATTATTGCACGCAGGCATAGTCAGCAGGAATAACTTCAGTGAGCTTCAAGAATTTCCAATCCCAATAGCCTCTAGGTGTCATATAGACATCAATAGACAGCGGCTGTGCTATTGATCCTCATGTTTGCCGCTATATGATCCTGGGTTCTGTTTCACTGCATTTCACATACCGCATGGATTTCCTTACACTAAATGAGATGCAGGTTTCTAAACAAAACAAAAAAACGCATCCACTCACAGTATGTTTGAAAAAGAGCAGCTGATAAATTCAAAACTGGGGTTGGGGTTTGGGGGAACCTTTTCTGAGTTTAACCAAACTTTACTGCCCTGACTGAGATATAAGAATTCATCATATCAAAGCACTCAAGGCAGTAAAGTCAGAAAAAGGATACAGGATTACCTTGACTCTGGCTAGATCGTGAGGGTTCAGGACAGAACCTTGGAAGAATTCCACCTGAGTAAAATGTCTTTTAAAAAGGGCTTCGAGCTCAAGGTTAGGGGAAATACTGGGGAGACAAAAACAAATTGAAACAGTCAGCAGCAATTCTTTAAACAAAACACAGGCATAAGTTAGACAAGAGAAATACAACCAGTGATAACAGATTGTATGTTATTGTAATTATGTTAATACAAATCAATGTTGGTTGAAACTAATAAGAAGTGACAATTTAACCTAGAGATTACCTCACTGATCGAAACCCCAGTGTTACTGAGATTGAGAGGTGAGACTCTGGTTCTACTTCCATTAGCGAGACTCATGCTTTTCAAATATTTATCTCTTTGACCAAGGTTTTATTTACCTGTTTTAATTTCATTATGTGTCCCACTATTACATCGTTCTTCCTGGCAATGCCTAGAGACATTTTATTATTTAAAGGTGCTATATAAATGCAAGTTATTGTTGATTGGACCCAATGCAGAACAACATTTCAAAGGTTGCTGGGTGGTGAAATACAGTGTTGGGCTATTTTTAATGTTAGGAATAAGGCTATTTGTCCTACAAATCAAACTCTATTTGGCTGAAAAGCAGAATGATTTTGTCACTAGGCAACTCGTGGCTAGCAGAGCAACTTGGATCTACCAACCACACCTTGCGTAGCACAGGTGATGGTGTAATGAACCTTTCATATAAGCCACGCAACTGGACACCTTATAGAACATAGGATCCTATTTGAATGGGATACGAGATAATTATACAATGAGAAGATCACAGCCCATTGTGTCTGTGCTAAATTTCTGAAGAAGCGACCAAGTAATCTCAGTTCCTTGCTCCTTCCCCATATCTTTGTAATGTTTACCTTTCTGAGCATGTCTCTATCCCATTTTGAAAATTACTATTGCATCTACTTCCACCACCCTCTCAGGCAATGCATTCCTGCTCATAACTTGCTACATCAGAAATACAATCCCGCCTGGCCTGGCTTCTTGCTTACCATGTCCTGCTATCTACTTTATCAAAATCTCTCAATCCAATCACAGCAGGTTCTGACAACCCACTGACTTCAAGCATTATTGCTAACAAAAGGTTTTACTACCTTTCTATGGAGAATATTTTCCGGCTCTGACACTGTCAATAGTGAAGTCATGAGTACAGTACAAGGAGACCAGGTTAGGGAGTGGGCTAAAACAGGCCAGCCTCCTTCCCCAAGGAAAAACAACAGAAAGTGTCCTCCACAAACCCTGATGGGTTTTACAAAGACAAAGACATGACTTCAATAAAAATTTGCTTCTCTAGAATACATTCATTTCAGGTGGATTGGTTTAATTTTCCCTCCTCCCTCTGTGTTTTGGGACCTGTGAGAAACGTACTCAACAGTGATCAAAAGTAACATCTTGACACATTTCATCAGCTCCTTGAAACATTCATGAGAGACTCTGCTAGCCAAATACGACAAAGAGCCTGCAATTAAAACTTGGAGCCTCACAATGACAGCAAGAAGCATTTTTTTTTCTAAGCCTGCAGTCTAGCTCAACACAAGGCACACGTGTTGGGAATTGATGAGCAGTGTCACCAAGATGGCAGATAAAAGTTTGCATTTCAGGGTTCCCTTCTTGCAGATCCCTGGATTACAGACTGACCTCTTGGTGCCACTGTGGACTGGGGTAGGTCCCCTCCCCATAGCCCACATGGAATCGGGTAATCCTCAGTTGTTTTACCATCACATCCTGCCAAGTCTCAGGGATACAAGGAAATGACTGGCCAAGTCTTCAGCTGGAGAACGGCACAAATCGTTAAAGAGATGGAAACTGGGAACATTAGTACAGGGATCTTTTTAAAAATATATATAAGTCCTGAAAGGTTATTGATAGTAGACAGCAATTTAGTGCTGAGGTGCAATCAGATCAAATAAAGCAGGCTCGAGGGGCGAGATGGCCTACTCCTGCTCCTAACCCATACCCTCGAATGAGTAAGGAAAAGGAATATTGAGATTTCTAAATCCTCTGACCACTTTCAGTCAGATCCAAAGGGGAACTGAGTTAGTGCCATCTACTGGCTCCATGAAAAAATTACAGAATGTTACTCATTTATTAAGGAATGTTGAAAGTAATTAGAATCGGTCCTCAATCAGGCTACGTCAGATTGACAGAGTAGACAAGTCCTTTCTAGGAAATGAGATTTTAAAAATAGTTTCTCGAAATATGGGCTTGAAGTGTGCAAATGCTGGAACGTGGTATGGTTCAGAAGCACCTTCCTATGCGAAAACTAAAAGAAACCCTTACTTATGCGATAACTATCCCCTTTTCACTTCTTCCTGAAAGGCATTGACTTTTGGTGTATGTATGGCTCCATTAATGCCAAAAAGCCACCATTAACATGCCAGTTGGACAGCAAGTGTTTATGGACTATTCTTCTTTTAAGTATACCATAACCAAATCAGATTCTGTTGCTACTCAATGGTCACAAGTACAAAATTTCCAAGTGCTCACCACTCAGGGAGTTACCTGGATTGAATTGTCTCTACCTGATCCAAGTTGGACGAAAGCCAGGTCGTGAGCATGGGCATGACAAACCCACTCAGCAGGATAGGCCGCTGGGAAGAGGAGTTTGGTAGAAGGAGAGTTGGCCTCTGATATTTCTCGTCTGCGTGGCTTACTTACTCACTGCTTAGTCTTGCACAGCCTTTGATGGAGCTCCTGGGATCATTTTACATTATTACGATCTACAACCAGCTTAGGAAAATCAGCAGCTACAGATGCTGCTGGGGTGAAGTGAGTGAATTGTTCAGCTCCCCTGCTGATGTGCTAATCCAGAGAACAGAAGACTGGAACCACAGGCAATGAATCAAATCATCACTGCTATCAATAATATAGCTCACAGTAGTCCAGTCAAAGCTAGTCATGCTAATCTATTTACCATCATTTCTAAAATGAGATAAAGCAGCGATCTTACTTAAAAAGATGTTTTATTCCAGTAGACACACTTTAACTTGCCATTCCCCATGTCTTTTTCAACATCAACTTGTAATACACAACATCAAAGGCATTTCATGGGTTAGACTAAATCTGTTGGACTATAACCTGGTGTTGTGTGATTTTTAATTTCCTGGGAGTGATTACCAACACATTTTGACACCAAGTTTTTTAAGTGAATACTAAGACAGGTAACCAACGTTTGTCAAAGAGATAGATTTTGAGGTGCATCCTAAAGTAGAGATGGAAAAGCCTGCAAAGGGAATTTCAGATCTTGGTGCCCCGTGTGTCAATGGTGAAGGGAAAAGTGCTGAAGATGTGCATGATGTTGAATTGAAGGAGTGTGCAGATCTTAAAACATTGCAGGTGAGAGGAGCTCTCAGAGATAGGAGATCTGGTATTTATGATATCACACAAACAGGAGACCTTTGTTTAAATGGGCTTCATGTTAACAATGGCTCAGGGATAGGGTCTCAGAATCTTCAGTTTAATGGTTAGACTGTGCAAAATCAGCTGATCTCCACTGAGATAGCAGCAGTGCTACAAATGACCACATCACCTTGGATCTATGAGTGCAACTTTAGCCTCATCGCGGATTTAGTGTTTTGGCACGGACTGTTTATTGACAAATCACCTCATCCTTTGCCATTTTGAGGGCTGCATTTTGCCAGCATCTTCTGATTTTAGTATCACATTTACAGGGATATTTTCCCCACAAGCTCTTCCACGATGTATTCAAAGGACACTGAATTGGGAAACAGGTGAATGGAATTTCAGTGGTTGGCAAGCTCTTCCAAACCATATTGATGTTTATTAATGCAATCCTTAAAAGCATGCAGAATGATTGTGGAAAATCATAGGTATGTCAGCATTTCCTTTGTTCTTCCAATTTTCTCAAAAACGTACACTGCACGGAAGCGGAGTATGGAACGGATCAGGAGTAAGTAGTTACATTGTTCACGTGAGCCAGGACAATGAGTATGGCTAAGGCATGTCATCAGTTGCCACACAATTACACTTTCCAAGAGCAGCTATTGGGAAATAATCAAGCTGGCAGATTGTGGCTGACTTTCTTCCACCCAAACCCAGGGATGATTCTCTGACCATTACCAGGGTTAGATGAAAACTTTATTGTGCACAGGCGATATTTATAAAGCCACCAGTTGAATTGCCTTACTTCTAATTGCCAGTCACCAGAAGTTGAACCTTCCAGACAATTTTTTTTTTGAAGATGGACAAGAACACAATATATGATTACACTCTGCGCTGGTGCAATGGCAAAGGGGGCAGTTCCTCTCTAACCCCCATGTCACAGATGAAAACACAAATAAGTTCACACGTGCTTTTTCTTTCTTCCAGTATTAAGCTTTGGACAGGGCAAAATCTGGGCAAAAGCACAGAATATTGCAAACACCAAAACTACACCAAAGCAAATCAAAACTTTACTTACTTGTGTAGAAAGACTATTTCAACGTTCACATCATCCCTGTCCTTGTGCAAGAAGTCCTTTAAAAAATTGGAGACACTCTCCAGTGTGATGTGTCCACATACAACTATATGCCTGTTAAAGTGAAAGTAGACCAGGTCAAAACTAGAGCTACGGTCAAAGATTCTTATGATAATGCACTCTTATTATTTCACCAAATAGATTAGGAAGACAAAATGGCGGTGTTGTGACAGGAGGTGGTGGGCTTCTGTCTGTGAAGAAGCAAGAAATGCTCATGGACTTTTTAAGAATCCTGCGTCCATCCAAGAGAGGGGAGCACAAGTTCATCAAATAGATCAAACCCCAACAAGATTTCTAACCTTTTCTCCCTCTACCTAATCCGCTCTAGATAGTTCAGTACTAGATCTTGCTTTACTCTTGATCAAACCCACATGAGGTAATGGAAATGACATGTAAACAAACATCTGATTTGGCAAACGCACAACTAGTCAAATCCCAATCTGGAGCAGTGGCAATTCTGAGACCAGCAAAGACAATGCTGTGAACCCAGATCTGTTCTCTTGCACGGACATCAACAACAAAAGATTATCCTCTGCCATTTTCACAAGACTGGCCAACAACTCTAGATCTGCACACTATTTGATAGCAGTGGAAGTTTGGAGATTACGAAATATTTTACCTAAAAACAACTGGTCCTTGGAAGAATGAAAGAGAAAGAGGGCATAGTAAACAGGAAGAATAGAGAATAGACAGACATTTGGGCTTCAAAATACCTTAGTGATAATTTAGCGCTCAGTTTTAATGTCTCTCAAATAATTATTTGCCAAAGGGAAAGGTTTGTGGCTGCCAAAGTAAATTCAAATTTATGCCCTGAGTACAATCAAATGTAAGAAAGAATTAGTCACAGTAACACATAACCTGTAGCAAGGAACGAAGAGTGTGTCCAAAGGCCCAAACTATAGGGTGCCCCTTTAATATCTGGTTTCATAGTGTATCAAACAAGGACCCATGAGCCCCTGATGAATTCATGTCTTCTTTCATTGCTGCCTTAAGGAAAAGATTTTAAAAAGTTTGAAATGTGATACAAGTGGAATACATAGTCTATGAATATTGCAGCAATAAGATTAATCTTAGTGCATGATGATTTGAGTGTTGTGTAAGGTTTTCTATCATGTGTTGAGACTGATGAGGGGAAATCAATTGTCAAGTCTGATAAAAGTCTAACAGGGCAGTGAAGAGTTATTGAGGTGACATTGTAGATTTAGTGCCAGACAAGCAGAAGTACAGATGGGTGTACAGCAATTAGACAGCTCCCAGCATAGACAATTTCAAAGCAGAGTTGAGAGTGACTTCTTTGGCAAGACATGTTGTATAAGAGCTGATAGGCATTTAAGTTGATTGACAAATAGAACTAAAATCAGTTTTGATGCACCCTTTATATGCGCAATATTCTGCTCCAATAAATACCTTGACAAAACCAATAGATCTCGTCACACATCTACAGACAGACCCAATAAAGACCTTCACAAATTAATTAATCCTTTCAAACTCCAAGAAGCCACTTTACAAACTAACTCCAATAAACCCTCCATATACTCAATATACCAATTCACAAGAACTTCTCACAATCCCGATTGTCATGGTTAGATGAGGTACTGGAGGGGTGGCGATGCCCGTGGATCTACGCTCAGCAGAGGAAGAAAATAAGATAGGGTTCAAATATGAATTTTATTTATTGTTGACTAGAAAAGTTGGGAAGTGTTGACAATATCCAATCAATTGAAAAGCTGGGTGACTGTTGGAAGTCATAAATAATGGAAATTATAAGAAATACATCGACACTATGCAAACATCCCAGAATCCTCATTCCACTGTATGCACATAAATGCTGAAAGGGTTGGGAGGTGGGGAATTGTTTTTAATTGATGGCTATATTTATAGTCATTCTACACTAAAATAATACTTGTAGACTATGCAAAATGTAGAATAAATCAGACTGAAGCATTAATGGCAGTGATTGCCATTGTTGTGTTGCTCTTCAGGGATATTTCTTCAAACTTGGTCAGAAAATAACTAAGTAATTAACCTAGGATTTTGTAACAAATATGCAATGGACTCCAACAGTCATGGAAAACATGTGCAGTAGCTGCCTTGCACTTTTAATAAAGACAATTTTATCCATTAATTTGTTGATCTCTTGCGCAGTTGAAGGTGCAGCACTGTTCAGTGTTTTACTCAGTGCAGATTGGGTAACTGGATATACCATTGATTCCAGAGACCTCACGTTCCCTGACATAATGTATTGACAGAGAGAGAACACTCTTAGCAGACGATGTTCAAAACATATATCAGTCAGCATCTGGAAAGAAAAGGCAAGCAAATGATGTAGACATTCAGGATTTCTAAGTCGCTTTCACTTTCAAATACTGAATGTCCTACATTTCATATTTTTCTTTCAGATATCCATTTGCAATTTTTTTTCCTTCTCTCATCTCCAATGTACTTTCTGAAAAAGTATTTACCATGGATTGTATCTTTAAACAGTGACTGCACTTCAAAAATTATTCACTAATTGCAGTGTTTTAGGAAGTCCTGACTGAGATTATGAAAGACACTTAATAAAAACCAAGACATTTCTTTCTTGAGTTGCCTATTAAAATATATTTAACTTTGGCTTTTAATGTTAAATTTTACAGATGTTGACAAAGAAACTGGTGCGTGGAGTATAATTATCTATGCAAGAAGCTATCGTTGTGCTCTAAAACACGAGTTAAACCCACCAGTGAAGGACAGATGCTTCTTCCAGACTGCTCTTGGCGAGTTTGAAGAACATTATGTGATTAGGATCTCATGGGAGCATTTCAATTTAAAATAAGATTCTTAGCTTGAAAGAAAACTGGAAAGGACAATGTGAAGAGTTGCAGATGTGCTTGGAGGAGGTAAAGCGAAGAAGAAGTGAAACAAAAGCGATTATTGCTCCAAAGAATCATTTGTAATTATGGAAAAAGAGACCATGTGTATACGTGGATGTATTTCATATGTCAGTGCCTTTATGTGTTTGTTTTGTTCAGTTTGTCCTCATTTATATTACAGAGCTACTTCAAGTAGTAATTCTATAATAGACTTGGCTGTAGCAATTTGCCCATTCATTTTGTATGGCAGATTCAACATCACTAGTGGCAAAAGACAAACAGCTGTGGATAGCATGTCCGCATTTGCTTGCAGATTGTAACTTGCAACTTGCCTTTCTGACTTTCATTCTGCAGCAAAGTCCTGAAACCACATCTGAGTTGATCCAGCCAGGATAATGGTGGCCGACTGACTGAGCAACCTTTTCCAGTTCTAGTTGCTACGGCAGTCTCTGAAGGTGGGGGTGGGGTAATCAATCACATCTTCATGTGACTTCTAGCCTCCTACAGAGGCAGCAATGTTGGCCGATTTACCTCATACTCTGACAGCGCTGTGAAGTCAATACAGCATTAGAGAATTTTAAGCAGACAATGTGGCTAAATGGAGTTTTGCCAACAGTATGAATCATACTGTGGAGTGGAGAGGAAAGGCTGGTAGTATTTTTCTTCTGTCTTAATTATTTTAATTCAAACTGAGTATTGCTCATACCTCTGGGCACCCTTCCTGAGAAATTACTGGGGCTGATTGTATGAGGAAAGTGATCTGACATAACAGTACATATGAACTGATCGTACCTCACAGAGGTTATGCCATTATAACAAATTTTTAATCTTCCTCGGAATTCAGTACAGTAACTCAAGGGGTGTTGACAACACTTGCTGCTTCAACAAAAGTACTGATTAAAACAGCTCAGTTATAATCATATGGACCAGGAGGTCTTATGTTGTTCCACTCCATACTGAGTGAACTGGGGAGGCACAGTGGCTCAGTGGTTAGCACTGCTACCTCACAGCGCCAGGGACCCGAGTTTGATTCCAGCCTCGGGCGACTGTGTGTAGTTTTTACATTCTCCCCGTGTCTGCATGGATTTCCTCCGGGTGCTCCGGTTTCCTCCCACAATCCAAGATGTGCAGGTTAGGTGAATTGGCCATGCTAAATTGCCTACAGTGTTCAGGGTTGTGTAGGCTAGGTGTATTAGTCAGGGGCAAATATATGGTCGGGAAATGGGTCTGGGTGGATTACTCTCTGGAGGGTTGATGTGGATTTGTTGGGCCAAAGGCCCTGTTTTCACACTGTAAGGATTCTAATTCTATTAGCAGAAGACAAGGAGGAACAGAAAACTGGGTGAAAATAGAGAGAGGGAGGAAATATCAGAATCACTGTAAAAGTGAAAGAGAGTCAAATATCTATTTTCATTATCACCAGTGTTGGGGCAATAAGTTGGTGAAAAAAACTACTGGGAGGTGAAAGTCAGGGATGATTAGCGCTCCTGACCAACGTCTATTGAAGGCAATATCAGTATTGGCAGCGATAGTCACTTTTGTCAAACCAACTGGTGGCAAATCAATGTGGAGCCTATCTCTGAGAGAATAGTCACTTGAGAAAGGTAAAGGAAGATTGTTGAGCCTGTGGACCTCCAGAAGCATTTAACATCCTCAGAAAAGGAAAGACTAAAAGTTGATTTTTTTTTGTTCAAACCGCTATGATGTTTTGAGTCCATCAAACTTTGGCCACTTTTTAGTTCCAAACTCGTGAAAATGACAACATCATGTAAGATATTGTTTGGTTGGCATCATGTCCTGTGAACCCTCATGTCAAGAACCATGTCTTATAACGTAGCTGAGCAAGTCTTGGTGTGATATTTACCAAAGAACATCAAAACTGAGCAGGATTCAAAATCAATATCCACTCGATTCAAACCTATCAGGAAACTTTAGGTAGACCAGGAGAGAGAAGTTTGGCTAATATTCTCCTCTATAACTATGAAGGACTAGTTATTACACTCTAGCCACAAGTTTAGCAAAGTCTTAAAAAATAATCGTTCAGTAATAAACAGGAAGAGACCACCTGGCATACTGAGTCGATGTTAAGAGCAATTTGGTTAATCCCACTCTCTTGCACTTTTCCTATACCACAACATGTTTTCCTCATGTTCCTTTTGAAGGCTACTATTGATTCTGTTTTCAGAAAATGTATTTCAAATCCTAACTACTTGGTGTTTAAGAAGCTTTTCTTCTGGATCTTTTGTGAAACACCTTAAATCTAGCTCCCTTGCTTTTAAATCTTTGAGCCACTGAAAACAGTTCAATCTTACTTACTCTATTCAAACAACTTCAGGATTTTAACCACCTTTCAAATCCCTTCTACCCTCAGAGGAAAACAACCTTCCTCCAATCTATAGATGCAACTGTAATACCTCATCATTCTACACAATTTCTGCAGCACCCTCTGCAAAGCCTTCACATTCTTTCTAAAGTTTGGTGTTCAGAATTCGACACAATGCTCCAACTGGGAATGAACCAGTGTCTTACTCAGAAGGCTCATTAAAGTTAAGAACAAATATGATTAAATTTAAGATGTTGAAATAACAGATTAGAATTCACAAATTATGCAGGCACAGAATTCCAATCATTGCCCAAAAAAATAATTGAATGCAATAAATGACCGGGAGCGGATTAAAGATATACAAGGCTTTGACATAATCTGGGAGAGAGGAGGCAATTATTAAACAACAAAAATGGCATTGTTGATTATGTTGAAACCCAGGGATAAGTTCTTAAAGTGGTATAACAGAATTGCTGAGGGGTGGGATAACACAAGCAATCAAATAAAAAGCAAGCAAAATATTTTGTCTTATTACTAATTAAAATCTCTGGGTCTTTAAAGGGGAGTAATTATACTTGCATAGAAACTTTTAAAAAATACTAATTTAACAGAACATTAAGCAACATTATGTTGGGTGAAGAATGTGCAACTTTGATTAGACAATTACAGCACATCTGAACTAACGAGATCATTAGATTAGCTCCCAATTGATGTAATTGATAATTTAGGAAATATTCAACATCAATTAAATTCTTTGTTAATAAAAACCTTACAAAAAAATCGTCTTTTGGTGAAACTCATGTTGAATGTGTAGTTTATAAACCAGAATAAAAACATCTGGCTTTTCAGACAAGCTCCCCACACTACTCTCCTCACAGAGAAGAAAAGGTTTTAGTTATAAGTACAATCAAATGAATATTAAAGACTAACTGGTACTTTGGATCTTTTCTTGTCATTTAAATTTTTTTTGGTACCCCAAGTATCATTTCCAGAATGGCCAAAACCTTCACTTCAGCCTTGGATTAAATAGAAGACATTTGGTTGTAAAAATAACTATTAAATGATCACTCTATCTCCCTCCCACCCAGACACCTACCTATGTTTTAACAAGGGGAGTTTGTTTTATGGGGACTTGTGCCTTGCCTAATTATGCTGCTACACCAATCTGATGTCCAGTCACACTGTGCAGAACCTCCCATGTAAGCAATTTCTATAACTGCTGCAGAGTCCTTGAGCATTAGAAATTAAAGTATCAATACCAGAACAGATAAACTAAATAGAAAAGATCAACATAATTATTCATGCAATCTGAAAAAAAAACTATTTTAGATGTTAACTATCTTCTATAAATTAATGGAAAAATGACAAGAAGTTGAATGTGTGTAGTGTTGGGACCCTGTCAGCACCAGCAGGAACCAGTTGCTCAAGGCAAGACACTGAAAGAGGCTGCTGGCAGTACTATAAAGGTGACAGGTACAGCCTTATGCACTAACTCCAGAGTCTCAATGGCTCAGGAAGTTCTACTGGGATGCTAACTGCAGAACACAGACAGGGCTTGGTGGAAAATGAAGGAAACATAGGGCCAGAAGTCTCTTCTAAATCACCAAGGAGTTTGACATACACCCACCACCAGATTGCCGGACACCTGATGCATACACAAAAGTATTCTGAGAAGACTCAGATACATACCCATCACCAGACAACAGACACATAAGACATACTCACAAATAGCAATGATAGCAGATATATTCCAACCACCAGACTGCCAGCCATCTGATGGATACCTGCAAATACCCTGCAAGATTCAGACAGGTACCCATCACCAGACACCTAATACACGCCCAGAAACATCTTGGCAAGATTAAAATACATAACTGGACTGTCAGATTTCAGCACATTTTTTAAAAATTGTCTGACATTGATTGTAAAAGCCCAAATACAATACTTTCACACACAAATGCAGTATCCAAAGAATTTGGGAGTAATATGAATTATCTGAGACTTCCCTCCCCAGACAGCCACCATTTCAGAAACAAATCCACCATCACCAGAATAAGAGGGAAACAGACCTTCCAAGACAAAAATCCATGACCAAGATACAAAACAGTAATGAAAGCATCCTTACCTTATTGTGGAGGAGGAAAGCATTTGGTGCAATAGTGACTGAAACAAGTGATCGTTAATCCCAACGATGTCTCCTAAACTTCATTCCTCTTTTGTAACAATGCAGCACTGTTTCAGTCTTAACTTTTGATATAATTATATGAAGAGGCTAATTTGGAACAGAGTCCAAACTAATGTTTGAGCACAAGAAATTACTTTAAAATATGAAGAACACCTTTAAAAAAACCTTGTTGACACATTGTGGAATCAGAATCCTTGTTTACATCAGATTTTTGTACTCAACAGCACCGAATTACAACTGACATTTTACAATGTTAGGTGTTAAGACTACTTAATAGTGCAAAATACTCTGATATTTTTACTCTCCATTATAGTTGCTGCAGGATTTTCTCGTCCTGCGAAGTGGGAGATCAGAGATAGGGTACAGCTGGCATCATTGAGAAACGTCACTTTATGCCCTTAATAATGCTAATTCACAGGAAGCTCAGCTAGCATTTGCATATTGCTACCATTCCTATCTTGTGATGAACTATATTATACCTTAGATATTGCACAGGTCAAAGTTGCAGTGCAATTCATGAATTCCAAATGATAGTAAGATTCTCACTTGCACCAGCTTCAGATTACAGGTTGCTACAAGTTTAACATATTCATTCAACTCATCCCAAACCTGAAAGACAAACTAAAAGGGAAGATGGAAAAATGAACATTGGGTTATTTCCATAATCAATGCACTAAGTCCCCTGCTTGCATTGGTGCACTTAGGAATGATCCTCACTTACCATTGGCAGCCATTAATGTCACATCCTAACAGCTGAACAGCTGACAACAATTGGATTAACCGTGCAAGGGTCAACATTGTGCAAGCAGTGGGTGGCATATTGGTAGTGGTGGAGAATTTTTTCCTAATCTCTTGAGTACAGTACTGAAAATACTGTAGTGATAGTAAGGAGTGGGAAACTTCCAGAAATTACTAATTTTTCAGCAGATAGGCATCAATGTTTCCAAACCTCTGGAAAGGGAGCGAAAGTGAGATACAACCAATGCCTGACATTGTTCAAAATATGCATAGATGTGGCTGATATCTGGCAGTCCATTTATTTATTTTTGTTGAGATGGGAGCAGGGCTTGGGAAGCAACTATGTAACTGCTCAGACCATAGTTATCATAGTGCTTCAATTTGACAAATACTTCAATGTTTACATTTTCAGAGGCAAAACCAGCTTAAAACTCTCAGCGGACAACCCGACTGAGCACAAATGTTATTGGAAACAGGCAGCAGTCAAACACAATTATCATTCATATTAAAGAGGAAAGGAATAAACAGCACAACAGAAAGCCAAAAGACATAAAACACAAGGAGAATAAACCAGGGTTATGGTGAATTAATGTGCAAATGCAGCCATGCAACAGAGAACCCAAGGGGCTGACAGGTTTAAGAGCAGCTCCAGCATCAGCACCAGACTCAGCCACACCTCTGTCTACTGCTCTAATCCTCATGTCATCGCATTTGTGCATTAAAAGAATAATTGTTCTCACAGAAAGTGCTGTTAGGGTTGTAATGTGATCAAGCTTCTTAAAGAACGCAAGTTTCAGAAAGATGATCAAAGAGGAAACCGTGGTACATTTTGCTTTGTGTGTCAGTCTGCACCAGTGGTTGCCTGCTTGGGTGCATTGGATTCACGCAATGCAACTTCATAATCTGATGGCAGGCTTTATTTGTTCTAATTCTTTTCATAGACTGCTTATGAATAGTGACAGCCAACAAACTGCAAGCTATCTTAATTGGTATTTAGACATTCTGTTGCTGTACAAAATGAATGTTTATGTCGAGGGCTACATTGATATGTTAAAATTAGAAAGTTGGAAAATAAGTTGTTTATAAAATGTCACTTCACATTAACTTCCTCTTGACTAAAAAAAGTTGACTCATATGAAAGACAAGAACTCCAGCCAGCTATCATGGCTGAGGCCAGAAGCCACACTTGCCAGCTGTGGTTAAAGATGCTGCATGGCTGTAAATTACAACCACATGGTCTTCCTTATCTACTGGGCAGGGGTTCTGAAGATTCTGACAACTCATTCTGTCAACATTAGGCTCCAAATGAAAACCAAAATGTTCGCCAAACATAACATATCGTCAATCTTCTTCTGCTAATGGGCAAATGAGACTGAAAAACAAAGGATACTGACTTTCACACAGTGTTTCCCAGCTATATAAGCACTGATGCAAAGTCTAAGTGACTAAAGGCTTTAAAATTTTTAAACCACACATAAATTAAGACAGTTTTATGAAAGTTTATCTCCACCAGGCAGTTTGTGTGCTGATGAAAGAGCAGAGTTTCACTTAGGGTGGGATTGAAAATCTGAGGGATTCCACGAAGACAAAAATGAGCAGAAGCAACAAACAATGACTATCTCCAAGCAAAACGCCTGCTCAGCCAGACAGACAGCTGACAGAGACTGTAAAGCAAGCCAAAAGCATTTAGAATCGGAAGGGCTAGGAGTTAAGGCCTTCAGAGTTTGGGGGAGTGGAAGGAAAGGGAGGTTTAGGGGACTTTGACTGAAAATCAGGCCATGGCTTTAGACCACACAGTATTGCAGAACTGAACACTGGTGACAGATGAGCCTCTGGCAAGCTCTCATGAAATGGTTTCCATGGAAGAGTCACATGGACTTTAATGAAACATGGAAAATACAAGCTGCACGCAGGAAATAAAGTAGTTGAAAATGTCAGAGCAATGGAAGAACTGACTACAAGTTTAGATTTTTTTTTAAAAAGGTTTGAAATAAATCATTTTAAATGACATTGTAAATATGAAAATAAAGACTATAATATTATCCTTTCTTTGGTGAAAACCAAAAAACAAGGCAGCTAGAAGAGTTTGGCTGCCATGTTTTTCTTCATACTCTGCTTTGTCCACAGACTAATAAAACAACAAGAATTCGTGTTTGAGGTACTAACAAAATAAAAGTTAACAACTGTGCCTTATCATAACCTAGGACTCCAAAGACAGTGTGACAATCCTAACAGTAACATCTGACATCACAGCACAAACAAATTATTAGATCCGTGGGTCAGAGGTCACCAATAAGGGTTCAGAGGTCACACAAGCACACCTTGTTTGGTTCGACTTACTTTCTGCCTCGAGTCGCATTAAAAGTCCCTCCATATTTCTTCCGATTAAGGATGAGAGCAGCAATTTCTGGTACGTAGCGAGCAAACATTGCCTACATGCATGAAACAGAAAAAGAAAATGGCATGCAGAGAGTATTCTACTGCAATAGAGGCAGCAGAGGCCCATGGGATACTTACTTTCTTCCATTAACCGCACTATAGGTACCACCATATTTCTTGCGGTTTCCTATTAATTCTATGATTTCAGGGACGTAGCTCGCAAACATGGCCTAAGAAGAAGATAGGAGACAGAAGAATAGACTAAAAAGAGAGGCCAAAGAGGGGATGGGATGCTGTGTTCTAAGGTTCAGAAGATGTTCTTAAGATCTGAAATTGTAAAAGAATTAGTCAGATCTGTGAAGAAAATCTCAGCTCTGCTAAGACTAGAACTCACAAAGCAAAAAGGCTAAGCTTTTACAAAAGAAGGGTTTTTTTTGTGCTTAGGAATCTAAAGAAATTGGAGCTTTTTGAAATAAAGTTGTGAAAATATTTCAGCTACTCAAGAGATATTTTTCTAATAGTACAGTAGAGGTAACAAATAAATTATATTCTCTAAATGAACAAATGAGGCCAGGACTCAGAAGAGCTTGCACCAGTTTAGTTTGTGAGTTTTAGGAAATTTTTCAATGAAAATAATTGGACCAAAATCATGTTTTGAAAGAAATAAAAATGTTTTAAAAACACAGAGCTGATCATGTAACAGCCAAACAAATCCAAAAAGTCTGCTCACAAGATTCAACATTGAAGGAAAAAAATGCAAAAGCAATCAAGAGAAAATTTCTATCTGCCATGTTTTGTGCAACAAACACTTCGCTTGTGATAGGTTGCATCTGAGAGCTGTATCTGGATGAGTTTCCGAATGATTTATGTTGGGATTCATTTTCAGATATCTCCATAGGTGAGCTTTTACACAAGGTACCAATAGTCTGTCCCATTGTCACGCATCATAGTCAAGCCAGATTCTGTTCTCAGATGACATGTGCTTTTTCAAATGAGGTCACTATATGCTGATCATCTAGTTCTCCCCCTCCCATGTTCCAGAGGTACTGAGAGGAACAGCACCACCATTATCACAGTTCTCGGTTTGGGTAGAACAGATCAAATGTAAGACTTCCTCAGCCTCTAAGTTGTACCAAATGGGTCATCTACCAACTTGGCCATCAGGCTAGGAGATAGGGAACCTAGATAAACCACTGATTTGTTATGTGCTTGTCAGCACTGACAATGTGATAACACTTAATTATGGATATTACTTTACTCTCATGGCCTCAAACACCATAATATTTGTGATTTTAAGTCTATTTTGGTGCAGAAGTCAGGACTGAGTCAATGTGAAGGCCTCTTCTCTAGACAAGTCTAAATTGAGATCAAGGTCATGGTTTACAAGGCAGTAGTCACTCCCAATAGGCTTAGTGAATTAGACAACTCGACAGCAGCCATCCTAAAGCCCTGGAGCAAAACCAGCCATGTCTTTGCAAGATCCTGCAAATCAGGTAGCAACAAAGGTGTTCCCAAGTCAATATTCCTGACATTGAAGTGCTAATCACACAAAACCAGCTCCACTGTGTACGGCATGCCACACATATCTTAACACAAGTCTCCTGAAGAAACTGCTCCACTTGGAACTTAGACATTGCAGAGGACTCCCAGGAGAGCAATAGAAACTCTCTCAGGATGTCCTAAAGCATCCCTGAAAAGATCAAACATCCCTACTGCTTCATGGGAGTCCCTAAGTATGTGATGGTCCAAATCAGAAAAGCTTCACTCAGGAAGCACTGAAGACCTTGAAAGACAATATCTTTCTGAGCGGCCTACAGGGGAAAGGTCAAGCCATTGGAGAAAGTCACCTGAGAACCCACCCAGCTATCCTCAGTCCCAAGGCCTGCCTAAAGAAGAGGATGTTTGCTGAAAAATTCATTTTAGAAGTGGCCAGGAGTGGCTAATAAATATTTACTATATCATGTATGTTGTGACTGAATTGAATATGACAAGAAATACTTTAAAAACAGTACCTCATGAGGATGGGCAGCAGTTTGAAGGAGAGAATTATGGATCCAAGACTTGCGTTTTGAGCCTAATTAAAGGTAACTACAATAGGAAACTAGATTAAGAAGTACAACAATGGAGATGCAATGGCAGACTTTCAAAGGAGATATTGAATAATTCTCAGAAAAGATTGATCTCGATGAGGAAGAAAGGCTCTTTAAGAAGGTTGCACCATCTTTAGCTAAATAAGGAAGTTAGGAACAGGATCAAATTGAATGGAATGTTGTATAATTCTACAAAGACTAGAGGTAGGTCAGCAGATCGACAGATTTTAAGGGCTAGCAAAGGATGACTAAATAAAGGTTGGAGAAAGAACAGGCTGTTCTGCTATAACATGCGATTCATTAACACAAATTCACTTTAACACAATTGATGAGTTGGGATCACTCTTTCTTGGTTATAATGGTGTTGCTACTACATGCTTTTCTTATAACACAAGAGAACGGAACTACCATATTATAGCAGAACAAACAGAGTCTCAGAGGAAGTTAGCTAGTAATATAAAACAGATAGCAAGAGTTTGGACAAGTATTTATATAAGACACTAAAGCTATTGATGGTCCTTTAGACACTGAGTCTGGGGAACTGGTTAAGGAAAACATGAAGGAGATGTTGAAGAGTTATTTTATGTCTGTCTTCATGTAGCAGGCTTAGAAAGTTTCCCAAAGTCACTTGAAAATTAAGAAAAAGGGAGAGAAGAACTTAAAACAATCACCACCACAAGGAAAAGGGTGCGAGAAGCTATTAAATCTCAAATCTTACAGGTCCCCAGTAACAGTTGACATGTATCTGGGGTCTTTTTAAAAAAAATGCAGCTGCAGAGATAGTTCATGTATTGGTTATTAATCTTCCAAAATTCATTAACTTTTGGAATGGTCGCAGCTGATTGAAAAATAGCTCATGTCACATCAGTAGAAGGGAGGAGGGAGACAGGATGGTGCAAACAGTATGCCAGCTAGCCTAACAGTAGTCATAAAGAAATTGCTAGATTCTATTATTAAGGAGGTTAAAACAGGATACTTGGAAAATCACAGCATGATTAGGTAGAGTTGACATGGTTTTGGCGAAAACAAGACCACGTTTAATTAATAGATTACAGTTCTTTGAAAAAGTAGCAAGCAAGGTGGATAAAGGGGAAGCTGTAAACGTGCTATACTTGGATTTCCGAAAGCTATCTCATAAGGTCCCATACTAAAAGTTATTGCAAAAATAAGAGCCCATGGTATAAGAGGGTATTAGTATGGGTAAAGGATTGATGAACTAATAGGAAGCAGAAAGTAAGAAATGGGTAATTTTCAGCTTTCAGCAAACAGTAAATAGTGACGTGCCACAGGGATCAGTGCAGGGGCCTCCACTATTACAGCTGAGATCAATGATCTGGAGAGAATGATTTGGAGATGGGGATTGAATGTGTGGCAGCTAAATGTATGGTACTCAAGATAGCAAAACAGGTAAGGAAATATGTAATGAAGAGAAGGTATAGATGCTGCAAAGAGTTATAGACAGATTAAGTGAGTAGGCAAACATTTGGCAGATGGAGCATGAAGTGGGAAAATGTGAACTTGCCCAGTTTGGTATGAAAACAAAGAAGCATACCAGTTAAATGGAGAGATATTGCAGAACTAGGAGGTATAAAGACAGTTGGGAGTCCTTGTACGCAAATCACCAAATAGTACTTGGCAGGTACTTCAAATGACAATTGGAAGTTTGGCATTTATTGCCAAGAGAGTAGAATAGAAGAGTAGGGAAATTTGACAGCAGTGTACAGGTCTCTGGAGAATACTAGATTGCTGTTTTGCTGTACAATTTTGGTTTCTTTATTTGATAAAATATATAATTACATTAAATCCAATTCAGAAAAAGTTAACTTTATTCATTCCTGGGAGGAAGGACTTATGAAGAGAAATTGAAGAGGTTGTGTCTTCACCCATTGGTGGTTAGAAGAATAAAATGTGGCTTTCTCGAAACAGAGGACTTGACAGGGTGGATTCTGAGAGAGTGTTTCTCTTTGTAGGAAATACCCAAGTTCAATAAAAGGTCTCACTTTTAAGATGGAGATCAGGAGAAATTTCTCTTGGATGATCTTTAGTCTATCAAATTCTCTTCTCCAGAAAATAGTGGAGGTGGAGAATTGAATTTATTCAAGGTTAAACAGATTTTTGATAGACAAGGGAATCAAGGGAAATGGGAGACTGACAGAAAAGTGGAATTAAGTCTACAACCAATTCAGTCACAATCTTATTGAATGGCAGAGCCTTTTCATAGGGCCAAACAGTCTTTTCCTGCTCCTTAACCTTGTGGTCCGATGAATCATCACCTCGCTGGATTTCAATGCCTCAGTCTTGCAGTTAAAATACATTGTCTAAATAAATGAACACCTTAATTGATGCTTAAGATTTTGGATTCCATAGCTGAAACAATGACTGCTATCAACATCAGTGAATGAATACTAACCTTCCTTTGGGGTACATTACAAAGCCGTCAACATTGTATCTGGCAATGTCTATGATGAAAGCATTCACCCATTAATATCACCCCTAATAATTTCTGAGTTCATGTCAATAATGGTTACTAATACATTTGGTTTATTCTCATCCAGGGGTACAGGCTCTACAGTGCATTCTATAATCATGTGTTTGTTAGCAGTTGGAGAAGGACACAGAAGGGCAGGGCTCCTGAAACCGCACTAAAAAAAATCTAAAACATACACTTTATTAAGAGGAACAAATCACACAGAAGGGATTATGGTCAGTGGCATATGTGGAAAATTATTACATAAAACAGAACTGCTCAAAACAGCAACCTGGCACTATCACATAAAGCAGGACAAATGTTTTCTACATTATCTACGTCACTGAAAGTTGCTCATAGAACTGGTTTTAAAATGAGTAACAGCTAAAATTTTACTAATTTTCACCAGCTCATTTTAAAAACACAGAAGATTAATAATACATTTTGATTGTATATCATCCCGCTCACAACATTAAAAAAAAATTAGCATTCATTAACTATGTGAGTATTGTTTTATCGTATTTAAAGGCAACTCTACCCTATTAAAAAAAAAGCAAATATTTGAAGAAGTGTACATTTCAGTGTGGAAATCAACAGTGAATTATACCCCAAATTGATCTGTAGATTTTTGACACTCTGCCTGTTTGATGTGGCCCTGCGTAAAATGGACTGGAGTAGTGCCAATTTTGGTGTGTGGATACCATCATATTGAACAGAACTGCTCCTAAATCAGAACAGGAATTGTATTAAGCCCAGCAACATCATTTTGGCTAAAACAAAGCAGTTGCGAGATGCCCTGCAGCTCTTTTCTAAGCTTCATGCTATGGCAGTGTCAAATCGTAAGGCCGTCTCAATAAAGTCATTTCTACATTGCATGAAAATGAAGTCACAATCCAAAGTAGACAGCAGGACAGGGCGAGTAAATGTGATGGTTTTGGATGCTTTCCACAGCGTGAGCAGCAATTTAGTGGAAGTAAAATTTACATTTATGCCTAACTTTTATGATTTTTAATTACTTAAAATGAGCAACACAAGCAGATGATGAGCTGTGGGATATGATCTATATCCCACTCAGCTGGTAACCATAATTCATTTGCAATTGTTAGCTGAGAGTTGTCAAGTCATTCTGTTATAGGAAATAAATCGTATTTCACAGCTCAACACATATCTTTGATTTACGTTACACCTGGCTATAATATAGCTAAGTATGGAATGCTTAATGACAACCCAGGGTGCTCAGAGTGGAAAATGTTCTATTTCCAACATTGATATTCACCCATCTTAATGAACATTAAAATGCACTTTTTAAAAAATCCTCAAGTAGTGAATGCTCATAACTGACTCTTCAATAAAATCCTGTGTCATCTCCTCTCACCTCTTACTGATAGGCAATCAAGGGATCCAGCAGGAATAGCAAATGCAAATCTTGCAAGTCAAAACTTTGATAAAATATGTGGCAGACTGCACAAGATAGTGGATAATACATTTGTAATTGTTTAATTGTCCAGTTTCAAGATAGGGTACCTACCATTGGTAGAATATTGCATAAAAATGGATACAGGGTAGTCTGTTTCCCTCACTGTGTCCTCTCGACCCCTAGTGACTGCACAACTGATGGTAAGCTCAAAGGGAGATGGTTAATTGGTATTACTGTCTACACAGGCTGCCTGAGATGGAATGGGGTGGGTAATGAGACATAGCTAAGACTTGTAGAGTCAGGGAGCTTTACTTTGAGAGAAAGGGGGAGCAGTTTAATTCATATTATTAAAAAAGACATCAATAATATGTTTTTAAGTAGGTGGACTAAGACATAGGAGTGGAGTTTTCTGGAGTTATGTTTTAAATGTAAAATATTGCAGTGACATCCATAGAACCATATAATAATTGCAACAGAAAGAGGCCCTGGATGTCAGTTTGCTTGCTGAGCTGGACGTCTGAAAACGAACCTTCCAGCTCGAGCAAACTTACATCCAGAAAGAAGCCATTCAGTTGATCATGTCTGCACCCACAGATGTTGCTCCTAATTCTCAAAGGATTAACCTGGTGGCACTTCAGTTACCACAGGGAGTCAGAGAGGCTTTCTTCACAGGTGGGCCTGGGGTTTTCTGTTTATTCTCTATCTTGGAGGAAATTCCATGGTTACTGGGTGGAAAGGAAGGCATGTTCATTCAAGATGTTCATGATGCTGCGAAGACTGGATAGATTAGCTGATCTTCTCCTGTCAGCCAATCTTGCATGTTATTTTATAATCCAGGACCCTGACACTGTAGTAATCATAACAAGGTCAGCCAAGCGGACGTCACAGAATATGAGTTGCTTGATTGGGGCTGTTAATGTGGTCCAATCAGGGAGCCCTGATTGACAAACTAAAGCAAGAATGATTTGGAGATGCCGGTGTTGGACTGGGGTGTACAAAGTTAAAAATCACACAACACCAGGTTATAGTCCAACAGGTTTAATTGGAAGCACACTAGCTTTCGGAGCTATCACCTGATGAAGGAGCATCACTCCGAAAGTTAGGGTGCTTCCGATTAAACCTGTTGGACTATAACCTGGTGTTGTGTGATTTCTAACTTTGTAAAGCAAGAATGTCAGACATCCTGACTTTCCACATGTAAATAAATGGTTGGCTGGAGATCGGCCTTTGTGAAGTTATTTCAGACACAATGTATTACTCTGCTGCTAGGTTGGAGCTGAATGTAATCAGTTTATCTTTTTAAAGATGCACAGTCTGATTGCTATATATACCTGCTGAAGTTAATTGGAAGCCAATTGTGTTTGGTGGACCCTAACATAAAAGACAGCAGGTCTACAGCTGCTACAGATAGGTTTTCCAGCAGAACAAAATATATATATATATATCAGAATAAAATAAAGAAGCAAAATATTAAACAATTTACAGAATACCCTGCCTATTTGCCAGTTAGCAAGTCTGCTTTACTGACTGATCTCAACAGTGGGCAGCTTGCATGCTTAAACTTTAATACATCTACTCAGCAAAACTGCATGAGAAAGAATTAATGGCATCCCCTGCTGTTGAATAAAATACAGTCTTTCAACATACTGGACTGCTTTACAGCACAGCTGCACAAAATAGGCTGAGGGGCTTGCTTTGCAGTCAATTATATTACAAAAAATAATATTTTTCCAGAAGTCTCCAAGAGGGTAGAGTTGCCTTTGAACCAACTTACTAATGAGTCAACATGTTATTTCCCCCCCTTCACGACTAAGTTGTTTCGGTGAAACCGCAATATTTTAAATGTAACATTTGGAATTACTGTGATGTTTTACTTTATAGTTAGATGCTTCACAACGTTGCAAATGAGGCTATTGTTACATTAACAAAGCCACTGTCTGCCGCCTGCCATGTTCCAATTGATAAATTATAGTACAATCTCAAATAATACTTCAGGTATTAAAGTTATACATTAATCGTTCACTTCTTATAATTATATTGGTACTTATCAATAATTTTAGCACACAGTAAATTTCGTTGTTCCCTGTTTTTGAGAGCCTGTTTGCCTTAAATCTTAAAAAGACCATCACAGAATTCCATTCCAAGAGAAGCACTTAGAAGAAAATGCCTGATAACATACAGTTTAAGCATTAAAACACCCTGGGGATGAATAGCTCTGGCTGCCTTTGCAGAGTCAACATATGGCAAGGACAGTGGGGTGCGAACATTAATGGTCCTAATCTTCCTCAGTCACAAAACATAATTCAATGAACCCCCACTGCTTTGCCTCTATGTTGCCCAGAAACTGTTTGCAAACCTGCCAAGGAATAGGTAAAAATAAAGGCCTCTTCTTCTGTCAAAACAGTGGAAATGTAATCAGCACCAGAACACTTGTACCAGTTGTGATTTTTATGGGGCCAATCGAGTGGATGGCTAATAGTACAGCTGCACATTGGGGATGGACGAGTTACATTCTTGGAATCAAGAGCAACTGCATCTTCCATGGTCAGAAAGAGTTTGTGGTTCTGAAGTCCTATGTGTCTAAAATGTCTTAAGCTAAGGAAGCCCAAATGCCAAATAGTTTAGCCAATTATCCAAAAGTGTGCTCTCATGCTCTTAGGAGAATTGCAATTGCTTATTAAATGGCAGCTTGTTGGTGGGCCCTTCAGCTACATTAGGCAATTTGCTTGAAGTGCATCCTAACTGTAACAAATAATTTTAAGCAAGTCCAATGATTGCTCCATTTTGTTATTCTTTTCACTTTTGGGACAGAAATTAATCAAATCTTTGTAAAATCCACCTCCCTCCCTCATGGGATGTTTCCAAGAGAATTGGCCATAGCCTAAATATAATTTAAACGTGTAAATGAAAGAGCATCAGCTCAAAACGTTAACTCTGTTTCTCTCTACACAAATGCTACCCAACCTGCTGAGCGCTTCCAGAATTTTCTGTTTTTATTCTGGATTTCAGTATTTGCTTTTGCCAAAATAGACTCAATTGGACATCCTCAACCATCTGCAGATTCTGGAAATTTTGAAGCTTTCTTTACACCTTCACTGTAGATGGTGGGCCTGTTATTAAGCTGGGTGTTGCAATCAAGGCAATATACATGGTTTGAATACATGAGAAGATCTGCAGCTGGAAATGAAGAAATCACTTGTGAGGCAGTGAGACAGAGACATCTCCTTCAACCAAATATTGAAGCTACACTGAGGATGGGGCAATTCACAATGGCTGTCAAGTTAACTACTGCCTTCAATGTTTACATCCCTGGATCTTTCCAAACAACAGCAGGCGGTACTTGTTAAATCTCACAACCAGCAGTGAATAAATGCATCCTGCAGGTAATAGGTACATTGTTTGCTCAGGCCACAGAATTCAGTAATTTCTCCATGGAAACCAGCCAACACGAAAGAGCCCTGCACTTTTACCATCTGGTGTGATTCCCCACAGTATTAGGTTTTATTGGTGGTGCATGCATGACAATACTTTACTTCTAATGTCATTTAATTTTGAACAGGAAAGGGTTGGAATTTGTGTCCATGTAGCTGCTCTATATTTGAGGGATTAGACACTCTCCCATTCACCTTTGCTTTAGAGAAATCTACATTAACACAAAGTTTTGGGAGGAGGGAGTGGTCAGTTAGCTGGTCTGTAATGCAGAGTAACATCAACAACATGGTTTAATTCCTGCACTGGCTGAGATTACCATGAAGGATTCTCCTTCTCAACCCTATCCTGAGGTGTAGTGACCCTCAGGTTAAACCACCACCATTCATTATTCTCTCTCTAATGAGAAAGCAGCCTTACTTCAAGGTCCTGCAATGATAAATGGATAACTACAGGGAGGCCTAGTTAGACTAGCTTTACCTATAATGGCCATGATCCCACTGAGACATCCTTGGACATGGGGTGCTGAGATCTGATAACTTGATGAAACAGATTGTCAGGATGCTAATATTGATCAAGTAAAGGGGTAAGGTGGTGGTAGGGAATCTTACAATAAAGGTAGAAAAGCAATCATCATTACAACATTCTGCAGTCCTTTGTACAAGTCTTTACATAGCAGCATTGCCACAGAACCAATTCAGAAAGGAGTGAGCAATAACAAGTGGCAGGATGCCTTACCTATAGTTTGATAAGAAACATTCAGCAGCTGCCCCAAGGTTCAAACAAGCTGCATTCCGAGTTAAGTTACTATGCCATCGATGTGCAACTTCCTCAATAGATCTTGCAGTACCCAGCTAAAAAAACAAATTTCTCACCA
This sequence comes from Chiloscyllium punctatum, assembly GCF_047496795.1. Classification (NCBI taxonomy): domain Eukaryota; kingdom Metazoa; phylum Chordata; class Chondrichthyes; order Orectolobiformes; family Hemiscylliidae; genus Chiloscyllium; species Chiloscyllium punctatum. The sequence continues at coordinate 95,718,256 of NC_092751.1, forward strand.
CTGTCCTAAACTTTACATCAGTGAGATCCATGACCTCACTACATTTTTCCACAACTGCCTTACACATCAACCACAACTCTCTCAGTGTTAGGAGACAAATTAATCAACTTGTTTGCCAAGGCAGCATAAGATCCAAGGTCGAGAGTGTGGCGCTGGAAAAGCACAGCAGGTGAGGCAACATCCAAGGAGCAGGAGAATCGATGTTTCAGGCATAAGCCCTTCATCAGGACATTCCTGATGACGGACGTTTGCCCGAAACGTCAATTCTCCTGCTACTCAGATGCTGCCTGACCTGCTGTGCTTTTTCAGCACCACACTCTCGACTCTGACTCCAGCATCTGCAGTCCTCACTTTCTCCTAGCATAAGATCCAGGGTTTTACAAAGTTCAATGGCAGAGTTTCCTATAAATGGAGGTTGAATTCTTGCTTATGGTACATGAAATAGGAGTTATGAAAATTTTCTGATCTGGAAACTGCTTTTTGTACGTGAGGGGTCAGGGAATTGGAGGGATTGATTGGGGAGTGGGGTGGCGGTGGAACTAGGAGGGGGAAGACATACGCCACAGTGAATCATTTTTAGGATTTTGACCCATGCACCCTCTTATTTGGCACAGAGACAGAAATTCGGCCCTCTAGCTGAAGTCAAATTATGTTAAAGCAGATCAAGGACAAGAATGTGTCTCCAAATATTCTTGTGGGTGAGTCAGCTTAGTCAGGCAGGTGAGGCAGTCATATTGCAGATGTCCCCAAACCTAGAAGACAGCTCAGTGCACTCAAATAACTTCATGAAATATATGAGCAAGTCAACTTCATGACTTCCAGCTTTCTCTCAGGTCAATTACTTGCACACCTCCTCAGTTACTATTTCCACAAGTTTCTCCTCATGTGTGCCGAATTACTGGTGAAGTGGCCCCTTCTACAACCTTATAAAATGAACACCCAAAGAGTGGATTGATCTGTACTGTTTTTATGTGCAGCCTTCCCCTGCAAGTAAACAGAAAAGAGATATGTTTAGATTAGATTCCCTACAGTATGGAAACAGGCCCTTTGGTCCAATAAGTCCACACCGACCCTCCAAAGAGTAACCCACCCAGACCCATTTCCCTCTGACTAATGCACCTAACACTTTGGGCAATTTAGAATGGCCAATTCACTTGTCTTGCACATCTTTGGGAGGAAACCTGAACACCCGGAGGAAACCCATGCAAGACACGGGGAGAATGTGCAAACTTCACACAGACAGTCACCCAAGGCTGGTGCTGTGAGGCAGCAGTGCTAACCACTGAGCCACCGTGCCGTTGGAATGAGAAATCAAAGAAACGTATGTCATCCAAGTGGCCAGGTCAATAATCCGATCATGTCAGTACCTGAACATCAATTTCACACGTATCTGCTGTTGGCAGTAGCTTCCAGATTTAATGAGACACAGAGCAGAAAAACTGGGAGGATACTTTACCAAGCATCAAGCAAAATGCAGTTCAGACATGGTGTGGGGAAAGTTTAGAAAATTCAGCTAGGTGTAAAGATATTTACTCTTAAACATCTTCCTCACCTGGATCCCAGGATCTGACCAGAGCTGAGACAGTGCTGATGCTTTCAGCAAACTTCATCTGGGTTGGTTTGGCACTACTTTTGCAAGAAGTCTCTCAGCTTCAAAATCAGTTTTCCCAGACAGACCTTCAAGGTTCCATTCCTATTTATTGACTTATTCCAGCCATTTCACCTTCTTGCAAGCAGCAGTTCTGGGTGAACGATGCTCCTTTCAGGGCTGTTACCCACAGATAACCTATTCTTTGACCCTACTGCTCATGTTCTGTGCACTGGGAGCGCAATGAGATGGTGGAAATTAAACAATCTCATATTCTGATGCAGAATCAGGAAAAAATATAGTTCAAATGTGAAGCAACTATGTGTATAGATTGTATTTACCATCACAATACTGGGATCCCAACATCTGGTTCACAGTGAAATGGAGCTATTCATGGGAAATGCACACCATTATCAATAGAAGAGGATCTCAATGGTGAATTCACAAAAATAAAACTCACTGCCTGATAACATATGCTGTGAAAGACAGACTGGGGTGAGTTACAGGTTTCTTCTAGATAAACATTCATACGTTGATTAGGTTCTGTTTTCTGGACTACTTACATTTGGTGGGCTGAATCCTTTTTTTTAATGTCTCTACAAAAGGAATATATAGGCACACTGCTTCCATTGTGCCCCATTCTGTTCCTTCTATCAGACTAATCCAGGATAATATGGTCAACACCTTATTCCATAAAAAACAAAATCTAAGAAAGTTAGATTGAAGGCACTAAAATTTGAAAGTGGATGCCAATAGTAATCTGTGATGGTGTTTCTGTATGGTGTTGTTTAAAAGTTTCACCGAATTGAGTGTCACAAATATTAACAATTATTGCATGAAATTGGCTCAATCCAATTCCCAAGTGGCATTGGCCTAAAACTGAACGCTACCCATTTCTCAGGTTAACTTACTAAGTCACTAAATCCAATTGTCCCAGACATTTTTAACTCATTGTATTGTATTTAAATAGTTTTAGCCTTAGTTTAGGGTGTTAGAATTAAGGTGTACTTTCTTTCACAAATACTTCTGCTAAAATATACTTCCTTTCTCTTTACACTGAACTGCTTCATCTGTCAGTCTGCCCTATCCATTGACCTATGTTACCCTCTAATTCTGTATTGTCCTGAAGGACAATCACATTCAATTTGAAATGTTAACGCTGGTTGTCTCTCCACAGATGCTGCCAGACCTGCAAATAATTTCTAGCACTTCCTGTTTATCTTTCAGATTTGCAGCATCTACAGTTTCCTACGTTTATCATCACATAATCCTCTGTGTTCCTCTCAGTTCGCTATGATCACAACTGATATCATTATCCGATATCAATGTCAACCCTTTCCAGCATCTAGCCAAAATCATTTTGTTAATTGTTTGACAAAAACATTATGGCATTGTAGTATACACATCATTTAAGTCTACAGCGTATCTATTTAGCCCTACTTTTTGCTTTCCCCATCACCCACCCAGCCCCACATATGCTTCTCTGTCTGTGTCTACATTTTTTATACACTGAACTGTATCAGAGCAAACTGTGAGAGGAACTCTTATTAATGGATGGCAGGATTTCCATGACTGATGTTATTTCACCTTACCAAATGCCTTCTGAAAATCCAATAAATAAATAAATCCAATACATCATCTACATATTCTGTGATTTCCTCCAAATGGGCATTTTGAATTAAACTGCTTTTTTTTAATATATTTAACCTGTTCCTGATTATTCCAGGAGATTGTAGAGAAACGTAATACTATAAACTAAGCTCATGAGTTCATTGGGATTTTGCAGCTGGAGCTTTATAAAATAACACTGTAATGGCAGAGGTAGTCTGTATGTAATAGGCTGTCTTCTTTAATAAATAAGTCTTTTCCCAATGAATTAAGACAGATCTCAGTTTTTATTCCTTTACAAGCTGTTCCTGTAGGTCATCATTGACACCCCCTCATTTCAAAATGTGACAAAGAGCTGATCATCTGCTCTCAACAGATAACAATGCCTAGCCACTCCTACATTTGAGATAAGTAACAAACATCACACACATTGGCCCATGTCGACTCTTAAGTCAACTGCTGCTTGACGCACACAATGAATGCTTTCAGGACTAACACTCATTGCCATCTTGATGATCAGAGATAGCAAACTTTTAAATTCTGAGCTCAACTGCATATCTGTAATTCCTCTAAACTATGCTTGTTATAGTATCATAACATTTGACAAAATTTTAAAAAATGGTAAATCGTTTGTGAACATTCTTCTTGTTTATATAGACATGATATTACAGCTTCACAGACCGTGTAGTGTTGAACTGAACATTAAAAAGATGATATTAAATGTTTGCTATTTTCATATACATGAAAAGTGCATTCAATATGTATTTGCATGGTTGAAACTAAGGAGCTGGACCAGTCTGTGTAATGGATCGCCAGTCTTCGCAATAAACAATGACTAGATTGACCTGTAATTAACTGACTCTTCCATCAGGCCAGACATCTGTCAACAAGTTTGTAAATTGTGGAAGTGACCTTATAAAAGCTGACAATGCAACATGGAGCACAGCCTCTGGGCTGGATGGGCCCAGTGAGAGATTTTTGGACATCATGCATGATTCTGGAAAAAGATATTAAAGTACACAATGGGACAATCTAAAAAGCTTATTAAACAAAATGAGAGCAACTGTTTACAAATTCTCCAAATCATTTCATGGAGTTGAGATTTGCAGCATTTTGAAGCATTTGTACTATTAAAGAATAGGTGAGGGGAACTGAAATTTGGAATGCACAGAGGACCTTTATTTTTCCATTTGAAGCAGGTTGCTACGACCTCAGATTAATCACAAAAAAGTAGCAGGGATATTTTACCAAGCCACCAAGGATGAAGAAGACCATAAAAAGACGACCAAGGGTTGTCCTTGCATAAACGTCTCCATAGCCAACTGTGGACATTGTGACCATAAGTAAGTAGACGCATTCCCAATAAGTCAGTGGTTGGGAATTTTGGAAGTTTTCCCAAGGATCCCCTGAGTTTTCCACCTATGAACAGTTAGAAGAAAAAATAGTTAAAAATCTGAAGCTGAAGAACAGACACTAAGCAGTGAGTGTGCAGCGATATAGCTACAGCACCACCTACTGTCAACAATAGCACATTTACATCATACAGCAGTTCAGAATGTAATTTACTTGGTTTTAAGCTATGCAAACAGAACAAATGACTTCTGTTATGTTTATTTCAGTTCACTGGACTGTCTAAGCTCCAAAAGAATACATTATATTCAATTACGACTTAAGGTTGGCTACACATATGTAAATGCTGAATTCAAAGCAAGAAGATGGACCAATAAGCCTGAAATGAAAATATCCCTTCACCTACTGCCTCCCCGTTACTCCTCACATAGGAGATATTGCACAGTAATAGGTCATTCAGTCCAAACATTCCAAAGCACTGTATATGCTCTACCCAAGTCTCTGTCTATTTTTCTGCATCTAAATCTTCATAGCATCCATATTTCCTTCTACCTCTTATGTTAGTTTAACATGCCTTAAATTCATTAAAATGATTCACTTTAATCACTCACTGTGATAGCGAATTCCATAATCTCACTGCTTTTGGTAAAGAAATTGCTTCTGAATCCTGTACTTAACTTCTGATGACCATCCAAGATTGGTTAGCTGTAGTTATGCAGTTTCCTTAACAGAGAATTACTACTCTTGTACTGGATTGGTACAATTTACTTGAAAATCTCAAACAAATTTACTTAGCAGATAAATTGATAATTTGCAGCAACAGAGTAACTCACTAACCCATCCTTAGTTTCCTGTGCTGCTGCTTGGAGTATACTGAGCTCTTAAGGCAGTTCAACAACATTCCCCCCTTCCCACAAGATAAAATTCCACACACTAAGAGGGAAAGTGTACATTAGGTTGTTTCAAAAATATTTAATAGGAACAACTTCAAAAACATTATGAGATTAATAGTCTTAGAGTCTGCATAATTCATATACGGTTTGACAATCTTTCCAGATCTCACGATGGCATAACCTTCTAGAGATGCTGACTCTACATTTACCTGTTCTCAATTTATTTCTGTATTGGTCTCTTGTGTATGGTTAGAGTGTTGGTTGTTGTCATGATGATCTTCCACACCATTATCTAAGTTTATCTTTGTCTGTTTTCTATGACTGTTGAAGTACAGCACAGTCCTTGAGTTGCCTTCTGTTTCTCCTCAATGTTGCTCCATTTGGTCTTGTGACTTTGTAGAATCTAGGCTCACTATACTCTTTGGAAACTTCTGCAGATTACCAGATTCCCTGGCTAGGATGCATGGCATTTACCTCGTCTTGTGTACAGATTAGGCATTTTCACACATGTTTGTCATGAACAAGTTTCATTCTCCCTGTTTTTTTGTGAAGTTAGTTTTGCATTTCTGAAAATTTGAACAGATGATGGTTTGGAAGCATTGTCCTAACTTGTCTTCCAAGATCAGTGCTTGTGACAATATGCCCATATTTACTGGTGTAGCATAGCTATATGAAGGTGCTGTTTTCTCACCCTGCATTCTATAAGTGCTTTAACAACGTAATCTATTTGACCGTTAGATCTTGAATAATAGATGTGGTTTACATCCCATTTGACAGACCTTTTCTGAAAAAGGTATGTTGGAGGAATTTTTAAGAAGCCTGTTCGGATAATGCAATGACATATCTCTGGTCCAGGTGGAACTTGAACCTGGACATCCTGCCACAGAGGAAGGTAGGGACACTATCACTGCACCAGAACTGGCCTAGGATTGCATGTAGATTGTAGTTCAATGTCAGATATGATCTCATCAGGTGTACTGAACAGACTGAATGTAGTATTCTTTGGACATAATCTTGCTTAAGGGTAGAGGCAGGCCTTAAAGCAAAGGTACTTCTGTTTCAGGTCAGATTGAGTTTTCTCCAGCAATTACACTCTTTGCATTTGCATACATGGGTAAACCGTCACATTTTATAGGCAGACAAGAAATTCTGCCATTGCCAAAGCCTCCAGGCTCCAATTTCTGGGCGCCATATTTAACAGGTACCAAACAACATTTCATTCTCTGCAACCCAGAAGCATAATTCAATTCTCAAATGGTATGTAAGATCATCAACCAACACTGGAGATGGCACAGACCAGGCAAACTGTGCCACTGTGTTTTAGTGTTGTCTCCCTCAAGATCCTCAAAGGCTGTCCAGGAGAGAAAGGAAGTGTCTCTCTGCATGAATGGCTAGAAAAGGCCATCTTGACTGACAAAGGGATGAGCAATTGGTTGCACTCCACCAGAGTAGGTGCCACTGTTCACTCAATGCTTCATGCCCCTAAGTGTGTGAGCAGCATTATAAGATTGTCACAGAGTACTGTCGCAAGATGCTTTAAATCCTAACAAACCCGATTTGACATTCTTAACAATGACACATGTAGACAATCATAGGTCTGGACATTGACATCTCTATCTGTCTCTATTAATGCAAGCATAGTGCTCATCTCTCCATGCTAATGTCTCTTAATGTGTCTCTACTTCTCCAATAGTGGAAACATTCACCTTGCTGGGACGACTCTCACTTTCTGAAAACTGGTCTCACTAAAACAGACCCTCACTCAGCCTAGTACAGCTAATGAACTTCTATACTTTACTAGTAATGAGGTGGCACAGATACCTAGGCAGAAGAATGTCTGGCAGAGGTGCCAGAGACCACATGCAGACTGAAGTAAAGGGCCGGGGAGACTGTCCACATTCTATCTGATGTTATGCCTCCACTATGTGAATGCATGGCAGCCCCCATAGAATGGCTGGTGGTTGTCTTGGACAGCGAGGTCATACAGAACAATCACTATCAGCTGAACATGTGTGAGAACCTTCGTGAACCCTCCCTCCAGAAACCCCATTCCCAGCAAAAGTTGAGACTTGTCCATTGCACACAGACAGGGAGGAGGAACAACAGCGAGGTACCAAGGGATTATCACCTCAGGACACTGCAGAGGTGCCAATCTGCACCACCTACCTTTATCTTCCAAAGACGCAGATCCGTTCATCAGGTCTGGCCAAGGAGGTGACCCCCTACAAAAAATGCTATCTAGGCACCAGACAAAGAGGTCACCCACCAAATTTATCTGAGGCAAGGCAGTCAGTAAGCCTCCTCAAGTTTAGTTGTGACACCAAGATGTAGTGATAGGAAAAGAAGAGCTATAGAATATAAAAGTTACTTTGGATGCATGGGTGCACAACATGACGCTGGCATAAGTCCAGCACTTTGTATAGCGGTCCTGTGGTCTTTTCCAATCTTTTAAGGCTCCTCATTATTTACATTTTCCTTGTAGATTATGCTGAAGTGCACTGTTCAATGGGGGTGTGAGGGGGTGGTGAGGAGGTTGGAGATAAATGAAGGGACAATACCATGAAGGGACGTTCACAGTCAGGGGGTCTGACTGGTGTTTCTGATTGAACGCATGGTTGGAGAACTGGTTTAGGAGGGAAGATATCAGGTTTCTGAGGCATTGACACCAGGATCTGCACAATCTGGATGGGTTATATCTTACTAGGTCTGGGACTAACATCCTTGCAGGGAGACTTGCTAGTGCAACTGGGGTTAGTTTAAAATAGTTTGTCAGAAAGCTGAGAACCTGAAGGAAAACACAAACTGGTAACAGCAAATAGGAATGCTGCAAAGAACATTAGACAACGAGAGAACCAAAGTTAAGCATCGACTATGCCTCAAATGCGAAATGAGTCAAAAAGATGAAGTTAAGGGAACTTTGTGGGAATGCAAGCAGCACTCTCAACAAAATAGAGAAACTAAAGGCACAAGTAGTGGTAATTAGTTATGATCTAATTGGCGTTTCAGAAACATGACTGTATGATGATCAGTGCTGAGGACTGAACTTCCAAAGATAATCAATATTTCGGAAGGACAGGCAAGGAGGAAAAGGAGGTGGAGTTGTACTGATAAAGGCACGGGATCAGTACATTAGTAAGGGTGGATCTCTGATCAGAAGAACAATGTGTGGAATTTGTTTGGGTGAAACGCAGAAACAGCTCGGGGAAAGCAGACATTGTTTATAAACTTCCTATCAGTGGTGGTAGTGTGAGGCATAGTATAAATCAGGAAATGAGAGAAGCATGTAGGATGGGCATCAGAGCCATCATTGGTGACTTCAATCTGCATGTAGACCAAATGATTACAAATACTATAGAAGACAACTTTCTGGAGTATCTTGAAGAACCAACTAGAGGATAGAATATTATGAATTTCATATGATGCATGAAAAAGAGCTAAGAAAGAGTCTTCTTTTAAAAGAATCTTTACAGATGCATGACGCTGATATGATAGAACTTAATATTATGTTTGAAAGTGAGGCAGTTCAATCTGAGGCAAGGGTGTTAGAATTTGAATAAGGGTAATTATGAAAGCTTGATGTTCAAGTTAGCTGAGCTGGATTGAGCAAATACACGAAAAGGCATGACTGTACAGAGGTGATGGCTAGTCTTTAAAGAATTCCGCAAAGGCCGTTCCCTCCGTGACTACCTGACCAGGCCCATGCCCTCCTACAACCCACCCTCCAATCCTGGCACCTTCCCCTGCCACTGCAGGAATTGCAAAACTTGCGCCCACACCTCCTCCCTCACCTCTATCCAAGGCCCTAAAGGAGCCTTCCACATTCAAAGTTTTACTTGCACATCCACTAATATCATTTATTGTATCCGTTGCTCCTGATGCAGTCTCCTCCAAATTGGGGAGACTGGATGCCTCCTAGCAGAGCGCTTTAGGGAACATCTCCGGGACACCCGCACCAATCAACCACACCGCCCTGTGGCCCAATATTTTAACTCCCCCTCCCACTCTGCTGAGGACATGGAGGTCCTGGGCCTCCTTTACCACCGCTCGCTCACCACCAGACGCCTGGAGGAAGAACGCCTCATCTTCCGCCTCGGAACACTTCAACCCCAGGGCATCAATGTGGACTTCAACAGTTTCCTCATTTCCCCTTCCCCACCTGACCCCAGTTCCAAACTTCCAGCTCAGCACTGTCCCCATGGCTTGTTCTATCTGCCTATCTTCTTTTCCACCTATCCACTCCACCCTCCCCCGCCTGACCTATCACCTTCATCCCCTCCCCCACTCACCTATTGTACTCTATGCTACTTTCTCCCCTCCCCCACTCTCCTTTCATTTATCTCTCCACCCTTCAGGCTCTCTCCCTGTATTCCTGATGAAGGGCTTTTGCCCGAAATGTCGATTTTACTGCTCCTTGGATGCTGCCTGAACTGCTGTGCTTTTCCAGCACCACTAATCCAGAATCTGGTTTCCAGCATCTGCAGTCATTGTTTTTACCTTTAAAAAATTATTCCATGTCTTACAGTCCTTCAAGGTGCTAAACTCAAGAACAAACCCTCAACCATAGCTGCCAAAAGAAGTTAATAATAGTATAAGGTAAATGAAAAGAATTATAAAGTGATCAAAACAGTAATAAATCTGAAGATTGAGAACTTTTTTAGAATAAAGTAAAGGAGTGTCAAGAAACTGATGAGGAAAGAAAGAAGAGAATACAAGTACAATCTAGCAGAAAATGAAAATAGATTGTACAGCTGTAGAGGTATGTAAAAAGGACACATTTGAATAACACAAATGTCTGCCCACTAAAAACAGTCAGGAGAAATCATAAAGGGGAACAGAGAAATGGCAGAGAACCTAAAGGATTATTTTCTGTCTGTTTTACTGAGGAAGATAAAATACATCTCCCAGAATTAGAAATCCAAGTGACTTGGAAGAATAAGAAGTTGAAGAAAATTAGTAAAAAGATTGTGCTGGAGAAATTAATAGGGCGAAAGTTCAGAAGTCTACACCCCAGAGTGTTGAAGCAAGTGGCTATAAAGATAGTTGATGCATTGGTGAGCATCTTCCAAATTAATTCTGGAATAATTCCTGCAGATTAGAAGGGGGCAAATATCACTCCACTGTTTAAGAAAGGAACACAGGGAACTACAGTTCGAACAAGATGTTAGTGAGGTCTCTTCTGGAGTACTGCGTCCAGTTCTGGTTGTCCTGTTATAGGAAGAATTTTATGAAGTTGGAGAGGATTCAGGAGAGATTTACGTGGACGTCACCAGGAATGCAGGCTTTGAGTAATAAGGTGAGGCTGGGACATTTTTCACTGAAGCATAGGAGGTTGATAGGTGTTCTTATAGAGGTTTATAAAATCATGAAGACTATAGATAAGGTCAATGGCAGGTGCTACATCCCTAGGGTGGGATATTTTAAATCTAGGGGTCATATTTTTATAGTGAGAGGAGAAAGATTTTAAAAAAGATATGAGGGGCAAATTTTCTTTTTACACAGAGTATGGTTCATGTGTGTAATGAACTTCTGAAGAAAATGGTGGATGTGGGTACAGTTACAATGTTTAAAAGACATTTAGATAAGTACATGAGTAAGAAATGTTTGGAATGATGTGGGACAAGCAGAGGCAGGTGGGACTAGTTTAGTATGGAATTAAGGTCAGCATGGACTGATCGGATCAAAGGGTCCGTTTCCGTTCTGTATGACTAGAATTCTACAAACTCATCAGTCTTACAATGGTATGAGGTAAAATAAAGAAAAAGATAAATGGACACTTGTGTAATACTGATCTTATTGAGCACAGCGTGGATTTGTAGATGGAAAATAGTGTTTAATGTATGTGAAAGTGTTTGTGTAGTTAATTTGGATTTTCAGGAGGCTTTTTTAAAAAGTTCACCCACAGAGATGGATAAGCAAAATTAAAGCACACAGTATACAAGATAATGTACTGCCATGGGTTAAGAAATGGCTAACAGATAGGAATGAACGGGTCATACTTCTGCTGGCAGACTATGGCAAGTACCATAGGATCAGTACATGGGCCCAATTGTTCACAATATATGAAAAATTTGGGCGTGGCAACCAAATGTACTATTTCCAAATTTGCAGTTGATATAAAGCTACAGAGGAATGTGTACCGTGAGAAATGTAAAATCCTTTGAGGAGAATTTGGACAGACTTAGTTTGATCAGACAAGAGCATGACTAAATAGATATAATCCAACAAGTTAAAAAAAATTCAAAGACACAGACCCATCATCTATGGTCAACTAGCAATGGGAAAACTAAAGCAAAATCATATAAATCGTGCAAAGAAAAATGGCATATAACAAGATTGGACAAAATATAAAAAACAAAGAATGAACAAAAGGTTAATAAACAGGGCTACTTAGAAAGAAAGGGCTAGCCAGGAATGTAAAAACAGATAAGAGTTTCTATAGATATTTAAACGAAGAGAAAAAAAGAGCATTAGTTTCCTATAAAAAGTGAGATTGGAAAATAAGGAAATGGCAGATGAATTGAATAGGTAAATTGCAGTATTCTTCACTACAGAGGATACCATTTTAACTATGATTTAAGGAAAGCCAGCCGATTTACTGTATTTAGATTTTAGGAAGGCATTTTATGAAGATGTCATATCAAAAGGTTAATGCAGAGATATAAAGCTCATGGTGCAGGAGATAGCATATTGGCATTGATAGAAGCTTGGCTGCCTATCAGGAAATAGAGAACAGACATCATTTTTTTCAGGTTGGCAAGATAGGTGACCATAAGAAATAGAAAGGGGAAGGAGGCACAGATAGGAATAATGCCTTGGCCCCTAACAGTAGCTATATGTTGGAACAGTGAATGAATCAGGAGGTAGCGAGGCCATGTAACAAAGGCAATCACCTGTTTTTAATTCAAAGAGAGACGTGGGATCACCGACAGTGTTGGCATTTATTGGTGATCAAGTCTGGTAGTGAGCTGCCTTCTTGAACCACTGCAACCCATGTTTGTAGGCAGACCCACAATGCTGTTAGAGTGGGAATTGCAGGATATTGACTTGGAGACAGTGAAGAAATTACAAGATACGGATGGGGAATACATAATCATAATGGATACATAATGGAGAGGAACCTGCAGTTCGTGTAAAGGGGTCATTTCCCTTGTCCTTCTAGATGGAAGTGGTTACCTAAGTGAAAGTTGCTGTCTAAGAATCTTTGGTGAATTTCTACAGTGCATCTTGCGAGTACTACACACTACTGCTGTTGAGTGCTGGTGGTGGAGTGACTGAATTTTTGTGGATATGGTGCCAATCAAGCAGGATATTTTGTCGTAAATGGTACCAAGATACTCAACCAGCCAAGTGGGGAGCATTCCATGACAATGTTGACTTGTGCCTTGTAGATGACAGACAGACATTGGGGAGTTAGGAGATGAGTTACTTGCTACAGTATTCCTAGCCTCTGACCTGCACCTGTAGCCACTGCATGTGTCTGGCAAGTCCAGTTCTGCTCTTGTTTCTGGTAACACCCAGGATGTTAATAATGGGGATTCAGTGACAGCAATGCCATTGAACATCAAGGGGCGGTGCTAGATTGCCTCTTATTGGAGATGATCATTGCCTGATATTTGTGTGGTGGGAGGTATAATCTATGATTTGTTGCATTTGAACGTGGATTGCTTTGAATGATGCTTTAATCTTCATGTAGATAGAGATAGTCAGATTGGCTGAGGTAGTCATGAGAAGAATTCAGAGTGAATTCAGGACAGTTTCATAAAACAATACATGTGCATCCAGCTAGGAATCAGGCTATTTTGGATCTGGTGACGTGTAATGAGGCAGGTTTAATAAATTATGTCAGTATATGTCAGGAAACAGTGACCATAACATGATAGAATTTAGCATTCAATTTGAGAGGGAGGAATCTAGATCAAAAACTACTGTGCTAAGGAGGACCTGGGATTCTAGGAAGGGGAAAAGCCAACCATGGATAACCAGGAAAGTTATAAAGAACTTCAATATGGCAAAGATTAGTGAGAAGCCAGAGAATTGGGAAGCTTTAAAAGCCAACAAAAAACCACACAAAAGCTAAAGAGGGAGAAGATAAACTTTGAGAATAAACTTGCAAGTAATATCAAGACAGACAGCAAGAGCTTCTTTAAGTTTAAAGAAAAAAGAGAAAGAAAGTGCATAAAGGACTCCGAGAGAGGTTGGGGAAATAACATTGGAGAACTAGGAAATAGCAGAGGAATTAAATAAATATTTTGTATCAGTCTTCACAATAGCAGACACTAACAGCATTGTAAAGTTGTTAAATAACCTAGGGGCAAAAAGTGGTGAGGAAACAATATAACTATCATGAGAGAAAAATTGCTCGGGAAACCAATGGGGATAAAGACTAGTCAGTCCTCTTGTCTGATGGGATACATCCTAGTATATTAAAGAATGTAGCAACAGAGATAGTGGCTGCAGTGGCAGTAATAATCTTCTAGATTGTAAAGTGCTACAGGGATCAGTCCTGGGGGCACAACTATGTACGAAATGTATTAATTGCTTGGATGATGACAGTGAGTACACAATAGCCAAATTTGTGGATGACAGAAACATTGGCGGAAAGGCAATTGGTGAAGATGCCACAGAGTGTACAGAGGCATTTAGACAGGTTGAGCGAATGGGAAAAAGACTTGGCAGATGGAGTATAATGTGTAAAAATGTCAAGTCATGCACTTTGGAAGAACAGATAGATGAGCTGAATATTTTGTAAATGGGGAAAGATTGCAGTAGAGAGAGATTCAGCAGTCCTCATGCATGAATCACACAAAGCTAAAATCCAAATTCAGTGGGTAATAGGAAAGGCAAATTAATGGCCAACTGGCCTTTGTTCCAAAGGAAATCTAAAAACAAAACTTAAAATTATACAGGGCACTAAGTCAGACCATACCTGGAATACTGTGTACAGTTTTGCTCCCGTTATAGAAGGAATGACATATTGACATTGGGGGCAGCTTAGAGAAGACTCACAAGGTTGAGATTCTGGGAATAAAAGGAATTTGCTTTTGAAGAGAGGTTGAGTATGTTGGGCATGTGTTTAGAAGTTTAGAAGAATGAGAGGAAACCTTAAGAAGCATAAAAGATTCTGAGGGGGCCTAACATAGCAGACGCTGGGAGGTCCCTTCCCCTTACAGTATAGGACTGGATGACATAATCTCAGGGGAAAGGATTGCCCATTTAAAACAGAAATAAGGAGGAACTTTTCTCTCTCTCTTCAAAGGTAGTCAAACTGGAATGCTTTACTGGGGAGGGCTGTAGAGGCTAGGTCATTAAGCATATTCTAGGCTCAGATGTACAGAGTTTTAAATCAGTCAGGGAATCAAGGGATATAGGGAAAAACAAAAAAATGAAGATGACAATTGAGATCAGCAATGAAATGGCCTACCTCTACTCCTATGTCTTACGGATGCGTTTGATTCCTGTTCTTCAAAGTCATGGAAGTTGACATGTGAACTAATGTGTTTAAAGGAACACAAAGAATAGATGGAAAATGATTTATAAAATATCCAGAACAAGGGGACAGAATCTGGACCAGTTAAGAGGAAATCCAGGAAAAGGATAACACAAAGGGTTGGGAGATCTGGGTCACTGCGCTGTAAAATCTCCAATTCAAAGTCAACTGAGGCATTTTAAAGAGAGATGGATGTGTAAATAGAATTAAGGATCTTGGCAAAATAGAGATCAAAATAATTGATCTGCCATGACAAATAAAATTAGTGCAGCACACTCCCTAGGCTGACTGGCCTCTTCTCGTTCCTTGATTTAGTAACAGTTAGCAATGGACTATGGATATATGGTGATAATATCATTTCTGTCAATGCTTCATTGTGAATGGCATCATACAAACATTTATACCCACCTTAATACTAGCAATGCTTGGGCTTCTGATATTCAATAAATGGACATTAATGCCACAAAATAGACAAAGGTGCATTCAGATACCAACTTCAACATTGCTCAAAACTTCAAATGCTCAGAAAACAGCTGGAAACTGTTAACGATATTACTATAGTCCCAAAATACTGTTGCTTTATAAACATTTGCAAACTACCCATCTCTATCAGCACAATAAGTTGATTTTTGCTTGACCAGGTCCAGGCCTATCAAGAAATGTTAATGGTAAACACTAGTAGCATCAGATGCCAAGCAAACATCTGGCCAACACAATGCAGATTAACAGTTATTTACTTAATGCAGATTGTAGTACTGGACTGGATTTGGAATGCAGTTTTTGTAATATAAAAATTCAAGCATAAAAGCTATTAAGATATTAATTAACATTTTAACATGATGACAATTGACCTCTTGAAGAAGGTGTTGACACAAATGATGGTTGGCAGTGAAATTGAGTACTTACCAAATGTATGAAGCCAGCTCCCGTTAGCCATGTGCTTATAAATATGGATAATAGATTCACCAACTTGATGGAATTGCTGTCCAAAAGAGAAAAATAAATACTGTTTAAGAAAACATATCAAGGTGAGTGTTTATGCATTTCTACAGTACTTGGTCACATGAGTAGTCCTGAAATATCTGAAATGCACAATTTCAGGGGGCAGCTGTGAATGATCAGAAATTAAGCATTAAAACAAAACCAGAAAGTACAGGAAATGCAAAGCAGGTTAGTCAACCTCAGATACTAAGCAGTCTGTGTCCATACACAGCAAGACTTGGGCAATAAACAGGCTTGGACTGACAACGGCAGGTAACATTTGCACACACAAAGACTATCTCCAATAGCAGAGAATCTAACTATTGTTCCTTGATGGTCAATGATACTATCCATCACCGAATCCCCCACAATTAACATCCTGGGCACTTGCCATTGATCAGAATGCCTTCCCATTTTAACACTGCACTGAAAGAGGAGGTGAAAGGCTAGGAATTCTGCACCGAGTAATTCACCTTGTGGCCCCCCCAATGCACAAGTCAAGAATGCAACGGAATTCACTCTATTTTCTTGGATGGGTTTAACTCCAACACGACTGAAGAAACTTAACATCGTCCAGGAAAAAGCATCCTGCTTTTTGGCAATACACCCATCACGTTCAACATTCACACCCTTCACCACTGGTACAGAGTGGGCTGCATTGTGTACAACCTATAAAGTAGACTGCAGTAACTCACCAAAATTCCTTCAACAGCACTTTGCAAACCTACCAACCTCTGAAACCAAGCAGAACAAAGACAGATGTATGGGATCACCACCACTGCATGGTCCCCAAGTAACACACCATCTTGACTTACAATTATATTGCTGTTCCTTCACTCATATTATGTCAAATCCTAGAATTCCCTTCTGAACATCACTGGGGGTGCCCATATATCCTAAGGATTACTGTGGCTCAAAATAACAGCTTATCACCAGCGTCTCCAGGCCAAATAGGAATGGACAATAAGTGCTGGCCTGGTCAGAGATACCCGTATTCCATGAACAA
The DNA here is from genome assembly GCF_047496795.1 of Chiloscyllium punctatum. Classification (NCBI taxonomy): domain Eukaryota; kingdom Metazoa; phylum Chordata; class Chondrichthyes; order Orectolobiformes; family Hemiscylliidae; genus Chiloscyllium; species Chiloscyllium punctatum. The sequence continues at coordinate 95,735,169 of NC_092751.1, forward strand.
ATTTTTAAAAAACCATCTTAGAGTACTTACTACTGCCCAGAAAGCTGTGTCAGTAAATTCTGAGACCAAGTTGTCTGAATTCATCCCCCATAACCTTTTCAAATGGGTAATATTGCATCATAAAGATGAGAAACACAGAAAAGCTTACTAGAAGAGAAAGCTCATACTTACCATCAGGAAACTGAAAAGAATATTGTCTTTAACAATAAACACTATTTTTGTTTTGAAATTGCACAATTTTCCTTACAATTACATGGTAACAGCATAATGGCACTTTTCAATGTCATTTATACATTGAGTAGCAGGCATTTGTAGTAAGATCAAAAGAGATACATTTTCTTTGATTGATAGCATTCTGCTTCTCATCTGATAATGAAATGAATATATAAAACTCAAATATACATGCATAAACTTCCTCCCGATGTAAATATACATAAATACATATGGCACTGACATAGATATGCTGAGGCAGAAGGACTTTTTCTACACTGCATATATGTAAGCTCACATATACATGGACACACATATACATATGTATGTATCTCAATAAATTATCCATATGCTTACACTTCCTGGCTCTAAAATCAAAAACAGGCCAACAGGAAGTAAAAGTTGCAAGCTGGAGAGAACACAGACACAGGAATTCTAATATATTATGAGTCAAGACAAAACTAATAACTTGAATGGGGAGGATTGAATTATGTTCTGATCCTATTACCCTGCCCTCCAACTCCAGTCTATTCAAGGACCACACGAGGTTTCATCTCCCCATATGCTGTACATGACATCTATCCAAACAGATGTGGTTTGACAGCCTCAGCAACAACTATCAAGTTATAATTTACTTAATATAATGCCAAGAATTTACCAGAAAAAAATCTTCACATGCGCCCTGGATTTCTTTTAAAATAAAACAGCTGACAAATTTAGCAGAAAGGAGATTACCACAACTGCTGATGGTGTATTTAGGAAGGCTGGTCATACCATCACTTCAAAGTCCCTTGTTAAGATAGAGTTTGCACAGAGCCATCATTGGAGCTCACCTTCACCATTTAAATCCCTGTTAGGATTACAAAAGCTTTTAGCTGTTCAAACTATCAACATTTACATTCTGCAAGTTCATAAACATTGCCATTCAACAGCTGAAGAAAGACAATATTTGCTGATGATGTGATCATAAAGCAATTGCCAAAGATGGAAATGAGTAATGTACAGTTCCATACAATACAACTTTTTATTCAGGCCATTGAAGTACATATTCTTTAACTGAATAAATTATTTAAATATATTTTTCTGTATTAAATACGCCACTGTGGTAATGTAATAATTAGGATAAATAACAAACTGTAGAAAGATTTTTGTTTTAAATTTCATGGCACACTGTGCACGAAGATTCTTCATATCAATTCTTGTTTTCGTGGAAAATGTGTTTAAATGGATTAGAGTCTTTTCCACTTTCAATCAGAGCAACTAAAGATGACCCCTGGATTAATCAGGAGCATGTTCAAGCTCCTCAACATCTGTGCACAGCTAGGATTTCAACAAGGTCTCAAACAGGCTTGAAAAATCCCCATTTTGCTCCTGACTAAATAATAACTTTTAAGACAGAGGTCATATAGAGCCATCATTGGAGCTCGCCTTCACCATTTAAATCCTTTCAGGATTACAAAAGCTTTTAGTTATTCAAATTATCAACATTTACAATCCTGCACTGCAGAAACATAATATCTAGCCAGAAGCAAAATGGACTATTTTGAAATTCAATATGCTGTAATTTTTCTTGTTGCCTGTGAAGTAAATGTTTATGCTGATCCATTCTACAGGATAGCAACATGGAAATAAGTGCCCTTTGCTTCCAACATAATCACAAACCAAGTGAATACATAAACAGGACGCTTGCCTGGTACTGGCCATAGTTGCATTAAGATTTTCCATCACAGCCATAACACTTCAAAATATTTTAAGCAAAGCTGGAAAATGTTAAAGCACATTGCACCAATCTTGTTCAGGAAACAGAATGCATCCAATTATCTGCAATAGTCAACTTTGCATCACAAACTCGGTAACACTGCTGCAATTACGCTGAGGATTATTGATAGAGTCTTACAACACAGACACAGAGCATGCGATCCAACTCATCCATGCTCACCAGACATAGCAATCTGGCCTCCTCCCATTTGCCAGCATTGGGCCCATATCCCTGAAAATCCTTTCTAATCATATACCCAATCAGATGCTTTTTAAATGTCATAATTGTACTCTCCTCCACCATTTCCTCTGGCAGTTCATTCCATATGCACACCACCCTCTGCGTGAAAATGCTACCCATCAGGTCCTTAAAACTTCTGTTATGAAGATGTGGGTGCACTTTACGAGAGTTAGAAGCAGCAGAACTACCGGACATAGCACCAAGTGTTCTCAATAAGGTAACAATGTAACACTTGGTTGAACAACTCGATTAGCTCATTGCCTGGAGACAACAACAAATTCAAATTCAGCCAATCAGTTTAAATTATACCCCGAAAAATACCAAACTCTAATCCAGTTTGAATTAAGTGTACTGACAATCTTAAAAGCCAATGATCAAAGTCTGATGCTTTAGGGGTAGAGGACTGGGGAAAATTGAACAGTTGAGAGGAGAACTGCCAAGCCCCACCATGTAAAAGAATGGCTGAAAAATAGCTCTCTTAAAAGTACCTTTCTTGATCAGTAATCTGTTACACAGAAATTCCTAAGAAGACGACACAGGAAGATGCAAAACGAAGAACAAAAAGCTGCCTGATTTTGAGATAAGTAGTGTTGTGGTGTAAATCTTAATTGGGAGTTTTATCGGACTAGTATTATAGAAGGGAAGGTAAAAGATAGGTTTGAGTAAGGACTTGTACATAGCTGTTAGTTAATTATTCTCTGTTATACTTTAAGAAATAAAGTTGTTAATTTTTACTTCAAATAATTCTTGGCCACAATTTTTGCAAATTACTGCATGTGATAAATCTTTTCTGTGTTGATGGTTTTAAATTAAGCAGGAGGGTTTACTTCATGTCGTAACACTTTCCCCCCTCACCTTAAATCTATGCTCTCTAAAGTTTGGAGGAAAACGTCGTCAGGAACTAAGGGAAACCCACCGTACCACAGCTGAGGGTAATAGGGTGCAACAACATTCCAAATCAGGAGCAGGGCATTCAGACTCTCAGAACTCGACCTTCCCAGCTTTAATCTCACCCCAACGACACCAAATGAGGGCAATCCCCTCCCTAGGGATGATCAGGATGACTATCTCATTGCAGAGAGTATCTAATAGCTTGGTCACACCACAGGGAGGCAAGTACTTCCCCAATGACAAGACCATGAGTGAACAAACATTGGATCTACGGGTAACTCGATAAAATCTCAAAATGAATTTTAAAATTGCCAGTATTAAGATGCAAAGTGTTACATCTACATTTTAGCAAAGTGTTACCACGTTGGCTTACTTGGCTAATATCAAAGCAGACCTCCTATTTCTGCAGCAGTGCGGGATACTACACCTCAGCAGCTACAGGAAATGGTTGGAGACCACGGGCCTTTGATTTGGTCAGGGAGGAGTGGAGTACAATAACTGCTTCTCTAGCCTGGGTATTCTGCTGTGAGGAGGTAACTTCACCACTCCAAAGTTGAGGTGGTAGTTTGTGGGGGTGGGGGGGGGCTGCCTCCTCATAGCAGATGTTATGGACAGAAATACTCCTGAGACTAATTAACATGCACACCCCAGTGGAAAAGAGTGAGCAGTTGGCTGCCCTGCAGCAGCTCCCATTGCTGCTAGCGATGTCCAGGCCGGTCATTCTGCTGGAGACTTCAACTGCATCATCACTGCAAATGGATGATCCAGATGGGCTGACAGCAAACTGGAAGCCATGTTCAGATTCCTGAATGAAACGGTTAACGTTGTCAAGCTGCACAATGTCTTCAGCACTCATGTCGACACAGCGCAGTGTAGATATACCTGGTCATGGCCAGATGGAGCTATCTGCCCAAGGATAGATTTCCAGGTTGTGTGTTGCACATTCTCGGTCAGATTGACGTCAAGCTGGTGATCTTCTCTGACCATATCTCCCTGACTATCACCTAAAGGTTGACCAATGGGACAGCAAGGGAACATGGAAGCTGAACATGAAACTGTTGACTCCAGAAAACATTGAGGAACTCAAAAGGGATTACACACATTGGAGAACTGTGAGGCCCCGCTTTGAGTCTCCAGTGGACTGGCTGGAAACAGTCATGAGGAACATCAAGAGGTTCTTTATCTTCAAAAGGTATTCAGAAGACGAGAGAAAGACAGGGAAAACTTGTCTAAATTCCAGAAAAACATACAGACCCCAATCCTGCCGCAGACCACAGCGGTTAATGTCACAGAGGATCTCCAGGAGGTGAAGAGCCAGCAAGCTTCGCTCTTTGCCTCAGAGGACTCCAAGATAATTTTCCAGTCCAGGGTCCACATCATCAATAAAGTAACCAGCTCAGAGGGGTGATTATAACTGAATGAGAGAAGTGAGAGATTCTTTACCAATATGCTTAGTTCATCAAGCTTTTATCCTCAATCCTCCACTCAGTAAGTTGAAGAAAACTTTAACACCATTTTGTGCTCATCGGACTCAGAGTGATTATATTTAAAAATACAATCTTAGTTGTAGGAAAAGAACATCAGCGCCAGAAGTCCAGAAGAGATAGAAGATTGAGCTTGAACACTTAGAGCACTGAATGGGAGCAGCAGGAACATCTCCTTTCCCTGATTACATGACCATACTAGACTCCAAAATGGGAGAGGAGCTGCAACTAAGGTGCCCTGACGATATTAAAATTACTTCTAGTTCCATTCTCTTTATTTCTCCAGACATTCTTCTAAGTGGTGTTCAATGGCCACCTCAACAAAGATGTCAAATAAATATTGGATAACATAAGCCTCCATGCTATCAATTACAGTTTTGGGTCTATCAATTAAATACCATTTGAAATTATTGCATTTTTAATATGATATTACTGTTTTAATAATGACTAGATATTATTTCTGGAAAAAAACAAGTTTTCTTCAAGCTTTTTATGTATTAAATTGAGGCATTTTCTAAGAATACAAACTCAAAGGAAAACCCTGCAAGAGAGGAACACGTTGATTAGTTGGCAAGTGGACACTGATTGGTAGTTGCACTACCAGGGAGAATACACCTATTAAAGCTGATTGACAGTTAACAGCCTGACTTTTGTTTAAAATTTAAACCAGGCAGGTTGATTCTGCTGGTCTGGGCACTAATCTAATAAATGAACAAGTGAGTGGCTGTTCAGTTCAAACAGGCACAGTGTTGTGAACATTTATTTTTGACTGCCAAGTACAAGCACAGTGCATGTACATATTATTTTTAATCTATAAAATACAAGGCCCTGTGTAATAATATATCTCACTTCCAATACATGCAGTACTAGTGTGATGTTAGGTATGTCGGCCATACGTATAAAGACTGGTAGTTCACATTAAACGGCACCTCTATTCGGCTGTTCGCAACAAACTAGGCAGTGACTGCACCAATGAGCATGTGCTTGCAAAGCTCACCACACTATTGTGTGACATTAGGTGCAATTCTGCAAGTGGACAATATTTGCTGGATAATTTCGAATGTTTGCAGAATGATGCTGACAACAAAATTTGGATTGTCAGTCAAGCTCACAACTCAGTGCGCTTTCTTCATAAGACAACCTGTCAATCTAGGTTTTAGTTAAGTAAACCTTCTCTAAACTGCTTCCAAAGTACTTATATCCTTTCGTAAATAAGGTAGCCAATGCTGCAAACCATAATCTGGATGTGGTCTCAACATGCATAACTGAATCATAACCTCCCTACTTTTATATTCGTAATTTACTCGTAATAAATAATAACATTCCTTCCCTAATTACCTGCTGTTCCTATAACTTGTACAGCAGTCATTCATATCCCTCTGCATCTAAATTCCATCACCATTTAGGTCAGTCTTTTTATTCTTCCTGCCAAAATGGAAAATTACACATTTTCCCACATTACATTCTACTTGGCAGACCTTTGCCCACTCACTTATCTTTTTGAAACTTTATGTACTGTTCACAACTTGACTTTTTAATCTATCCTTGTGTCATTAGCAAATTTGGCAAACAGATCATGCAAATATCTAAAGAGTGCTGAGGTCCCAGCACCAGTTCCCTGTGACACACAACTTAGATTAGATTAGATTAGATTAGATTACTTACAGTGTGGAAACAGGCCCTTCGGCCCAACAAGTCCACACCGCCCCGCCGAAGCGCAACCCACCCATACCCCTACATTTACCCCTTACCTAACACTACGGGCAATTTAGCATGGCCAATTCACCTGACCTGCACATCTTTGGACTGTGGGAGGAAACCGGAGCACCCGGAGGAAACCCACGCAGACACGGGGAGAACGTGCAAACTCCACACAGTTAGTCGCCTGAGGTGGGAACATCTTGTAAACTGAAAGAGACCCAGCTACGTCTACTCTGTCTCTAGTTAGCAATCCAATCTTCCAACCATGTCAATATGCTTCCCACTACACCAACAGCTTCCATTTTTCACAATAGCCTTTGATGTGACACTTTACCAAATGTCTTCTGGAAACTTCAGTACAATAAATCCACCAATTCCCTTTTATCCACAGCACATGACTTCCACCAAGATCATAATTAGTTGGTTAAATATGATTTCCCTTTCACAAAACCATTTTGACTCTGTCTGGTTACCTTTAACTTTTCCAAATATCCCACTATAACTTCTTCAATCAGATTTTCAATAAAAAATTAGGAAAGCTCACAGAATGTTACATTTTATCATCAGGGAATTGAATAAAAAAGTATGAATGTTATGCTTCAGCTACTGGTGAGACTACATCTGGAATACTGTGCGTAATGTTGGTCATCTTATTTAAGTGTTGACTGAGGCTTTGCCACTCAATTTATTTGGTGAACACAAACTCACAACACCAAATTCATTCAATCAAAATCAATCTTTATTTGACAAAATGCAAGTGACTATCTCCTGTTATAGAGTCATAGAGAGGTACAGCATGGAAACAGACCCTTTGGTCCAACCTGTCCATGCTGACCAGATATCCCTACCCAATGTAGTCCCACCTACCAGCACCCGGCCCATATCCCTCCAAATCCTTCCTATTCATATACCCATCCAAATGCCTCTTAAATGTTGCAATTGCACCAGCCTCCACCACATCCTCTGGCAGCTCATTCCATACACATACCACCCTCTGCGTGAAAACGTTGCCCCTTAGGTCTCTTTTATATCTTTCCCCTCACACCCTAAACTTATGCCCTCTAATTCTGGACTCCCCCCAGGGAAAAGACTTTGTCTATTTATCCTATCCATGCCCCTCATAATTTTGTAAACCTCTATGAGGTCACCCCTCAGCCTCTGAAGCTCCAGGGAAAACAACCCCAGCAAGCCAGATTTCAGTCTTGTATCTGACTTGTTCGATCGTAACAGGACATAGATAGATTCTTGTTCGGGAAGAGGATGACAGGTTTTTAGGAGTAGGCGAGAATGGAGATTTGAGGTTCCAATCAGATCAGCTGTAAAACATTTTGCTCTTCCCTACCCTTACTTTACGGGTCTGGCCTTTCTTGCCTCTTTTTATTGCCCGTTTTTTGGGAAACCAAGACAGCATGGGTTAACAACAGAAATCCTGTTAAACTGAAGGCATGCAGCCTCCTTCAAACATTGTGATGACTGATCCACCTCCTCAGAGCATACTGTATTGTTTATGCCACACTGATATAAATTAGCAAGTTTGAGGCAGGTCATGTTCCTGTTTCTACTCCATTAACTTTTTAAACTTCCTATCTGAACCAAATCCATCTTTTGTTGGCAGTTAACTCTCCATGTTTATTGACTTAGAAGTACTTGCTTAAGTTTGTTAGAAATATACTTCAAACTATTAACATCAAATACCTTCGCTGGAACATCATCTGACAAAGATGACTACTGCGTTAATTCCATAAATTAGAATTGTCAATGCAATGAGTTAGCGTTTATGTTTTTTTTGCTACCAGAACTCTCTGCTGGAAATTGGTAAAAGCAGAAGAGTTACAATGGGGATAACTCTTGCATGGCTGAGAAGTCACTTAAGTTTACTTCTCATCTAACTTTAAGCAAAAATATGGATTCATACTAAAATATTAGTTGAATATAATACATCTTGATGTCAGCTCTGACATGATGCAGAGGTGCGGGATTTTAGACTGACGTGGACAAAGTCAGAAGTCACATAACACCAGGTTATAGTCCAACAGGTATTTTTGAAACCATAAGCTTTCAGAGCGCTGCTCCATCATCTGGTGATTTCACCTGACAAAGGAGCAGTGCTCTGAAAGCTTGTGATTTCAAATAAAACTATTGGACTATAACCTGGTGCCATGAAATTTCAGACTCAGTTGGGATAGATACTTTGTTTTAGGTATATCATAAGTAGTTAATTGTGCTGGATCATACACCTGCTCAGGTTAAACATCTGAGATGCAGAAGCAGGAAATTAGAAGAATATAATAGATTTGCCGATTACTTAAAATACACCTGACAGAAGGAAAGATCCTCCATGAGAACTCGGAACTCCTGGTAAACCACATTTATTTTGAACGTTTAATTTTGAGGTTTGCAGGTGAAGTGAAAATGCAAAATGTAGTAGGTAATGAGCAAGTCAGTAGTTCAAAATGTGAGGTTATGCAATCTGGTAGGATAAAATAGAAGAGCTGAATATTATTTTAATGAAGAAAGATTGCAGAAAGTTAGAGAGGAGAGAGATTTGGGAGTCTTCGTCCATGAATCACAGCAATCAAGATCACCAGGTAATACAGCAGGCAAACGGAATGTTAGCTTTTATTTCAAATTTATTTCTTATATTTAGAATATAAAGTCACGAGGTTTTGGAATACTACGAAAAATTTTAAACCCCTTATCTAAGGAAAGTTATAGTGGCATTGGAGGCAGTTGAAAGAAGGTTCACTAGGCAGATACCAGGTATGGAGGGACTGCCTTATGAGGAGAAGTTGAGCAGATTGGGCCTGTACTTATTTGATGGCAGGTAATAATAGAATTGGGCTGTGCTCCTAATGCATTTGTATAATTTTACTGTCTCAAATGCAGCTTAAAGGTGAGGAAAAATACAAAAAGATTTCACTACATTTGCAATGTATTTCAATTTTCTTTGAGCAATCAAAGCTAGCTACAGATGGATTATAAATTCACTGCTTTCCATCTCTAACTGATACTATTTTGTCAGTAGTAGGCATTGTTTGTCCCTCTCCTATGGCAAACCTATAAACATCAATGAGAACTGTATTTACATTTTAATCCACAATCCTTCTTCAATCAGTACAAAACATCTTTGACTTCTTTTTTAAACCATTTAACTGGATTACTGAAATCCAGCTCAGCCCTCAGTAACCTTTCATCCAAAATCTTGTCTTTAAAAAAAATCATGTTTTAAATGTCTTTCTGAATACTAAAGAAAGTGTTGCTCTGTTGTCAAAGACGTACCAAGTGTGATTCTGAAACACACAGCACAGAAAAATCCCACATGCAACTTACAAATTGTGGGGATGTCGGAGTATCTTAAGGTACTACAGTATTTTCAGTGACCCTAAACAAAACAGATGGACTCTGCACATGTGCCTGAGTGTATGGACAGCTGGCAACAATGAAAATAATATTTAAAAATCACACAACACCAGGTTATAGTCCAACAGGTTTAATTGGAAGCACACTAGCTTTGTGAGCATTGCTCCTTCATCAGGTGGTTGTGGAATATAAGATTGTAGGACACAGAATTTATAGCAAAAGTTTACGGTGTGATGTAACGGAAATTATATATTGAAAAAGACCTGGATTGTTTGCTAAGTCTCTCATCTTTTAGAATGGGCATGTCAGTTTCAGTTCTTTCATATGTAAATTCCAGAACTTTTAAGAAAGTTCTGTTACATCACATTGTAAACGTTTGCTATAAATTCTGTGCCCTACGATCTTATATTCCACAACCACCTGATGAAGGAGCAATGCTCACAAAGCTAGTGTGCTTCCAATTAAACCTGTTGGACTACAACCTGACATTGTGTGATTTTTAACTTTGTACACCCCAATCCAACACCGGCACTTCCAAATCGGAATTAATAGAGAAGGGTGGTAATGCCTATCATTCTGTACAAGTTAGCAAATGAAGACACAGGAATAGAAAATAATGGACCAAGGAAAGAAGCAAATGAAATTGTTTTTAAGTGCATCAACATAATGAAAATTTGTAAAGAAGAACATTCTTGAAAACTTTATACAGCTATGTCCATTTCAAGACCTGACTTGTGGTATTTACAAGGAATACTGTCACCTTGACTGACTCACGCTTCAAACAAAAATCCACAATGACATAATCAATAAGAGAATGACCTAATCCATGGGACAATGATGTCATATAAGAGGGATTTTGTCTGGCTAAAAATGATTACACTGAAGTTTGCAAAATTTCAGACCAATTCAGTCGGCATCAGGTTCACCTCTTGTCATAAAATTGTTGGATTAACTCTCACTACACAACTTGAATATATAATCCAGACTGACAATTCTGTGTGGAACTGAAGATGTGCAACATTATCGAAGGGCTCCATTTATTGCATTTTGGTAAAACAAACAAGGGCAGGATTTATACAGTTAAAAGTTGGGCCTTGGTAGTTTTGTAGAACAGAGAGACTCAGGGTTCAGGTACATAATTCTTTGAAGTTTGCATCACACGTAGACAGGACATCGTTGAAGTTGTACAGGATGTTTGTGAAGCCTCTTCTGGAGTACTGTATCCAGTCCTGGTCTCCTTGTTACAGGAAGGAAAATATTAAACTGAAGAGGGTTCAGAAAATATTTACCAGGATGATGCCAGGAATGGAAGGTTTGAATTATAAGAAGAGGCTGGACAAACTAGGACCTTTTTTTCTTCACTGGAGTGTAGGAGGTTAAGGGGTCGCCTTATAGAGGTTTATAAAATTATGAGGGGTATAGATGAGGTGAATGGCAAGGGTCTTTTCCCTCGGGTAAGGGATTTTAAAACTGAAGGACATATTTTTGAGGCAAGAGAAGAAAGATTTAAAACAGGCATGAGAGGCAATTTGTTTTTGCACAGAGTGGAATGAACTTCCAGAGGAAGTTGCAGATGTGGTTACAGTTACAACATTTAAAAAATATTTGGTTAAATACATGAGTAAGAAAAGTGCAAGAAGGTGGGACCTAGTTGAGTTTGGGATTACAGTAAGCATGGACCTATTGGACCGAGGTGTCTGTTTCTATGCTGTATGACTCTATGACTCTTTCAGCATGATTCTATCTGGAGATGAGAAAGGAGTTCTATTAGTATCCTGAATTCCAGAGAGCAGATAAGAATGACTGCCCTTGACACAATGAACCGAGTGCTGTATCAAGGAGCCCAGCAAAACTAAAATTCATTAAAATAAAAAGGGAAAACATAGCTGATTGGAATCTTAGCTTACACCTAAGATGGTTGTTGGAGATCAGTCATTTCAGAACCAGGACAGCACTGCAGGAGTTTCTCAGGATAGTGTCCTCGGCCTAACCATCTTCAGCTGCTTCATCAATGACATTCCCTCCATCATGGGGTCAGAAATTCACTGATGATTACACAAGGTTCAGCGATATTTACAACACCACAGATACTGAAGCAGTCCATGTCCAAATGCAGCAAGGCCTAGACAAAATTGACTCTGGCTGACAAGCGTCAAGTAATAGTCACTCCACAAGTAGCAGGAAATAACCATCCCCAACAAGCACAAATCTCACCAGCATCTCTTGCCACTCAATGGAGTTGCCATCACTGAATCCCCTACTCTCAACATTCTAGGGGTTTACCATTGACCAGAAACTGAACTGAACAAGCTAAGTAATTACTGTGGCTGCAACAGCAGTTCAGAGGCTGGGAATCTTGCAGCAAGTAACTCACAGCTTGACTCTCAAAGACTCATCTATTATCTATAAGGCACAATTCAGGAATGTGATGGAATACTCCCACTTGCTTCGCCGAGTGTAGCTTCAACACTCATGAAGCTTGACACCACCCAGGACAAAGTAAATTGCTTGACTGACACCACATCCACAAATATTCACTCTCTCCTCTCCCAATACATAGTAGCAGCATTATTATTTGGGTATTAACTGCAAAAATTCATCAAGGCTTTTTGAACAGTACCATCCACACTTACAATCGCTACAATCTGGAATGAGACTGGCAACCGATACATGGGAACATTACCATCACCTGCAAGTTTTTCTGCAAGCTACCCAGCATCCCAATTTAGAAACATATTGTTAATCCTTCACTAATGCTGATTCAAAGTCCCAGAACTCTCTTCCTCATAGAATTGTAGGGCAACTGCTCCAAACGGACTACAGTAGTTCAAGAAGACTGCTTACCCCACCACTGCAAGAGTGATTAGGAATGGGAAATAAACAGCTGGCCCAATCAGTGATACCCTCTTCCTCTCAAATGAGTAGAAAAAAAGCAATTAGTTAGCAGTACATACTCAGAGTCATAATAAGGCGCAAGCTCTTAAAATGAAAGCCCTGTTGCTGTAGTTTGCATTAGATTCATCACTGCAACATACTTAAGTTCTGCACTTCCTGGCTGGGTTGAAATGTAAGTTCATTTAAAAGGATACATAATAATTTATTTGCATTTACAGTAAGGAAAATTTGAGTACATTTTATGTAAAGAATTATACAAATTATTTCTTGGTGTAAAAATGTTTGGAAACCAGTAAGACGGCACTCAGTAGTGCATGTACCTTTGCCATATTAATGATTCATAACTGTAAAAGTGAGAAAAGAAATATTTTAATTTAGAGCTCCCATCTCTCTACAGGCCTCGGGTCAATCCACATCCAACAATCTACAACTAGGTTCACATTTTGACAACTGTGACAAACTGCACCACAGCTGCTGAGACAGCCCACAACATACTATAATAATTAACAACATTCCGAATAAGACAACACACAATATTGTACAAAATAAAATCAATTGACCATACCTCCCAACTGTTAATGAATTGTTTAAAAAGGAATCCACAGCTTCATCAAAAATTAATTACTTCTTCTTTTAGTCACATTCTATGTAGCAAGTTTTGTTGAAAGCTGACCATTACTTTTTGAGATGTATTAATTACAGACACACAGGCTAACAAATGGACAAAAATGTTACCTCTGCTACTAAATCACACAAGGCATGTCTAAAATAGTCCTTCAGAATATTAAATGTCTGATTCAGAATTTGTGTTGCTTACCTTGTTTTTAGAATATTCAGAAATTGTAAAATCTCTGAGAACTGTATCAACCTGAGCGCTCTTAAAAATCGTAAGCCTGTGAAAAGAAACAATAGGTTAACATCCACTCGTCGCTGTTCAAAGCACTTAACAACCTGTGATATTCAGAACCAGTGTAACCGTGAGCTCCTACATAGTGTACATAAAGAACTAAGGGGTAACTTTCTGCAAGGGGAATCTCATCCTCTGGAGTGCAGATTAGAATTTATGGTTTGCTGTGCATGTAAACAAAACATGGCCTGCAACTCAACAGATGCAGTGATTCTGTCGGAAAGCTTTCCCTTCAGTTTTAATTAATATAAGGATGCAACCTACTTCATATTTTCAAACTGCCAAGTCTTGCGAGCATCAGCACCGACAAAGAAAATGTGTTTGGAAACTGTGTTCTGAGTCGAGAGCGTGGTGCTGGAAAAGCACAGCAGGTCAGGCAGCATCTGAGGAGCACGGGAATCGACATTTCAGGCATAAGCTCTTCATCATTTCCCCAATTATGCATGAAATGTCAATCCTCCTGCTCCTTGGATACTGCCTGACCTACTGTGCTTTCACAGCACAACACTCTCGACTCTGATCTCCAGCATCTGCAGTCCTCACTTTCTCCTGTGTGTTCTGGTCAATTTGCAACATATCATTGAAACAGAATGCTGATTGTCATCAAATGGTACTTTTGGCAATAGATTCCAACAACTCAAAGGGAAAGTGGGGAATCATCATACATGACTTATAAATAAGTTATATTTAGTCAGGCATTCCATGAAATGCTTGTGGGAGAATTGACTTCCTTCACCAGGTTTGCTGCATACCTGTGTTTTCCATTGGGTGAATGACAATTTTCACTGCAAGTACAAATCAAATTTCATCAGCTACTTTAGACACTATTATAACAGGAAACCCATCTCTTCCTTTATCTACAAACAAAAATTTATTTCTACCTTGAGTTCTCTCCCAGAAGCGTTAACGGTACCCAAAGTTGGTTGGACCTGACTCAGTAGAAATAGATTGCATGTTTATCCTGATAAATTTGCTTATTTATACACGACAGTGCAGTGAGACTGCTCCAACAACACTACTAAAAGTTTAACTGGAAATGATATGCATTAGACAGTGCACAGAATGGGCCTTTTGCCACAACAGATGTACATCACATTTATGTTCCACACAACCTCCTTTTACATTTCCCCAATTAATACCATCAACATATCTTGCTAACCTTTTCCCTCTCAACTGTTTGTTTAATTTCCACATTAGTCAAATGTGGTTACTTTCTTGGAACAAATCACCATGTGAAAATGAGCTCAATGGTTTCAATGGTGAGACTAGGTAATGGATAAACAGAGTAATTAGAGAATTGACTATCAGTGTTCAAATTGTTTATTATGTCAGGGCAGCGACACAGTAGAAATTTGTGACTGAGTAATTGATGTGCTCAGCTGAAGAGACATGCAAGAGAAAAGCACAAAGAGACAAAATAAATAGAACACAAACCAAGTAACACATTTTATTAAAATCTTTGTTAAAAATATCATACGGGGGAGTTCAAGATGGCGGTGATCTGAACCGATCAGCCTTGCTGAGCTCTGCACCCAACCCAATGTAGTAATATGTTTTCGCACCCCCACCTTAGTTTTTTTTGGAATAAAAATATTGTTAAACGGTAAAACAACTGTTTAAATCCTTTTTCGAGGATGCGAGAATGACGAAGGGGAAGCAAATGGCCAAGTCTCAACATTTAGGACACTCGAAATTAGCAGGCAGGCCCGAGACTGCAACAGGGGGAGCAATTGCAGCTCCGTCCGCAGCTGTTAAAGAAATGCCTGCACAGCAGAACATCATGGAGGAACTTGGAGTGATCTGACAGTTGATCCAGGAGCTGAGGGAAGAGACTCATAATCAACTGGAGCCCATCTCAACCATGCTGCAAAAATATGAGAAGGAGTTGGAAGGGCTTGGGAAGCGAGTTGAAGAGGTTGAGCAGCGGACCTCGGCGTCAGTGACTGAGGTCGAGTTCTCGGTGGGGCAGACCCACGCCCTTGAGAAAAAGGTTCGGGTCCTGACTAAGTTGATGACCCGGAAAATAGAGGTAGGAGGAAAAATAGCCGGGTCGTTGGCCTGCCGGAGGCAGTAGAAGGTGGGGAGCCAGCAAGTTTTTTTTGAAGACTGGTTGCCACAATTTCTTGGCTGGGATGCCGAGGCAGACCGGATCAAGGGTGACAGAGCTCACTGGGTTGAGGTGCGCAGATCCGGTCAGAATCAGTGCCCCCGCCCGGGTTCTGATGCGATTTCAATGCTACAGGGACAGGCAGAGAGTCATAGATACTTCCAGAAGGTTGGGGAGAGATCCGCAGGCCCTGACCTATCAGGAAACTAAGATAATGTTTTTCCAGGACTTTTCTGCAGCAGTGAACCATAAGAGGAAATGGTTTGATGAGGTTAAGAGAAGGTTAAAGGACTCAGTATTCAATATTCGATGAGGTACCCAGCTGTGCTTCTTTTAATTACTTACAAGGACACTGTGAGGTCACTTCATTCCTTGGAGCAAGCCAAAAACTTCTTGGACACTTTAAAATAATGTAGGTAGGTGTATTTATGGACATGGACAATAGTGTCTGGGTTTTGTTTTGGTTTTGCTTTTATTTCTTGTACTTTCACTCTTTTCCCAAAGAAGCTGTTGTTTGTGGGTTTTATTTTCTCTCCAAGCTGGAGTGGTATTGATACTTGTTGGGAGGGGGGGGGGGGGGGGGTGGGCAGAGTGTTCATTGTTTTTGTTATACCTTTGTGTTTATAAGGTCTTTTGTTTGGTTTCTCCCACTGCTTGGGTTTGGGGTGCGGCTCAAGCTGGAAGGGGCGATGGAGGTGAGTGTGGGAAATGTAAGCGCCCTCTGTGGGCAGGCTTAGAGTCCCCCATTAAGTGCCTTTTGTGTTTTGAAGTTAGTTTTCTTTTGGTTTTTTGTAAATAGACTCTATGAGTCTCCTTTTGAGTATGCTCAGTGTGTTGTAAAGTGAATTCTTCCTCTCGGCAGGTCAAAGGTGATTGTGAAGAATCATGGCTAGCAGCATTCTTAAATGGCGCACTGGAATATCAGAGGGTTTCATTCGCCAGTTAAAAGAAAAATGGTGTTGTCGAGCCTTAGAAAGGAGAGAGTGGATGTTGCCCTGTTATACAAGACTCATCTTAATGACAAGGTACACTTGAAGTTACAGCACGATGGGGTTGATCGGGTGGTTTTCTCGTCTTTTTGTACTAGGAGCAGAGGAGTGGCAATACTCATCTGGAAAGGTTTCCATTTAATTTAATAGATTGTGTGAAAGACAAGTACGGTCAGTTTGTTATTCTTAAGGCCCTTATAAATGGTGAGGTACACGGTATTTTGAATGCCTACTGTCCTCCGGCCCACCCTCTTAAATTTCTGATTGATGGACTAAGCTGATGGCCTTGGCATTGCAGCCAAAGAGGGACGGGGCGGGGGGGGGGGGGGGCTTGAATTGAATTATGAATGTGCAAAGTCCCCCCCAAAGCTTGCTTCACAATCTAAGCAGTTGGGCAACCTTTGTGTGGAACTGGGGTTGGTGGACATTTGGAGATGTTTACACCCTATGGGCAGAGATTTTACATTTTTTTCCAATCCTCATAAATGCCACACGATGATTGATTATTTCCTAACTCCCATGGCTTTTGTAAATTTGGTGGTATCCTGTTCGATTGGGAATATTGCCATCTCTGATCATTCACCGGTGTATTTAATGGTTAAGATTCAGGATGGTGCAATGGGCTCACGGTACTAGCGAATGGATCCTTTCATCCTCAAGGACAGCAAGTTTGTAGAATACTTCTCAAGGGAATTTGAAGCTTTTTTGGCCATCAACTCAGGTACAGCTAGTAATCTGTCCATTGTTTGGGAGACTTCCAAGGTCTATGCTAGAGGGATATTTATCTCATACTCTGCCAACCAAAAGCGACAGAAGGGAGAGTAGCAACATCTGCTTGAGGCAGGACTGAAGGCAGCTGAGACGGCATATGACAGTAGATCATCAGTGACTAAGCTGCAGCAGATCACAGCTCTCTGATCCACCTTAAACTCCATGCTAAAGCATACAGCAAGGAAGGAACTTTCCTTTGCGAAGCGGGGACTGTTTGAGCATGGTAACAGGCTAAGTAAATACTTAGCATATTTAGTCAGGAAGAAGAATGCATCTCAATCTATTGTTTCTATTAAGGAAGGAAATGGGACTCTAACTTGTAATGCTAAAAAGATCAATGGGGCATTTTGGAGGTTCTATTCTGAACTGTACAAGTCTGAATATTGTGAGGATAGATGGGATAAAATGGAGACTTTTTTTTAGGAACTTGGATCTTCCGGGGGGGTGTCTGCTGAGCAGGCATCTCTCCTTAGTGGTCCATTAACAGCACAAGCGATATAGGAGGCAATGAGACAACTTCTAAGTGGAAAGGTGCCTGGCCCTGATGGCTTGCCCAGTGAGTTTTATAAGGAATTTGTAAAAATACCGTCAGGACCGATGCTCGACATGTACAACTATTCATATAGTCGTGATTGCCTCCAGCCATCCTTAAGAGAGGCGAATACCTCTCTTATCCTCAAGAAAGGGAAGGTGCCAGAAGACCATGCTTCTTACAGACCCATCTCACTTTTAAGCTCTGATTTTAAAATTTTATCGAAACTCTGGCATTGAGGTTGGAAAGGGTGTTGTCCACTATTGTTAAGGAGGATCAGATGGGCATTATAAAGGATCGCTGATCATCCAATAACGTTGGGAGACTGCTCAACATGATTAAAGTGTGCCAGCAATGGTCAGTTCAAGGGTTGATGGTTTCCTTGGACACAGAAAAGGTATTTGACCGGGTGGAATGGCCACATCCTTTTTATACCCTAGAGTGGTTTGGTCTGGGTGAAGTGTTTACTAGATGGGGAAGGATCCTTTACAGTAATCCTCTGACAGTGGTTCTCACCAATGCTATAAAGTCTGATAATTTTAACATTGGTAGGGGCAGTCGGCAAGGCTGTCCCCTCTCACCTTTACTCTTCACATTGGTGATTGACCTGCTGGCAGAGGCCATTCATGGGGACCTTAATATAGCTGCCCTAAAGGTAGGGTCAAAGGAGCATAATATCACATTATACACGGATGATGTTCTCATCTTTCTTTCAAACCCAGCAATTTCGGTGCCCCAATTGATACAGTGTATTAATTCAGTTGGCTTTTTTTCAGGTTACAGGATCAATTTTTCAAAATCAGAGGCTATGCCTATGGGGGATCTTAGGGGAATACCGGAAGTTGAAGGTGAGTTCCCCTTTAAGTGGGCACAGGGAGGCTTTCTTTATTTGGGCCTCTCTGTTACCCCTAGTTTTGATCAGTTATTCAAGGCTAATTTTGTTCATTTGTTTGACAAGATTAAACAAGACCTTCCAATATCATGGCTAGGTCGAGGTTGGTCTTATTAAAATCAATGTTCTTCCTCATTTGTCATACCTCTGCAGATGCTTCTCTTGCTTTATCATAGACAAATGTTTCAGAAATTAAATGGTTGGTTTAGTTTTTTTATTTGGCGCCATAAGTGGCCTCTTATCAAGCTTACAAAATTGCAAATCCCATGGGTTGGGAGGAGTGGATCTCCCAGACGTCAGAAGATATCAATTGAGCTCCCTTTTATCTTTTGAGAGTGATTGGGCCTGTGAAGACTCAGCGTTGATATGGTTGGACATTGAAGCCTCCCAGGCAGAGAGTGTCTTCTTATTAACCTGTTGCTTCTGGACAAAATGAGGATAGTTACTGAAAATTGCCGCAATTCCATTGTTATTAATACTGTCAAAGTGTGAAGGGCAACAAGACAGATGGAGAGTAATATGTCTAAAACACCTTTCCACTCTCCCATAGTCGGTATGCCAGGTTTCCAGCCATAGACAATGGATCCCAGGTTTGAGTCCTGGGCGGATAGGGGAGTCTCTTGTTTGGGTGACCTTTTTGAAGATGAAACTTTAATGTTATTTGATCAAGTAACTTGTAAGTATGGATTGTTGAGCAGGGACCTCCTCCGTTTTTTTCAAATCAGAGATTTTATCTGAAAAAGAGACTCTGCTTCTGACTGAGGGTAATCGATCTGATATGGAGAAGAGGGTGCTTCAGACTAAGAGCACTCTTTCAGTGAGTACTCTTTATCGTTTGCTGGGAGGAGGTTCCTCAGGTGACATTGAACAATTATGGGAAGCCTGGGATGGAGAATTAGGGTGGAGATTACTCCAGAAATTCAGGAGGACTTTTAAGAAAGTGTGAAGAAGATTTCAATAGGTTAAAGGACTCATGCTATTTAAGACTCTTCATAGGGCTCATCTGGACCAAGATTATCTTGCAAAATTTAAGCAGGGTGCTTCTTCAGTGTGTCCCAAATGTAAAATAAATGCAGGTACCTTCACTCATTGTTGGTGGTCTTGCCACAGACTCCGTACATACTGGAACGCTGTGGCAGGAGTAATAGAGGGTCCTGGGGACCGATGTCAAGGTGGACCCGGTTTCTATTCCCCTGGGTTTGCCGAATTTATCTCCTTTAGATGTACATGGGAGAAAGCTTCTTCAGCGTCCTCACTTTTTGTGAGAGGAAGAACATTCTGATGTGCTAGGTGTCTGAGAAGCCCCCAAGTCTGTCAGGAGTGAATTATGAAACACATTCCTTTGGACTTTCTCACAAATATGCTGCACCAGAAAATGGGCAATTTTTTTGATAAGACATGGGCAGCCCTTTTTGAATTATTTGGAAGCGGATTTGTCCATCATTTTAATTAGGGCTTTTGTCTAGCCACGATGGTTTGGTTTAATAAACCTAATGTCCTGAGAGGAAGAAGTTGGAGCATAGATGGTTTTAATAATTGACGCTCTCGAAAGTTGGGAGCTGAGGTCGTGTTAAGCCGAGAAGCGTTATTTATTTACTTATTTATTTGTTGATGTGTAATGAGTGCAGTTGTGAGTTTGTACAGTAGTATAGTAGTTGATTTATTGTTTATTGTTGTTGTTTTTATTGATATAATGTTATATTTTCATATTTTTGTAATTTTATAATTTTGTGAAGAAAGATTTTTTCAAAATAAAATTCTTTTTAAAAACCACACAGATGTTCTTTAGAATTTTAAAACAGGTCAATGTAATAAAATGTATAATCATTTTTGATGGATTTATGAAGCTTTATTTCCAATCTATTTTATCATTCAACTCACTTCTTGTTTCAGGAATGTTACCTGGCATTAATCTTGGATCAGAGTTACAGAGTCCATCGTATTAGTTCTTTGATAGAGTTAAGGACTGTTTATAAACAAAGGCTATAAAGTCTTGGACTCTCCTCATTGTGGGTTACAAGAATGAGAGGTACCTCATTGAAAGGCACTGGATTCTTAAGGGGCTTGACAAGGTAAATGCTGTGAGGATGCTTCCCCTCATGAGAGAGTCTAGGACCAGAGGGCATAGCATCAGAATAAAGGGGTACCAATTTAAGACGAGAAGGAGATGAGGAGGAATTCCTTCCTTTAGAATGGCTTTGGAACTCCTTAGCACAGAGGGCTGTGGATACAGAGATCTTGCGTACATTTAAAATTGAGACAGACAGATTATGGATGAATAGGGGAATCAAGGGTTATACTTAAGGGTAAGAATATGGATAAGAGGAATGTCTGATCAGCCATGATCCTATTGAATGGCAGAACAGGTTTGAGGGACGCACTCGGTGCCCTGCTCCTCTTTCCTACAGTTTTATGCAATTAGCTCTATTTGCCCTGTAATCCTGCAAATACTGTCCTTGCCAATTCCCTTTCAAAATGTACTGTTGAATATACTTCCACCGTCCTTTCATAGTGTGGTGCGTAAATCCATGTTCTGTGGTTACCAACTCTGCTGCCCATTGGTGCAGCTTCTCCCTACATAATTGTAATGTAACCTCACAGTTTTGAGCACAGGTCAGAGGATGCAACTAAAATGTCATCAAGTTATAGAATCATAGAGTACAGAAACCCTTCAGCCCAACCTGTCTGTGCCAACCACATATAATCCAATCTGACCTATTCCTATTTGCCAGCATTTGGCCTATATTGCTCTAAACCCTTCCTATTCATATACCCGCACATCTCGCACCAGTCCTGTACAAAGTTTAGTATCTAAAACTTGCAGAGAATGGAGATGTCCATTGAACCATAAATATAGTTGGACATCATGATTTAAATTGGATCCCTTGAGGCATTCTGTTAAACTTGAAAGTGCAGGCTGCTCGTGAGAAAAGAAGTTAGATCTTCAAACAGCTACAAGTGAAACTTATAGTGAAGGACCAAAATTAAACCAAAAGATGAATAATAACTGCAATGAAAGAGAAGTTTCACTTAAACAGTGAGCAAATCCAGAATTTGCAACAAATTTATAGTTCACTATTTAAATTCACTTTTGATAAGTTATCCTTAAGAAATGCAGTGGCCTGAATATTTTGCTTGAGATTTTAAATGTGCAAACCTGAAGGTATGTTAAGTTTGTGGTCTGGTGAAAGGAGACAGATATTGCACAGTAAATGACAACATAAAGAATGCTAAAGCTTGGAACATCAATTGCATTTCTGATCTAAGACATGAAATCATAATATGTAGGTTACTATTATTTTAAAATATTATGTGTATGTGCCTATTACTCCAATTCTGTTCTGGACTAGTGTTTCAATTTGGAAACATGTATTTGTTATATAGGGATCACACATCATGCATTCAGAAAGCAACATGGAAAGCTACAACAGCAGTAAAACCAGAGGGAGCTATAAACGGATCGTCAAAACAAAATTAAAATAATTGGAAACCCCTGTAATTTCGAAGTTGCCCAGAGCTGGAAATATTAGAAAAAATGAAATAGCACTGCTTTAAAAAAAAACTGAACTGAGTGCGAGGCAGAGCCAGATGTGGAACAATCTTTTGAAGGTATAATTACAATATCTTGGGGTCAGAAGAATCTTACCCCAGTAATACACGACGCGATAGCAAGAAGCCAGAGAGTTTTGGAAGCTGTCTTGTTCCTCTTTCTCCATATTATGACTGTGAGCAGCTCTGACACGGTATCCATTCTGGAAGAGGTCACCCAGTGATTTCTTACGTCTCCTGGTGCTCCGTAAAGTCTCAGTCTGGGTAGATCCATTTGGAGCACGATAGACTAAAATTTTACTTGGAATCATGACTCTTGATATTTCAGTTGGTTCCAAGGAGATTCAGTATATCTTGTCCGAGCATCTTTTGCAGATTCCCCAACATTTCAAAGTGAGCACACAGTTTCTGAAGTTTGCAATCCATTGCTAATTCCCTTTTTTTGTGTTTTCAAATCTGTTTCTTCCACTGCTTATTACTACGATATGTCCACTTCCATTAAAACTGATCATTTCCTAAAGATGAAGGAACTTGCATTTCTAAAATGTCTTTCTTAACCTAAAGTGCATTAGAGCTAACAAGAGCTTGCAATGTAGTCACGCTGACACTGTAGTCATGTCCCTCCTGGGACTTGTGATGCTTTCCATTGCTAGGTTACAGAAAGCCTAATCCTCACACTCTGCACCGATTGAGATGAGGATCTGGAGAACGCACTTGTTCGTCCACAACACACAGAGACAGCCAGCAGCGCTCAGTGGAGAAACAAACAGAACAAACGCAGGACAATGAGAAACAGGGACCTCCCACAGCTGCTGCTATGATCCTCAATGAGCAAAGCTTAGAAAGCCATTTCCATCAGGATATTACAACATAAGCTCCTTTTTGATTCAACGAGAGAATCACCTTTGACTGTAAAGAACAGACCGGCTGCTTTTCCAACGTGCTATTCCCATCTACAGCTGGAGACTCATATAAATTTTCAACTTGTTACTCTACACTGTTCACACCACGTCCTTAGCAGATGCTTAAAGGTTTATTTTTGTGCGTACCTACAGCGATGTGAGTGTTAAAAGTCCTACTTGCACTGAACTGTGTAAGAAAGGAATAGTTCTTGAATCATTAAATTCTTCAGGGATTTAGAACAATCTAAATGAAAGAAAATAATCCTATCTATCTTAATACAAATGCCATAGACGTGATGCTGTGCTTTAGTTCCTTGGACACTTCCCTAAAGGCATGTAGCAGTAAGCAGATAATACAAGTCTATTTCCAATACATTCCTGCAGTCATCAGATTTAATTTGCAGAATGACTTGTATAATTACAAATCCGATACCATTTCAAAAATTAATGAATCTATTTTAGTCTTCAAAGTCAAAAGTAATTCAATGCAACTATGCATGATCTCAGAGTGTCTCTTTCAAATATGGTTCTGGACAATATTAATTCCAAATGTTCCTTCATAAAACAGATAACCTGAGTACAAGTGAAAAAGCTGTCAATGAATAAAGGAGAAATGGAAAGAAAGAAGTGAGCAATGGGAAAAAAGGAGGAACCTGGTACTAATAGTGAGTGAATGCATTGCTTATATATTGACTGGAATCTCAATTACATTGATTTTGGAACCAATGTTGCTAGTGAAAGGGGATAAGGCACTATTCACCGGTACAAACATGTAGATTTTTAATAAATCACTTTTTAAACCTTCTCCAAGAAATTTCTCCACGTGGTTCATTCACTAGTGGTGTGAAAGAACTGCAATTAGCCAATACTGGCTATAACTTCAATTCTTCTGTGAGTTAAAACTCTCTTTAAAAGATACCCAAATGTTTAAAATCAAAGTAATGTACAGTTTTACAAGCTTAATCGCGATTTATTTATATTGAGTTGGCAATTTAGCAAGCTGGGTGGCAAAGGTCATGGAGTGAAAGAGCTTCACATTTTATGGTTGCTAAATCTCCAAGCTCGTCCTGGAGTCTTTGAGTATTATTTCACCACATGCCCAAAAGACAGATGTGCAGAAGTAGGCCATTTAGCCCATCCAGTCTACTCCACCTTTCAGTGAGATCATGCCTGATCTGATAATCCTCAATTTTATTTTCCTGCTTTTTCCTCATAACCCTTGATTCCCTTACTGATTAAAAACCTGTCTATCTCAGTCTTCCATATACTTAATGACCCAGTCTCAACAGCCGTCTGTGGTAAAGAATTCCACAAATTCCACTCAAAGGAAATTCTTTATCCCTCTCTTAAACATGCTACCCTTATTCTGAGATTGTGTCTCTATGCCTACACTCTCCCAACAAGGGGAAACAAACTATCTGCATCTATCTTGTCAAATCCACTAAGAACTCAATATGGTTGGGCCCAGAGCAAAGTGGGCTGGAGACATGGAGTGGAGCGGCTGGGGGCTGCAGCAGAGTGGAGACAATTGTTGGATTGGGGACCGGTGTGGGCGGTCTGCAGTTTGTGAGGCCAGTCAGACCACGTGTGGAAGTCCTTATGCTGATCTGTTGTAATGTTTATCTGACTGTAATGTTGTCCTTTATGTCTTATATTCTAACTTATACGATGAAACACTAAGGTAATATAACTTTTCTCTTCTTTATTTCTCTATTTTTGTACCTAAGGTGGTGCCATGAGCAGCAACATTGTAAACTTTTCACTGTCCAGGGTGTTCTCATATAACATGACGGTTGCGTGCATCTGCAATCTTGTGCTATAGAAAACATGCTAAAGAAAATGTTTGACCCATTCTGGACAAAATTCATGTTATCCAAACAATGTTCACAATTCATCAATCGCATTGTAGCCAAATCATGTAGAAGAAACGTGGGTTAATCAAGAACGACCTGTACTTCTGTACTTGAGTACATGTGACAATAAACCTAATTAGATTCTGTTCTGTCTATTCAATAAGGTCGTCTCTCCTTCTTTGATATTCCAATGAGTATAGACCCAATCTATTCAAACTCTCCTCATAGTTCACCAATCCTTATCTGGAAAATCTCCAACGTCACGATAACTTTACTTAAATAAAGGACCTACAACATTCCAGCTGTGATCTGACTAATGCCTTGTATAGTTTTGGCAAAACCTGTCTTTGGAGCAACGCAGATCAAAATAAAACCTGGGACATTAAAGAAGATTTTTTTTCAGTTTGCTGTCATGATTAGTTATAAAAATATTTGAGATGGGTAAAAACATATTCAATCAGACACAGCAGTTTTGGTAGGGGGAGCACAAATGAAAGCAGATTCGGACCTGAGAACACACGTATGACATAGTTTGGATGAGTTGCAGTGCAGGTAGCATTTTTGAGCACTGTTTGAGTCATAAAACAAGTCATGAGTGGTGTCTTTGGTTGAGAAGGCATTTTATCTTTAAATAAGCAATTAGGAACAATTTAGAATTATTTAAAATTGAAAATCAATTGGTATATCAGTATCTTTGATCCACTGGGGGGATCTTTTAATACCCAAGAAAGGGCCAGTTGGATCAGGTGGGATGTTAAAACAATAATCTCAAATGCAAATCCAACTTGCCTCAAACTTGCCCACTTTTGATTTTTAATAAACAGGTCAAAAGGGCAGGTAACCAATCCAGTTCCAGGAGGTAGAAGGCTTATTTAAGTATTTTCATTGTGCTGCATGCCTCATTCTCTCCATTACAACATTAAGACTGGTTATCCAGGTTCCTGATGCTTCAGAAAAAAGTCAGCTAAAGGGAGAAGTGGACTGTTGGGACCCACCTAACAACTGCCTTCCAAGCACACCTTGTGGTTTAGGAGATCAACAAACTTACTTCCAAACCATTCCGTATGTAGTTGTTCTCAGCATTCCTCTCAGGATTAATCCTGAAAATCCCAAACCACAACTTCACGCCATCCCAACCTTTCACATCTTGCTGTTATCCACCACAGATTTTACTAGTTCTTTGTTTACCCCAGCTGCAGCCTGCAATCTTCCCCCGGTCTTTGAAGTTTCTCTCCAGTAGCTGCCAAGAATGGAAGCAACAAATGCTAATCAGCTCATAAATTTAGCAGGATTTGAGAGAAATCCAGACTTTCAGGTTCCCAAAGGCAAAACAGCAACTCTGCTCTCTAGAAGAATGTTAAAAATCACACAACACCAGGTTATAGTCCAACGGGTTTAATTGGAAGCACACTAGCTTTCGGAGCATCGCTCCTTCATCAGGTGCTAGTGGAGGGTTCAATACTAACACACAGAATTTATAGCAAAAATTTACAGTGTGATGTAATTGAAATTATACATTGAAAAATTGATTGTCTGTTAAGCCTTTCATCTGTTTGAATACCATGATAGTTTCACTTCTTTCATGTGTAAATCACAAAACCTTTTTTTAAAAAGTTGCATTCTCAGGTTAGCTGTTAACAATGGCGATAGCTAGACAATATGTTGAAGGTGTTGGCCCCCTGTGTTCTCTGTCTATGCCATGATGTTTAGATTGATTCTAATCTAAAAAGTGAGATAACGGATTTTTACATGAATTCATGCAGTTTTTGAGCTCAGAGTTCCACGTGAATGCATGCAGTTTTTGATCAAAGTATAGTGTAACCCTGCAAGTACAAATTTACCCCACAATATATATGTGCGCGTGTGGGTCTTTGTCTGTGTGTGTGTGTGTGTGTGTCTATCTGTCTGGGTTGGAGGTTGCGTGTGTGAGAAAGTGTAGAGTGTCTGAAGTCTGTGAGGGGGTGCATGTGTGAGTGTTCCCTCCCAGTTGGGGAACACTTCAGTGGTCCAGGACATTTGACCTCGGACCTTCGGGTGACCATCCTCCAAGGCGGACTTCGGCACAGGCAACAGCGAAAAGTGGCCGAGCAGAGGATGATAGCTAAGTTTGGTACCCATAGGGAGGGCCTCAACCAGGAACCTTGGTTTCATGTCACATTACAGATGACCACCATTGCACTACACACACAGACACTCCTACACACACACACACACACACACACACACACACTCACTCCTATACACACATACACACGGGCACACATATACACAGACGCGCACACAGATACCCACACACATCTTTGCAGACACACACACTCCCACACATGCAGTCTCTCACAGACTTAAGACACTCGACACTCACTACACACACACATACACTTTCTCACACTCACAACCCCCAACCCAGACAGACACACACACACAGACAAATACCCACACGCACACATATTTTGTGGGGTGAATTTGTACTTGCAGGGTTACACTATACTTTGATCAAAAACTGCATGCATTCACGTGGAACTCTGAGCTCAAAAACTGCATGAATTCATGTAAAACTCCATTATCTCACTTTTTAGATTAGAATCAATCTAAACAGCATGGCATAGACAGAGAACACAGGGAGCTAACACCTTCAACATATTGTCTAGCTATCACCATTGTTAACAGCTAACCTGAGAGTGCAATTTTAAAAAAAAAAGTTTTGTGATTTACACATGAAAGAAGTGAAACTATCATGATATTCAAATAGATGAAGGACTTAAAAGACAATCAATTTTTCAATGTATAATTTCAGTTACATCACACTGTAAATGTTTGCTACAAATTCTGTGTTAGGATTGAGCCCTCCACTAGCACCTGATGAAGGGGCGATGCTCCCAAAGTTAGTGTGCTTCCAATTAAACCTGTTGGACTATAACCTGGTGTTGTGTGATTTTTAACTTTGTACACCCCAGTCCAACACCAGCATCTCTAAATCATGACTACTCTAGAAGAATGTCAGGATTGTGATCTGTGAGGGAGTCATGGGTTTCAATGAAGGCTACAGGAAAGGACATCAAGAATCACTTGTATAACTGCTGATAAATTTACAATGAGGTTTGCTGAAGAAAGACACCAGATGAGGGGAGGATTAAGAAGAGATGTTGAGGATTTTGGGAGGTTTTATTCATAATGTCTTTTCAAACTAATGAGGATTATGATGTGACATGGTGAGATTTTTAATCAGGGTTATATAACCTATTTACTTACTACTGGGGGAAGAGGGAACAGCCAAATCACTTAAACTAACATGATTCCTAAAATTTCATGTCAATATCTGCACAACATTAAAAATTTGTGAGAATCCACTTTTCACCTGAACTTCGTATACCAGACAGCGTGTTGGATTCCTAACTTGACAGACATGGGTAAAGATTAAATTTGAATCTGATTAAAATTTACAAAACATTTTCTTCTATATTCTGTTCAAAACAGATTCTTTTATCGGGACCATTCGACAGATTTCCAGTGTAAGCAAATGTTGGCCTTATAAAAAACAGGTTTAAATCTGCAGCTCCACAATCCCAGATTGTGGAGTTATGTAAACCCAAGCAAGATAATGTGATGCAAATCAGCTCCACAGCTTATATTTAGACTGTCATGATATCCAAAATGTTAACAAACCACAGTGGTACATAAATGAAGCATTTAAAAGCAGCTCAGAACCAGAATTAAGGAGAAGGTTTTTTAAAAAAAATATTTGATTTATAACTCAGAGCGATAAGACGTGGAAAAGGGTTTTGGAGTAGGAAAGTGTTGCAGTGACTAAAATGAACCTAAACCTGAGAGCCCAGGATATGCTGAGTAACAGAGATCACCATTAAATCACCACTAATACTCCCATTCTTAACATGAAGTCCACATTTTATAAACTTCTAAACATCATTTAAGTCAGCTTGTCTTCTTCCACAAACAGGTGCATGTGACACCTGGTTGGTGGGTGAAAGTGAGACCTGGAATTAGAAAAGATAGAAAGTAATGCTTCCCAAGTTCTCCATCCTGCTTGCCATGGTTCAAAGATCATGCATTGCATCTCACCGTACAAGCAAAGATGCTCTGTGCACACCTTTTGTTTATTTGTTTCTTTGTTTTCCATATCTCCATTCTCTTTAACCTTGGAAGATAATTTCTCTCGTTCAATCTCTCCTGTCGTCCACCTTATCACTGATCTTCCCTTCATCCTTAGGTTTTGGGGAGGGGATGGATAGACTATTATGTTTTTAAGGAGGAGAAAGTGAGGACTGCAGATGCTGAAGATCAGAGTTGAGAGTATGGTGCTGGAAAAGCACAGCAGGTCAGGCAGAAACATTGATTCTCCTGCTCAATTATATTTTTAATTTCCCAATTCCAATGAAATGCCTTGAAATGTTAACTCTCTTTCACTCTGAATATTTCCAACATCATATTTATCACAGGCAAGTTCCTTTTAGTACTTTGGAAGCTCAATATTTCTTGTTACAAGTCACTTTACGCTATTTAGCATTACTGACATTAGTAAAGGTTAGGGGCGGCACAGTGGCCCAGTGGTTAGCACTGCAGCCTCACAGCACCAGGGACCCAGTCGCCCCGGGTGACTGTGTGGAGTTTGGACATTTTCCCCGTGTTCTGTGTGGGTTTCCTCCAGGTGCTCCGGTTTCCTCCCACAATCCAAAGATGTGCAGGTCAGGTGAATTGACCATGTAAAATTGCCCACAGTTTCAGGTGTATTAGTCAGGGGTAAATATAGGGTAGGGAATGGGTTTGGGTGGGTTTCTCTTTGGAGGGGTGGTGTGAACTTGTTGGGCTGAAGGGCCTGTTTCCATACTGCAGGGAATCAAATCTAATCAAATCTAAATTGCCCATGGTGTTAGATGCATTAGATATGGGTAAACATGGGGAAGGGGAATGGGCCTGGGTGGGTTGATCTTCAGAGGGTTGGTGTGGATTTGTCGGACCGAAGGGTCTGTTTCCATACTGTAGGGAATATAATCTAATCTAGATATGAAATGTCAGAATGCAGAAGCCAGCTCCCTCTGCTTTACTCAATAGGGCATCTCTAACCACAACTTAAACAACTTCTTAAGAGCTGGAAAAGCGCAGCAAGTCAGGCAGCATCCAAGGAGCAGGAGAATCGCGTTTCGGGCATGAGCCCTTCTTCGGGCTCATGCCCGAAATGTCGATTCTCCTGCTCCTTGGATGCTGCCTGACCAGCTGCGCTTTTCCAGCAACACATTTTCAGCTCTGTTTTCCACAATAGCCACTCTTACAGCTCTTTTATATACGACTGGCAATTTAGTTGGATTGTACAAGTTTGAATCAGACAATAATGGAAATCCTTTGATCTCAGTGAATGAGAGTGTAGTTTCTACAGTTAGACAAACTACATAATCAGGACAGACATGACGTAGAAATAGAACAACAACTGTTGATAAATAACCACTGATTAGAAATATGTCAAGCAGTAGCAGGGCTTCTAATTTAAATGGTAAGCATTCCTGGAAAAACTTATTTCTAGCTGTTGTATTTACTGTTTGTGATTCATTCATTAAATGTTATTTTGGAGAATTAAGCTTTAATTTTCAGTCAGATATTTAATTCCAAATACATGATAAATGTGAAAAGAGATGCTAACTGATTACCATCTCAGCCAACCTCAATAAAGGAAAACATATCTCATAATTTTAGCACTCTGGAGGAATACTAATCTTCCTGCTTCAAAATAAATAATAAACAAAAAGAGATTAATAATCGTTAATTCATTTTGAGAATGTCACACATTATTAAACATACTGAAATCCTTATTAATTTTATAGAAATAAAAAATAATCAAATCTTACTGTGTTTGAGTTGATACTTTTGGTCTCTGAAAGTGATGCAACAACTAGGGAATTGGGGGAAATGTAGGAGACCAGACAGAATATTGAGTCAAATCTGAGATTTTAACCAGGAGGGGAGAGTGATAAAACTCAGGTTAAAGAAAAATTGACACAATGTATCAATTGGGATGAAGCACAAAATGAATTAAAAATTAAAAACTTTAAATTAATATTTTTAACTATAAGGCAGCAAGTCAAAATATGTGAAACAAAATTATGCTGCACATTCTCAAATGTCAGTATGTCTCGTGAGTCACAGCTGAGTATAATTTAAATATTTTTGACCCTCCAAATAAGTCTAATGTCGACTGAGTAAATTTATTGACCATCTTAGCTAATCTGCAATTGCTCTTATCAGAAAATGACTTTTGAAGCCACTGCTTCAAGGATAATGTGCAGTCATATGTAAGCCAGAATCTTGTATGAAGAGAAGTTAATTGCATTTATATAGTATCTTTCACAAGCTCAAGACTATCCATTTTGCTGACCACCAATGCATGGTTTTTGCAGTACATCACAATCAAAATGTTGGAAATGCAGCAGTCAGTTTGCACAGCAAGCCTGAAACTTCTAATTTCAAACTGAAATTAGGTAATTGAGCATAATTTGGAGACTTATTTTCAAAGACGTTAAGTTGAGAGATAAATATTGGCACTGGAGAGAACTACACTCTTCTTCAAAACAGCAAAACAGGATCTTTTAAGACCACCTGAGGAGGGAAAAGGGAGCTTTGATTTAATTCAACATTTTCACAAAATTATACTGGAATGATGTCGCGATGCCAATTTTGGACTGGGATAGAAGTCACGTGACACCAGTTTATAGTCCAACAGGTTTATTTGAAATCACAAGCTTTTGGACCGCTGCTCCTCCATCAGGTGTTGTGTGACTTCTGAGCTTCTACTGGAATAACAGACTATTTATTTTGTGCTGGATCTCTGGAGATCAATAGTTTCCTTCTCCAGAAGCAAAATGAACCAGTCAGAATTTTCAGCCACTTGGCTGCTTCACAGACACAAATGATCAGATGTATTAAACTCAAATTAATAACTTGCAAATTCAACTCAGAGTCAGTAAAATCATGGGCCCATAACAAATACATAACACCATTTTATGTTTTTTTTATTACTGCTAACAGGCTTACCTGTAAGTGAGCACTTGCACACCTTTAGAATGCAAAAGTAATTGTGTTTCCTTAGGTGTCATATATAGCTCAATAAGTTACCACTGAGTCACAAGGTATATCCAGGCACACAATTCGGAAAAATCACATATCCTTTGACATTGTTGAATATAGACATAAATGTGCATTAAAAAGTAGATAAATCCATTGTCAAGTTCACTAGGGCTGTCGAGTGTCAAACAACATTTAAAACCCAGCCTCAAAACTTTTGAAAAATCTATCTGCAGACTAGAATAAAAAGCAGTACTTGCAATTCCATTCAATCTGTTGACATAAGTCTGAGATCATTCATTCAAGGACTGTGCTGAATGACTGATTTTGTAACTTATCACAGTGGAATGCCTGTGAGCTCATAGCTTGACAGCTCCAAACGTTTATAAAGTCTTACAATTGCGTATGACGATAAATAACTTCTATTTGTATTATTTATTCAGCAGATGTCAATAGATAGGCCAGTGTTTATTAGCCATCCATAATCGTTCTTGAGAAGCTGATGGTGAGCTGCCTTTCTTGATTTAGTGCAGTCCATTAAGTGTAGATTTCAAAACATTGCGGTTTGGGAAGGAGTTCCAGGATTCCTGGAAGAAGGGTGGTCTTTATTGGTCAGAGTATTATTGAGTACAGGAGTTGGGAGGTCATGTTGTGGCTGTACAGGACATTGGCTTGGCCACTTATGGAATATTGTGTGCATTTCTGGTCTCCCTGCTATAAAGAAGGGGGAATGTTGTGAAACTTGAAAGGGTTCAGAAAAGATTTACAAGGATGTTGCCAGGGTTGGAGGTTTTGAGCTACAGAGAGAGACTGAATAGGCTGGGGCTGTTTTCCCTGGAGAATCAGAGACTGAGGGGTGACCTTATAGAGGTTTATAAAATCATGAGGGGCAACGATAGGGCAAATAAACAAGATCTTTTCCTTGGGGGGGGGGGGAGGAATGAGAGGGCAAAGGTTTAAAAGGGACCTAAGGGGCAACTTTTTCACATAGAGAGTGGCACACATATGGAGCAAGCTGGCAGAGGACGTGTGGAGGCTGGTACAATTGCAACAATTAAAAGGCATTTGAATGGGTATATGAATAGGAAGGATTTGGAGGGATATGGGCTGGGTGCTGGCAGTGGGACTAGATTGGGTTGAGATATCTGGTCGGCATGGCCGGGTTGAACCGAAGAGTTTGTCTCCATGCTGTATATTTCTATGACTCTATGGTGGAAGCTGGTACAATTACAACATTTAAAAGGCATCTGGATGAATATATGAATAGGAAAGGTTTAGAGGGATATGGGCCAAGTGCTGGCAAATGGAGCTGGATTAATTTAGAATATGGACGAGTTTCCATGCTGTACATCTTTATGGTTCTATACTGACCCAGCAACACTAAAGGAACAGTGATATATTTCAAAGTCAGGATAGTCAGTGTCTTGAGGGAAACTTGCAAATGGTGGAGTTCTCAATTTTCTGCTGCACTTGCTCTTCCAGATATTAACACTAATATGTCTGGAAAGTGTTGTCTAATGTACTCTGGTGAAGTTGTACAATGTATCTTGAGGACGGTACATATTGCTGCTACTGCGCCTTGATGGTGGAGCGAGTCAGTGTTCATGAATGGGATGCCAATCAAGTAGGCTGCCTTGTCCTGGATGGTGTAAAGCTTCTTGACTGCTGTTGGAGCTGCATACATTAAGGGTGAGTGTTCTCTTTACTTGACACAGTTTCTAGTCAACATTAACCCTCAGGATGTTGACAGTTTGGGTTTTAGAAATAACAACAAAGAACAGAGCAGCACAGGAACAGGCCCTTCAGCTCAACAAAACTACGCTGTCGCATGATGCTTTTCTAAACTATAAACCCTCTGCCTCTACATGTTTCGTATCCCTCCATTCCCTGCATATTCATGTATTTGTCAAGATGCCTCTTACATGTTGCTATTGTATCCACCTGTGCCGCCTTCTCTGACAGCGCGTTCCAGGCACGTAAGACCCTCTGTGTAAAACACTTATAACTCTATGACTCATTTTTTTAAAAAAAACTCATCCTCTTTTACCTTAAATCTATGTTTCTTAGCAATTGACATTTTTATCTTGGGAAAACGACTTTGACTATCCATTCTAGACATGCCTCTCGTAATCCTGTAAACTTCTGTCAGATCACCCCTCATCCTTTAATAGTCAAGTGAAAACAAACTACGACTTGTAATTTTTATACTCCATGCCCCAGTCAATGAAGGCCAGGATGCCTTATTCCTTCTTGACTCCTTGTGCTGCTATTTTCAGAGAACTATGGACCAGTACACCTAGATCCCTCTGTATGCTGATGCCACTAAGAGTTCTGCCTTTTCGTGTATACAGACAAACCTCAATTATCCAAACAACACAGGTGGAGAGTATTTTGTTCAGATAATCGAATGCCGGTTGACATAGTTTAGCCAAGCATCAGGACCTAGCAACCTTGTTCAGATAATCCGAAATTCGGATAATCGAGGTCCCTCTCCACCTGCATTTGATCTTCCAAAATGCATCACCTCGCATTTGTCCAGACTGAATCCATCTGCCATTTCTCCATCCAAGTCTCCAGTCTATCCATGTCCTGCTGTATTTTCTGGTAATCCTCCTCATTAGCCGCAGCTTCCCCAATCCTTGTATCTTCTGCAAACTTACTAATCATGCCACCTACATTCTCCTCCAAATCATTCATTTTTATATACATATTACAAATAACAGGAGTCCCAGCACTGATCCCTGCAAAATACCACTAGTCACAGATCTCCAATCAGAAAAACCACTCTTCTACCCTGTACTCTCTGTCTTCTATGACTAAGCCAGCTCTGTATTCATCGTACCAGTTCACCATGGATCCCATGTGACTTTTGTATCAGCCTGCACGAAGGACCTTGTCAAGGGTCTTGCTAAAGTCGAGACAGACAACATCTACTGTCTTGCATTTGCCAATCACTTTTGTCACTTCATTAAAAAACTCAATCAACTTTGAGAGACACAACTTTCCTCATACAAAACCAAGATGCCCATCACTAAAAAGTCAATCATTTTCCAAATATGTGTAAATCTTATCCCGAAGAAACTTCTCCAATAATTTCCCTATCACTGACATAAGGCTCAGCAGCCTGTAATTTCAGACTATTGCTGTTATTCTTCGTAAACAAAGAAACAACATCTGCTGTTCTCCAGTCCTCTGGGATATACTGTAACTAAAGAGGATACAAAGGATTTCCTCACCTGTCTCCCTCAGCATTCTGGGATAGATTCTATCATCAGGTATTGGGGACTTGTCTACCTTAATTCTTCCTCCTCCTTCCAACACTTCCTCCTTTTTTTTTCATATTGACATGCCCCAGAGTATTAACATACCCCTCCTGAGGTGCACCATCCACCATGCCCTTCTCCTTTGTGAATATCAATGCTCATGGATCAAATACTTTAAGTGCTTGAAGTGAGTGGGTCTTTAGCATTAACAGCTTGAAAAGCAGTTTTAATTTCATTAATAGACACTTAGAACTGCTTCTTATTTCACCTCAGCATGGACACTGAGGTCTGACTATGGTGGACTAGCCACTAGCCACGCTACCTTATATAAAAAACTTCTTGGAACTAACAGCCAGACTTCTCTGCCCACTGGGATTCATCACAACCCATAAACCGACAGCCACATTCAGACAACAACTCACCAGGACAAAAGACCCTATATCCATCATGTTTGAGACTAATCCAATTTACAGGATTCCATGCAAAGACTGCACAAAACACGATGTAGGAGAAACAGGCAGACAACTAGCAATCCACATCCATGAGCACCAACCAGCTACTAAATGACACGACCAGCTGTCCATAGTAGCCATACACACATTCGACAAGACCACAAATTCAACTGGGACAACACAACGATCATAGGACAAGCTAAACAGAGGACAGCCAGAGAATTTCTGGAAGCATGGCACTCATCCACAGACTCCATCAACAAGCACATAGACCTAGACCCAATATACTGGCCACTACAATGAACTGCCGGAACTGGCAACCAGAAGCAGCAAGAAAGAACAAAATAAATTCCAAATGACACAGTACAGCACCACTTCACAGGAGGCTCCAAATCACTGAAGATGCCACCTGGACAGGGGACGAAATGTCTACAAATTCAGCTCGGTGAGCAAACCCACAACCGTGGTGGATACAAGGTGAGCTGTCATGAAAGATGAAGGGGAAAGGACAATTTCACATTACTAAGCTATTAGCACTAGAATTCCTGAGTATTGCGATTACAACTTGACCTGATTAACACTATCTTGGTGAGAACTATCCCTCTCTCAGACTTGCAGCTTCTTCCAATTATCCAACTTATTGTACCTTTCTGTGCCACACTTCGCATGCCAGTCATCGCATGGGAACTCACATTTCCCCTAACCTGCTGGGCACTGGACAGGAGGGTGCCAGCCACTTCAGGTTCAGCAGGACAGGAAGACCAACAAGCAGACAAAACACGTCCAGAAGCCCTAGCCACTCTCCTCTATATCAAAGACATCTTGGAAATGACTGCCAGATTACTCGGACATCTTGACATCATGGTAGCCCACAGACCCATCAACACACTAAAACAGCAGCTAATGAACTTGAAAGACCCCACACAGACAACAAACAAAACTAATGTCAAGAACTGTAACAAACACTACATTGGACAAATAAGCAGAAAACTAGTCACCAGGATACATGAACATCAACTAGCCACAAAACGACATGATCCTGTCTCACTAGTATCCTTACATACAGATGAGGAAGGACTCCACTTTGACGGAGACAACACATCCATCCTAGGACAAGCCAAACAGAGACACCCACGAGGATTTCTAGAAGCATGGCATTTCCAACTGGAACTCTATCAACTAACACATTGACTTGGAACTGATTTACCACCCCCTGAGAGAAAGAACAGGAAATGACATCACCATAGGAAATGACATCACCAACCCAAAGAAACCCAAACATATGAATAGAAAGCAGGAATCATCAGCAATGCTTTGTCCAGAGGTCCACTGAAGATGTTATCTAGTATGGTTACGAAATGTCTGAAAATAAACCTTCCAGCTCAGTGAGCAAACCTACATCCACAGTGACTATTCTTCAAAAGGTGCTTCATTGGCGACAAAGCACTTTAGACAAGTTTGAGGTTGTGAAAGTTACAAAAGCAAGGCTAGTCTTTCTTTAACTATTCCTGCTACTGAAAACAATATAATGTTTCAATCTACATAAGCTTACTATTTTATAGCAAATTTGTTTCATCATATATTAACTTTACAGTGTCACATTATAGAAGAAAATAGGTGTAACTAACTTCAGCGAGTGATTGCTGATATTCCTGTGTCAGGAGCTCCATCTGACAGTCATGCACAAATTGCAGTATAATGATGGAGCTCCATTCTGAGCTAAGGCACTGTGATACCTGCTTAAGTGATCAGTCTCCTTAATTTAACACAATGCAAAACATAATGCAGCAGTGAGGGGTCTGTTGGGTTTCCTGAACAATCTTTGGAATTTACTTAGCTTTCATTTAAATATAACTCACTGTTCTACTCTTAAAATTAACAAAAATTGGAGCACTACCACAAGTCTTTAGTTCACAGTTTTGTCCTAGACCTGACACCTTGAATCAAAATCAAGCAATGTAAACTAGGTACTAAATGGCTGGGTCAATATACGCAATATACATGCACCTGCTTAATGTTAGAAAAAACTCTCAAATGCTTTTAAGTTTGAGGATCCATGTATCTAATCATAGCTTTCAGAGAAATCTGTGTAGGTCTCCCTGCAATGACATCCTGTCATAGTTGCATGTTATAATTTATTCATCAGATCTTCAGAACAGTGGTTTATGACTTCAACAAATGACAAACAAAAAAGCTGCCTTGTATTGCATTGGTATGGAGGTATTGCCAAATGCATCAATCAGCTAGTGAACAAATCATACTGTGAATGTAATTAATTTATGTTCTGTAAATGTATTAAAAATGTCAGACATCATCGGTGATTGTTCCTCCGTGTGGGACATGTTAATAGCTGGAAAATTAGATTCCGATTGCAAAGACATGCCTGATCATCGAGCAACTTTTAGGTTTACTGTTTGCTTTTGCACGATAGAATGGTAGAGTTTCAGCTTTGATCTCTCAGTTCGTGGGGAAGACAATTCTAATAGTTCCAACAGTTGAATTGATTACTGAAAATTAAAATCTAATGTTTGAATGAAATTCAGCCAATTTAAAGCTGAAGTGACTTGGGCAACACTACAGCTGAAACTGTATTTTATAAAATTATACAGAATGTACAGAACAAACATCACTTGGTCCAACTGGTATATGCTCACGTTCATGTTCCATATGTTCCTCCTCTCACTATTCTTTATATAATCTCATCCACGCATCAGATTCTTTTTCTCTCATGTCTATCCAACTTCTGTTCAAACACATTTATATCATTTGCCCCAATTACTCCTTGTGATTGCAACTAACCTCCGGACAAAGATGTATTTTCCTGACTTCCTTATTGGATTCATAGTGATTATCTTATGACCCCTATTTCTAAATTCCCCAAAACTGAAAACACCATAACCTTGGCTACCGTATCAAATATTTCATTAGGTCTTCCCATCATCCTATGGTCAGAGAGACTGTTCGCTGATGAATATATAATACTCAGTACAGCTGGCAACTCATCAGATCCTGAAGCAGTACACATCCATACGCAGCAAGACTTGGACAACATTCAAGAATAGAATGAAATTTGTCAAGTGACATTCACACCACACAAGTGCCAGGAAATGACCATCTCCCAGAATAGAACAATAATTTATCTATCTATCTCTCCCTGATGTCCAATGGCATTACCATTTCCATTGAATCTCCCATGTGAAGTTAGAAAGACAGCTTGTGCTGAATAATAAAATATAGTAAAAGTAGGTGTTGTGAAGATCGCTGTAGCAAAGAAAAACAAACAGGAGTGAAAGTGAAGTTTCATTAAAAGGAAAAGGACCGGTAGAAGAAAATATGGCAGGATGACATGATAAAGTCTGCAGCTAGAATTGACACTCTAATGGAAAATCTGAAAGGTCAGAGGTTTCCAATTTGAAAAGCCAAAAGTGGAGCCCTGAGAGGAGAAAGTAATGGGTGACTGCATCCCCAGTGGCTATGGAACACAAAATGAAAGGTGACAAATACCTAAGAAAACAAGGAAATTTAATGACAACACCAGATTTGTGAGGAAATAACAGTTCTGTGAAACACTACTGAAGACAGTGAAAAACAAACAATGGTGTTATAGGCAAGTTTAATCATGCCATTGTGAACCATGTACATTTCATTCTCTCTACATTGGAATCTTAATTCTGAACCACGTGTACTTAAAATTTTAAGACAGGAAAAATATTGAAAACTAAGTGAGCAAGCAGCTGACTTGTGGGATTCAAATGAGTCAAGCTATTAAAATCCGTCAGACAAGTGTACCCGTTTGCATTTCATGCCCAGTTTTCCTTGGGAAGTTAAAAAGACAACCTTCTCAGGTCAGTTTTGAGTTTCTAAGATAAAACTGGATCGATTTTCCATTTTTGCTAGTAAAAATTAACAGAAAATGCTGAAAAACATTACAGATTAAGTAACACCTGGAAAAAAATGAGTTCACACGTTGCAAAATGTTTCATGTAGATACTCTTAACTCTGCATTGTTTGTGAAATTAGAATGAATGAATTGTGCTTTTGAAGCAGTCTCACACTTTGCTGTGTCTGCTTCCTCACAAGAAACACTAGAGGGTGCTGATCGATCACTTCAACACCACAGAGCAGTTTACATGTAATGTTTACAAACTGGTATTCGATTGAGGCATTATCCAATGAACAGCCTACTGAAGTTGAGCTTTCATGCCACTATTTTCACCTAACTGCACACCATCTGTTTTAATATACAGATCTTTCGAAACTACACAAAGTACACTCTTTCCATCTCACTCACAGTAAACTAAATTAATTGACCAAAGACTTTTTTTGGGTATTGAATCATGCAGAGTGCTGAATTGGAATTGATTTCAACAAATTGTTGAGCTGCAGAAACATCTCAATTTTCAGTCACGCTGACTAGATAATTAAAATGTCTTCAGATTCAATTATAAAGCTGTCAAAATGATATCCTTTGTTTAACTTTCCATCCTTTTAGAAAGAACAAAGTGCTGAAACCTATCAAAGAATTAATTTCCACATTAGACAGACTAAAATCAGGCAATTCGACACATGATTTATTCCACTTCTTCCATTTGGAATGGAAACTAAACCCTTGTGAGTATATCTGTCAACCTTATCGCAAAGTAGTACAAAAACAGGCAAGGGTGGAGCAGAGCCACACAAATACATTAATAGGCTTGAACTCATCACAATGTAGTTTCTACACAAGTTATTTGCTACACAGCAATCAATATACTTGCTTTTCTTTTGAATGCACTGGGTCCCAATCAGGTTGCAATACAATGCTTACTGAGCATCTATGCACCGCAATGTTAAGTTTCAAACAGAAGGGCCTAAAGCTTTTTTACATTCTCATTGGCCTTATACAACAAATTTGCTGCCATTCTCCTTCATCAGATTTAATTAACTTGTGTGATATTTGGGAGAGCAACATATTTGGATCAATATGGCGTTTAGCCCACAATGCAGGCTGTTTTGGCCAGCCCAGATTCTACTAGAAACAGAAATAAAGACAAGCGGATTTTCCTGTCAGAAATATCCTACATCTGAATTTCTGACATGGATTTTTGGATTGTGGACTTAAAAAAGGATTATACTGCTTTAAACTAATGAGAGATTGTGCAAATTATGAGTTGCAAATACAATGTTGCTTTTGCCTGGAACAGAAAGAGCAAAAACAGACACAACTGTACGGATGGATTCTTAATTAGGGGACAAATCTTTACAGAAAAATTTGATTGGCTCCTGACTACGTGGCCATGTCTCGTGTGGAGAGGTTACAGTAGTAACACCTAAACTGCAAAGACAACACATCAAAGATTTCTCCCTGTGATTGTTTCTCTTCTGTACCAGTTAGTCTGCAGTAACAGCTAGCTGTCTTCCACTGTCTTTGCAGATTCCCTTGTTGAAAGGAAAAAAAAAGGAAAATCACCTTCAGAGCCTACTGAATCAGGAAATGAAAGGCCACAATAGTGTGCAAATGACCTTGTTTCCATTAGCAAAGAACTAATTCTTGAATTCAATTATTCTGTTAATTTGAAAGAAAGCAACTCATCAAATCCTATGATTGTAACTGGTGCTATAAAACCATTTCTATCATTTTTCTTCAGCTTTACTTTTCTATTAATATCAACGTCTTGTCTGTTTGTGAAGGCAGGAATTTAAAAAGGGTAGAGTGTAAGTGGAAGAGTTTCAACCAAGGAAGTCCTATTTCCTGTCCTGCCATTGGTTAAAACAATCTATTTGAAGAAATAGCCTTTTTTTCATTACATACAGAAACTTACTGAGTGTCTTCTTTGAACCCAAATTCATCAGACAAGTAAATTGCGATGCTGGATAGTTTGATTACGTTTTTCATATTTGTGATGACTCCAGGAACAGTAGGATTTAATTTCCACAGTATCCCAGCAAGT
Source organism: Chiloscyllium punctatum (assembly GCF_047496795.1). Lineage (NCBI taxonomy): Eukaryota > Metazoa > Chordata > Chondrichthyes > Orectolobiformes > Hemiscylliidae > Chiloscyllium > Chiloscyllium punctatum. The sequence goes on from NC_092751.1 coordinate 95,776,924, forward strand.
CATATCAAGCAGAATTTCAACACTTAAATTGGTCCTCCAGAGAACATTGAGTTAAAAGTAAGTAATGAGAAACAGTGGAGGAAATTTACAAATACTTTGCCACCGTTTTCACTACAGAGCGTACAAAATACAACACTTGTTAATAGCTGTAAGTCAGGTAGTGAAAAGGAAGGGCAGAATTTGGTGAAATTATAATCACTAGGAAAATAGTGCTGAACAAACTGATGAAGTTGAGGCCTGGCCATGTCCCGGGTCCTGATAGATTTTACTCGTAGGTCTTAAAAGGAAATGGATAGCAGAGTAGTAAAGCCATTGGTGTTAATTTTTTAAGCTTTGCTAAGTTCTGGGAATGTTCTATTAGACTAGAAAATAGCAAATGCAACCCTTCCAGTCAGAAAGGGAGGGAAGTAAAAACCAGGAAATTATAGGCCAGTTAGATTGACATCTGTCATGTAGTTGGTATGAGAATTGATCAGAAAGGAAGTTAAGAGCTGGACGTTTTGAAAAATTCAAGATATTTCAGAGAATCAACTTGAGCTTTGTGAAAGTCAAGTCACGTTGAACCAACTTATTGGAATCCTTTGAAGGAGTAGCATGACATATGGATAAGGGGACATGGTCAATGTATCATATTTGAATTTACAGAAAGCATTTGACAAAGTGCCACTTAAAAACATATTAAACAAAGTAAAAGCACATAGCATAGTGGGTGACATAGTAACACTGACAGAAGATCGACTGACTGGCAGAAAACAGAATATGCATAAAAAGGGTATTTTTTTCATTGGCAGAACGTGAATTAGTTACTGCAGGGATCTGTCTGGGCCTTTAACAATTTATAACATATAGCGATGATTTCATAGTAGTTAAATTCACAGATGACACAAAGATACATCGGAAAATATGTTGTGGAGGGGACATAATGAGATTGAAAATAATGTAGATAAGTTGAGCGAGTGGGCAAAAGTCTGGTAGATGGGATACAATGCAGGAAAAGTGAAGTAGTGCACCTTGGCCGAAAAAATAAAATGCACAGTATAACCTAAACTAATGACTCTTGGCACCTCTGAAATCTAGTTTTCAGACTGTAGACCTGTGACCAATGGTGTACCACAAAGATCGGTACTGGGTGTACTGCTATTCATCAATTATATAAATGATTTGGATGTGAACGTTAGATGTATGGTTAGTAAATTTCCAGATGACACCAAAATTGGAGGTGTAGTGGACAGCAACGAAGGTTACCTTAAAGTACAATGGGATCTTGATCAGATGTGCCAACGGGCCAAGGAGTGGCAGATGGAGTTTAATTTAGATAAATGTGAGGTACTGCATTTTGGAAAGGCAACTCAGGGCAGGGCTTATACTCTTAATGGTAAGGTCCTAGGGAGTGTTGCTGAATAAAGAGACCTTGGAGTGCAGGTTCATAGTTCGTTGAAAGTGGAGGTACAAGTGTACAGAATAGTGAAGGTGGCGTTTGGTACACTTTCCTTTATTGGTCAGTGCATTGAGTACAGGAGTTGACAGGACATTGGTTAGGCCACTTTTGGAATACTACGTGCAATTCTGGTTTCCCTCCTATAGGAAAGATGTTGTGAAACTTAAAAGGCTTCAGAAAAGACATACAAGGATGTTGCCAAGGTTGGAGAGTTTGAGCTATAAGGAGAGGCTGAATAGCCTGCGACTGTTTTTCCTGGGGCATCAGAGGCTGAGGGATGACCTTATAAAAGTTTATAAAATCATGAAGGACATGGATAGGATGGGTAGCCCCAAGGTACTTAGGTATTTTCCCTGGGGTGGGGAGGGGAAAGAGTCCAAAACTGGAGGGTATAGGTTTTAAGGTGAGGGGGAAAGATTTAATTGGGACCTAAAGGGCAACGTTTTCATGCAGAAGATATTGTGTGTGTGGAATGAGCTACCAGTGAAAGTAGTGGAGACTGGTACAATTACAACATTTAAAAGGCATCTGGGTGGATATGTGAATAGAAGTGTTGAGAAGTATATAGGCCAAATGCTGGCAAGTGGGACTAGTTTCCATGCCATACAACTCCATGACTCTACCTATTATCTCTGAGCATACAAGTGGGAAAATGGAGAAAATAAAACAAAACACAAGCTTAAAATATAAATTCCTTGAATTCAATTATTCTGTTAATTTGAACATTAAGTCAGAAATTATGCATTTGAAGAGAGTGAATTCTGGAACTCACTTAACAAAGAGCTGTGAATGTTGAGCCAAGTGAAATTTTCAAGACTGAGATTGAGATTATTTTGGTTAAGGTGATGAAAAAATATGGAATACAGATGACCATGTGGAGTTAAGGTAGAGATCAGGATGATCTAATTGAATGTCAGAACAGACTATAGGGGTTGAGCATCCTAAGGCTATTCCTAAAATAGTTATAAATCATTTAAGAGGGAAAAAAATGAAATATTTAGACAAGTCCTTCCTTTTGAATTTGTATTATGATAGAACAACAAGTTGCATCGATACCGTCTCTAAAACAGGTAAACCCCTAAGGTTCTAGTTTGGACCAAATCATGCCTAGAGGGAAGAGGATTTGGAGGTCACAGGATAAATTCTGTGCTGCCATATCTCAAAGCAAGAGGATATGAGGTAGTAATACCACAGAGACCAGTTAGAGCTCACTCAGAAAATTCAGTGATGCCACATCTCAGTTGCAACAAGATTAGAGTTGGTGTTACTATACTGTAGCAGCAGCTCTGTAGGCAGCACTTACAACAGTAACCCTTCAGACTGTAGGCACTCTAATTACAAATAAGCAGTTAAAAGCTTTATTCAATTCTAAACTAAAGGCCTACAATAGGTGTCAACCTACATTTTTTTTACAGTGAGAGCAATGGTCTAGTGATACTGTGGTTGGACAAGTAAACCAGAGACCCAGGTAATGTTCAGGGGACCTGTCCTCCAATCCCACCATGGCAGCTGGTGTAATTTAAATTGAATAAAAACCTAAACTTCGAAGTCTCGTGAAGGAAACTGTTTGTGTTTAAGATTGCAAGTAAAAGCTCATCTTTGGAATTGCCCAATTGCTTGTCTGTATGTGATAGTCCCTTAATGGGAACAACAGGCTAGGGGTCTACAGTGGGAACTGGGGACAGAGTGCTAATGACTAAGAGTGGATGCTCAGATGGAATGTTGCTCTGGGCAGATAAACCGTGGTCTGGTTGTGAACAGCGACTAGGGTGAGATAGTGGAGTGTTTGTCTGTGCGTGGGAGGTTCAGCCATGCCAGCAATGTGCCTTGACCAGACTGGGTGTGGTGATTGCTGTGGCATGATGTTGCTGGTGAACGGCAGCACCCAATTGCCAGTTTTTTAAACACATTACAGTCACCAATGATGCTATTTTACTGAGAGATATCCTGAGGGTTGCAGAATGTGCCAGGAACAGTGGGTGGTACAATCAGGCTAGAATCTAGTGAGAAAGGCGCTGTAGGGACAGTGTTGGTAGTTTAAAAAAAAATGCGGTGACAATATATGCTTCATAGGAAAAACCCTCTGTGAAATGCGATGAAACTAATAGCCAAAAAATACAGCCCCATACAATGAATAGACTGTGGAACTCCTGAACAAGTACTCATTGCAGGAGATGGTGAAATACTGGAAGCAGTTGCACTGCTAGCACCAGGTTGAGAAATCTTTGTGAAGCACCACATAACCACAAGCCTCTGACACCCTCTTTGGCAATGCCATCCACTTGGTAGCATTCTTGCTTCTAAGCACACAGTTGAGCTAAAAGATAAAACTCCTTAAATTTCATTTTGGACATATAAAGAATATTGTAAGCATTAAGTGTAATTTGGTAATTATTGCAGAATATTGGAGGAAACTGGTTTGTTTTATAGCTTATATAATTTCAATTTTGAACAGTCACGTCTTGTACTTATAAAATGTAGTTTTCTTCAATGGGGAAAAGAAATCGTGACTTAAGATTCAGAATCTTATGGTTTAAAGCTCCACTCTACAGACTGATCATACAATTTAGTGCTCATACGTAGCATTCAGGGTGCACTACATTGTTGAAGGTGATGTCTTTTGGCTGAGATGTTAAATCAATGCCTCGCTGAAGAAGATGACCATTCCAGCAATCAGGCTCAACCTCAGGCATATTTTCCATTTCTCACATGAGCTGCTTTGCAATTTCTCTAACTCAGGTTACAAACATAAACTATGTCCCAAGTGCTTTTTCTACCCCCACGCCTCCCCACTCTCAGCCCTCATTTGCATTGCACTGTTTTACATTGAACTAAAATGAACTGTACACTTTAGTTAGGGTTAAATAACTTTGTTTATGTTAAATTATAATTAAAAAGTTCAACTTTCCTGACACATATATTTTACCATTGTATTTATATAACATTTAAGAGCTTTAAAAACCACAAATTATTAGGAGTAATGTGACAATTGTTGTACACTCCATGAGGTTCTGTCCAAACGTTGCAATGAAAACTCAACGGTCAAAGGACAGGAAGAAAATTGAGGAGTTCTCCATTAATGGAATGCTCTGGCCAAACCAATATTAGTGTCATGAATATTATGCAAAGCCAATGACAGTTACAACCAGCTACCTAGACATGTTCATACTCCTTTCAGTTCAAATATGACACCAGATGGGAAAATAATTGCATAATATTCTGACTCATCCACCATGGTGAAACTATGGGAATGATGCAGTCTTGTTACAAATTCCTGTCTAAAGTGTGAAAATTAAAAACATTCATACCAAACAAGAATGTTCGTCACAAAAACAACAAACTATATTTATAAAGTACCCTTAACATAATAAATCATTCCAAGGTACTTCACAGAAGCACTATAAAAACAAAGCAACACATGGAGATATTAGAACAAATGACCAAAAACATGTTCAAAACAGTAGGTTTTAAGGAATGTCTCAAAAGAGGAAATCAAAGAAGATAAGGCAAAGACATTTAGAATTCCAGAGCCTGGAGCCGAATAACTGAAGGTACAGTCACCATTAATGGGGTGATTAAAATTGGGAAAACACAAGAGGACATTGAAACAGCTTGAATTTATATTGCTGGTTTATTGTAGCAAACTGTCTAAATAGTGCTTCCTAGAATGTCATTCACACAACATTTGACACCAAGCCGCATGTCAGGGGACATTAGGGATGGTTATCAACATCTTGGTTTAAACAATAGATTTCAAGGAGCATGGAGAGGCTGAGGCAAAAACAAAATTAGGGAGGGAATTCCAGAGTTAACAGCAGCTGAAGGCATGGCCACCAATGGCACAGCATTAAAAAATGATATAACCAAGACTCCAGACATTTAGGCAAGTAAATTTGTATTTCTTCCACAAAGTGAGAACATAATAAGATGTTCTATTTACATGTAAGGGTTTATGGTGCTCATTTGAAATGTTAACAATCAGCACAGTCCAAGTGAGCAAGGTGTGAATAATAAGACAGTGTAATCACAGCATGCATTGATGGTGGCTTTCTGATCTCCAGTAGGAATATGTGCCAAGTCTCAGTGCATTTCCACAGGGATCAGGGATTTTTCTTTTGTGCAAGATGATGGAAATATTTCCTTTTAAGATTAAAGTATTTTTTCGTTCCACTTTATGTCTGTACCAGACACCAACTGCGGCCCAGAGTGCAGCTATACAATCTCCACAGGAGCTCTGAGGTTGACAGTTCAAATAATACAGCTGCTGGGGGAGGCTAGTTTGCAGACAGTTCTTTTGCTTTCCAGCAAAAAAAAGAATTATTGACAGCAGCTCGCACTTACATAGTGCCTTTTACAGAGAATAAATGCCAGGAGACACTTCACAGAAGGATAATTGGGCAAAAATAAACAGTAAACTGAAGTAAAAACTGAAAAAGTAGCTTATATCAAAGATGATTAGACATTTGGAACCCTGCTCTGCAATTCAAGTATATCATGGTTGATCATCTACCTCTGTAACTTTTTCCCACGATACCCATATTCCTTGATGCCATTGTTCTCTGGAAACAATCAATTTCTGTCTTGAACACAATCCAGTATCAAGTTTCCCCAGCTCTTTCTATACACTTTATTTAAGTCTAAACTGGCTCACCGTTTATTCTAAGACTGTGCCCTAAGTTCCGAAGAAAGTCATATTGTATTTGAAGTAACACTGTTTCTCTCCCCACAGCTGCAGCCAGACCTGCTGAGTTTCTCCAGCACTTATAGTCACAAAGATACACCACAAAAACAGACCCTTTGGTCCAACTCATCCATGCCAGCCAGATAACCTGAATAAATCTCATCCCATTTGCCAGCAATTGGCCCAGATCCCTCTAAACCCTTCCCATTCATGTACCCATCCAGATGCCTTTTAAATGTTGAAATTGTACCAGCGTCACCACTTCCTCTGGCAGTTCATTCCATACACTCACCATCCTCCGTGTGGAAAAAGTTGCCCATTAAGTCCCTTTTAAATTGTTCCCCTCTCAAACCTATGCCCTCTAGTTTTGGACCCCCCAATCCATTGTCTATTTAGCATATCCATGCCCCTCATGTTTTCATAAACCTCCCAAACCTCAGCCTCAGCATATTCAGTCTCTCCCTGTAGCTTAAACCCTCCAACCTTGGCAACACCCTTGTAAATCTTTTCTGAATCCATCCGTTTCACAACATCTTTCCGATAGCAAGGAGACCAGAATGCATGCAGTATTTCAATGATGGCCTAACCACTGATGTACACAGCTGCAACATGACTGCCCAACTCCTATGTGCAATGCCCTGACCAATTAAGGCAAGCATACCAAACATCATCTTCACTACCCTATCGACCTGGGAGTACACTTTCAAGGAACTATGAACCTGCACTCCAAGGTCTCTTTGTTCAGCAACACTCCCCAAGATCTTACCATTAAATAAGTAAGTCCTGCAATGATTTGCCTTTCCGAAATGCAGCACCCTACATTTATCTAAATTAAACTCCTTGGTCCATTGGCCAATCTGATCAAGATCCTGTTGTAATCTGAGGTAACCTTCCTCGCTGTCCACTACACCTCCAATCTTGGTGTCATTTGCAAACTTACTCACCATATCTCCTATGTTCACATTCAAATCATTTATATAAATGATGAAAAGCAGTGCACCTAGCACTGATCCTTGTGACATATTGTTGGTCACAGGCCTCCAGTCTGAAAAGCAACCTTTCACTACCACTGGCTGGTTCTCCCAGTATTCCATGCGATCTAATCTTGCTAACCAGTCTACCAAGAGGAACCTTGTCAAAGACCTTACCGAAGGCCATATTGATCATGTCCACCACTCTGCCCTCATCAATCCTCTTTGTTACTTCTTCAAAAAACTCAATCAAGTTTGTGAGACACGGTTTCTCATGCACAAACCCATATTGACTATCCCTAAATCAGTCCTTGCTTTTCCAAACATATATATCCTATCCCTCTGGATTCCCTCCAACAACTTACCCACCACTGATGTCAGGCTCACCAGTCTATAGTTCCCTGGCTTTCCCTGACCACCTTTGTTTAAACAGTGACACCACGTTAACCAACCTCCAGTCTTCCAGCACCTCATCTGTGGCTATTGAAGATACAAATATCGCAAGGGGCACAGCAATCACTTCCCTAGCTTCCCAGTGATACACTTAATGTTAAGGTCCTGGAGACTTCTGGGGTACACCTGATCTGATCCCAGGGATTTATCTACATTTACACATTTCAAAATATCACAGAAAGAAAAACACACAATGTTTTTCTTTCTGTAACCCTTTTTCTAGATTCCTGCCACGGCAAATATCCTTTCCACAGAAACTATCTCCTGGAAGAATTTACTAAGTTAACAGATCTGGGTGGTTATGAGGTTGAGGGAGGCAAGTTCCAGAGGTTAAGGCTGAAAACGTCAAAGACATAACTATCGGTTTGAGTAGAGAGGGGAAATGCTCAACTCCTCATAATCATCAGAAAACAGTTGCTGGATTTGGCATGGGACCTCTGGAGTTCGAGAAACAAAGAATGCAAACATGTGCATATTATATTAATATGGATCATTATATACCAAAGTACCACACTGAGTGAGAAATCAGGTAATTTCACGCAGTATAGGATATGGGCAGATGAGGGACAGATCATTTGAGGCTTTACGAGATGGTGAATGCTAGCCCAGGTCATGGAAAGAACAACACATCTAGTTCACACGATTTAAAAACTGAAAACAAAAATTGCCCTTCCAACAAGGAACGCAGAAACAAGAATAAGCCATTCAGCTCTTTTAGCCTGCTCTCTCCCTGTCAATCATGGCTGATCATCTAACAATTTCATTTTGTTGCATCATAACCCTTGATGTTAATAATATCAAGAAATCCATCAATCTTTATCCTGAATACATGGGATGACTAAGATCCCATAAGCCTCTGGAGTACAGAATTCCTGAAATGAAGAAATTTTCTGCATCTCAGGCCTCGTAGGACAGCTCCAACATCCCAGGAATTAGTCTGGAGAAAGTATATGCTTTCTGATGTGAAACCAAAACTTTGCACATTATGCCAGGTGTGGTCTTGTTGAGCTTCTGTACAAATGAAACAATGAGCAGATTCTTAAAGGACCTGAATGACATGAGCAAAATCGAGAAATGGGGCAGAACCACTGAAAATCTGGAGATGTCTATCATGACACAAGGAGCAACTTTCTGCATCTTTTAATTAAGTTCTGAGCATCAATATTGCTATGTCCTGCAACCCTGAACCAGACTTAGAGTCTAGCGATATGACCTTCCCCGCTAGCCCCAGGAGCAGAGGACATCCCAGGTCTACACAATCCTATTGAACAGGACCCCTGCCTGCAAAAGAGAGGCACCAATTTTCCCTTCTCTGCCATGTGCAGGGCAAATGTCAGGAACTGTGCAGAATAGCTCTGGACTAATGGTGCTTGTCCAAGTGCAGAGTAGGCATTTAAAGATGGCACAAGTGCCAAGGATGCCAGTCAATTCCAGAATATTCTGACAATGATGATGTGTTCCGACACTGCCAGATGTTGAGATGCAGCTAGAATCAGAAACAAGAGTTGATGAGGTAGGTTTGCTGCAATAAGGTGAGAAATCTCGCTAGGCCTCACAGTGAGAACTCCTCCAAGAAGTTGAACAAAACTCACACTTCATCAACAAGAATAAAATTCAACCCATCATCACTCCTATACTCAAATTAGTTTGCTATAAGGACTTCTAAAATATCTGCTACACCTGTCTTCTAAAATACCTGCTACACTTAGATATTAACTTTCAACAAATTATGAACAAGACTATCCAGGTTCCTTCAGATGCCAACTTCTGAATTCCACACGTCCCAATTGTTTTGCCATTGAAGAAATACCTCGCACATCTGTTCTTCCTATTGAAGTTGATATCATATTCCATCTGCCAGGTGTTGCTTGCTCACTCAGTCTGTCCTTTAAGCCTCTTTTCATCCTCCTTGCAATGATTCTGTGTAATCTTCAAACTTGGATATGTCGCATCTGATCTCCACATCTACATCAACGATGTAGATTGTGAGCAGCTACGGCTGAAGCACTGATCCTCAAAGTGCCCCACTAATCACAGCCCACCAAGCTGAAAATGACTCATTTATTCCTGCTCCTTTCCTTCCCTCTTGATTAACTGATACCAATATTTGTTCCCATATCCCAGCATTCAAATTTTGTTCATTAATCTGTGTGGGACAGAGTTGAAAGCCTTCTAAATACACTGTATTCACTGGTTCCTCCTTATCCACTGTGCTGGTAACATCCTCAAAAAAGGTTTTCAAACACAATTTCCCTTTTGTGAATCCTCTTCTCAATCAGATCATTATTTTCTCAATGTCCACTTATCACAGCCCATGCCTTACATAAATTCTGATATTTTCTCTACTTATGATAGTTGACAGACAGGTCCATAACTTCTTATTTTCTCTCCCTCTTTGAAAGTGGGACTATACCTTCCAAACTGCCGGCACCATTCTGGAATCGACTGAGGTTTGAATGATGATCACCAAACAAGCAATTGTTTGTGGACAGTTACATAAGATGGTGCACTCTCACATCTCCTTTCCTGCGCCTCCTTTTGACTGGCTGCAATTTGTAAATGAACCCTGGGCATCTCCCAGCTGCCATTAGTGCCTTTCTCTCTTAATGGTAAAGTGCCATTTGTTGTATTCATTTATCTGCAGTCATTGACTAAGAGCCAAAATAGCCTGAATTACAAATATTTTAAATCCAATGAATTTGTTTTTAGCGTGGCTTTAGAAAAATCTCTTGACTCAAGGTCAATCCTCATCTCATCAAGGCAGTTCCTGGAAACCTTGCCATATGTTTAATGCTGTTATGCAACGCTGGGGTATTACAAAGTACAGAACCAAAGAAGATGAATGAAGTGAGTATACAAAGCCATCCATGATCTAATTAAATGCAGAGTGGGCTTCAGGGTTGAATGACCTACTCCCATTCTGTTATATTTCCGAGTTTCTTAGGCTCAACGTTGATGATTTTCCTTTGCTAAACTCGCTTGAAATTACTAATGGAAATTTAACTATTACCAAGTTGATCACAGGCATGAAGCTCTAGATCCTGTTCAGTGTCTTGAAGGATAGAAACATATTTCTATTAACAAAAAGATCCTGAACGTTTATTCAAAGCCTTTTCACTCATTTTTCCTTTGTTGCTGCAAGACTTTGCTGCAGGTCATCATTGAGCCAGAAGTTATTGTATCTATTACGAAAAGGAGAAATAAGCTTTCGAATCAGCAGAAGATATAGGGCCATTGCAAAGCGAAATACAGCAAATTCTAGAAATCTAAAAACCAGAATCTTGGGGGAAGTGATGGGGGGGTTTGGTTGCCACCCAGACAGCTAGCCATACACCTGCATTGTCTCTGTCCAAGCAGGCCTGCTGTGTCCTATTCCACTCAGCCACTCGATGGGCCAACTGCAGAACCTTCCCTGGATCATGGATTTGGAGTGTGGAAATAGCAGCCGTCAGCTCGGAGCAGAAACTCTTCTGTACTCAGCAATGGCAGGTGGTGTCTGCTACTGGAACCTCACTTACCCAATGTCTTGGATCGAGAAGGTACTAAGGTTAAGGTGAGTGATGGCAGTTAGGGGATCAAAGGGGAAAGGGAGGGAAGGGATCTTGACAACAAGGGCTCAATGCATTTTATAGCTCAGCCATCAGGAAGATTGCTTTTGTCTTCTTCACAGCAATAATAAGCCCTTAGGGGCCATATGACACTGCCAAATGTTTTCTACTATTCTAACACAGGATGATTTTGCAAACAATTATGTTATAACCACGACTTAATGCACAAAAATAAACAGGTAATTAATGAGTGGCAATTTGACATATCCATCCAAAGATACAGAGTTACTATATTTTATATGCATGTTTATCCCCCAGTTGGCCCTCATATAGCAGTTCCTTTAAAATACAAGATAAATACATAGCTACTAAAAAGAATATATCACCATATTTGTCACTTCCACCAAATAAAAACCAAGAGAACTATGGATGCTGCAGATGGTGTTCTGAGGAAGGGTCACTGGACCCGAAAAGTTAACTCTGATTTCTGTCCACATGTGTTGCCAGACCTGCTGAGCTTTTCCAGCAATTTCTGTTTTTGAAACACAAACCTGTATGCAGCTACAGTGTTTTTAACTATCCTTTTCGTTTTTTTAAAAAAAAATTCCAACCGAATTGATAATACTTGCCATTTCTTCTCGCTAAAAAAAAATACATTGCTGTACTTGAGTAACCATTAGAAAGACCAGCATGTGAGACATCACTAGAAATTAATTCTTTCTAGGTTACCCAGGGCTGGAAAACTGTCACATTGTTCTAAACTTAATTTGTCTTGCTAGCCTTCAGTACTTTTTTAGATTAGATTAGATTAGATTAGATTACTTACAGTGTGGAAACAGGCCCTTCGGCCCAACAAGTCCACACCGCCCCGCCGAAGCGTAACCCACCCATACCCCTACATCTACATCTACCCCTTACCTAACACTACGGGCAATTTAGCATGGCCAATTCACCTGACCTGCACATCTTTGGACTGTGGGAGGAAACCCACGCAGACACGGGGAGAACGTGCAAACTCCACACAGTCAGTCGCCTGAGGCAGGAATTGAACCCGGGTCTCCGGCGCTGCGAGGCAGCAGTGCTAACCAACAGTGCTTCTCCAACAGTAACATATTTCAACATAGTGCTTAATTCTAATACATCTTAACATATATCCAGTCTAGTTTGTGGGCATAACCAGCTTAGTTGGCCAGTTAATCTTTTCAAAGATTAATTGTAGACCCCTTTCTTTTCGGAGGATCTGCTTTCTTCATTGATGGCCTGCTTAATAACAGTAATATTTCATTGGATACTGTGTCTGTGCTAATAAAACAATTGATTTCAACTATTTTAAAATAAGTTACCATTTATAAAATTTTATTGTATTATCATCCCCTTCCCTATCTGGAATGGATGGAATTCTCAAAAACCTTAACATGATTCTAATCCTTAGCATTCAGTGAGCCAAAGCAGCATTTTAGCCAGTTCCAAGGACGAGTCATATTGGACTTGAAATGTTTCTCTCTCCGCAGATGCTGTCAGACCTGCTGCATTTCTCCACCACATTCTCTTTGGACTTCAGATTTCCAGCATCTACCAGACTATACCTTTACTTTACAAAAAAAAACAAACAACTGCCGAGGCTGGATATCAGAAACAGAAACAGAAACTGCTGGAAAAAACTCAGCAGGTCTGACAGTATCTGTGGACAGAAAGCTGAGTTAACATTTCGGGTCCAGAGACCCTTCTTTAGAACTGATTACAGCTTAGAAAATATTAGCATCTGTGCTAAAGATAGAGTGGTGGTTGTCGTGGTGGTGGTGTAAACGGGAAGTGGAGATGGAGCAACAGTTGGACAGACAAAGGAAAGGGTAAAAGTCAGTATGAGGGAATCAATAGCTGCTCATGGGGATTACTGGTGTCTGACAATAGGCTATTTGTGGTAACAGCCCATGTCATGACAAGGCCTGGTGAGTGGGGTTTGGGGTGAGGACACGGGAGAAGGTGCTCTGGCCCTAAAATTATTCATCTTAGGCTGCAGTGTCTTCAAGAGGAAATTGAGATGCTGTACTTCCAGCTTGTGCTGACTTTCACTGGAGCACTGCAGCAAGCCAGAGACAGAGATATTAGTGAGGGAACACTGTGGTGTGTTGAAATGGCAGGCAACAGGAAGCTCAAGGTCATTTTTGTGGACAGAACGTAGGTGTTTTGCAAAGCTGTCGCCTAGTTTCACCCCACATAAGGAACGCAAAATTTCCACTCTTTTTTTTCCTTTCTCATGGTCATTACCTTTGATGTCACTCTTAGTGTTTGATAAGGTATTTATCAAAACTCACTTTCACAGCCACATCACGTTCCTCAGTGACTGCCTCTGGCTCAGTCTCACCCCACGTGGATTTTAACTGAAGTTTAATCCTTTCCATTTTGAATTCACCCAGAATCACAGGCGTCTCCGTGATGTATAATGTTCCTCTTCTTGCCGTATCCTGAGATCTATAATCAGTGCTATGCACTGCCATATACACACACACTCAACCTCTCGATCAGGACCACCTTACGCTGGCTCAGAGCTGTCCTGCCCCCGGTTCCACTTCATTATCTGGCTTGTTCAATGTTTCAACAAGAAACCTTTTCTCTTCCTTTCAGGCATTACAGATTGCAAATTGCAACTACTTACAGACCCCCACCCCACTGGAGTGTTTCATCCCTCCCCTTCCCTCTGACTCCACCTTTTCTGCTCCAAATACCCATCACTTGTCGGGTTTTTGCTAACCCTTCTAACCACCTGCTCTCTGATGCTGCACATTCTGCACTCAGCAAAGGCCTTAGTTCCATCCCTCCGCGCCCACCTCAAAGAATTTCGGGTACAATAATGACATTAAACTCTTCTGCTGTTAACTTCACCTCCGTGCCCATTTCTTTCAGCAGGAGTCTTTCCCCCCTCCCACAGACCCCTCCATTACTCTCCCCTCACCTGGACCCTCTTTTTACCCTTTTACCTGTTCATCAAGAACTGTTGACATAACACTAGTTGCCTTAATTTCTCTGCCTCCCTCTTCTAATCAAACTTATGTCCTTCTGAACTGACTGCATACTGTGCTCTCAGAACTAACCCTGAATTTGAACCAAACCTGTCGACAAGGGTAGTGGTGCTGTTGCTGACTGAAGAACTAATCTCTACACTGTGGAGGCTGAGTACCAACTCCCAGATACCTCCTCCTATCTCCCCCCCTGGACAATGACCCTATCATTAAACATCAGACTTTGTGTCCACAATGATCACTAATTTCATTTCATTTGGTGATCTCATCCCCATGTTCATCATCCCCCAACCCACACAGCCTGCTTCTACCTCTTGCCAAAATCCACAAACAGGATTGTTCAGGCAGACCTACTGTTTGTGCCAGCTCCTGTCCCACAGAACTCATCTGTCCCCAACTTAACTCAATTTTCTCTCCTTGTCCAGACCCTTCTCTCTTACATCTATGATTCTTCTGATGCTCAATGTTCGTTTCAGAATTTCCAGTTTGTGGGCTCCAGCTGTCTCTTCTTCACCATAGACATGTAATTCCTTTACACATCCATCTCCCATCAGGATAGTCTCAGGTTCTCCACATCTTCCTGGGAAAAAAAGGCCTGAACTATCCACCACCATTCTCGCGCTCGGTTTCTCGTAAAGACTCTATACCATTCTCCCAGTTTCACCATTGCAACTGTTGCAAAGATGCCTGCTTTGGAAGGGGGGCTCTGAAACGTCCACCTTCTTCCAATTGAGAAGTCTCTAGCACCGTGGTTGATAGGGCCCTCGACCGTGTCTGACCCATCTCCTATCCTTCAGCTCTCACCCCTTTTCTTCCTTTCCACAACACCAACAGGCACCACCTCACCAGCATCCACATCCAAAGGATCCTTAGCCACCATTTCTGCTACTTCCAGCAGGATTCCATCACCAGACAAATATTCTCTCACCTCTCTTGCAGCCTTCCACAGGGACCAATCCCTCTGGGACACCTTGGTCCACTCCTCCTCCACTCCCAACAAGTCCCCACAGCCTCATGGCACCTTCCCTTGCAATTGCAGAAGGTGAATCACTTGCCCATTTACTTTCTGTCTCCTCACCATCTAAGGCTCTCCTCACACCTTCCAGATCAAAGAGCGATTTATCAGCACTTCACTATCTAGTCTACTGTATTGGCTGTTCACAATGTTGACTGCTCTACATTGGTCAGACGACTTGCAGACTGGGTGACCACTTTGCAGAAAACCTACATTCTGTCTACAAAAAAAAAAGACCCTGACCTTCCTGTTGACTACCACTTCAATACACCACCACATTCCCTTGCCACCATCTCTGTCTCAGGCTTGCTGCAGTGTTCCAGTGAAGCTCAGCACAAGCTAGAAGAACAGCATCTCATTTTCTACTTGAAGATTCTGCAACCTTTAGGACGCAATACTGAGTTCAATAATTTTAGGGCAACCTCTCCCATTTCTTTACCTCAAACCCCATACACCAGGCCTTGTCATCACATTGGTTGCTTCCAAAATCAACCCATTCTCATCAACCTATTGATTCTTTTGTCTGCCCAAATGTTGTTCTCTCTCTCTCTCTCTCCCTGGGCACCATTTCCACCTCTTGTTTACTCCTTCCCCCACTCTGCTTTCAACATCGATGCCAACATTTTCCTAGCTACAATCAGTTCAGAAGAAAGGTCACTGGACCTGAAATGTTAACTCTGCTTTCACTCTACAGATGCTAAGTATTCCCAGCATTTTCTGTTTGTGTTAAACATTCATTTTAGCATTCTATCCTGGTCTATTCCACACACGGTCGACACATAGCCATTGTTAAGTGCTACACGACTGAAAGATCCTGCATGAGCACATGCATCACTGGGCTGAAAATTCTTGTGACCAATGTAACGCCCGCTCTTTGTTTCACATTCTCACCTTCTTTCTCTAAACCTGTTGTTTCCTGTTAAGTTGTTATAATATTTGGTAAAGTTCATAATATTTAAGTACTTTGAATTGTACTTGAAACATCAATTGTTGGGGTTTATTCTCTTCGTGTAAACCCCAAATTTGTTTGGTTTTTCAAAATGATCAAAAGTATTTGTCTTCATTTATCTTAGTCTCCTTTTGTACTGTTGCCTGCAACCCATATCTAGACAGACTGACTCGTGCATTAGCATTGTGTCCTCCATTTTCTGTTGTATCACAAGTTGGTCCCTCTGCTCCATGAACGCTGCTGCAAAGGAATGTTTTCCAATGAGTTATTTTAGTGTTTCTGACATTCACTTTAACTGTGCGAGTTAATCTGTAAATTTAACTGCTGTCAAAGCTAAATGTCTATCCATCCACAATCGTGTGGCTCATTTATATAACTTAAGTACTTGCACAGATTGGGGTATTTCCAATGGAAATTTCTGCGGTTTTGCTTTCAATCTACAGCATTCTATTATAGACTGTTCCATGTTAACTCTTCTAAATTGGCAAATTCTGACCACGCCTCAGAAGTAGTCAATAAGTCTTTTTTTGATAAATATTCATCACAAAAGCTAATAATTTGTCTAAATTTCATCTGTGTTTGCATCATTAAGCTTAAATTCTGAAAAAAAAGTCTCCTTATCCCATTTCTCTAAGGTAGCAGAAGTGCCGAATCCACAACTTGTTTCCTATCTGGCAAACAAGTAACGCAGGTACACATTACTTCAGCCATTTTTCTGCTCATAAGAAAACACGGTGAGTATCACATCCTAAAACTATGCGTTTTGCTTTCACCATTCCCTGCCACTAATGTTGCAGACTACAAGTTAAACCCATTTTAGACAGTCCAGGCATACACTTTCTCTTGAAGAGTTTTGTTTCATCCAATCACACACTATAAAACTTTTCTCCTGGCTGACTTTTCCTTATACTCCTTTTAATCCTCTTTTGGCAAAAGGCGAAGGCTAGACCAAGCCGAATTAAAAAGAAAACAAGCAGCTCTTTAGGATATCATTACAAAATAAAAACTAGGAGATAAAATTAAGGGGTGTTAGTGACAAAAATAATGCACATCCCCCTCACTCCCAAAACTAATGCTTGAAGAAAAAGCTTGAGGTGTGCTGGGGTGTATATATTTAATATAGTTAAGTAATAGTTCACAACTCTATTTGCTCTGTTAATTTTAATTCCTAGGTACTTCACAAAATATTAACGTAAGTAGATACAAACAGAGGGGTGATCATTACATCCTTTCTGGTTAGGGATGGTCACTGCCTGGTATTTGCATGGCACAAATGTTACTTTCACTTATCAGCTCAAGCCTGGATGCTGTCTACATCTTGTTGCATATTGGCATGCATCAGAATCTGAGTTGTCGTGAATGGTACTGACCGTTATGTAATCATCAACGAGCACCTCCACTTCTGACTCTTTGGCAGAAGGAAAGTCATTTGAGAAGTGGCTAAATATAGTTGGGCCCAAACCACTATCCAGCAGAATTCTGACTGTAATGTCCATGGGTTCAATGATGGACCTTCAATAATCATATATTATGCTCCATTTTGATTCCACCCAGTACAGAGTTTTCTCCCTGAAGCCCACTGACTCCAGTTTTTCTTGGCCTCCTTGATGCCATATGCCTTGACGTCAAGGGCTGTCACTCTCACCTCCTTGCCAGAGTTCAGATCTTATGTCCATTTTTGGACCTAGACTGTAACAAGGTTAGGAACTGAGTGGCTGGAGCAGAGCTCAAACTGAGCATCACTGAGCAGGTTATTCTTCTGCAAATGCTACTTGACTGCACTGTCAAAGACCCTTTCCATCACTTTATTGATAGTCGCGAGTAGACTGATGGGTGTATCCTGCCAGTGGGGTGGGTCTCACTTACAGATGATGATGTCTGGGATACTGTTATAATCATGGGCACTTACCTTAGGCACAATGCCAGGCTGTTGCATGGCTAGTCTGTGGGACAGCTCTCAGAATTTTGGCATAAGCTCTCAAATGTTGATGAAGAGGAATTTATAGGGTTTGCTGTTGTGATTTCTGATGCTAACTTGATGCCAAATGTCTGTCTGGTTTCATTTATTCTTTCATTTTGGCCTAGTAGAAATTTGATCGAACTCAGTGGTTTCCTGGGCCATTTCAGAGAATAGTAAAAAGTAAACGCATTGTTATACGTCTGGAATCAGTTGTAAGCTAGACTGGGTAAGGATTGCAGATTTCCTTCCCTAAAAGACATAAGTAAACCAGATGGACTTTTATGACAATTGACAATGATTTCCATTAGGCTAGCTTTTAATTCCAGATTTTATTGAAATCAAATTTCACTCATTTGCCAGAGTGCGATGCAAACCCATTGCCCATAGAACACTAATGGATTATTAGTCCAGCAACACTAACATTATGACACTTCTTCTCACATTAAGAACCTATACTGTATTCACAGCAACAAATGCAAATACCTACTGTTATCAGGGCAAAGCTAAAAGTGCACTTACATCATTGTAATGAGGTACTAAAGGTACCATTAAAAGATAACATGGTACATTTTGCACTTAACTAGTTGCTTAAAAAAAAGGCAAAATGAGGAAGGATTGCAATACTTGATGAAAAATTAGTTGTAAGCTGTTTATAGAGTAATTACTGCACAAATAAAACAACATAAAAATTAAGTTTACTCAGAGATCAACACTCTTTCATGCTCCAGACCCACTTTAGCCAAAAAAGAAGACAATGCATCAAAATATTTTATTCAATGCTGAACAACAATTAAAATCTATATAATCTCATGACTAACGAACAGAACCACAACCTCAGTGATATGATTCAATAAAGGAGAAACAATAGTTAACTTAGCTGCTCTGTATTTTCATTTGTGACCAAAATTAAACAGCCTGTCGCAAATCAATGGTTTAATGGGCAAGAGGAATTAAGAATTTGCATTATAGAGCAATTTTCACAACATCGAGATGTCTCAAAGCACTTAATGTCCAATGAACTACTTTCTGAAGTGCTGTCACAGTAGTAGTGGTCGAGAGAATGTAGTGAGCACTCTGATGAACCTGTCAGTTCAATTTGGTTGGCTATTACTCTGCCACAGCTGAAGGGATTTTATCACCAGGGATGTTCGTTAGCAAGCCTCAAAGTGGTCTTTATATCATGATTTCTCACTTCTGAAGGTTAACTCTGTTCTGCATGATTCATCTCAAGAGTTGAAGATATAACTGATCCCTACATCTCAAATGTCAATGTGATCTTTACTTCCAAGCTTAGAGAATTGTCCAGGCACACAGCCTTAACAAAGAGAAAGTTTAATTTTTTTCTCATTTATAACTAGTGAGTTGGAACATAAAGGGAACAAAATTTTACTCCAGGTCTACAGTTGGACAATCTGCATGTTATAAATGCAGCACAATTTCCCAAATGTAACAAGGGTTAGATTTGGGGATTACTTATCCTCGAAGTGTTTGGTTTGGAATATAGAAGGGAAAAGATAGTTGGATTAAGGTTATTAGGGATGGATAGAAACTTTTCCTGCGGTGGGAATAGAGAATAAGGACATGTAGCCTTAAAATCAAACTTTAGAGGGGACTTAATAAACACTTCCTCCTGCAACGAGTGGTAGAAGTGTACAACTGTCTTCACAGAAAGCATAGGTAAATTTTAGTCTAGGAATTTAAAATTCTTTAATGATTTAAAATCTTAGATAAATTGATTTTTACCAGTCAAGAGTGTAAAAGGTTATGGAAACAAAGCAGGAAATGCAGTTTAGATACAGATCAGCCATGATCTAACTGAATGGCCAAACAGTCTTGGGATTCCTAGCTTTGAGCAACCATGACAGTTAAGGTGAAGAACTTTACAAATTAATTTCTCACTCATTTCATTGAAGTATGTCCAAACTGATTTTGTTTTCCAAAGAACAGAATATTTTAATGCTCTTGACCTGTGTATGTGTCAAGGCAGCAACTGCCAGGAAAAAGATGGCAGATTGTGAAGAGGCCTAAATTTGGTTTGAAAGGCTTTCATTTGTGGCTTTCTTCAGATTTTCAAATCTCTGCAACTGGAGGGTCATTGCTGATATTGAAGGGTGATAAATATAGGACAGATGTCATAGGTAGGTTCTTTACTTAAAGAGTAGTAAGGGCAGAACGCCCTGCCTACAAAAGTAGTAGACTTGCCAAATTTTAAATGGTCATTAAATAAGGCAAGGAACAGGGAGAGATATCAGCTGAACACATGGCTGCAAGGATGGTGCAGGAGGGAGGGTTTTAAGTGCTTGGATAATTGGGGCTCATTCTGGGGAAGGAGGGACCTGTACAAACATGATGGTCTTCACTTCAACCAGAGGGTTACTAATATCCTGGGTGAGAAATTTGCTGGTACTATTCGGGTGGGTTTAAATTAGCTCAGCAGTGGGATAGGAACCTGAGGGGTAGTTGCAGTGCACAGGAGGATGAGAATAGGAAGGACAGGGACAGGATTTCAGAGTCACAGGAATGTGTTGGCAGACAGCAAACTGGTTTGAGGTGTGTCTACTTCAACGCCAGAAGTATCCGAAATAAGGTAGGTGAGCTTGCAGCATGGATAGGTGTTGTGGCCATTTCGGAGACATGGATAGAGCAGGGAGAGGAATGGATGTTGCAGGTTCCAGGGTTTAGATCTTTCAGTAAAAACAGGCAAGATGGTAAAAGAAGGCGAGGTGTGGCCTTGTTAGTCAAGGATAGTATAACAGTGGCTGAGAGAACTTTTGATGAGGACTTGTCTACTGAGGCAGTGTGGGCTGAGGTTAGAAACAGGAGAGGAGAGGTCACACTGCTGGGAGTTTTTTTTTATAGATCTCCGCAGAGTTCCAGGGAGGTGGAAGAGAGGATTGGCAAAACTATTCTGGGTAGGAGTAAAAGGAACAGGGTGGTCATTATGGGGGACTTTAACTTCCCCAACATTGACTGGAAATGCTATAACTCTAGTACGTTGGATGGATCAGTTTTTGTACCATGTGTATAGGAGGGTTTCCTGACAGTATGTAGAATGTCCGACAAGAGGGGAGACCACACTGGATCTGGTGCTTGGTAATGAACCAGGCCAGGTGTTTGATTTAGTTGTAGGTGAGCAGCTTGGAGAGAGTGACCATAATTCAGTTAGGTTTAGTTTAACCATGGAAAAGCATAGGTACATGCCACAGGTCAAGAGTTATCGATGAGGCAAGAGCAATTATAATGCGATTAGGCAAGAAATAGGATGCATAGAATGGGGTAGCAAAATGCAGGGGATGCAGACAATTGAAATGTGAAGCTGGTTTAAGGAACAGATATTACGTGTCCTTGATAGATATGTCCCTGTCAGGCAGGGAGGAAGTGATAAGGTAAGGGAACCGTGGTTTACTACAGAAATTGCATCTCTTGTTAAGCAGAAGGAGGCGGCTTATGTATTGATGAGGCAGGATGGTTCAGATGAGGCGATGGAGAGTTACAGATCAGCTAGGAAGGATTTAAAGAGAGTTACGAAGAGCAAAGAGAGGACATGAGCAGTCTTTAGTAAATAGTATAAAGGAGAACCCTAAAGCTTTCTATAGGTATGTGAGGAATAAAAGGATGACTAGGGTAGGAATAGGGCCAGTCAAAGACAGAAGTGAGAAGCTGAGTGTGGACCCCGTGGAGATCAGAGAGGTGCTAAACGAACATTTCTCATTGGTTTTCACTCAGGAAAAGGAGAATATTGTAGAGGAGAAGAAAGAGGTACAGGTATTAGACTAGAAAGGATCGAGGTTAGTTACGAACAAGTGTCATCAATTCTAGAAGGAATGAAAGTAGACAAGTCCCCTGGGCCAGATGGGACTTATCCAAGGATTCTCTGGGAAGCTAGGGAGGAGATAGCAGAGCCTTTGGCTTTGATATTTGAGTTGTCATTGTCTACAGGTTTAGTACCAGAGGACTGGAGGATTGCAAATGTTGTGCCCTTGTTCAAAAAGGGCAGTAGAGATGACCCAGGTAATTAAAGACCAGTGAGCTTACTTCTGTTATAGGAAAGGTTTTGGAAAGGATTATAAGAGATAAGATTTATAATAATCTAGCAAGCAACAATTTGATTTCAGATAGTCAACATGGTTTCGTTAAGGGCAGGTGGTGTCTTACAAACTTCATTGAGTTTTTTGAGAAGGTGACCAAGCATGTAGATGAGGGTAGGACAGTTGACATGGTATACATGGACGTTAGTAAAGCCCTTGATAAGGTTCTACATGGTCGGCTGTTGGAGAAAATGCACAGACATAGAATTGAGGGTGATTTAGCAGTCTGGATTAGAAACTGGCTTTCTGAAAGAAGGCAGCAAGTGGTGGTTGATGGAAAATATTCAGCCTGGAGTCCGGTTACTAATGGTGTGCCACAAGGATCTGTTTTGGAACCACTGCTGTTTGTCATTTTTATAAATGACTTTGAAGCAGGCATAGGTGGATGGATTAATAAATTTGCAGACAACACTAAAGTCGGTGGAGTCGTGGACAGTTTGGAAGAATGTTACAGGTTGCAGGGGGACTTGCATAAATTGCAGAATTGCGCTGAGAGGTGGCAAATGGAGTTCAATGCAGCCAAATGTGAGGTGATGCACTTTGGGAAGAATAACAGGAAGGCAGAGTACTGGATCAATGGAAAAATTCTTGATAATGTGGATGTGCAGAGGGATCTTCGAGTCCATGTACATAGATCCCTGAAAGTTGCCACCCAGGTTAATAGTGCTGTTTAGAAGGCATAATGTGTGTTAGGTTTCATTCGTAGAGGGATTGAGTTCCGGAGCCGTAATATAATGCTGCAACTATACAAAACGCTAATGCAGCCACACTTGTAATATTTTGTACAGTTCTGGTCCCCATATTTCGGGAAGGATGTGGAAACATTGGAAAAGGTACAGAGGAGATTTACCAGGATGTTGCCTGGTCTGGATGGAAGGTCTTATGAGAAAAGACTGGGAGACTTGGGTCTGTTGAGAGAAAGAAGAAGGCTAAGAGAGGATTTGATAGAGACATACAAGATGATCAGAGAATTAGATAGGGTAGACAGTGAAAGTCTTTTTCCTAGATGTTGATATCAGTTTATACGAGGGTGCATAACTACAAATTGAGGTGTGATAGATTTAAACAGATATCACAGGCAGGTTATTTAAGCAGAGAGTGATAAGGGCGTGGAATGTCCTACCTGCTAATGCAGTCAACTCAACCACATTAGGGAGATTCAAACAATCCTTAGATAAGCACATGGATGATGATGGGATAGTGTGGGGGAAGAGCTGAGAATAATTCACAGGTTGGCACATCGAGGGCCGAAGGGCCCGTTCTATGCTGTATTGTTCTATGTTCTATAAACATATGGGTGATAAATGAATAGTGTAGGTTAGATGGGGTCAGATTGATTTCGTGGGTCGGTGCAACATCGAGGGCTGAAGGGCCTGTTCTGCGCTGTAATGTTCTATGTTCTAATAATAACTTCTGGCTGTATGATGATTGGCACATGTTGCCCACTTTAAAAGGAGACAAAAAAAAAAAGGAGCAATTACCCAGGCTGGAATTAGATATTTTAAAATGACATCACAACAGGAACTAAATCAAAAAGGTGATTTTCAGGATATGTAGTTTGCTCCACTGAACAAATAAACATGCAAATGTGATGGTTAGAAAGTTGCTGCTTGTATAATGAACAAATACAGGTTATTTCTGTTTATTTTTCCATCATTGCTAATAAAATGGCCAATCAACCTGAATCACTGATTCCATCATGCCTACAGAGGCTCAATGTGAATCTTGATATGGATTTGCTTATACAGAAGATAATGCATCCACTTTCAATCTCACAAAACACAACAATGTAAAAGAGTTCAGCACCAGTTTGGTGTTAGGAAGACTTGGACAATATTGTTTCTGATATCATGGAATGAATTTAATAAAGTTACACTATCTAGAAATCTATACCGGTAACTCTACATGAAAAAAAACAAGCATTTCAATACAGATTTCTTTAAACCATACGAAACATGATCCTGAAGAAAATGCATTCTCCCTAAATTGACTAGAATAGCACCTGAAAGTTGCACAGTTTCCAGTCACTGCTTCCTCCCCATTATATAAGATTCAAGTTTCCCTATCATCCAGTAACAGTTTTGACAGCAGCAAATATTGCCCAGAAGGTTTTACAATGACTAATTAAATTTTTAAATAGAAATGCTGAATGCTTTGAGGAAATCCCTTCATGTAAACGTAATCATGTGCCAATGGGTACATTATATCTGGAGGGTTTTATTTCAGGAAAACCTCGAAGCAAACAATTGCACATGTGACTCTATTGGAATTTCCACTCAGCAGCATTAATTTGCACAATACTAGCAGATAGAACCTGCAACGTAACCCAAAAAGGGAATCAAATTCTTTTGCGCCTCATTAATAGGGAGCACTGACTGCCTTGTTTTAATAGAAACTTTAACTTGATTGAGAAATGGGATAAGAAAAATCAGGTTGCACCCAGACAAAGGGTGAAAGTGGATGGGAACAAAAGAAACTTAGTCAAGTATATTTAGCCATGCAAGGAGATTACTGACGAGGAAAAAAGCCTGTCTCCTCCCCCAAATAAGTGAAACCAACATGCAAGAGTGAGGGCGCATCAGCAAGCAAGTTGGGTCAATATCTCCCAGCCAGGTTGAGGTAGACAGTCAGCATCTGGGTTTGAGGCGAAAGTTCTGGCATTGACTCAACCTGCATCTGAAACTGGAGGACTGTGGCTGCAGTGGAATTTGCAGTAGGTCTCATTAATACCAACAGATTGAATCTGATGGGCTGCTACAGGCATCTCTTCCATTTGAAGAAAACAAGTATCATGATTCTTGCCTCTCCACCAAAGCCAAAAACAGCAACAGCAGTTCTAAGCATGAAGGGGATGGTGGATGGTATCCTGAATATTGTGGAGCATAGGGATCTCACCTGTTCCACAGCAACATC
This sequence comes from Chiloscyllium punctatum, assembly GCF_047496795.1. Lineage (NCBI taxonomy): Eukaryota > Metazoa > Chordata > Chondrichthyes > Orectolobiformes > Hemiscylliidae > Chiloscyllium > Chiloscyllium punctatum. Next base: position 95,801,960 of record NC_092751.1, read on the forward strand.
CTTTTAAAAATGGGTTTTTAAAAAAATTAGCTGAAGGATTTAATGTGAAGTAAGTTTAACCTCAGCTTCGCTCTCCAATTTTTGCAATTATTCCTAAAATTAGTACCAGAGTCCCTCAATTACATCTGTAAGGAACTCAATACCTTTTTAATGCAGTTACCAGGGGGTTCTGAAAAATGAACTAGCCCAATACCAAATTTATCAGGTGTTGTTTGGAATCAAACACTGGCCACCAAAAACTAGCTTTATGCAATCTTTTTTCTCCCACAGATGTTTATAATGTGGCCTAATTTATCACTATCACTGTAAAGGAAACTCTGTAACAGTAACAGTTAAATGGGGTGCTCCTGACAACTTTTCAATGGGTGAGTAATCTGAGTTTTTGCTTGAGAGGAGAGTTGTACGGTTAAAATCGCTATCACTGCCCTCGCTAGTTTTAGCTACCAGATAAACAAGAGATTTTGATTCTAACACAATCTAGCAGTCTCAGGAAATTGCTATTTTAAGTATCAAAATGCATTCTGATAATGTACCTTGAGACTGTTAATATTATCAGAATGTTTGGTTGCATGGTGACAAATTACAAAGCTCATAGTTGCTGAAGCTATGATATAGGAGTCCAATAGTGGTCCTGTAGACACAACAGCTTTTGAATTCACTTTGTTTAGTTTTGATTATATTGCCCCAATTCATTACTGAATGATTTTGTAAGGCTAATGTTCTTACTTTAAATCTCTGCTGAGTTAATTGTGCCTCTTAATGACGTTATAAATAGATATTAAATACAGATATTAAAGCTACTGAAGTACATTTTGTAAATTAAATCGATTTTAATCTTTACCATCTGACAACTGCAACTTTTCATTACCACATCATTCTACTTTTCAAACAACCTTTGATTGTACTAATAGAAATCTTTCAAATGCATGATGTGCCAAGTCCATTTTATGCTCACTGCTAGATACAGCACACTAGATACAATCTATGCATAAACAAGGTATGTATTCTATATATTTGGCAGAGAAAATAAAAGCATAACAAAGCATTACATTTAAGCCACCAAAATTCTGAATTTTCACTGCTACCTAGGGTATAAGTTTCTGAATCACATACCCTGCAATCTCCAGAGTTCACATGACAAAAAAAATGACCAAAAGAAATATAACCTACCCCGACTATTCTGTGTTACCATTCTCCGTCTGTAGCTTACCACCTAATACAATGCAGCACTAATATAGTTAAAATACTTTGCATGAATAAAGCTCCAGAAATCTGGAGATGCTGCTCTCAAAATATGTGCAAAAAGCAACTCGAGCATTTTAAATCTCCTTTCTAAAGGAGATTACCGAATTTCCAAACATAATTATTTCTGTTTTCATTGTGTCAATAGATATGAAAGAAAAATCTTTGTAAACAATGACACTGGAGCAGGAAACAATGATAGGCTTTCAAACTAATCTACCTGGCATTCAATCAAAATATCACCAAATGTCACCTTTAAACAACTAAAGCCTAAAACGAGTCATGCTGAGGCACTATCACAGTAAGAAACCGCAATAAAATTTCAACACAAGAGTCCTGTACAGTAATCAAGGCTGATGCTTCAAATATTGCTCTGAGAGATGGTGTTGGATATTTGGAAGTCTATGCATTAAGTCATAAACAAAGGCTTCAAGCATGCCCTGCTTAGGTGGATGGAAAATTTCTGACCATACGATTTGAAGAAAATGAGCCAACATTGTTCCCTCAAATATTCACTTCTAGAAAAAGATGAATTGGTCATCTGCTGCTTATTGGAACTTACTGCACATAAATTGACCGTTGTAAGTGAATTTCACCTGAATAGCATCATGTTCATGTCGTCAGGAAGTCCTAACGTACTTCATTGACTATGAGTTGCCTTTATGGAATGCAGTCGTTTCTGTCATCTAAGTGAATTCCACTTACATGACAAAAACGACTGCATTCCAAAAAAGCAGCTCATAATCAATGAAGCACTTTAGGACTTCCTGAGGATATGAGTCTATTCAGGTGAAATGCAGATGGATAAGCACATGGATGATGATGGGATAGTGTCGGGGGAATGAGCTGAGAATAGTTCACTGGTCAGTGCAACATTGAGGGCTGAAGGGCCTGTTTGCACTTTATTGTTCTATGTTCTATGAAATTATTAAACTCATGGCTGTGAGAGATGAGAACTCGCTATGCAGTGAAGGTCTTTGCACAGAGCAAGAATCTCCGTCACAACTCATTACAATTCATGAGTAGATTTGCTGTCAGACCTTTGCTCCAATAGGAATACACAGGGTACTACAGAAAAACTACTTGGTAATCTTCTGAGAAAAGGCTCTTGCATTAAAAAGGTACAGCTTATAAGATGAAAGCAACTAAATACAAATCATATTGGTTCGATGAACGTTATTACTGAGACTGAGGGAGACCAAGATGTTAAGTCTTACTCCCTTGACATCCAAAGTTGTTCCCCTGCACAAGTCCATGTGATATCATCACATTTGATGGAGCTTAATGCACTCCTTATCATTAACCTTACAAACTCTTAAATCCTTATACAGCAACTAACCCCATGTTTCTTTCTCCATTACTGACATTACACCTTGATATATACAATTAAATTTTCCTCTGTCCCATCACTATGAGGTAAGTCCTGATAAACCGCAGGGTCTTTTATCTCTTGGATTTCTTTTTCTCAGGACACATTTCCTTCAGGGATATGCAAGTGATTCGTTATATCCAGAGGGTCTGTAATTTTATATTCTTTGTACACATAGGACAGATTTTCTATCAAAATAGTTACTTTCTTTTTTGCAGTATCTTACATGTCCAATGGGCAATATCCTTGTTTCTGAGCCAGGAAATTTCATTTTGACAAAATAAAAACTGAAAGAACAGCAAGTGCTGTAAACCAGAAACAAAAACAGAAATTGCTGGAAAAGCTCAGTAGGTCTGGTAGCATCTGCGGAGTGAAATCGAGTGACCTGAAACATTAACTCTGATTTCTCTCCACAGATGCCGCCAGACCTGCTGAGCTTTTAAAGCAATTTCCATTTTGGTTTGACTGTGTCCTGAATCTGTGGACATTACCTGTCCCATTTCAGTGGTGACTTTCATTGCATTGTATTCAACATTATCCTCAATCTGCATGAGATTTTTACACTTGCTCTACATTGAAGGGTTTAGATCCTTCGACTTGTCCATTAGTTTGAATGCTTCCATCTGCCCACAGTGATTGCTTCACTGAAATTAACATGTTCACTTCTTCAGTCATGCACCATCAGGACTGCTTCTTGCTCAGCATTATCTGAGTTACTGGAACTTGATGATTGTACCTGTGAAAATGCTACAATAAATATTCTAGTTGAACGTGTGATTTCTCTCTGTACCTGACATCAAGCTCAAGTGTATCATCACTGTCTCTTCACCAAGCTGTAATGTAATCTGAGTTAGAGCAATTGAGAATTCAGCCATGAATTCATGTGAGGTAAATCACTTGTTTGCTATCTCATCTGTTACATTTCCCTACAAACTTTGCTGATTTTTCAAATGTGAATCATCATCACTATTTAGGGGAGTGGAAAACATTTGTACCAACCTTGTGTAGTCACAGGTTTTCATCTTACTGACAGTATAAAACAATTTTTTTTTAAACCAACATAACTAATTGCAACGAAATTGATCTTCAGTTTAGATTTCACCATCAGCCTAGGAAACCCTATGAAAACTTCTATAAGTTGTCCCTTGACCTGTTGTTCAGTAATCTCAATTTCTTTGTTCCATTGTTCTGAGTGGTTTGCCCAGTTATTCTATAACTGGCTGTTCCTTGAACAGTGATTTTTGATTTCAACTGATTTGACTCCTTCCTCTGTTACATTGGAAAATCACTTTAGGTCAATTATCTCCCAATCTTGATCCGTTTACAAGCAGGCACAATATCTCCTTACCTACTCTATTGAGACTTCTCATGATTTTGAAAACTTCTATAAAACTTGCTCTTAGCCACCTTCTCTCTATGGAGAATAGTCTCAATCTCAGTCTATCCTCACATCCTCCCCTAGAAAAACATCCAGCAGCTGCTCTGTCCAATTCAGGAATCAGTAAAGGAACATACCATACTGGAGTCACATCTATGTCAAAAAGTGTGGTGCTGGAAAAGCACAGCCGGTCAGGCAGCATCCGAGGAGCAAGACAGTCAACATTTCAAGCATAAGCTCTTCAAATGCTGACTCACCTGTTCCTCAGATGCTGCTTGACCAGCTGTGCTTTGCCAGCACCACACTTTTTGACTCTGATCTCCAGCATCTGCAGTCCTTATTTTCGCTTGGAGTCACATCTATGTCCACAAAAATGCCTGCTTGCTCCTGTAACTGATGAATCCCCCTATTATTACTGCTCAGCCTTTCTTCTTCCTCTCCTCCTGGAAGACCAAGCCACTCATGGTACTAGCAACTTATCACTGACTGCACTCCCTCATCAGATTCCAAAACAGAAATACATTTTGCGAGTGCAATCTGAGAGGATTTCTGCATTAGCTACCTGTTTCTCTTAGACAGCCTCTAACCCGTACCCCCTCTGCCCCCACGCTATCCCTGTAACTCCACATTTCCCATGGCTAAACCCCCTAGCCTGCATATCCCTTGACACTACTTAACAATTTAGCATGGCCAATCCCCCTAACGTGCACATCTTTAGATTGTGGAAGGAAACTGAAACACCCAGGGGAAACACACACAGGCACAGGGAATGTGTGCAAACTCCACACATACAGTCACCCAAGGGTGGAATCAAATCAGGGTCCCTGACACTGTGAGGTGCTGTGCTAACCAATTTCCTGGTACTACAATTTTAAAAGATATTGGTTTAATAGTGGTATCGTGTGAATCTATGTTTAAGGAAATCTCAGTTACTCTCCAGGAGATATGACTTTAGCAATGGAGATATTTGATAGATGGACCAAACAGGGAGTATAGGAATAAAAACAAGGTTATTCAAAAGTGATCCTTACTCTCCATTAAAAGTGCTGCAATCCATTGTGAACTCTCATCTCTATTAGCCAGGATCTTACAGAAGGTGTGAGCCATCTCCAGATGAAATGAAACTTCAATTCACAAAATGAAATGCATATGTGAGGGGCATCTGTACATCTCAGTGTGAAAGAAGACAAAATGGCTCTCAGCTACTGGGCCTCCACTTGAACACTAAATGAAGGGTTGGGGTAAAATTCTGCTACATGTGTCAGTTCTTTTCAACTCTCTCTCTCATACATATTCTATAATCTCGACTCAAAGAATCCAAAGAATGATGTGCAGCGCATAGATGCTTGGTAGCACCATGATAACAACTGTATATATGTGTAAGAACTGTATTGTACATCTCTTTCTACGTGGGTTCTATCATAACTCTTCTGGCACAATTACTCTGCACGTTCTCACTGCTCCAGTTTCACTCGTTTGAAATTAATGATACCAGATGTTCCAATTCAAACGAGTTTATTCACAAAGTAACATACCTCATTACCAAAACTTGGGTTTGAATTAAAATTGGAATTTCAGAAAGTCAACACAATATCTATGAAAAATAAGAAAATAAACTCAGTGATGGACCAACGAGGTTAGGTTTTAATTCTGTTTAACATTATGTCCGATTTTTGATTAATAATCCAACTTGCTTCCAGTTCATTTGCCCAAGAGATTGAGGTCTTCAGCAACCTCTTTCCACCAGGAATCAGCAATTCTTTTTATTTTATTATCCCAGTGGGCATATATTTAAAGCCATCCACTTTGCTTATTGATTGACACTGCTGTGGTTAAAGGCAACTACACTAAGAACAGATGTCTCAGGGCTCAGATTACGGGAAATAAATTACACAGAAAACCCACTATTTCTCACCTCAAGCCAGGAAATGAACTTGCATTTAAGTTGCATCTTTCACCACTTCAGAACACCACAATTCACCTCTTGACCAACTGAGTAGTGTCATGTAAGAAACTGTAAGAAACTGTAAATTTCTTTACTGTAACCAAGGATCCTCCTTGTATGTTTGGTTCTGTAAGACAACTGCACAATTATTCTCCTGCCATACCCATTTTTCATACAGCCAGTGCAAATTCATACCAAACTATGTGTAGTGAAATTCCCTCAAGTAAATACTGGTTTAACATCAAGACTTGGGGGAGAGGATGGTAGCACATGATGATAATCAGTGAGACCAGTACTCTGGGGCAGCTCAGGCTCTTTAGCCAAGTCATCAATCTAGATGGTCAGCATCCAAAAGAGCCAATCTGGAACGTAGAACTGGCTATTGGAATGCAAGGAAAGGTAATGACTCTGGTGCCTCACCTCTTCGATAGATAGCTTTTACCACCTATCTTCCTTCCAACAACGTGTGGCCTTGTGACAGGTCCTCCCTGACCCACACCTCACTTGCTCTTGATGGTGTATGGCCAAGGACCAGGTCCTTCAAGACCAGATCTCCTCCCTTTTGATTAAGACCGTGACATTACCACTTAGTGAGATAATGTGAGTGTGCGAACCTCAAGAATGGAAGCTTGCCAAATATAAACTACGAAGACTTGCGGTGTGAAGAGACACACAACATTCACTCCTCATTCTCTAAAAAGCTTCACAGACTGGGACAGGAGATAAAAGAAATTCAGGCTGAAAGACAACCCACTTCCCAACACGTACTTTCATATGAACTCTGTCAATGTTAGCTTTCTGTGTATGCCACCAAAAGCCAAGACAGGTTGGTATCAACTGATCTGAATTCTTTAGCTTAGTTCCTGTCCCTTCCCCCGTGACCAGTATTTGGGGTCTAGTCTGTATGTCTGCGCCTTAATGCACAAAATGTTTCATTAGTTAATTCGACTGTTTGACAGTTTTCAATGGCCATATTTATTCATCACTCTTTAAAACAATTCTCAACAGATTGATTTTTCTTTGTTAGCAAGTATTTTTCGTACCATAATTTTTGTTTCTGATATTCGTATTCAATGTTATGCCAAACCAGATCTCAGGCAGCTGCTCCTGACTTTCTTATTAAAGGGGGAAAGACAGACTGACAAGAAGTCTGACTGCTTCTGGAGAGCTCAAACAGAATGGGAAATTCTGGGAATGCTCAGCACTTCTAGCAGCATCTGTGCAGAGAGAAGTAGAGGTTACTGACCTTTATTAAGAATAATCGTATGTCATTGACATGAAGTATTGATTCTGTTTCTCTTTCCATTGTTGCCGCTTTGCCTGCTGAGAATTTTCTGTATATAATTCTGAGTTTCAGCATTTGCCATATTATACCACCATTATATTGCACTACTATACCACCACGTTGTGTGTGCACTATTATACCACCATGTTGTGTGTGCTGCTATTTTCAATTTAAAATGAGAAAATATTTATCACTAAATGCATAATGGGATTTTTCTTATCACAAAGTCCAACACTTTTGGACGTTGCTGTCAAAATATTGCATAAGGTCAAGTTCAATGAAGCAGAGCTGGTTGTATAACATGACAATGAGGTGAAGGCAGCTTCAATGAGGCATTCAAGAGGCCATTGGAAAATTATCAGGATAGGAATAGTGTGCGGGAATATGGGGAAAAACAGGAGGTTACTACTACTGGTACTGGCACAATGGGCCAAATGGCCTCCTTCTGCATGATAATAATTCTGTGAATGGCCAAGTTGTATGTTATTGTCTAATAAAACAGGGTTGTAAGGTGTAAAATACTGAAGTCTCAGCCTTTGGTGGACTTTGCAAATGTAAGAATACATTTACAAAAGGCAAAATGATTTGCTAAACCTAAATAAAAATGTTTGACCCAACTGTGACTATGGTTGCCAATTCTGGGCACCCAAAGGAAGTGAGGGGTGGGTAGAAGAAGGGTACAGGACAGAATTAGAGGCCAGAAACAGGGCCCAGATTTATTTCCCTTACCCTGGACAAGACTACACAAACTCAGGGTGGTATAGAATCGCCTCTATCAGAGAAAGGGGAACTTTATCTCCAATCTATGCTGATTTTGAATCAAGTTGCAGAGGATAAAAGACCAGATAGTAACCAGTTACCTAACAAAAGTTTTATGGGTTTTTATCTCATGCCATGATATTTTTATACACTTTTAATGAATAAATTCTAAAATTAGCAGAATTTTAATCAAATAACAAAAGCATACAGGTACACTACACTATGATACAATGACAGACACTAATGGATCTTCAAGTGTACTCTTGGACAGTTGAATAAAAATAAGTTATTCAATGTTTTGATTCCCTGAATAAATTGAAAAACTGAAAAATATGTTCTTGTTATACCTTGTCACATGCATACCAAGTAGATCCCATCACTTGAGTTGCTTAGTTGGACAGACAAGAAACAGTTGTGAGTATGTTACCTATTTACATACTTGTAGGATATGGTAAGAATGAGATCCATAATTAGACAGAGAAATGCACGGACTGAGCTCGCTCTTTGTTTCCAAAAAGCTGCTAACACAGGTTCTCTCTATGAAGCTACTTACTCAGTGTGAAACAAGGATGTGACACCATATGGGCAAAGTGAGTACAGCTGTGTATTCGGTGTCGTGTGTGATTACTCAACCTTCGTGTAAATCATGCCATAAAATGACGACATGCAAAACTGGAAGCTCACCTTTATGCTATCCAATTTATCTGGGCAATATTGATCATTCGCGGTCCCTTGCAGACGAGGATGACTCTCTTCTACTCTCAATTGAGTCTACAGGTGGCTGTATAGACTGATAGGCTTCCACAGACTCTGTTATACTTGGAGCAGAAGGTGGTCGCGGATGGGGTGTTGGTGTGGCAGCATGAACCTTTCACTGCTTTCGCCTGGCTTCCATTTTCCCCAATGGCAAATCTCAAGATACTCAACGCTTTCGTGGATGCTCCTCCTCCACTTTGAATAATCTAGGGCCAGTGATTCCTAGGTATCTGTGGGAATGCCACACTTCACCAGTGAGGCCTTGAGGGTGTCCCTGAAGTGCTTCCTCTGTCCACCTGGGGCTTGCCTGCCATTTCGAAGCCAGGAGTAGAGCATTTGCCTGGGGAGTCTTGTGTCAGTCGTGTGGATGACGTGCCCAGCCCTTGTATCCGATCAAGAGGAGTCAGTGCTTGGACACTGAGGATGTTGACCTGATTGGGGACACTGGTGTTGGTACGACTTTCTTTCCAGTGGATTCGCAGGATCTTGCGCAGGCAGCTTTGATGTTGCTGCTCCAGCACCTAGAGGTGTCTGCTATGGACAGTCGACATCTCAGAGCCATATAGGATGATGTAAACCACCAAGCTCTGTAAACCATGGTCTTGTCTGATGTTGTCCCCTTTTCCTCAGGCTGCACTAGCACACTGGAGGCAGTGCTGGATCTCTTCATCAATAGCTGCTTTGGCTGACAGAACGCCTCTGAGCTATTGGAAGTGGTGAATGTTCTCTTAGGTCTCCCCGTGAACCTTGATGATCGGGGGTTCACTCTACAATGCTGGGCAAGGTTAGTAGAGGACTTTCGTGTTGTGGATGTTCAGGAAGAGAGCTATGCTCTCATATGCCTCAGTTAAGGTGCTGACAATCATGCTGCAAAACGGAGGCATGCAAAACCTAAATCTCACCTTTGTGCCATTCCCACTCTCTGGACAACATTGTAGGATTGTAACAAAATCAAATCTTGTTACTTTATACAAAATGCATACTCCCCACCTTCAGCTTTCTCCATTATTCCATTGTTACTGACTTGTGCTTGGAGGTGGACGTACGGCATTGTTCCCTGCTATCTCACCCTCTAGAATGAAACTTACCACAGTGAGTATTAACAGGCTATTCAACTCAGCAAGGGATCAAAGCCAACTCTTCATCAAACCTGTACTTTTCAATGAATGCAACTGGAAACAGTAATTCAGGTCAATTTAACACCTTCCTCATTCCAGAATAGCTGACACAAACATAGAGTTCAGACATGTTTAGTGAATTCAAAGTTTTATGATCATACATGGATTAGTGTGACAACTTTAAAAACTTCATGGATTAAAATCAACAAAGATAGCTGTTATACACAAAAGAGGTAGCAATGGCTTGGTCTGGAATAAACTCTCTCTCAAGATATAATGGACAAGAAGAAACTGCTATAAAAGGAATTAGAAGCAATATGCAAATTAACCATCCGCAGGAAGAAGCAACATAAAGAAGCGATTTCCTTGGGGTGAGGAGATAACACTGTTTAATTACCTGGTGTGTCATGACAATGGGCAATTAAGTCTGCCTGCAGAAGGAATATCCTGGCGTAAAGGGGCTAATTGCAGGAAAAGCTGTGTTTTAAACAGAGACCTAACTGTGAATGTAACAAGGAACAGGGGAGCTATTTCTGATAAGGCGGCAAGCTATAGACTCGAGGTCTCCAGAAATGTAATCAATGTTGGGGATGAAAGAATTTAAAGAATCATCAGTGATGTCACACCACGAAACTTGAAAGAGAGAAAATTGTATTGGAATCCAACACCAGAACAATTCAGTAACATAACTTTGAAGAACAATACTGCGTAAGGATTAGATTCTGGACACTTTCAGTGACAGACACTGTTAATGGAATCGGGCCAAGTTGGGTTGTGAGGCTTAACCTGCTGACTGGGGGGGGGGGTCTTATTTTAGTTGCTACATATGATAAAGTTTAAATCATTGTTTCAGCATTTGATTTCTGAATAAGTATCCAAATTAGTAAGTACATACTCACTAATTAAGCGATTTATCCACAACATTAGCATGTATCACAAATTAACTGAGTTAATGGCAAAACAATATCTTAATTTTGTTACATTCTCATGGTCTACTAGGATTATGGGGACTTTACTTAGGGAGTCAGTTAGCTTGGTTGGCTGGATGGCTAGTTTGCAATGCAGAGTGATGCCAACATCATGGGTTCAACTCCCATACTGGCTGAGATTAATATGAAGGATTGTTATTCTCATTCTCGTTCTCTCCCCTCATCTGAGACACAGTAACTCACGACCAGTCATCTCTCTCTATCAAGAGAGTAGCCCTTTGGTCTGGAAGACTATGGTGACTTTACCTTTTACATTCCCATTAATTCAGGGAAGAGTGTTTTACTTCACAAAGCCAAAAACAAATTGCCAAAGATTAGTTTTGTCACTCAGCCTTTAACAATTGAAACATCAAAATGGAAGTTCAGTGCTGAAAGGGTTATTAACATGATCCATTCACATTGAGCAGAATGATTTACTTCAGCAAGAGAAAACTGAGAATCTCTACAGAGTGCTACTTCTTTACAAAACTGATATATACCTCTAACTCTCAAACACAAGTGAACTATGATTGTATTTTATACAAGCAACACAAAAGCTTACTTCATGATCTCTGGCTTTCTGCAAGGTATTCAGAGCTTTCTGAGTTTTTGAGAAGGATATATTATTGTCCATTGTTACTTGATGCTTACAAGTTATCATTTTAGATATTTACATCAATGAAAACATCTCAACTGCTGTAGGCAGTGAGCTGATGATTACATTCCATTAACGTAAAGCAAGGTCCATCAGTTAGACAGCCAGGTTGATAAGCACCATTACCTTTCTATTATTTAAAATGGATTTTCTTATGCTCCAGAGCCAGTGGCCTTCATATTTCATGATTTTGGCCCACTGTCCACCCTCCACCCTGACTTTCCTATGTCCTCTGTTGCAGTGTTTGCTACTATTTGTATGAAGCATGACCCCTAACCTAACATGCATACACCCATTAAAGCAAACAGCTGATGAAGAGTCACTGGACACGAAACATTAACTCTGCTTTCTTCCCACAGATACTGCTGAGTTATGCCAGAAATTTCTGTTTTTGCTTCAGATCTCCAGCATCCACAATTCTTTGTTTTATTTTATCACTGCCACATTTCTTCCAGGTATGCCCACTTTGAAAAAGTTCTGCTCCCTCTATCCGACAAGATTTCTAGTAAACCTTTCTTCTTGTTTTCCATTGTCACTTTTCATTTCTGTCTGAGTATTTGACAAACTCTTTGCCAAAACTCACTTCCTCAGTCACATCTCTGTGACAGTCTCCGGTTCAGACTCACCCCATGTCGATTCCGACTGAAGTTTCATCCCTTGTGTTTTCATTCCACCAAGGATGACAGGTATGTCCAGGATGTACAATGTTTCTCAGACAGCTCTTCCTGCTGCATCCTGAGATCCGCAGTCAGTGAGATGTGCTGTCATATGCCCAGCATCACCTCACGCTACTTCAGAACTGTCCTGCCTCCTAATTTCACTGAATCCTCTGGCTTGTTCGACGTTCTAACCAGAAACCTTTTCTCTTCCTTTCAGGCATTAAGGAACACAAGCTGCAACAACTTAGAGATACACCCCTGTGGAACATGCCTCCCCTCCCTTCCCTCTGACTCTATCCTTTCTCCTGACTCCACCACTTGTCAGGTATTTATTATCCCTTCTGACCTTCTGCTCTCTGATGCTGAACATTCTCTACTCTGCAAAGGTCTCAGCTTTATCACTCTGCACCCCCATCTCAATGAATTTTGGGCCAGACATGACATTGAGCTCTTCTTCCATCTCCTCCATCTCCATGCCCATTTCTTTGTATAGGAGTTCTCTATCAGTTCCGCAGATGTCTTCACCCACCTCCAATACTTCTCCTCCATCTAGACCCTTTCCTCTGGCCTTTTGCCTGCACTCCACTTGTTTGTTGAGAACTGTCGACATTACATTGGTTGCCTTAATTTCCCTCTTCCCCCTTATCCGTTCAAACCTATCTCCCTCTAATCTGACTGCTCTCCATGATCTCAGATTCAATCCTGACTTTTGTCATCAAGCCTGCCGACAAGGGTGGTGTACTGACCACTACAGTAAGGAGGCTGAGCGCCAGCTCTCAGACATCTCCTATCTCTCTCAGGTCATGACTGCACTATCAAATATCAGGCCAATGTGTCCATGATTGTCACCAACTTCATCTCATCTGGGGGGGTCTCCCTGCAGCAGACCCGAAACATTAACTCTGCTTTCTTCCCATGGACCTGCTGAATTTTGCCAACAATTTGTGTTTTTGGCACACAGACCCATTGCTGGATTCACGGAAGTAGGTTTCGTACAATCCATCAGACTATTTCTTCAAAACATTTAAAATCAAGCTCCCACAGGGTAATTATGACCCTGGTTTTTATTAACTGTACAGTGCAGACTTCTCTGGGGATTGTTATTCATGCATGGGATGTTGGCATCATTGGCTGCCTTTCCCTAATTTCCTTTGAGAATGTGATGGTGAACTGTTTTCTTAAACTACTGCACTCCATGATATGTAGACAAACCTACAATTCTACAGTTCCATGGTGACAACCAGACATTGTGAAGGAATAGCAATATGTTCAATTCAGGGTGACATGTGGTTTGGAGGGGAATTTGCAGGTGGCCATGTTCCAATACATCTGCTGACTTAGTAACTCTTAATGGTAGAGGTTGTGGGTCTGGAAGGTGCTGTTGAAGGAACTTTGCTGATTTGTTGCAATGCAACCTGTAAATGGCCACAGTATGCCAGTGATAAAAGGGGTGTGGAATTCAGTGATGGCAGTGGCATCAAATATCAAGGGTGATGTTAGAGTCTCTCTTGTTGGAGATGATAATTGCCTGGCTCAAATATTACTTGCTCTTATCAGCTGAGGCCGAAATGTTATCCAGGTCTTGCTGCATATAGACACAGGCTGCTTCAGCATCTGGGAAGTCATAATATTGGACTAAATATTGTGTGAACATCTGTGCTTCTGATCGTAAGGGAAAGTCACTATGAAGCAGTGTCACTGAAGTTGATAGGATTGAAGACACTACCCTGAGGAACTCCTGCAGAAATGCTTGAAGCTGAGATGACTGACCTTCAAGAATTACACCAATTTTCCATCATACTAACCATGACTTCAATCAGTGAAGAGTTTCCCCATTTTCCCTGAATCTCATTGACTTCAGTTTTAATGAGGCTCCTTGATGCCACACTCTGATAACTGCTGCCTTGATATCAGTGCAGTCACTGTCACCTCACAGTTCCACAATTAAAGGAAGGTTAAAGGGAGGTTTGGCACTTCCCATGGGCCAGGAGTTAAAGAGTTCTTATCTGGTCCCTCACCAAAACCTTTGGCCTCCTCTCCCCTTTTTCTCCCTTTGCTGAGTGCTGAGCTTCCCAGCTTCTGTTTAAAAACTCCAAAATGGTCAACCTTTCCCCTCCCAATTAATTAAGACTGTTCTCAATTAATTCCTGGCTAATCAGCCCACTGTTGGTTTTTGCTCCATTGTTGCTGGGTGGGGAACTGATCCAAAAATATAATGAGATTTTACTGTTAAGCTCAGCAAGACATTTGCAGATCCTTGGCTTGCCAGGTTCTCACTGTCTTCTGTCTCCTGCACTCTCCCTGCCACCAAACAACTACCAGCATCAGCAGCACTCAAGAAAAGTGATATTCTTAAAACTAATGGTCAAAATATGCTTTCAGCAGAGCCTGTTACAGAGGTTTTGATGACCTAATGACAACATAATTGCCAGAAATTAAGCTGTAAACATATTAATTTCACATAGATGTTTGTCCATGACTGTTGTCAAAACTGATTCCTTCAGATGGTTTCCATGACACTACAATTATGGGTTGCAGAGGAGTTCTTAGAGGAGTTCTATGAAATGACAACGGCATCTTTTGACCCTCTATCATTAGTGGGGGTCATGTACATAGGAATTATTCTTTGTATTTTAATCTATATTACATTATAGCCAAGCTGAATATGTGCACATCTCCTGCCTTGCATAATGGTGATAATGTAACTGCAGCACCAGATTTAACAATTTTCAGGTACTCTGTATTGTGATAATGTGGTGAACCATGGAGTTAATCTCACCTGGCCTATCAAGGGAGAAACCAAGCATGTTTAGGATAACCAGTTATTTTTACACTTCTCCAGTATGCTGAACAGCATTACTGACAAAAACCTTTGAATGGGCCACCTATGTACATTGTCAATACAAGGACTGCTCATGCTACTGGAGGTCCAAAGGAAGACGTAAAAGAGTTCATTAATTTTTTTTGGAATGGGAGTTCAGTGGAGGATACTGGCTTGAGCACCAGGAGTACTTTCCTCTTCATCTTCAAACAATGCAAAGTGATCTTTTACAAAGAATTAAATAGGTCAACAGGAACTAACAAGATGAGAGTATTGCTGGTAAAGCATACCAGTCAGGCAGCATCTGAAGAGTCCTTCAGGCACTTACCCAAAATGTCAATATTCCTGCTCCTCGGATGCTGCCTGACCTGCAGTGCTTTTCCAGCACCACTCTAATCTTGGCTCTGATCTCCAGCATCTGCAGTCCTCACTTTCACCACCAGGATCTGACATCTGATCCAAAAGTCAAGATCTTTAGTAAGTCAATTGTTATGGAATTAGATTCCCTACAATGTGGAAACAGGCCCTTTGGCCCAACAAGTCCACACCGACCTTCTGAAGTGTAACCCACACAGACCCATTCCCCTAATGTGGACACTCACGACACAGAGTGAGGATTGAACCCCAACGTGCTTACTGAAGATGGTATGTCATTTTGCAAATCAAGGAGGTTCAAGAGACCAAGCTTAGCCTGAATTGACCGAGCTGATTTTAGACAGGTAAGCAGCAAGGCTGCCATAACCTCTCCTTCATCAAGGAAAGAGAAGGATATGAATCATCGGTAAGAGCTTTTTTTTGTAAATGAACTGAAAGAGAAACTTTGACCAAGATACGCTAGAACAGCTTTGGATGAACAAACAGTCATGATTGAACCTAAGTCCTGGTCAAATGCTCTGCTGCCACTTACTAATTAGCAGGCTTACGTATGTAAAATGCCAAATAAATATCATTCTTGATTATTTCTGGCACCCACATAACCAGAGTCCAGTAATATTTGGCACCTTCAGGAAGGTGGAAGGTGTGAGGGTGAATCATCACAGAGTTATTCATCTCACATTATAATTATGTCTATTAAAATTATAAGCATCACTACACTACAATCACAGCTGCATTTTTAATTTTTACTGTCAAAATTACTCACAAACAACTTTTTCCTATATTTTAAATCCATCAGACAAACTTTAAATAGACTTAGTTAAGATTCATCCAAGTGCTGAAGATGATTGGACCATAAGAGTGAGAGACTAAGAAAGGTACTTATGAAGAGAAAGACTTGCTGAAATAAATTCTGAGGGAACATTTTGACAGGGTAGTTACTGAGCTAAACTTGAATGTGAATTGAATATGAATCCTATGTACATCAAAAAAAAAACTCAACAACTTCAGTCATTTTATGGTCAAGCTGTGTCTGAACACTTACAGGCTCTTTCAAATCTCTCTAAATTATTTTTCCATCTACATATTAATACAAGTCACAAAATTGACTTTAAACCCTCATATTGCGTTTACACCTTGAACAGTGTACCTTGATATTTTGTAGTGGTTCAGTCAGCTGATATCCTTGAGCAATTGGTCATTTCTACTTTTATTTCACTCAGTGCCAGGTATCACTCACTGTCACAAACCCACATGAATAGTGTTCAGTAAGGAACCAATTCATACCTTCCTTATTCTTATAAGGTCATTAATCATATCTGCCTCTGATATAACTGAAGAAGTCACAAACTAAGTTGACAGCTGTGAACAATAACTATATGCAAACCTTGAAGAACATCTGGATGAAACTTGAGCATTGATAAGAAACTGCCTATATGGCAGAAAGCAATGGATACGGGACAAAGGAGACTCAAGCACAAAAATCTACATGGACACTCCAGCACAGTAGTAAGGGAAAGCTACATTATCACAGATGCTGAGGTTTAGATAAGATATTAACCCAAGACCACATCTGCTTTCCAAGACAGACATATGAGACCCCATGGTGTTGTTCTGAAGAGGATGAGGAGACTTATTCCCAATGTCCTGGCTCCAAACACCATCAAGATTACCTGCTCATTAACACATTGTTGTTTATTGCTGAAATATTCCATTGACGATTTTCATCTTGCATTTATCAGGTCAGTTTGCAGAAAAATCAATTCAAGGGAAAAACCAACATTGATTTTTTAAATGCTGGTTTGTCCCTTGAATAGGTATTCTTGTGAAATATCCTGATGCGCACAAGATGAAAAGCTTTGATAATTTTTTTTCAGCAATACACATGTTCTATACTACTAAACCACACTGCTGCTTGTGGAAGTTTGCTGTGCAAGCTTTGGCTGAGGCATTCCCAAAATTACAACCATGACAAATTTCAATAAATATCCCATTTGTCAGAAAATGTTTTGGGTCACCTTACACATGAGAAAAATACATAATATTTTCTGACAAGTCCTAAAAAAGTAAGTGCTGTCTACTAACATTCAGTGTGGGAACCACTAATGTTCCCAATTTGCGTCAATATTTGGATTCTAAACTCAATGCAAATTGAAGTGGCAATTAAACTAGAATGGGGCTGTGAAATTAAATAATGCAATTAAAGAATGATTGAACTAAAATATGTATGTGGTACAAAGACATACTTAATGAAGATAAGTGCTATATTTCATTTAGGGAGAAGTGATTATGGAGAATTGGCACTATATTCTGTGTTTTGGGAGCCTCCTCTTTATGAAAGTAAACATAGACAATGAAATTTAATATCAAATCCATTCTGCCCATTTGGCAGTGTCTTCCAACAGTACAGTGAATAACAACATTTGGGATATACCCCTGGCCAGAATTATGGAGACAAAATTTCTGGAATTATTGAAGAAGCAATAGACAGAGCACTGGGATTTGGGGAAGGGATGACAGGTCAGATTGTTCTGGATGGATGAATCATGATGAGACTCACAATGTTCCTCAGCTTCATACTTCTGGTTAGTTTCATCCACAAGATCCCTCAAAAAGCCCAGGTTTGCTTGGTTTTATGATCCTTTCCTAAGTAGTTTTGCATTGTTACAAACAGACACCAAATTCCCAGTTCTCCTGCTGACTGAATCATTTTACTCCCAAAGTCCTGATTATGAAAGGTTACTGAGTCACCAGACATTTCACTGACAAGGTATGAATTCAGCTGAATTCTAAGTGATAAAGGGCTTTGGCCAGAAATGACGATACTCCTGCTCCTCAGATGCTGCCTGACCTGCTGTGCTTTTCCAACACCACATTCTCGACTCTGATCTGCAGCATCTGCAGTCCTCGCTTTCGCTCAGCTGAATTCTAAGTGACACAACATATAGATTATAGAGGTTTCCACCAGTGTCTAAAATTACAGAGCATCTTAAATTTTACAGTCCAGAAATGACATTATTTCAAAGCAGTTTGTACAAGTAGCCTTCAAAGAATTAATAATTAAATGTTAACAGGCTCTGAAATGTCATCTTTGTTTTAGCAGTGATCATTTTCTATCCATAATGTGTTAGAACAGAAAAGGGCAGGTGCAGAAGATGCTACGGACATAGGGTGAAGTTGTGTGCCACAGACTGAGAAAAGGTTTGATGGCTAAAGGTAACTATAAAAGGATATAGATAGGTTAACAGATTGAACAAAATCTAAGGAAAGTATAATGTGGGAAAAAGAGAAGCTGTCTATTTTTGAAGGACAACTTTAAAAAAAGAAACATATAATTAAATAGTGAAAGATGCAACAAGATCTGGTTGCCCGAATGCAGGAATCAGAAAAGGCTATGATTCAAATACAGGAGGTAATTAGAAAAGCTCGTAAAATGTTACCATTAATTGTGAGGAGAAATTAATACAAGTGTAGAGAGGTTATGCTTTAATTATAAATGGCATTGATAAGACAGGATCTGGATTATAGTGCACAGTATTGGTCACCTGATTTAAAGAAGGGATATAAACAAATTGGAAGTAGTTCAGAGGAGATTTACCAGACTAATACCTGGAATTAGTGTGTTGTCTTATAAGGAAGGGTTGGACAGTCTAGGCTTATATTCTCTGGAGGTTAGAAGAGTAAGGGGCAACTTGATCGAAGCAAGTAACATCCTGAGAAGTCTTGACAGAGCAGATGTGGGGAGGAGGTTTCATCTTAAAATAAGTCACTGTTTAAAAATCAGCAGTTCCCCATTTTAAAACAAGATGAAGTGAGGAGGGTGGAGGGTGATAAGGTTTTGGAACACACCGTGGAAAAGTGGAAGCAGAAAGCTTGAATATTTTTATGGCAGAGGTGGACCCAGTCTTGTTAAACAAGGGACGAAAGGTTATCTGGGATAGGCAGGAAGGTCAATTTGAGGTGACAATCAGATCAACCATGATCATACTGAATGGCAGAGCTGGCTCAAAGGGTTGAAAGACCTATTCCTGCTCTGTGTTCTTACATTGATAAGTTATGTGAAGATCAAAGCTTAAGATAAGCAAAGATGCAATAGCTGGCGGGTTGTTATATTTGCAATTTTATCTTTTCTATACCACCATCTATACCTGCACTGGATCTGAGTTTCTTTTGTCCTAAATTCCAGAATATGTTGGTACCTATGTCTTTTCTAATGCTTCTTGATACAATTTGGCGTGAACCTGTACCAGGCGAATGTGGTGAGGGATGAGTGGGGTAATGTGAACATTGGAGCCTTCCCATAAACAATAAACTTTATTAGAAGCAACAGGTTTGAAAAGTAAAGTAATGCCCAGTATAAAAGTCTTTGCTATTATATATCCACATTACTCGATTAGTTCTCTATTACAAGTCTCTGTCAATTAAAACTCCAGGACTTACGGCTATAAGTACATGCAAAAACGTTCAGGACATTGTTACATCAGCACAAGGTGTACGCGATTGTTCCCAATGTGCATTCACAATCTGCTCAGCACTGAATTTATCTGATTGTTTTTGGATTATTCCTTTGTAAAGCCTCCAGCAATCAGGAATTAAAATTTACTTAAAACATAATAAAGCAAATGAATAATAAACATATTTTCAAATATGTTACCTGCTAGCTTATGTCTGTTTGCATTCAAGTAAAAATTTCTCAATTCATAAAATTTATGAGTAACAGTTTGAACCTGTTTGAAATTGGTTCAAATGCACTGATGGCATGTGAAAGTGTCCATCAGGCTCTCATGTCCTCTTTAATGTACTCCAGTCTTGACCTACTTTACCTCATGCTGCTAAACAGTCCAATTCTGCAAAGCCACTACATTCCAAATCTCAAAGGAATGTTTTTGTGAAAAGCAAGCTTGCAAAAATTCTCATTCAGTTACAATAATGGAAAGAATGTTAAAAATACCTTTCTGTGTAAGTTGTTCAGGCCACTGTGACTATCGCATTCTTCCATAGACAAATAATTCCTTGTAAACATTTATTTTAATTTTTTTTTTAAATAAAGAAGCTCCAATCACTTTAATGTCACTTCTGTTCCACACAGTTAAACCAAGTCAACATTCCTCCCTTAACTAATGCCATGATTAACCGAAGATTTATTTAATTTCTATCTGTTTAGGAACTTCCTGTGTGCATAAGCAGCTGCCATACTTGCCTATATGAGGAGAATCATAGTAATTCAGTACATGTGGAGATTGCTGATATCTTTTGAAGAGATAGGATAAGGAGCTTTATAAATGCAAGTCCATTTTTAAACTGCTCAAATCTGACCATAATCAGGCCTCTTATCATTGCAAACCTTAAACTTTCACTGGCACGGCCCTGCACAGTTAATTAAGCCAGCCATGGACTCTGCTTCCCCTGATCCAAGAGACAGATGGTGTATTTGGTTCAGAATATAGTTTTAATTTCCTAATAATTCAATTTGTGTACAGTTGAAAATCTAATTATATCACCACGTTATTTACAAATACTAATATAAAGATTAGAATAGATTACTTAGTGTGGAAACAGGCCCTTTGGCCCAACAAGTCCACACCAATCCTCCGAACCTATCCAGACCCATTCCCCTACATTTACCCCTTCACCTAACACTACAGGCAATTTAGCATGGCCAATTCACCGATCCTGCACATTTTTGGACTGTAGGAGGAAACCAGAGCACCCGGAGGAAACCCACGCAGAAATAGGGAGAATGTGCAAACTCCACACAGACAGTTGCCTGAGGCGGGAATTGAACCTGGGTCTCTGGCACTGTAAGCTTCAGCTTTTGGCCCAGAGTTCAACATGAACAGCACTACTTTATAGTTATGATAAAATTCCCAACATGGGATGTGTGTGTAACAAATATAATGGCTGGATGAGCAAATAATTGTCCCCAGCAGAGCAGCCAAACATTATGACTGAATTTTACACTGAAGACAGTCCACTAC
The DNA here is from genome assembly GCF_047496795.1 of Chiloscyllium punctatum. NCBI lineage: Eukaryota > Metazoa > Chordata > Chondrichthyes > Orectolobiformes > Hemiscylliidae > Chiloscyllium > Chiloscyllium punctatum. Next base: position 95,823,268 of record NC_092751.1, read on the forward strand.
TTTGACAGTCAAGGGCCAATTTACTAATTCCCAGTGTAGCAATGAAAATAGCAATATTTTTTAAAAAAGGGAATGCAATGCAAAAAGAAAAAAAATCAGAAGTCCAAAAATACCAATCTGTTAAAAGACAGCTTTATAGATTTCTAGACCACATGAGAAAATGTGAGGTAGGGGTCACATAGCAGTATGAGACCATTCAAATTAAATGGGGTTGAAATTGTTCTCGCCAGTGGCAAGAAACAGATGCAAACAAATCAAGATGCCATTTCACATTCCATTCGATTTTCTTTAATATTTCTCCTTGAAGGCCGTTTATCTGAAAATGATTTCTCTGGTCAGTCTTTGTACCAATGGCATACTTTGTCCTGGTGAATACACAACTAACAGCATAAAAATTTAGTACCAGGTACATTAACATTAATTTTTATGCTAAAAAGGGGTTGAGTTAACGTAAGGGAGCATACTCTAGTCTATTTTGTAAAAGAAATTGATGACTTTACGGTGGCTCAGTGGTTAGCACTGCTGCCTCACAGCGTCAGAGACCCAGGTTTGATTCCAGCCTTGGGTGACTGTCTATGTGGAGTTTGCATGGTCTCCCCGTATCTGCACGGGTTTCCTCCGGGTACTCCGGCTTCCTTACACAGTCCAAAGACGTGGGGATCAGGTGAATTGGCCATGCTAAATTGCCTAAGATGTTAGGTGCATTAATCAAAAGGAAATGGGTCTGGGTGGGTTACTCTTCGGAGGGTCAGTGTGGACTTGTTGGGCCGAAGGGCCTGTTTCCACACTGGAGGGAATCTGATATTTCACTTGTTTTAGAGCACTGTCTTTGGAAGTAAGCTTGTAATGTAAACAAAGTGATTCTTCTGCCCAGAGATATTCAACCCCATCATCTTAAGGGTTACCCAAGGCACTTTTGAAATTTTCTATGGGAATATGTCTCTGACTAGGTCAATTTGACATTGCAAGTCAGCAAAGAATCTCCCCTAACATCAGGAAAATTCCAATAGCAAACCTGAAGAGCTGCCATAGAAACATAGTAAACAGGTGCAGGAAGAGGCCATTTGGCATTTTCAACCAGCTCCTCCATTCAGTATGATCATGGCTGACCATCCAATTCAGTAACCTGTTTCTGCTTTCTCCCCACACTCTTTAGCCCCAAGAACTATATCTAACTCCTTCACGAAAACATTCCGTCTTTTGGATTCAACTGCTTTGTGTGGAAGAAAATTCCGCAGTCTCTGGGTGATGAAACTTCTCATCTCCTTTTTGCATAAAACATGAATAATGGAAACATAGTCAAGTGAAAGTCCATCACAGTTCTGAGACATTACTTTGTAATGGAAATGGGATGAACTGTGTTTGGTTCACATGACAGAATCATTTCCAATGAAAACAGATTGGCTCTAGAGGTATAATGTGAAGTCTGCTGCTCAAATAATAGACTGGCAGAAGGCTGGAAGACACAGCACGCCAGGCAGCATCAGGAGGTGGAGAAGTCAACATTTCGGGTGTAACCCTTCTTCATAGGCCACAGACAGTGCTGTTTGTGAAGTCAACATCACTTCCATTAATGTAATACATTCTTTTAATGTGGTGTCAAGTTCAAATAGCTATCTGATGACACAGTTTGTGGGAGTGAATGAAGTGAGCATATATTCATGTGAGCTAAATTACACTCAACAAATTCTCAAAAAAAAAAGCACAAGGTCGCAAAGGTGTTAAAATAACAACACAAAATGGTTGAAACCCTCTGCTTTAATTGCAGGGTGTCAACATTTTCTGTCATTTTACTCAATTTCTCTCTCTGCAGATCTTGGTTGATCTGCGCAAGATTTCCAGCTTTTTCTGCACTTATCTAAAATAATTTGCAAGACCACCCTTTAGTTTGTGGAGCGCGGCTACTGGAATTGATGCTTTCTTCTGTAAGATACATGATTAAGTGATCTATACAAATAAAAATCCAGACATCCTTGCTATAATACACCCAAACATTGCCAAATGCATGTGTACATTTCATTTGATGGCACAACAAATAAAGGATCTCAGACAGTGTTTGAGAGATAAAGAAGGGAAACATAGTATGAGCTCAGTGTTTGTACTGATACTATTTGAAACCGTGCCATGATTAATGTCCAAAGATGTACTGCTTTCCATTGACTTGCCTGCTAACCAACTGCAGATTATTTCTCAATGAAGCTGCAGTAATGACGTCGGAGATACTGATGCTCTTGTATGAAAGTCATCGCACAGCAAGGGCAGAGAATGTCCTGACAGTAGGTATTCATGGTGACAGCTGCTGTCAACACAAAGGCTGATCCAAATAGTCTCACAGAAAGATGAAGCAGCACCTACTAAAAATAAAGAGACTCTATTGCCTTAGGAGAGCTGATTTTGTGTTTCATTTCTTCTTGGTCTCTCTTCCTTCAAATGTGCAACTTGCAAGCAGATGGTGCAGTTGAACTTAATTCCACTGATGTCTTCAAGGGGAAATTCATGAGGGAGAAAGGAATGAAAGGATATGCTTCAACACTCAGATAAATTATGATGGAAGAAGGTTCATTTGCAGCATGAATACTGGCACCTTCCAGTTTGGCCAAGTGTTCTGCTGCTGTGTTTTAAAGTATTTTCAAGTCTAGACACCTGCTGGGATCTGATTCCATGTGCAATCAATTAATTGCTGGTGCACTTTGCATTGGATTCATCTTCATATGCAAACAGGCAATGGGTTTTAACACACTAATAAAAAAAGCATCACAGCATCATATCTGCACTTGTTCTCCACATTAACACATTTAAGAAAAGGAATCACTGGGTTCTTTGCTCAGGGACAATGAGTCGAAGTGTACGGATTCAACTCACATCCTGTTTAAGATTGCTGACTCCAGAACGTGTCAGGCATAGAACCTGAAAGATGGTTGGCCTGTGTGGCTCAAAGTCATGCCAATCTTTCTATGCAATGCTAGGTTCCTAATCTCTGGAATTCCACACTTCTATGTCTTTAGCTGAGTTTTTAGTCACCTCCTCTCATGTCTCCTCATGCAGCCTGATGTTGAATATTCTTTGATTCCTCTCCTGCGAAGCACCTCACAATGTTAAAGATACTACATAAACGCAAGCTGTTATTTTACTTTAGGTTTGGCATACAGCATTTGGTAATATAAAATAGCTTTACCACGTGTTTAGAACAATCAGATATCTTTGCGCATGGCTTAATCAGTTGAGTTTTGGTTAAAGGGACATTGCATGTTGAATAAGAGGGCACAGCCTTGAAGAGAGTTGTGAATGTAACTTAAACCACAAAATTGTAGATGCTGGAAATCTGAAACAAAAACAGAAATTGTTGGAGAAGCTCAGCACGTCTTGCAGCACCTGCGGGAAAAAAAGATCTGAACAAGAGTCCCTAACTCGAAATGTTAGCTCTGCTTTTTCTTTCCCAGCTGCTGCCACACGTTCTAAGTTTCTCCAGCAATTTTTGTTTTTGGCACTAATCTTATTGTTGTTTGAGTGGATTGTATGTCATGAGAAGATCACCTTCAAAAGCAATTCATTGGGTGGGAAGCACTTTAGATCATCCTGAAGAAAGGAAGATGCTTCGATAAATGGAATTTCTTTTATTTTAATTAGTAATATTCATCAAGTGTTTATTTGGGTTGGACCTCTAACAATGAGTCATGTCGTGTTGGCAAAGGATTTAATATTGTTATACTGGTTTATGATGTCAGCATGAATTATCACTAGCATAAAAAAATGTAATTCTGGTGAAGTAGTTCTTTCAACAACAATCTATATGCAGAAACTAAGGTTCCTTACTGCTGGGTGAATGGCATATATGTGCCTTAAAGGTACATTTTGGGGATCACTGCATGTTCTGAACTTGTTTCTGATTGACCCCCAAGTAATTGTGAGGTTTTGCATTATGGTCGGAAGAATAGAGTTAACTATTAACGAAATGGAGAAAGACATCAGAAAACTGCAGCAGTGAAGGATTTGAGGATACTTCTGTGTGAATCACAAAAAAAGCTAATGTACATATTAAACAGTAAAGAGGTAAGGCAACAGAATCCTGGCCCTTATTTCAAAGAGAATGAAATAGTCGGTTCTGCTACAACGCAGTAGTTCCGTTCTCGTGCAACCTCGTGTTACAAGAAAATTGTGTAATAGCAGCACTATTTAAACCAATGGGGCTGGAATTGCATTATAACCAGCACACACTTTAATGGTTTGTGCTATAGAAACAGTGTCCCCAATTCGTCAATAGTGTTATAGCGAACTGGCATTAACGAAATGTACCTTAGAGCAGAACGACCTGTACAAAAATAGGAGAGTCTTGCTACATTCTCATTGAAGTTTAAAAGAATAAGAGGAAATCTTAATGAAACACATGTAATTGTTAAGGGGCGTGACAGGGTAAATGTGGAGAGTCTAGAACCATAGGGGATAATTTCATAGTAAGATATCACCCATTTCAGGCGGGGAACAAATTTCTTCTCTTTGATGGTAATGAGTAAGTGGAATTCTTTACATCAGAGGCTGTATAGGTTGGTATGAGTATATTCAAGACTGAGAAAGACAGATTTTTAATCAGTAAGGAATCAAGGGTTATGGGAAAGAGGCAGAAAAATAGAATTTAGAATGATCAGCCATAACCCCATTGAATGGCAGAACAGACTTGATGGGCTGAATAGCCTACTTTTACTCATACATTGTTTGGTCCAATTATTGATAAATATGATCATCAACTAAACTAACACTGCACCTATGTGACAGTAAAGGTTGGCATTATTTCCCTGCAAAGTCCATTGTCTTGAGCATTGTCAGCCGTGAGGAAAAGTGTGGCTTTGGAAAAGTAAAACACGTCAGGCAGCATCAGAGGAGCAGGGGAATTGACGTTCCAGGTATAAGCCCTTCACTCTCCAGCATTTGCAGTCCTCACTTTCCCCTAGCTATGAAGAAAAGGCCTCCAGGAAAATATGCAATTAAATAAGGAAACCACTGTATATGTGAATTAGAGAAGGGCTAATATAAAACAAAAGTATACTTGACGCACAGCTACAAGAATCATCTATCTCATTTATGTACCTGCCCCATTTGTAAGAGAAACTGTGCCAGGTCCAGAGGCACAGAACTCCTGCATTATGAGGCAAGCTGAATACCAAGACAAACAGGTTGAGAAACCATGGCTGAGTGAATTCCAACTACTGCACATGCAACTAGATTTTGTCATTGATACTACAGCAATTCACACCTTGTCTTTTTTATTTTTCTATATTTTAAATTGTCGTCTGAAATAAGAAAATAACTGGATTGCCGGAGGATGGTTGCATCTTTTGACAGTAAGTAATCTGACATTCATTGTGAATACTATTTGCACAGCTGTTGGTTCCAACAGTGGCTGCATGTGATTACAGATGAGTTGGAGCCAAGGGGTCATGTGTGGATGGAGCTTTGGTCAATACAAGTAGCTAATTGGTCTGTGGACTAGTGACCAGTGTTCAATAATGAAAGCTTTCTGCCTGCCTAGACTATGTGATTGGTTCCCTGGTAGCTGAACAGCTTGTGAACAAGATACGAAGAATCCTTAAGATCTTCATCAGCTCATGAACTCTCTTTCGCTGTACTTACTTTTAAGTCGGAAGAAAACCAGTTTATGTTTCATCAGAAGTTGCTGTAAGCTGTAACTTTTAATAAGTTAGAGGCATGTTATAAGTAAACCAGCCACCTTGTAACTCTTGCAAACCAGCGGAAGCATTTGAAAAAGGAAGACCAAGAAGCAGTGTTCTGATCGGCAAAAGAACTCTCCCAGCAGATACTGTGAAGTGATCACTGGATCACTTTCCCAGTTGTCCTTCCAGCCTTTCGCTTCTCCCTCTACTTGTTCTGCAAGGGTGACTTTATAAGGCTATTAGAGTTGTAATTAGCACTGCTATATGCCAATCATTCATTTCTGTTTACCTAATGCTAGAGTCTATTTCCTTGTAATAAATAGCAATTCCTTTTAAGTGCAGAAACCTGGTCTCAACCTTGTTAACCTGGTGCTGAGATGACTGGCAAACTGGGGAGGGTTTCATATTTTCAAAATCTCTAACTTGCCTTAGTAGAAAGTATGAGCTTAGTATAGATTTAAGTGATTGAGTTTGAGTAGGAAATGTGATTGACAGAGTAACAGAAACAGCACAGCTTGAAAAACAGGAAACAGTTTCCAAACAATTATCAGTTCAATGTCAGAAGTTTACTAGAGAACCTTCTAACAACTCCACTATTAAAAATGTGGCACCTTGATAGTATTGCACATTAGATTACACATTACTGCAGCTGCAGTTTTAAGTCGTAGGGATATTACTAAGTTCTTGAAAGCAACTGGAACAAAGGGAAGTAGTCAAATTGCTGGAATTATTCATCAGGTCATGAGCATCAGCATAGACAGAGAAGCAAAGTTAATACTCTAGTTCAAACAGACTTAGAAATTATTTTAATCGTTGTTTAGAAGATGTCATCTCAACAAAAGCTGCAATATGAATCACAGGGGTGTGTTAAGCTGTACTGTCACTATAGTAATAACAGAGACCCAGATAATACTCTGGTCCCAGATTCGAGTACCATGGCAGGACGGTGGAATGTGAATTCAATAAAACTGGAATTAGAAGCCTAATGATGACTATGAAACCATTGTTCATTCTGTGAAGGGCCATCTCATTCACTAATGTCCTTTAGGATAAGAAAACTGACATCCTTACCTGATCTGGTCTGCATATGACTCCAGACCCACAGCAATGAGATTAAATCAAAATTGCTCTCTGTAACTATTTAGCACTCAGTGGTATCAATCACCTCAAAAAAGGAATGAAAGCAAATGGACCATCTGCCATTGACTAAGATACTGGAAACTGAGGCAATTCAGTCCAGTCAACCCTGCAGAAACCTCCAAACCAAAATCCACTGTTAATGCCAAAATTGGGTGAATTGTCTCAGATTTGACAAGCCAAAGCTTAACACAATCATACTCATGAATTATACCTTAAAGATCATGTCCCAAACAAATTCACCGCCACTACTGGGTTATGTTCTATCCCACTGGTAGCACAGACCCAGCAGGCATGGCAGGAGTGTACTATGTAGTTGGAAGGTCATTGCCTCAGGAGTCCTCAACATTGACACCAAAACCCATGAGATCAACATGGGCAGGAAAGCCTGCTGAATACTGCATCACCATCATCCAAACACAAGCAAGAGAGAAAAACATATTTTACCTAAGCCTCACCAATGTGACAGCCAGAGATCTATCTGCCCATAATAATATCAGTAAGGGTGACCACCAGACAGTCATTATGGATACAAAGTCCTATTTTCATGCTGAGAATGCCCTCCATCATAGTGTGTGGCACTACATCCATGGTAAATGGAATAGTCTTCAAACAAACTTCATAACTCAAAACTCAGCATCCATAAGGTACTGTAGACTATCAACATAAACAGAATTGCACTTCAATACCAGGTATAATCTCGTAGTCTGGCATATCTCCCACTCTATCATAATCATCAAGCCAGGAGATCAATCCTGGTTCATTGCAGCGTGCATCAACATAAGATGCACATAAAAATGAGGAACCCAACCTGGTTATGCCACAAAACAAGACAACTTGGATGCCAAACAGTCAAAGCAGCAAGTGATAGACAGCATTAACCAATTGATTCAATCTAAGAACTGCTGCCCTGCCAAATGGTGGTGGACAGTTAAACATCTCATTGGAGGAGATGGCTCCACAAATATACCCATCTTTAATGAAACATAAGGCCAAAATACTTGCAACAGCCAAAAGTGCCAAGTGGATGATCTATCTCAGCCTCTTCCAGAAGCTTCCAGCAATACAGATATCAGTCTTCAGCCAACTCAATTCACTCCAAGCGAAATTAAGAAATAGATGGAGATATTGGAGACGGTAAAGGGTATGGGCATTCACAACACTCCAGCAACAGCACAGATGTTGCTGTATCCCTAGCCAAGCTGTTACAGTGCTGCTGCAACACCTGCATCTATTTGGTCATGTGGAAAATTGTCCTGTTGTCTCCTTTACACAAAAACAGTACAAATCCAAATTGGCCAATTCCCACCCCATCAGTCTACTCTTGATCATCAGCAAAATGATGGAAAGTGTCATCAACAGTTCTGTCAAGCAGCCCTTGCTTAGCACTAACCTGTTCACTGACGCTCAGATTGGCTTCTTCCAGGCCACTTAATGCCTGACCTCACTACAATCTTGAATCAAATCTGGGCAATCTGGATTCCAGAGTTGAGCCTAGAGTGAGTGCCCTAGATATCAGGGCTGCATTAGACTAAGTGTGGCATCATGGAACGCTAGTGAAACTACAGTCAATGAGAACTAAAGGGCAACCTTTCCATTTGCTGGAGTCATAACTAGCACAAAAGATGATGGTTCTGGTTGTTGAAGGTCAGTCATCTCAGCTCAAGGACATCTCTGCAGGAGTTCTTCAGGATCAGTGTCCTAGGCTCAAACATCTTCAGCTGCTTAATGAACGAACTTCCTTCCAATGACCTCAGAAGTGGGGACTTTGCTGATTAATGCACAATGTTCAGCAATATTCATGGCTCTTCAGATACAAATTATTGGAAAAATATTTTGGAAATAAAGCCCAAGTATTCCTGCAGTCATCACAAAAGTTAATATTTTTAAAAGGAAAATGTAAAATCCCCAAACTGATTTTCAGACCCAGGTTGACAGAAAGATGGATGACATTTCTATCGTTAAAAATAACTATTGCAGGTGATTAGATTCTAGCTATCAGCAAACAATTAAACTAAATTAAGTAAACTCTACAAATTAAAAGTCTAAACCGCTTTAAAAACTCCCTTTTACATAAATATCGATAAATATCGAAAAAGTTACATTTATGGGGGATAACTGGGAAAACGGATATGGGTCAGTTCTGAGAATGTCACTTTTTAAAAAACAGAATGTCATTTGAAACAATGATCTAATTACGTAAACTCCAAGAAAACACGTGATTGCCTGCAAGAAATACTGTAGCAATAATGAATGAAATGCTTATTTTGCTGAGTTTCTACCTTACCAATGCTTTTGTTTTTTTGATCTTCAGAAAAGAAGGCTCAAAGTGTCCGTGCAGAAGAACCAGGTGTTCAGTACAGAAGGTAGAACGGTATGTCCTCGCAGGAGAATCAAGCTTCAGTTCAAGGGAATATGTAACTTTAGACAAAGTGCTTTACTTTGTGAAGCTTCCAAGTTGGGAGAGCTCAGACTAAAAAAAAACTGTTGCCTTATCAGAAATAAAACATTTAGGCTATCAGAATAATGAAAGACTCAAACTAACAGACTCAAAGGAAATTTAAAACTATCTTCATAATAAAGAAATGAAACTGTGAGGAATCAATTAAGTAAAACTTTAAAGATTTGAAATAAGAGTGAAATTTCTTTGGAGTTTAGTATCTGTAAAAGTAGAGTGTTGGGGAAACAGCTTGAAGCTTCCTTTTGCCAATTAAATTATAATCTTTCTTACTGTCTTATACAGCCTTGATCTTTTTCTCTTTTATGTCATAAACATATATTATGCTGTTGAAGAACACCTGCAGCCTCATTTCACTGACTAACCAGAGTTTAACTTCAGTGATGGAAAGCTTTTTACATTCAATTATTTGGAACAGAATTAATAGTCATATGGAAAAAGAACTTACAAAGGCGAAACCATACTTGCCTAACCTTCTGGAATTGTTTCTGAGGAGGTCAGAAAGGCTACTAAGGGAAGGAGCTTTGACTTTTGGAAGGTGTTTGATAGAGTGTCAAATAACAGACTTGTGAGGAAAGCTATAAGCAACAAAATAAAATGAACATTTTAAATATAATATATTTTTCAGACCTAAGGAAGATTTGTCATGGGGCTACCAAGGGCTATTATTGGCACTCTTGCTATATGTGTGTGTAGGGGACAATTTTAAAATCTGCAAATTTACAAGAATTGTAACCTGTGAGAAGGCCAGTGTAGAATTCCAAAAGGTCACAGACAACTTGGTGGAATGGACAAATAGGTGACAGGTGAGGTTCAATGCAGAGAAATGTGAGGTGATGCATTTTGATAAGAACATTGAACCAAAGTATATTGGGTACGATTCTATAGGGGCTACAAGACCAGAAGGACCGAGGTGTATATGTACACAGATCAGTGTAAGTGACCGACCAGTTAATGAAGCATACAGTATCCTCGGTTTTATCAGTAGGGGCAGAGAGAACTTGTTGGTGATATTGAACTTGTACAAGATAACTGCTGAACCTCAGCTACAGCATGAGTTCTGCTCTTGGTGAAATAACTCCATGAAGGGTGATAACCCATCACCAAGTTACCCTTTATTTACATGGGAAGAGTCCTTGGCACTGATCCAGCTAGCTCAGACCCTGCTAGAGTGAATAGAACTCCTGACACTCCTGTCATCCAAGAGTCCTGATTGGGGCTGTTAACCTTATCCAATCAGGGAACTCATATTCCATGAGGCTCAGTTGGCTGACCTCATTCCAATCACTACATCAGGCATCATTTTATCGGGTGTATGTGAATGCATTGGAAAATGTGCAGAAGTGATTGACAAGAATGGTCCAAAGGATGATGAACTTCAGTTATGAGGATAGTTTGAAGAATTTGGGACTGTTCTTCATTGAGGGAAGGTGACATAGTGGAGATCTGACAGAGGTTTTCATAGGCAAGCTGGATAAAATGGACAGACAAAAAATGTTCTTGTTCATATAAAGAACAAGAGTGAAGGGCATAGTATTTAAAGTGATTTTCAAAAGTAACAAATGTGATGCAACATAGAGTATTAGAGTATGGACTGCACAGCCTGAAAGTGTAGTTGAGGCAGGTACAAGGGCATTGAACAATTATTTGGATAGAAATAACATGCAAGGTAGTTGGTTGGGGGTGGGGGTAGAGATCAGCACTAAGCAATGATGTTTATTTGAAGAGCTAGTCTATCCATGATGGGCCTAATGGCCTCCTTCTCAACCCTAACACTTCTGTGATTCCATGAACCACCACTGCAACTGAGTGCAATAATTAAACATATGATCTATCAAGCCAGATTTCCTTCTTTGTCCTTTTTTACTGCCATCATATGAGACCACAACAGTAAGTAAAGATAGAATCATAGGATTAGGATAGTACAGAACAGAAAAAGCCCACTAAACTTACACTGGTTCTTTCAAAGAAAGGTCCAGTTGTATGCACTCTTTGATTCTACCGCATTATCCCAGAAATACTTTCTCCTCCAACTATTTATCCTACATTGTAAATTCTAGCCTCCTGACTTAAAAGGATTTCCCTTAAAATGCTTGCTGTGTTATAAGAACTTTGGAGCAGCTGGATTAACAGACAAAACAAAATTGTGGTTTTTAAAGTTCTTTGGGCCATGACAATTTCCTAAAGCTTTCATTTATTGAATGCAACGATTCATATTTATATTTATTGCTGAACATCATAAATTCAATATATAATTGCACATATAATTATATGTACACTATTAACTGACATTCCATTAGCCATTGAGCTGTTCCACCATTTGATCATGGTTGATGTGTTTCTCAACCCCATTCTTCTGCCTTCTCCCATAACCCTTGATCCCCTTGCTAATCTATCTCTGTCTTAAATTCTCCCAAGTCCTTTTGTACTTCAGGTTTCCAATGTAACATCCAGGAGTAAATAAAAAATATAATTGGTTGATCTAAAGTTTTTTCCATTACTGTAATTTAATCAGTCAGAACTCTCCAATTGCTCTTGATCCTTTTTAATGCAGTGCCAGGATGGTACTTGCACACGACTCTCACTAATTCAGTTCTTGTATCTCTTGGGAAATCGCTTTCAGTTAACAATATGGAAATCCTTTACTGTTACAATTAGTTTGGAGAAACAAAACGTTCCATGTTCAGCAATAATTAAAGCTCCAGCAGAAAAGTTAGAAGTGCTTTAGAAGGGTTGAGGAAGTGACTCAACTGCCAAAACATCCTGCAAAATGCACTTGACTGTTAACAATGATGGACACTAATGTCCCTCTGTATTTCTTTAATTGCACCTTCCAAACCCGTGACCATTACCACCTAGAAGAGCAAAGGCAGCAAACGCATGCAAACACAAATACTTGAAATTTCCTCTCCAAGCCACAGACCATTCTGACTTGGAACTATATTGCTGTCCCTTCACCATCATTGGGTCAAAATATTGAAATTCCCTTCCAACAGCACTGTAGGTATAGCCCATGTGACATGGACTGCAGCATTCCAATCAGGTGGCTCACCATCAACTTCTCAAGAGCAGTTCAGGATGGGCAATACATAATCACATAGCCAACAATGACCACAGCCAGTGAATGAATCAAACTAATGTATAAGTGATTGATACTCAAGCTCAGTGAAGAAGTGTTCTATAAACTTGTTGCATCTTCTTGAGAACTGCAGAGAGCACTGGAAGCCATGTTGACTGAAGGCACCCTTCACCAATGACCTGGGTACTGTTCTACTGTGTGACCTTTCAGCTGGAAATCCCAGGCAGGATCCAGTGAACTTAAAACTCACTGCTTAAAATAAAGTACAATGGCAGTTTAAACAGTACAAATGTGAGACACGTTCTTGAGTTTCTAAAAATGGAAGGGGAGAAAAGCAGCATGGTGATTATTATCTTCATCTTTCGAAATCTCCAGGCAAACTGCTGTGCTTGCTTAATTGTTGAATTATATTGAAGGGGTAACGCGGTATACTTTTGGGCTCAATAAGGTCAAAGGTTTTGGAGGTAGGGTCGGAAAGTGAGTTGAGGGAGAAGGTCAGCATGATCTCACTGAATGTCAGAGAAGGCTCACAGGGTTGTGTCACACACTGCTAATTCTAACAATAAATGTGTAACTTTTGTTTAAAGCTGTTTCATGAAATTAGCACTAGGTGGTGCCAACACCGCACAGAAGCCACCCTTACCACTCACCTGACTAAAAACTAATACTAAAAAACAGAAACCAAATTAGGAATACCCCAAAATGAACATTTCCACTGTTTCAATTTTGAAAGAAAAATACACAATTCCCACATTCACAAGTTATAAAAATTCATCATAGCAGCTGCTTGAGAAAACAGTTTTGAACTGATGCTGATTTTGTATACACCATGTTCTTCTCAAAACACTGCAGTGTGTTATAGAAGGCTACTAGGGTCTGAGAAGAGTCTTAAGTGCACCTACTGCGATGTTGTCATATCAATTTAGTGCCATAAAAGAGTGCCAATTTAGTTTTAACAACTAACTTATCTGGTATTGCTGCAGCCATGACTTTTTAAAGTAGTCTGAAACAGGAAGCTATGGGGGTGAAATTGGGATTTATTTACATTGGGAAAGTTCTAAGTAGACAGTAAATTTTGAGGCAAAAGTCTGGCGCTGGAGAAACAGAGCAGGTCAACCAGGATCTGAGGAGCAATGGTTCGAGCATAAGACCTTCATCAGGAAAGTGGGGGGGTGAGAATTAAATAGGAGAGGGTGGGATGGGGAGTTGGGTGGGGGGGGAAGATAACTAGGAAGGTGATAGATGAAGGTGTGGGAGTGATGGTAATAGGTTGGAGCGGAGGGTGGAGTGGATAGGTGGGAAGGAAGATGGACAGGTAGGACAGTTCAGTTTTTGAGCAACATCAGTTTGTTCTCTGTTTAGAAGGATCAGGATTCTTTGCGTGGGAAAAACCTATAGGTTAGAAAGCTTTTTATTCAATTTATATTTCAATTTGTAGAATTCCTGGTCAAAGTTAGATAGATGTAACAGTTTAGGAGATAGTGAGGATTGAAGATGCTGAAAAAGTCAAAGTCGATAAAGTATGCCGCTAAAAAAAAAGCACAGCAGGTCAGGGAACATCTGAGGAGCAGGAGAGTCAATGTTTCAGCTTAACCTTTATCCTATAGAAAGGAGGTAGTTCAGAAAAGTTAAGAAATATGTTACCCCAACATAATGGTTTTACTTAAAAGCTCCAGGCACTTGCTTGTACTGAAGCATGCAACCCATTCTGAAAGACGAAAGACTTAACAATCCAGGTTGTTCAATATATCATTGTATGACACTGTAATCTTCTGTTATAAAATCTGTGTCTTATGATCCTACACTCCATCACCACCTGACGGAGCACTACTCCAAAAGCTAGTGCTTCTGAATAAATCTTTTGGACTATAACCTGATGATGTGTGATTTTTAACTTTGTGAATAGCTTGGTTATTTCTATTTTAACTTTCCTTTTGTCACAAACTTTTATTCCACTGTTAAAACTAAACCTTCAGCATTGCATGTTTATGTTTCAGTGAAAGACCATTTTATTAAATAAAGCAAAAACAAAAACTGGATCTATCAAACCTGATTTCAGTCCTGGGTTTGACTCGTCCAATAATAATAACAATATAGGAGTCATAATAATATGGGATCATGACACTCATAATCCAGATTCCCAGGCTAATGCTCAGAAGACAAAGGTTGGAATTGTATCATGGCAGATGAAATTTAATAACAATGGAATAAAAAGCTACATAATGATGGCCAAATAGCTACTATTGATAGTCATATAAAAACCAATCTGGTTCAGCTATGTCCATTAGGGAAGGAATAAATGCTGGTCTAACAAGCAAGGCCATGAAAGAATAATTTCTCATTAGACTAGCAAGTTATTTTTTTCTGCCACATCAGAGTAAGTGGTCCCTGTAGATTCCTAGTTGAGAGTGTGTTGCTGGAAAAGGATTCTTGATGAAGGGCTTCGGCCTGAAATGTTGATTTTTCTGCTCCTCAGATGGTGCCTGACCTGGTGTGCTTTCCAGCAACACACTCTCAACTCATCTCCAGCATGTGCAGTCCTCACTGTCTCCCTGTAGATTCCTACCCCATGGTGAGCAATAATGCAGATAACCTCACATAACATGTGGTTAGTGATTAGGATTGGTCATACAACAGACCAAGAATGCTTTACATTCAAACATCCTTATAAAATCCATCTCATTAATATTTTTGTTGGTAACAATAACAAATTTGTTTTGAGCTGCAAACATTGTTCTTTCATTTGATAATTTTAAGGAAAATGACAACCCAATAATGAACTAATTTTGTAATATATGGAAATGTTGTAAGATTTAATTATGTGCCAAGCATGGATAGTCAAATTTTTTGCACATAGTTAGTTGAATGGCATTTTTAGTGTCATTGACTTTCTTATCAGCTAATGCACACATCAGTACAATATCTCCGTGCAGTGCTCAAAACAATGTTGTGAAAGGCACTCTTTAAATGCACATTCCGTTTTTGTGTATGAATACAGTTTAGATGTCTGATGGACATCTTTAGTTATCTGGCATTCCATTGATACTAACAGTGGGGCTTTCAAAAGCAGAGCAAGGTATAATGATGACTGATCATAAACCCAAACTTTCCACGGTCACACTGAACTTGTAACTGCATCATATTCTTTTGAAAAGAGAACACATAGCCAAAACTAATTGAGACGCACATTCTGAGCAATGTAGTCAGTGACTGGCTGGAAGGCATTTATAGATTATTCTCAGCCTCGAAGGAGACCATGGAAAGTTAGACCTGACCGGTGTCAAAGAAAAAGGCTTCAAATTGATAAACGCTCAGAACACTGAACTGTAATCTTCTGACAGTTATCTCAAGACAGTGAGCCTGATGGGAGAAAAGAGTGCAGTCTGAGTTATAGAATATGTTGGTTTTTTTCCCCTTTCAAGAATACACAAACTTAAACTGAACAAATGTCAAGCCCATCAATTTCCAGTTTTGACCGAAAGGGCAACATACCTGTTTCCAGAGGTTTGTCCCTTATTCAAATATTTTCAAAAGGTTGCATGCCTGAACGTTTCTCCTATCTTCAATAATAAAACCAACCACCTGGGTTTCTAGAGCCATTAGATTAAAAGCAAATTACAACCCTGGTCTACGTGTAGTAGTTGGAAAAAGCAAGATCACAACTGAAAAAAATCCTAATCATCCTAATACTGCAGTTAAAAGGAAAAGCAGTCTCTTTTTCTTTGCTGGAAAACAAGTCAAATGACAAGTTGACAGGAATTAGGACAACGGTCTTTCAGCATAAGACCATAAGACATAGGAGTGGAAGTAAGGCCATTCGGCCCATCGAGTCCACTCCGCCATTCAATCATGGCTGATGGGCATTTCAACTCCACTTACCCACATTCTCCCCGTAGCCCTTAATTCCTCGAGACAACAAGAATCTATCAATCTCTGTCTTGAAGACATTTAGTGTCCTGGCCTCCACTGCACTCTGCGGCAATGAATTCCACAGGCCCACCACTCTCTAGCTGAAGAAGTGTCTCCGCATTTCTGTACTGAATTTACCCCCTCTAATTCTAAGGCTGTGTCCACGGGTCCTAGTCTCCTCACCTAACGGAAACAATTTCCTTGCGTCCACCCTTTCCAAGCCGTGTATTATCTTGTACGTCTCTATTAAGTCTCCCCTTAATCTTCTAAACTCCAATGAATACAATCCCAGGATCCTCAGCTGTTCCTCATATGTTAGACCTACCATTCCAGGGATCATCCGTGTGAATCTCTGCTGGACACGTTCCAGTGCCAGTATGTCCTTCCTGAGGTGTGGGGATCAAAACTGGACACAGTACTCCAAATGGGGCCTAACCAGAGCTTCTCAAAGTCAACTGCACAGCTACAATCAGCAGGAATTAGCAGCAGTGCTAACTACTGGAATCAACCAACATCATAACTACAATATCCAATTGCCTACTTTTGTCAGAACTCAGTAATCGATTTGTATATTTTTGTAACTATTTTTGGATTCAACTCTCTTTTCTAATCTGTATGTTTGTGTATTGCATTATTACTTATTTTCGCAGTTTGTAACTCATAACAAGTAATTTATAAACTCACTTTATCATGAACTCAGGAAAGCCTGGTTAGACTGGCTCTACGTAGAGCATAAATTCAGTTCTTAAAGGAGAAAGGCATCAACAAGGAAAGGGACCTTTGGATTAATCTTGTCATGACCAACCAAAGTATTCCCATTTGGAGTCATGATAAATGAGGGAGCATCACACAGGGACTGGTCAGAATACTAGTCAGTATACCAGTGTGCAAGGAATAGAGCTGCATCTCAAACATCACCTTTAAGTCTTCGCCAGTCATGTTAATTATGAGACCAAGGTATCTTTCTCACTCCATTACAAAGGATCAAATATCACCACCAAATATCAGCAACACATTCCTCACTGATACAGTTCTAAAGATCAAAATTAAAAACATTTTTACTCCTGACAATAAACTCTGCAAGATCTACAAACTACCAGGCTCCCACTATATTGCAAAGAATAACGCAGAATAGATTTAAACAACAATCCCAATGTTAATGTAAGTCATAGACTTGCATTCTTAGTTATACCAAGGCAATAAGATGGGAAATAGTGATACATTGCTGCTGATTAAAACAACAGACCAACTCAAAGGCTGAGAAATTTGGGAAAGGGCAGAACAGAATTTGAGGTGCTTGCAGAGAATGTTCTGTGCTTTAATGATCGGGCTCAAGAAACAGAAGTCATAGAATCCCTACAGTGTGGAAACAGGCCATTTGGCTCAACAAGCCCACAGTGACCATCCAAAGACCCCCTAAATTTACCACTGACTAATGCACCTAGCCCTACATATCCCTGAACACTTCACCTAACCTGCACATCTTTGGATTGTGGGAGGAAACCGGAGCACCCAAAGGTAACCCACGCAGTCACAAGGAGAATGTGCAAACGCCACACACAGTCACCTGAGGCTGGAATCAAACCTGGGTCTTTGACGCTATGAGGCAGCAGTGCTAACCACTGAGCCACCAGTCAATTGGGGTTATTTATTCCTGGCTTTATAGGTGGGGGATTGGGAGTTTATTGATTGGGTGCTGGAGTGTGATTCTGGAGAGGGAAGGATAAAGCCAGTGATTTCTTGAATTGGGACCAGGGAGATGTACATCTGCGCTTCCTGATTTGACATTTAAGTACAGATAACTTCTAAAATTAACTATGTTGGTTGTGGATGTGCACATGTGGACATGCATGCAGTCTGCATCACCAGGATAAATCAATCTTGCAGTGATGGCTAACAACAAGCAGCAAGTCCTATCTTTGTGAAGACAAACAGCCTAATGGCTATTACAGACAAGGACATTGCACAACAATTTTTTTTTACCAATATGGCAGGCATTAGACCATCAGACCTCAAAATGAACTTGCACTTCCTGCTCAGTTCCTAGGTTAAATTTAAGCTCAAAATTCATTTAATTCTCCAAAAGAAACAAAGGATTTCTATTTCAGTCACACCTTCCATGCAGCAGTTATAAAGTGCAACAACCAATTCTCAGAAACAGCCGTGTGTAGTAATGATCGGATAATCTGTTTATGGTGATGCTGATTGAGGGATAAATACTGGGCAGGACGCTGGGGAGAAATCACCTGCTGTTAACCAAAATAGTGCCATGGGTTCTTTAATCTCCCTTAGATAGGGCAGATGTGGACTCATTAAAATTTTTCATTGGAAAGACACTACCCCTGACAGTGTTTCAATCCCTCAGTACAGACCAAAGCATCAGCCTAGATTTTTCTGTTACACTTGAAATTTTCATTTTCATTTACATTTATTCATCAATGTGGTTCAACACTGGGGGATAGAATCTTTTCCAATTTCCGGAACCCACTATCAATATGAAGTACTCTTGGGTCTCAAGCATCAAATCCAGCTCTCTCTATGCTGCACCAAGGAAATGCCTCAGTCTCCACAAAAACAGCAGTAACTGTTATAACAAATGTGATATTCTATTTGTTCCAACCAGCATCTCTATGGAAACTTGGAAATTGCCAAATTACATTAGTTGTGTGGTGAGGACCTGAACTCATTGAGAAGAGCTAGGAGTCTCCTGACAAACATGGGAAGATGACTTTCGGCCTGTCTTAAAACTGGGTATGTGCAACCACAGTCCCAGAGCTTTAAAAGGATTGTTTATTGTCCGAGGATTTCATTTAGGGATTCCATTGACCAATTGGATTATGTTGCACTTTATGATTTGAGTTGCAGTGACTACAGGAGGATACAATGGCGTACCTTAACCAGATTCTTCGTTGACTTACCACCAATACAGTAGTACATAAGCTATCCCTCATTGCAAAGAGAATCCCTGTTGAATCCCACTCCTGGTCACAAGGTGATAAACATATTCCATTAATCAGAATGGTTGTGAACTGACGGTGGACAACCTTCCCACAGCTCCAGGGCTGTTAACAGCTTTGCAGCAATAGATCATTAATGATTTCCACACACAAAAGGAAAATTAGGCAGGAAGTAATAAAAAGACAACAAAAATATCTCAGGAATCACATAAGTTCTACAAGGTCATAAACTCACTGAGTGCCATCTGAAATCTCAAGCTTGTCAAAATTGCTTCCGCAATTTTTGATTCTGAGACTTATAATACATTGTTTATGCACCACAGAATTCAGCCCTTCATAACTAGCAGTAATCACTGTCAGACTGCTTGTTTCTGTACCCACGATGATATTTCACAAGGGAACCAAGCATCCTCTAACTCTCTCTTACTAAAATTTCATTAAAAGACAAGTGTAAAATCATCAGCAAGTCCAGGACCTACAAATCGGGAACAAAGAAACTTAACAGTCCAAAGACTTCTGAACAGCAGGCCATATTAAGCTTCTTTCATACACACTCACCAGATAGTTGTGCCTACATCTCAACGTATCCATTATTGCGGAGATACCCTGATACTTCACTAAAAGATTAGACCGTGTAAAATTGTAGAAGAACACTATTCAACATGCAACATCTGGCTAAACTGTACAACTTCAAATGGAGTTACAAAGGTCATCTAAGGCTTTTTAGTAAACCTGCACGAAACCAGACCATTCTCAGCTCATCATGCTCTTTCATTAAACCTCTAATTATACCATTCTGTAAATACAGAAGAAATTCATTTTAAGTGACCACACTTGTAGTGATTACTTTTGCAAAGGGGTTTGGTTTGAAGTATCAGCTCGTGGTGATGAAAGCTGCATGACTTGGGACTTTTTCTGGTTGAACAACTGTTCTGTAAGCACAGCTTTTCAGCCATTGCTTGATGCACACAAGGTCAATCTCTGCTTCTCAATTCCTGCACAAACAAATCATACATGTCTAACTTTTGTATATTGCATTAAAGCTCATCCTCACATTCTGGCAGAGGAACACAAATGCCAGCCATTCACCAGTCATTGAAATATTGGGCAGCCAGAAAAGATTTTGGGTTCACATCAAAGCTTCAGGTAGGTAAAAATGCAACCCGATTCTGGAGATGTAGACCATCTAACACCTCAGCTAAGATGAAGATGATTATCCGGATACACAGGCTTCTAACTGCTCTCAAGTCAGACTAGGACTTGAGGACAAATTTATGCTTCAAGGGTTGTGTCAACACACACTAAATATTTGCGCATATAAAGATAATTCAAGATGCATAATTATCAACTAATTTTATAACAATTGGTATTTGTGAGTTGACATAAATGAACAACATGTAACTTACCCAGCCAGCTTCTGCTCAAATATACAGACACAAAGACAGGTGGGACGGTGAAGAAATCTACCACAGAATTCACTTCCAACCAGAACCATAATTTATCATTTGCTGCAATAAACTGAAAGAGAAAAGAGTGAATAATTACTTCAATATTCCATCCTATGGCAGGTGTATTCAGCTTTACCAGACACTGTCAAAACATCAACATATTCTACAATTCTTAAATTTCTAAGGTTAGGCATTTTAATGATATTTGAATCAATGTAATGTGACGAGCAGTGAATTGCTGTGCCGCAGGTGACAAAATGGTGATGTGAAAATTCTTTTCAAGGTCTTAGCTACCTAAATACAGAACCCTGAACTTGTCAATGAGGAACTTTGAGAATGAATTCACAGACAACTCACAGAACCTCACTAATTTTACCTCTATGCTCTCTGACACAGATTTTTCTTTTATTCATTTTTCAATAAGTATTTTGGCCAAAAATCAGCAATGTCCCATCAAATGAAGACCTTGGGGTAACTGTTAACCATTACTGGAAGTTAAACCTGGAGATCACAATCTACTTACAGTTCATGGTCACACTAGTCAACTGACATGAACCGTGATGGAAATTATTCTTTAGAGGTTACTCTGCTTTATTTTAACTTCCTAAGCACATCAATTTACAGAAAGGTTGCACTGCAATTTTGCATTTACTGCAAAAGAACTATCAGTTGTGATTCTTCACAAGAACTGAATGAAAATAGGTGTGGACAGTCAGTGAAGCGCCAGCACAGGAGGCCAGTCTGAAATCTGTTCAGTAATTTCACAAAACAGTTTCCATCTTTGAAACTGTCCTGTGGCAACTATGCCAAAGGGCATCACAGTGAAGCTCAAAAGACCTCATACAGAATCAACATATTCCTTCAAAGGTTCTGTTTAGTATATTCAGATTTGCCCACCCAGAACTTCAGTATAGAAAGTACTTGTTTCACTCTGAAAAGAAATGATACATCGTTTCGTAATAAATACATTTAAAGGTACTACCATTTTATATGATTTGATCTTTCTAATTTAATGAATTGTCCACACAACGCAGTATAAGAGTCCTTACACTCTCTTCTAAGGTACTTTCTACTCCTGAAAATAGTGTTTGATGAATTATTAGACAAGAATATTAAGAATTTATAGGCGATGGAGCCATGGCTGATAGAAATTTGAGTTACAGATCAGCAAAGTCCTAATTGAATGGTGGAACAAACTGAAGAGGCTGAATGGCCTGCACCAACTTCAGTGACCCCTGGTGCATATCTCTGAGTTACAGATAGACTTCACTCATTTTCATGTACAGCTTTATGGGAAGAGCTTAATTACTCTTTGATTGAGCAACCCAGACTGGTGGTGAAATGTTTGCCTGCGCTTGTTTCTTATTATTAAATTTAACTCAACTTGATCAACTCTACAAAGGTCATCCTTTGCTAACCCTGCAAATAGCTCCCAAGAAAACCTCGTATTAATCATGATTTGGAGATGTTGGTGTTGGACTGAGGAATACAAAGTTAAAAATCACACAGCACCAGGTTATAGTCCAACAAGTTTAATTGGAAGTTAAACCTATTGGACTATAACCTGGTGTGGTGTGATTTTTAAATTTGTATTAATCAGGCTTCTCTTACATTATTTAAGGGCAGCACTGTTCGTCAAGGTAAAGAAAATTTAAACAGGGTGACATTTCAGCACTCGGGAAGGTTTATACTTTCCTTTCCTTCAAAGCTGAGCAGTCTCTTTTTTTAACAAATGCAGGTTAGACATAATCTCTTTGAACTCATCTTGGCTGTATAAATACATGTTGCTTGTATGAAGGCCAGTGAGGTGTTTAAAGGTGTTTAAACAGCCAGTGGCTGTTTACTGCCACTGTGTGTGTACTCACGCACAGACCACAAACATCAAGCGCAGCTTGGAAATTTGATGCATGTTTGTTGTTATAACCACAAACATTACCTCCAAAGCACATAGGCTGCAGGCAAAGTATATGTCCAGTTGACAGGATAAAGGAAGAAAGGAAAAGGTGCACTTTCTCAGTTATTTCATGCTTGGAAAATGTTAATCTTGTAGGCAACCTGGTAGATAGAGCTCACTCACACAAAGCTGACTGAAGCAGGCCTCTTGACTACAGCATCTAACCACTATATTAATTGGAATGAAGCACAACTTTTGATTAAGTTGTGAATTTGAACACAAAACAAAGGGACATCAAAATAATACAGAGCCAATCTGAAAGATTGCAAAGGCTAATAATGCAAAATTTAGATCAGATCAAACTTAGAGTGTTTTCATGTAAAATTTATAGCAAGATTCATTACTAGCGCAAACAATGTACAAGGGAATCCTTTAGTGATGAACTTAAAGTCCAAAAACGTGCAGGTTAGGTGAATTGGCCATGCTAAATTGCCCGTAGTGTGAAGGGTAAATGTAGGGGAATGGGTCTGGGTGGGTTGCTCTTCAGAGGGTCGGTGTGGACTTGTTGGGCCGAAGGGCCTGTTTCCACACTGTAAGTAATCTTATCTAATCTAGTAATCTTAACCATGTGAAAATTCTGAAAGAGATATGAAGCAAAGAACAGCTTGATGTCATGGCATGGATATTACATGGTCCATTTAGGAAATAAATACGTGACAAGACAATGTTGAATTTTGTTAAACTGAGTTTTAAAATTGTGTATAAAACAAAATCCTAAGTAATTGCACATTTCTAACTTAAACCAAAGGTGAAGTAGAGGCAGAACTCCATACACAGTCATAAAGCACGGAAACAGACCCTTCGGTCCAACCAGTCCAAGCTGAACATAATCCCAAACTAAATTAGTCCTACCTGCCTGCTCCTGGCCCACATCCCTCCAAATCTTTCCTTTTCATGTATCTATCCAAATGTCTTTTAAACATTGTAATTGTACCCACACGCACCATTTTCTCAGGAGGTTTATTCCACATGCAAACCATCCTCTGAACATTTACCTTTTATGTCTTTTTTAAATCTCTCTGCTCTCACCTTAAAAATGTGTTCCTTAGTCTTGAAATCCCTCATCCTGGGGAAATGACCTGATTTTGTTAATTACATAGATTGCGAGGACTGGACTACAGAGATCATTAAAAAAGGTTGTCTCAACTATTCCAATACCATGTTGTAAAATAAAGAATGATTCTGATAGAAGATACCATAGGAACTTAATGCACACTCTTATCCTACAGCTGATGAAGGAAAAGCTTGTGCATTCATATGGTTTGTTCTGCATACCGCATTTTCATTCCTTTCCCCTTTTGGTCTGATGGAAGACAAATACATAAATTGCAGAAGATCTGGCACTTTTGACTCTGCTTTGGGAAGATTTAACTTTAGTCAGAATTGTTGACATTGAATTGGATGTCCCCACTTGGCTAAGTTAGGCAATGTTGCAGTAACAAAGCATTTCACTTCAATGGGGTTGAGAAAACTAGCTCAGTACACTGCTTCCAAACGTCAACTCATACAGAAGGTGGCTACTGTGGAGAGTGCAACCACAAAATCCCAACCATCGTTCCCACACCACACTGACCCACAACTATGCCAGTGGAAAGAATGGGGTTCTCGCAAAGGAAAATAAGGACAAAACCTACAGATTTAGCTTAAACTTTGTCATAGCAATGAACTGAGTACAACTAACTCATGCTCAGCCATTGAACTTTATTAACATACCACCCCTTTCCCCAACAGGGATTAAAGTGCAACAAAATGCTCAGCACTTACACCTGTGATTTTGGTCATAGTTTGTGGGAGGAACTAGTACGTGACAGGCAAAATGGTGGGCTAATCTAAGTAACTCCTACCACTTCAGTCTGCACTCCCTCTTCACTCACTTAGTGAAGAGAATAACAATGTTAACCAAAAGACCATTACAATTGTATACAGTATTCCTATTTTACTTTGTGAGCTAACTCACTATCACAGACATCTTATGAAATCATGACAAGAGAAAAAAGACATTACAGACTAAATGCCTCTTGTGTTATACTGCATTATATGCACATCATAGGGCTGAACAGTAGTTCAGTGGTTAGCATTGCTGCCTCACAGCGCTGGGTTTGATTCCAGCCTTGGATAAATGTTCTGTCTGGAGTTTACATGTTCTCCTTGCGTCTGTGTGGGCTTGTTCCCACAGACCAAACATGTGTAGGTTAGGTGAATTGGACATGCTAACTTGTCCCATAATGTCTAGGGATGCTCAGGCTGGGTAGATTAGCCATGGTAAGTGCAGGCTTATTGGGGGGGGGGGGGGGGGGGGGGGGTGTAGGGTTGGGTGGGCTGCTCTTTGGTGGGATGGTTAGACTTGATGGGCCGCATGGTCTCTATCCGCACTGTCAGGATTCTATGATATATTCATATTGTGTACATAATTGTTCAATGATTCACCTTAACATGCACAAAGACTGCGCGAAACAAACAGTAATTTGCAATCAGTTGGAATCAAATTATCTTCTTAATTGCTCTGTTTAAAACCAAAAGCCTTCCAAAAGACTACATTCTAAATCTAACTTGTGTGTTAAATTGGTTCTCACCCGCAGTCCAAAGTAGAGTAGGAAGAATACATTGAATGCCATGTCAATCTGCAACGTGAAATCTTCGTAGAAATTCTGACAGGATTCTATTGGGCTAGTAAAACACAGGAAAAGACAGTTAATGATTAATCAGGACAAAACAATGCATAAAAAACAAAAGCAATAATGAAACATTTTCAGTCCTCATAATATTCCTAAATAGTAACAAATCTTTATCCCTACAATTTTCAGGGTTAACTGTTTCAATATTACATATACAGGAGGAGAGAGCATCCGATATCAGGGAATGCCAAAAATGCATCAGGAACATATGGGATTTGCTGTAAAAGAAGGAACATGCACAAAAAGCAGATATCAATCATAATTTTGTTGGTCCTTGATTAACCCTTAAAGGACTGAATACTTAAAACTGATTTTTAAAAGATATACTAAATCTATTCTTAATTGTGGAATGTATATAGCACTCGTAACATGGAGTGCCTCGAAACATAAATATACTACCTTTACATAAATAGTAGGTGAAATAGCAGTGCTTTAAGGGTTACTAAATTCATGCAGGATTTATTTTCTCTGTATGAGAAGCAGCCATAGCAAATGCTAAGATATCGAATCTCTTCATGTGGATCAGTATCAGGCACCAGTTATTGACAAAATATGTATTTTGACACATGCAGTTTATACAAAACAAATTATGATTACAACTCCCTGTAACTTTACTCTTCAG
Source organism: Chiloscyllium punctatum (assembly GCF_047496795.1). Classification (NCBI taxonomy): domain Eukaryota; kingdom Metazoa; phylum Chordata; class Chondrichthyes; order Orectolobiformes; family Hemiscylliidae; genus Chiloscyllium; species Chiloscyllium punctatum. Next base: position 95,849,173 of record NC_092751.1, read on the forward strand.
AAACCTTTTAATCTGCCCATCAGTACGTGAATTACAGGCCAGTAAAAGGCTCTTCAAACTAATGCAAATATTTAGAAATATTCAACTCAAAGCTGCACATGCACATTGGCAAAGTCACTTAAATGCACTACCAAATGGATGTCAGAACAAAAAGTAATGCCATAACTGAATAGAGTTCCACCATTCTGAAAATATTTTACCCGATAGTGAAAATACATAAACAATAATGTGTGTATTTTATTTGCTTTCTGGTGACACACTGGAGTTTTGTATGGATTAGGAACACACCACTGATTTATCTGGGAAGCATAAATGATATACCTAAGTTAAATACATTGAGAAATGAAAAATGTTGGAAATATCCAGCAATGAGTAGCTGTCATGAAGGCCCCAACTAAAATATTAACTGGCCTTCCCTCTTTCTCAATGCAACTTAACTGCTTTATATTTCCAATACTTTTTCATTTTTAGTCAGATTGTGAAAATTATATTCTTTCTTTCTATCCTCTGAAGCCCTTTCACTTCCTGCTCATTTGGAAGCTTTGAATACCCACTACTGGAACTCCTGAGAGATTGCGCATAATAAGTAAAATTACAATCAGTCTTAAAATGAACATGCTACACAAATGGACAAATCACATTAATTAGTTGCTGAGGTAGATCTGTTTTAACCTGACCACATCTGAAAGGTGCTCAGTCTAATTGCTGTATTTATATTTACACATACGTAAACCAAACATTATATATATAGTCACTCAGAAATCAGTTAATTTTAAAAACTCGGTTTAGGAACATGGTATGTTGAAATATATCAACCAATTTTAGTTTGAGGCTGTACAGTATACTCAGCATTTTAAGGATGTTATATAATTGTACTGAAGCATACTGTCTGCAACACTTCAACCAGAATGTACTTTTAAATATTTTATGAAGTGATCGCCTATATTTTTGCTGTTAGTTAAGTCATCTGATATTACAAGCATTAACTCCTACAATTGTCAAAAATCTATTCACCCAAGATGGAACAAAACTCCTTAAGATAACAACATATAATTATTCTTCGGAATTTAGTTGCAATTTGGTCATGGACCTTAGCAGATTAAAACTTGCCTGCCAACTTCAGGCTACAGTTAGGAAGCACATATTTAAATATTATTTTGCATCTATATGATTACTAGAGTAATTTCTACTTCCGTTGAAGCATTATTTTTATATGTTATTGCCAATAAATGTTTTCCAAACATTGATGCTTTAAGTGTCAGAGAGTAAAGAGGAGCTCATTTATTTTGGCTGAATAAAGAAAGCAGTTCCATGAAGTTGCTTTAATCTAGGGTAAGATATTAAGAAAGGAAGGTTAAGATGGTTGGGAGGAATGGGTGGTTCTATATAGGAGCAAGAATGAGAAAGTCACTGGAATTATGATAGTTTTAGATGAAGGAAGCTTTTAGTAAGAGATAAAAAGGAGAGAAAAGAAAAACACGAGCAAGCAAAAAGATTGGATGCAAAAAGTGGCCTGGCTTTAACCAGAGAAGTAAACATTCTGTTCAGTTGCTTTCATTCACTGTTGCCATTACAGAGATAGTCATCAGTTCAAGGTCTATTGTGTAAAGGGGAAAGGGGAAAGGAAAAGGAAAAGGAAAAGGAAGGAAGTCAATACATTCCTTGGAGGGACTGTTGATTTTCTAGATATGGATTCTGTGCACAATAATTCAATAATAGTTTTTCACTAACCTTGTGAATCTCTTACAATGTGCAAGTACGACTATGAAAATAACTAAATCAATAAGCTAGAGTGGCACTCTGGAATCTAATAATCTATCCTCAAAGCACAAAAAGCTGCCATCAAGCAGAGGAATGATTTGATTGTGCACACTAACATCAACTGACTGTTTCAACAAATCACCACACAAAGCTGCAAAATCTCACATTGAACTACATGACTTTGAGGCTCAAAATACAGTTTGGCTTTTCAAAGCATGACTGTTTATAACTGAACATCGCGTCTGTAGAAAATTCTGACAAATGCTGTAATACACAGTCCTACTAATAGAACAGTTGGAACCTAGTAACTCAAAAACTGACAATTGAAATATGTAACCAACAGTTCTCACATGACCTCAACTTAAACAAAGCACAACTAACTCTCCAATCAAATAACTCTAGGTTTTCTAAGCTCTTTAATTCCATCAATAACACATCTATACAGGTACTAAACAGATCTTTCAAAGTCTCTCTTAAGTAAAGTTTGTTAAATAAAGATGTTAAAGCAGTCAAATACTTTTAATTTCAAAAGTTGTTGTGCTCAGTTATGAGTTCTAAAAGTTCGATGACACCCTGAGAACTATAGCAAGAGGGCCCGAGTAGGTGAATTTGCCGACAGGGGAGTTTCTGTATTATTGTTACAGCAATAAGTTAACAAAATGAAACAGGAGATCAAGTTGAAACAGAGTACATTACTAGTAAATTTAGAAAGAGCACAGAAGTGGAATGCAGAAACTGTTCTTCTCAGTCTGTACCATATGACTTCGTCAATTCAAACGAAACTATCAGCTCAGTGGAAACAATCAACTCAGTAACTTGGCATCCTGATTAATCAGGAAATAAATTTCTGCATTGTGAAGATAAATGCATTATTGAATATGATTCTCCCTAAAGCCTGTTTCTAGATGGAATGAGGCAATCGAGAATTCATACCTCATAAAAGTTATAAGTACCAGTATAAGGATGATCTCCTACTGACTCAGTAACAGGAACGATGAGCCCTAAGCCAAAGTTGACCAAGATGCAGGTTTCTGGTGGTAGTGTCCCTAACCCTGAACTAGAAAGCCTGAGTTCAAGTTTCAGCTGGCTCAGAGCTATGTCAGAATAGGTCCAAACAGGGAGTTTATAAATATCTGGATGTTTATAAATATCTGGATGTTTCTATGAATTTTTAATCATTTTTATTAAAATTTCACATGCTCATGGATTCTTGATTTCAGTACTGAAGTAAACAGTTTTGACTTTTATCAAGCTTTTGACTCTCTTTATAATTTAAACACCCCTAAATCTTCCAAACTCAAGAAAATATATATTAATTTTCTGTAACATATCTCATCATAATTTAGAAGTTTTAGCCCAAGAGTGTTTACAGTGAATCTGTGCTACAACCATTCCAAGGGGGCTTTGAATTTATTTCAAGCTGATTTTTGGAGTGTAAAGCACTCAAAAACAATCCAGGATGATATGGTGATATTGAAAATTGTATCAACTTTCTCTCTTCTTCCATCAGTAAAAGTGAATAAATCACTAACCTTAAAATAAACTATATGCAGCTGCACTTGGAGTATGGTGTGCAATTCTGGTCACCGCATTACGGGAAGGATGTGGAAGCTTTGGAAAGGGTTCAGAGGATATTTACTGGGATGTTGCCTGGTATGGAAGGAGGGTCTTACGACGAAAGGTTGAGGTACTTGATGCTGTTTTCGTTAGAGAGAAGATGATGGAGAGGTGGCTTAATTGAGACTTATAAGATAATCAAAGGGTTAGATCAGGTGGACAGTGAGAGCCTTTTTCCTAGGATGGTGATGGTGAGCATGAGGGGCATAGCTTCAAATTGAGGGGTGATAGATATAGGGCAGAGGTAGTTTCTTTACTCAGTCTGCAACTTTTGTAGACTTGCCTACTTTACGGGTATTTAAATGGTCATTGGATAAACATTTGGATGAGAATGGAATAGTGTAAGTTAGATGGGCTTCAGACTGGGTTCACAGGGTGCACAACATTGAGAGCCGAAGGGCCTGTACTGCATTGTCATATTCTATGTTCTACGTTTTATTATAGCTCTAAAAATATTCATCCTTCCATTAGGCAGTCCTTTTACACTCCTTTACTTCGAGAAAGTATAAAGTTCTTTTAACTTTCTAGTTAATTTCCTCTTCTTTCTTTGCAATACTGGCCTACAAAAGGCTTATACACCAAAGTCTTTATGATTATAAATATCACTAAAGGTGGGAGGAACGGGTAGCTTTGATAATGGGGGACCCAAGGGTCAGGATGTCCCTCATGGGAAGTCTCCTAATCTGAAGATGGTTATGGATAATGGTGGGGGGAGGGAGGATGATTTGGTGGATGCTTTGAGGAGAGAAGGTGATGATGAATTTTTTCCTGACTCACTGAGAGTGAACAGTGAAATTGGACAGAGGCTTTTGCAGGTGACATGAGTTATTGTATTCCATGGATTGACTAAAGGCAAACCCATTAAAAATATATCAACTGTGTGAGCACCATCCTCAGTCGTGTTCTCCTCCTTGATGGAGGGGCACACATTGCAACATATTTGCTCTCATGATATCAAGATCCAAGCAATATGAGAAAATGTAGGAATGTGTCCGATGAAGGGCATCTGTTGATGTGCAATGCAGCAATGATAAGAGGATTGCAATGAAAATGCTGAAGAGATCAATTCCTACCATTGTTCACATCTATCAGCTCATGCATACAAGAAGCTGGGATAAGTAAAAGTGCAATTCTACCAACTATGGTGTAGCAAAGCTTCGTTGAACTGTGGACACATCTCAGCCAAGTATTAAGGGTCACAAACATAATCCGAACTTCTGGTCCAGGCTTGCAGAGACCTGGTGTCCTTTAAATCTGGTGCCCTGGTCTTCGACCTTAGAAGATCCCTTGGTCCTAGGTTCCTTCCACCTTGACTTGTGAGATTTGTCCTTCTCCTCAAACATGTATATGTAATGAATGGAGATCATGTGATTACATAAAGAAACCTGAGCCCAAACAGAAGTATTTCCATGACTGACACTGGACCAGACTCCACAGCAGAAGATTTCACCCAAGGTCAAAAACTTAAGAAATACAGCCATTCCCAAGGGTCTAAAGATTTATCCAGTGAGTCATACAGAACAGAAAGGTGCCAGGGTACATTTCTATCTTATATTTAAATAGATGGAGCCTACTTAAAGGTCTTTCAATTAGTGTCATTGCTTGAGGTTTTAGGTGCAAAAGAGCTGGGCCAGGGTTCCCACTGGTGACTGTTAACCAGTCAACCTGCTTTGGTCATTGGATGATATCATTATTGTGCAGAGCTAATACACCAGTTCTTGTTGGATAGTCTACTATCACTGACTGACAAAGGAAGCTGTGAAAAAATGCTGTTAAATAGTGATGCTTGCTCAATATTCATGCAAATGGTAGAAGTGCCTTCAAGGAGGAGCTAGTTAAGTTGGCAGGAGAGAAAAAAGTAACAGTAAATAAATCTGCTGATAGGAGTAAATGATGTACAGTGGGAAGATGTTCAAGTGGAGCATAAAACTGCCATGGAAGAGTTGAATTGAACAGCTTGTTTCTGTGCTATAAATTCACTGCAACTATATGTAGAAAGCCCTAGTTGCTGAACCGTGGAATAACATCAGCATAGGATCTAGGTCATCACATATGAGGGATGCTTCAATGAAATTGCGGGTCAGACAGGAAGAAGTTGAAACTTATATTACTTTATTTTTTTGACAAGAGTATTGTAGTGATTGTAACAAAGTCAGCCAGCAGGACATCACAGAATAGGAGTTCCCTGATTGGGGCTATTAGTCTAGTCCAATCAGGGACCCCTGGCTGACATAACAAGGTTGAATGTTGGAGATACAGTCTGGCGCCTGACTCTGTATGAGACAGCACTCTAGTCAAGGACTGTTCATGTGTAAATAAAGGATGACTTGATGATGGGATTCTGGCCTTTCTGGAGTTATTTCAAGGATGATAGAATAACTTGCTCCCAGGTTGCTGTCAGAGTTATTCTTGGGTTGCCTCAGATGATCTTCCCTCACTCAAATACAGGGTGACACCCATATCTGCGGTCCTGTTCCTGTGGTTTACTGAGGCCCGAACACATTGAAGGAACATGCCAAAACCAGGGAACAGGAGGCTGCCAGGAAGGGAAATTTCCCATTTAAATCAATGGCTTCGCTCCTATCCGTGGTTTCAGGCTTCCACGGTAAGTCTTGGAATGTATTCTCCACGGGTACGTGGGGGACTACTGTACATCCAGTCAGGTTGAATTCATGCAGTACCTTGGATAGCACCATTCCATTAAACACTTGGGAAATATCCTCACCTCAGGAAGCAGGTGGTGAATATATGAAAGAATAGATACCAAAGAGAGATACCAGCTAACGTAAAAGCAAAGAGGGTTCTAATAAAATGGGAATGACAAAACCAAAAGATAAGCCAAAGGATAGAAAAAGCGCTCCAGTGGATTTGTTAGAAGATGAAGAATTTAGACATAGATTATCACCACTGCTTAAGTGTGAGCTGACAATGGTCTAAAAAAAAATGGGAATAAGTGTTTTCAAAAATTCAAAATGCTTCAAACTAAATTAACATCGTTAGAAAGAGAACCAAGCTGGCCTAAACAATGTTCAAAGAGGACATTTAGACCTAATTGTCAAAAGTAGTAAAATACAGGCTCATGGAAGAAAATGAAAAAAGTTGTGAGGCAAAAAATGCTTCAACTGCAGGCAAACAAATCAAGTTGACTTCATTGGGTGAAACATGCTCGGATGCAAATTAAAGACTTCTCTGTTTGGAGGGACGCAGTTGCTGATATTTTTCAACAGAGTAGTCATTCCAGGATTGAGGTTATTTCTCAATATTTATAGATTGAATGTATAATTGGTTAGCAAATAAGGTATGAATATTATATTCTGCTCAATTATGTTCAATGGAAAAAAATGGTTTGTCTATGAATCAAGCCATGTATTGATGGAGTGCCACATCAGATCAGGGCAAAATAAACAAATGATGGAGGCTTGTTTTTTATAGCACAAACACATAAATGTAGATGAACAAATGTGAAGATGCTTTGAAGTAAAACCTTTTATTCAGAGACACAGTTTTGTGTTTAAATTGGCTTAATTTTGGAACTGCATTAATTTGGATTTAAGTCCTGTAAATTGTGCTGCATAATTATTTCTTAAAAGAATCTGGACTGTTCAGTGTCAATATAGCAATAACGCTTGATTCTTTATCACATGACTCCTACTGCTATGGAGAACAAAGGAAGTGACTTTTCAATTAATCTGCTCCAGGTAACAGCACTGATTCTGAAGTCACACATGAACAAATGGTTCTTTCAACTGAAAGATATTGGTAAGGTTTTGGAATTCTCAAGAACATTTAATTTAATTAGTTATACATTTGGGAAATTCCTAATCATTAAAATATGATATCATTTCTCCTCAGCAGATACAGATTAATCTGGTAATGCCTTCTTAACTTACTAAGTTTGTGATTCTCACTAATAGGGAAAAACCATATGAAAAACATGTGCCTATAAATAACAAATACCTTAAGGAATTGGTGAGAATATAGTTGGAACTGGTATTAGTAAGATGACTATTATCCTTAAGAAACCAATCAGTAGTTGGGCACACACTGCCCTGCCAATCTGAGATTGATCATGTGCCAGTCATCAAGTGGTAAACCAAACTAGAGTTCATAAGTTCTACTGATTATGCTCAGGGGTAGTGGCCATAATCTTTAGCAACCAGACACCCAGGGAAGATAACAGGACAGCTACTTCTGTTAAGAGAACAAGGGATTAGCGCCTGGTCAGTCACATGTCACAAGCTAGTGTATGAAGAGAACTGAATGAATCATTGTTTTATTATGAAAAAATATTTTGTACTTATTGTGATAAACGTAATAAACCCTATGAAACTTGTAAAACAAACTTACAGCCTTAATCTAAAATTGTAATTGACTTGAGTCCTACCACAAATTGAACATGTGATCCTGACTCAAGATATCAGAGACCTGATGGTATCTTTACCTCAGTAGATATGTGTAAACCAATCTTATAAGGACATTTTTATATATAATGCCATTAATAATTACCAGGCATACAAACAAAGTTAAGGTTATTCAAGAATTTAATGAAGTAGTTAACAGATTAATATTTAATGCAAAACAGATGTCCTATAATATCTATATCAATGGTAAATACTTCTCAAAATATTGGATAATGCAGAGAAAAGAGAAATATTCAGTCATGTATTTAAATTCTCAATGGGATTGCAGAGGCAGACTAACATGGTGTGATTAAATCTCCTCTCCCTGAACATCCTGAAAAGAGTAAAATTAGCAGTAAGCTGACTGCTCATGTAACAGAATGACTTTTTGGGTAAAGAGAGGAAGGGAAACTGAAAGCTGAGCGTTATTGTTCACTGTCTTGCTGTACCATGGGGAGATGAGCAGCATCATTGTGACAGAACCATTGGAACGCTGAGCCTCAAGGTTAATTGCAATCCCACATGAGGGCATAGCTACAGTTCAGAGCCTGATGTATCAGTTAAAGCAAGTAAAACCACAACACACCTACCAAACGGTCTTGGTGACGGGTTTACATCATGCAATGACATTTCTTGAAAATATAAAAGTGGTGAATCCCCACAGCATTACACAGGAAAAACTCCTGCACTTCTAAAGTAAAATACATACCTTTCTTTAATCAATTTTAACATGTCTGAGCACAGCTATTTATATATCTATGACAAAATAGTTATAATTCAATAAGTAATTGCTTGTAAATTCATGATTAAAAATTAAATATAATGGAATTATTCCACAAGGTTATAATCATTTTTAAAAATTCAAGAATTAGACGCTGAGATTTTTCAAAATTATATATTACTATGAATAGTATCCATAAAATCAGAGCCAAAAAGTAAGGATCGTAGTCAGAAATGTTTGCACACTTGCCCACATAACCACCCTTGGATGAAGCAGAAATGATGCAGTAGAAGCACTCTGACAAATATAACACAAAATGAAGATGATTCTTAATCTTGAGTCAATGAGGATTACAGAATATTGTAGCTGATTGAGATTTATATGCCCCATCAGTTGGTCCTATTCCAAGAGGGAAATATGTCAATTTGAACAGTTGCAAATGTGCCTGTTTTTCTTTAACTTTTATAAACTTACTTTGTGTTTGGCTAGAGGAGCAACCATTGAATGAAGCTCAGACAAAGAAGGAAAACATTGAGTGAAATCAGCAATTATTGTTCAATACTTCACTTGGTATGTGTGCTTATGCTTATTAAGTTCCACAATTTAGCCCAAACCTCTGTCACTATCATTAGGATAGCCTAGGAAACTTCAACAGGAAAACAAACCTGGTCAGTCATCAAAACTGCTATTTGATAGCATGATCACTCAGTTAGTATCTCAGCTAGGCCCCTCAGCCTCTAAACATAAACATCGTTTTTGGTTCATAATTGTCTTTTCCCGTCTTGTACAATTTTTCACCTATGGAAGACTTCCTGTATGTTAGCTGTCAGTCTCTTCTCATATACCACTCTTTCCTTTTGTTCACTTATTCTCTGAAAGTTCTCTTTAAGTGATGTTCTCATATATAATAACCTGACATTGGTCATGTGCACTCCTTTCCTGCCTTGCTTTTATCATGCAGGAGGCTCTGGATTTATTTGTCATGGAAATGTATGAAAATGTATCTCAACCTTATCCAAACCATCTCCAGTTTAGACGCAGCATATTATTCTGTTACAGTTCTGCCTGTGAACCTCTGGATGAGATCTGTTCTCACCCACTTAAGCTGACCCTCTACTAATTAAATGCTCTTGGACTTTTTCTGTCATTAACCTAATGATACCATGATCACTAATCTCCACATATTCCCCAGCTGAAGCTTAATCTATCTCATTCCCCAGAACCAGATCCAGCAATGCTTTCTTCCTCATTCCACCTATCCCAGGCTGTGACTAGGCCTGGGTGCCTGTGTCAGTGGCTGAACATTCCAAACAATTCTATGGAGATAAAACTTTAAACTTTAAGATCCAGATGCTTTCTTACCTTTTGGCTCTTTATTTTTATTTTTCTGTGTTTTCTTAATTCTGATTTTGTAGCCAAGATGGCAGCAGAGAATGGCAACTTTGTACACTTTTCACAGTACTCACGGATATATGTGAAGTTATACCACTTCACTGTGAAGCTGAATGGCAGAATATTATATAAGTGGTAACATAATGGGAAATGTGGTTGTACAAAGGGATCTGTATGTCCTTGCAAACCAGTGGAAGTAAAATTAGCACATTCAAAGTAAATAAGCAAATGGTATGTTGGCCTTCATTGCAAGAGGCTTTGAATTCAGCAGTAGAGATGTTTTACTGTGTTGAGAGTGTAGTGCTGAAAAAGCACAGCAGGTCAGGTAGTATCCGAGGAGCAGGAAAGTCGATGTTCCTGATGAAGGGCTTTTGCCCGAAACTTTGACTCTCCTGTTCCTTCGATGCTGCCTGACCTGCTGTGCTTTTCCAGCACTACACTCTCAACATTAGTCTGTTGAACCCATTCCACCATTTAATACTTTTGTTGCTGATGGAACATTTCAATGCCTTTTACCCATGATATCCCTATAACCTTCTGTATATTGATAATCAAAATATATCAACTTCTAGAACCATAGAATTATAGAGTAAAGAAGAACCCTTCAGCCTATCAAGTCTATACCATCAAAAATACACTATTAACTACGCCAATCCCACTTGCCTACACTAGATACATAGCCTTGAATGGTATAGCACTTCAAGTATTCATCCAAGTATTTTTTAAAGGTCTTGAGATTTCTCACCTCAAATATCTGGATGAACTGGAGGTAGGTTTAGGTGGCCTGATGAGCAAGTTTGCAGATGACACTAAGATTGGTGGAGTAGCAGATAGTGAAAGGGACTGTCAGGGAATGCAGCAGAATATAGATAGATTGGAGAGTTGGGCAGAGAAACGGCAGAGGGAGTTCAATCCGAGCAAATGCGAGGTGATGCATTTTGGAAGATCCAATTCAGGTGTGATTCTACAGTAAATGGAAAAACCCTGAGGAAACTTGCTGTACAGAGAGATCTGGGTGTTCAGGCAACTAAGGTCAATAGAGTGGTCAAGAAAGGATATAGCACACTTTCCTTCATCAGACAGGGTACTACTGAGTACAAGAGTTGGCAGGTCATGTTACAGTTGTATAGGACTTTGGTTTGGCCACATTTGGAATACTGTGCAGATTTCTGGTCACCACATTACCAAAAGAATGCGGATGCTTTGGAGATGGAGCAGAGGAGGTTCACTAGGGTGTTGCCTGGGATGGAGGTGCTAGCTATGAAGAGAGGTTGAGTAGGTTAGGATTATTTTCATTAGAAAGACAGAAGTTGAGGGGGTCCTGACTGAGGAGAAGCTTTTTCCCAGAGTGGGGGGCTCAATTACTAGGGGCCACGAGGAAATATGTGTGATAAGTTCTTTACGCAGAGGCTGGGGGGTGCCTGGAACACATTGACAGTGGAGGTGGTATAGAGACGGGTACGATAGCGTCATTTAAGATGTATCTAGATAGGTATATTAATGGGCAGGGAGCAGAAGGACACAGATCCTTAGAATATAGGTGACAGGTTTAGATAGAGGATCTGGATTGGTGCAGGCTTGGAGGGCTGAAGGGTCTGTCCCTGTGCTGAAATTTTATTTGTTCTTTTATCCTCCCAGGCAGTGGGAAAACATTTTTTTTCAAATCCACTCTAAATCACCTGCCTTTCACTTTAAAATTATATCTCATTTTTATTCACCCTTCAACTAAGAGGAACATCTACTTTCTATTCACCCTGTCCACGCCCCTCATATTTTTATACACTTCTATTAGGTTACCCCTCAAACTTGTCTGCTTCAAAGGAAACAACCTAAGGTTATCCAGACTCTCCTCATTGCTAAAATGCTCCATCCCTGGCAACATCCTGGTGAATCTCCTTTGCACCCACCCCAGTGCAATAATAACCTTACTATAGTGCAGTGAACAAATTATGTACAGTACTCTAGCTGCTGCCTAACAAAAGTCTTGTACATCTTCAACATGACCTCCCTGTTCTTATAATCTATGACACAATTGAATTTGGCAAGCAGTTATCTTGCTTTTTTTTAATCTACCCTATTAACCTGCCCTGCCAGCTTTAGGGATGTGTGGACAAACATCCTAAGATCCCTCTGTTTCTCTGAGCTTCCTAGTGTCTTGCGTTCATAGAGTACTCAGGACGGGTTGGACCGAAGGGTCTGTTTCCACGCTGTACATCTCTATGACTCTATACTCCTTTGTCTTGTTCCTGCTTCCAAAGTGCATCATACACCACAGGAAAAGGCCCTTGGGCCCTCCAGGCCTGCGCCAATACATTTCGCCCTTCCATACCAAAACTGTCTTCACTTGCAGGATCCGTATCCTTCTATTCCCTACCTATTCACTGATTCGTCCAGGTGCTTCTTGAATGCTACTATTGTGTCTGCTTTCACCACCTCCTCTGACAGCACATTCCTGTTACTGACAACCCTTTGTGTGAAAAATGCGCCTCGCACATTTTGTTTAAACTTCCCCTCGCACCTGTGTGCCCTAATAATTGACCTCTCCACCATGGGAAGAAGCCTCATACTTTCCACTCTATCTAGGCCATTCACAATCTTATAAACTTCTATCAGGTCATCCCTCAACCTCCTGAGTTCCAATGAAAACAAACCCAGTTTATCCGAACTTTCTTCATAGCTAAAATCCCCCGTCCCAGGCAACATTCTGGTAAACCTTTTCTGTACCCTCTCCAAAGCATCCACATTTTTCTGGCAGTATGGTGACCAGAACTGAACGCAATATTCCAAGTGTGGCATAATTAAAGTTCTATAAAACAGTAGCATAACATGTCTATCCTTATACTCAATGCCCCTTCCAATGAAGGCTAGCATGCCATAAGCCTTTTTCACTACCTTACCTACCTGCACTGCTACCTTCAGTGATCTTTAGATCTACAAACTCAGATCCCTCTGCACAACAATAGTCCCAAGGGTTCTTCCATCAACTATATAATATCCACCTAACTTGGCCTTCCAAAATGCATCACCTCACATTTGTCTGGATTAAACTCCATCTGCCATTTTTTCTGCCCATGATCTATATCCTTACACTATAAAATTACACTTATCAGGGTTAAATTGCATCTGATACTGATCTGCCTATCTGACTACTCTGTTTATATCTTCTTGAAATTTGGGTAATTTCCTCCCTCATCTCCCACAGCAGCCAAGGATAAAAGTAATCTGGATCTTGGGGTTTGACACTTTTAAATTTGTCAAAACTTCCAATACCTTGTTGATTCTTATATCAATCTTCCCAGAACTTCACAGTCCATCCTTCTTGAATTTTTTACTTGTATCCTCCTACTCGCAATTAAAGACAATTGTGGAGTATTCATTTAACACTCTATTAACATCCTCCAGCTTCACGCACTGATTGCCCAATTGGTCCCTACCCTATCCCTGGTTATTCTCTTTCCCCGTGATAAACTTGCAGAATATCTTGGGATTCTCCCTAATCTGGCCTACCAGCATTTTGTCATTCCCCCCTCCTTGCTTCTTGAGGTGTTGTGTGTCTTCTCCCTCTCCCTCTCCCTCTCCCTCTTCCCCCTCCACTCCAATTACCCTTGAGAAGGTCCGCTTGAATCGCTGAAGTCCATTTACTGGAGGTGGCTCCAAAATATTGTAAGGAAGGGAGTTCCAGGGTTTTGACCCATCGTGAAAGAATAGTAATAAACTTCCAAGTTATAATGCTGATTGGTTTGGAGGGGAATATGCAGCTGACGGTGTTCCCATGTATTTGTTGCCCTTGTCCTCTTAGATGGAAGTGGCCATGGGTTTTGAAGGTGCTGTCAAAGGATCTTTGGTGAATTTCTGCAGTGCATCTTGTAGATGATACACACTGCTGCTGCTGAGCATTGGTGGTGAAGACAGTCCATGTTTGTGGATGTGATCCAATCAAGTGGGCTGCTTTGTCCTGGATAGTAACCAGCTGTTGCAGCTGCACCCACCCATGCAAGTGGGGAGCATTCTATCACACTCCTGGAGTTAAGCTACATGCTGTAGAAATGCCTGGCTGATCCTCTGATTATGGAAGCCCCTATGACTATAGCTATGGCCCCTGTGGGCAGCATGTAGCTTGGTGGTTAGCACTGCTGCCTCACAGTGCCAATGACCTGAGTTTGATTCCATCTTGGGTGACTATCCATATGGAGTTTGCACATTATTGCTGTGTCTGTTTGAGTTTCCTCTGAAAGGCGGGGTAAGTCTGTGTGAGATGCTCTTCGGAGGGCTGGTGTGATTCAATGGGCTGAATAGAACAGTACAGCACAGTACAAGCCCTCTGGCCCACAATGTAATGCCAAGCATTTATCTTAATCTAAGATCCATCTAACCAACAAACCCCTCAATTTACTGCCATTCATGTGCTTTTCCAGCAGTCAATTAAATGTCCCTAATGTCTCTGACTCTAAAACCACCGGTGGCAGTGTATTCCACACACCCACCAGTGAAAAGAACGTACCTCACATCTTGCCTATACCTTCCTCCAATCATTTTAAAATTATGACCTCTCGTGACATCCATTTCTGCCCTGAGGAAAAGTCTCTGACTATCTACTCTGTCTATGCCTCTCATTACCTTGTACACCTCTATCAAGTCACCTCTCTTCCTTCTTCTCGCCAGTGTGAAAAACCCAAGCTCACTCAACCTCTCTTCATAAAACAAGCTCTCCAATCCAGGCAGCATCCTGGTAAATCTCCTCTGCATCCTCTCTAAAGCATGTACATCCTTCCAATAAAGAGGTGACCAGAACTGGACACAATATTCCAAGTGTGGTCAAACCAGAGTTTTACAGAACTGCAGCAAAACCTCACAGCCCTTAAACTCAATCCCTTTGTTAATGACAGTCAAAACACCATATACCTTTTTAACAATCCTATCAATTTGGGTTTCAACTTTGAGGGATCTATATATGTGGACCCCAAGATCCCGCTGTTTCTCCACACTACCAAGAATCCTGTCTTTAACCCTGTATTCAGCATTCAAATTCAACCTTCCAAAATGAATCACTTTGCATTTATCCAGGTTGAACTCAATCTGGCACTTCTCAGCCCAGCTCTGCACCCTGTCAATGTCTTGTTGTAGCCTGCAACAGCCCTCAACACTATCTACAACACCACCAACCTTTGTGTCATCAGCAAACTTACTGACCCAGCCTTCCAGTTCATCAAAGTCATTTATAAAAACAACAAAGATCAGAGGCCCAAGAACAGATCCCTGCGGGACACCACTGGTCACCGACCTCCAGGGGGAATACTTTCCATCTACTACAACTTGCCGTCTTCTTTGGGCCAGCCAATTCTGTATCCCACATCTTCTAACTTTCTGAATGACCCTACCATGGGAACCTTATCAAATGCCTTGCTGAGATCTATTACACCACATCCACTGCTCGACCTTCTTCAACTTGTCTCATCACATCCTCAAAGAACTCAATAAGATTTGCAAGGTATGACCTGCTCCTCACAAAGCCATGCTGACTACCTTTAATCAAACTATGTTTTTCCAAATAGTCATAAATCCTATCTCTCCGAATCCTTTCCAGTACCTTGCTTATCACATATGTAAAACTGACTGGTCTATAATTCCCAGGGATTCCTATTCCCTTTCTTGGACAGAGGAACAACATTTGCCTCCCTCCAATCAGTTGGTACAATTCCCGTGGACAGTGAGGATGCAAAGATCATTGCCAGAGGTGCAGCAATCTCATTCCTCACTTCCGGTAGTAATCTTGTGCAAATTTGATCTGGCCCTGGAGACTTAGCTATCTTGATGCTTCCTAGAACTTCCAACACATCCACTTCTTTAATATTAATCTGTTACAGCCGATTAACTTGGTCCACTGTGTTCTCACTATTAACCAGGTCCCTCTCTCTAGTGAATACTGAAGCAAAAAATTCATTTAGGGCCTCCCCTATCTCTTCAGACTCCAGGCACAAATTCTCTCCACTATCCCTGATCAGCCCTTCCTCTCTTAGATCATTCTCTTATTCCTCACATATGTGTAGAATGCCTTTGGGTTTTTCCTAATTCTTCCTGCCAAGGCTTTCTCGTGCCCCCTCCTAGCTCTCTTCAGTCCCTTCTTCCGCACTGTAGGGATTCCTATACGTGAGTACACGCGACAATAAAATCTAATTCTAATTCTATTTTGAGTGTATTTAGAAGGGTCAAAGGTCATGGAAAATTGAGTGATTAAGAAAAGTCAGAAGATGCTGTATGGAGAATCAAATTTAAACAATTATGGAAAAAGGTGGCGGATGAGATGAGAGATTTCACATGATGATAGCTAAATTAGAAGCAGATTTGAAGCTTGGACAATACTGGCAACCTGAATTTTTCAGCTACAATATACCGTGAGAATGATAAAATTGCAGAGAACAATTTTAATCAATCCATAGTGCTATATTCCCAAGGGATGAGGATGAAACAAAGTTCTGTAAATACGAAGACACACAGCTAAATGATAATTATCATTGTATCAACAGCAGTTTGCAGACAGGAATGGTAATGACAACCAAGTAAAAAAGAACTTTTGATAGCAGCTGATCATTAGCTGAGGAATGAGAAATACTAGGATGTACAGAACCTCTCCATCAATGCATTGAGTCTTTTGAAGAAGTGATGAAGAAGATTGATGAAGGCTAAGCGATGGACATTGTCTATATGGACTTCAGCAAGGTGTTCAACAAGGTTCTGCGTGGTAGACCTATTAGCAAGGTTAGAGCAAACAGAATCCTGGGAGAAGTAGCCATTTGGATACAAAACTGGCTTGAAGTAGGAGAGAAAGGGTGGTGGTGGAGGGTTGTCTCTTGGACTGCAGGTGTGTGACCAGTGCTGTGCCGGATGGATCGGTGCTGGTATTGCTGCTTTTTGTCATTTATATAAATGATTTGGATGCCAAGATAGGAGAAATGGTTACTAAATTTGCAGATGACCCCAAAATTGGTGGTGTAGTGGACAGTGAAGGAGATTATCTCAGAGTACAATCAGGCCTTGGGCCAAAGAGTGGCTGATAGAGTTTAATTTAGATAAATGTGATGTGTTGCATTCTGGAAATAGCAAATCAGCATAGGATTTATAGACATAATGGTAGGGTCCTGTGGAGTGTTGCCGCACAGAGACCTTGGGGTGCAGGTTCAGAGTTCATTGAAGATGGTGTTGAGATAGACAGGGTAGTGAAGAAGGTACACAAACATAAATTGCTGGAAAAGCTCAGCAGGTTTGGTTGCATATGTGAAGAGAGATCAGAGTTAACGTTTCGGATCTGAGGAAGGGTCACCAGACCTGATACATTAACTCTCATTTCTCTTCACACATGCTACCAGACCTGCTGAGCTTTTCCAGCAATGTCTGGTTTTGTATCTGATATACAGCATCCGCAATTCTTTCTGTATTTATTTAGTGAAGGTGTTTGGTACGCTTTCTTCATTGGTCACTGCATTGAGTATAGGAGTTGGGATTTCATGTTGTAGCTGTTTAGGACATTGGTTAGGCCACTTTTGAAATACTGCATTCAATTCTGATTTGTATTAGGAAAGATGTTGTTAAACTTGAAAGGGCACAAAAAAAAGTCACAAAAATATATTGCTGGAATTACACCTTTTGAGCAACTGCGAGAGCCTGAAAAGGCTGGGGCTGCTTTCCCTGCAGCATCAGAGACTGGAGTGGCCTTATAGCAATTTATAAAATCATGAGGGGCATAGATAGGCCAAATAGACAAGGTCTTTTCCCCAGGGTGGGGGAGCCCAAAACTAGACAGCATAGGCATAGGTTTGACGTGAGAGAGGAAAGGTTTAAAAGAGTCCTAAGGGGCAACTTTTTCTTGCAGAGTGTGAAGCGTGTATAGAATAAGCTGCCAGAGGAAGTGGTGGAGGCTGGTACAATGACAACAGTTAAAATGCATCTGGATGGGTACATGAATAGGAAGGATTTAGAGGGATTTGGGCTAAATCAGAAAAATGGGACTAGATTAATTTAGAATATCTAATTGGCATAGCCAAGTTGGGCCAAAGAATCTGCTTCCGTACTGTACATCTCTATGACTTTATCTATTGAGCATCTTCACCATTTTCTAAATTTAAGATTTTTTGTATGCACGGATTTTTGCTTTTGGAAAACAGGTATTGTACTTTATTATGGTAGAATTAAAAAATTCAAATCATAAACAAATCTGGAAGAAACAAAATATTGCAATGGATGTAGGTAGAAAGTCACAAAAATAAGGAACGACTTAACACATGTAAAGAGATACTGAGGCTGAAGCTAAATTTAACTTAATATTTAGCAATGAATTTATCACAGACAATAATTAATAACCTCAAATGAATGAACAGAAGTTTGATTTTTTTTTTAATCAAAAAATTCAATGAATGTCAATGTTTAAAAAAAGATTAAGATTTGTGGAATTAATTGTGATTTACCTCAGATGGAACGAAAGCTGGATAAGTAAATGGCATAAATTGTAATAAATGGATAAGTTTGAATGAAGTTCCACAAAATAACAGCAAACTGCATGTCAAGAACTGGTGCAAGGGGAAACACAATGTTTAAGGAGGGCTAAAATAAATCACCATGGTTCTGAGGAACATCACAAATCTTTCAATGAAAATATATCTTTGAGCAAGAATCATACAAATGACCTCTTCATAACTATCCAATAGCTCAGCTGGGAACAGGATATAAAGTATGTTTGATTCACGTCACTCAAGGAAAATAGTGGATGGGAAACTATATTCATCAAGATTAGTGAAGAATTGGGAGAGACGTTCATGCAGACTTGGATCAAACAAGTCTATTTTAAATTTCCAACTCATTGCTCAGTGTGGACACATCTTGAACAATGTCCATAGCATTGCACCTACTATCAGAAGGACAACGGAAGCAAAATACTGCAGATACCTTTGATCTATAATGTAAACAGAAAATGCTGAAAAAGCTTAGCAGGTGTAGCAACATCTATGGAAACAGAAATAGAGTTAATGGTTCAAGTCCAGTAATGACATCTTTGAAACCTAAGGAGGTTGGAAACTTAATGGGTTTTTATGCTGCAGAAAATGGGGTGAAGGTGCAGCAAGTGGAACAGATGGTAATGAGCCCAGAGTAAAAGACAAAAGGAGAGCATTTGAGGCATTTAAGAAGACATTAAATTATGCAAATAGAAACAATATTCAAGGGTACAGGAAATAGGTAGGAGATTGACACTGTTATAATGCTTATTGGAGGGCTAGAGCAGACATGATGAGTGAAACAACCACCTTCTAGTCTGTAACATTTACCAGACTCTGTGGCAGTAGAGAAAAAAATATGGTTGAAGCTTAGGTGTTAATGTCACAAAATAGGTCAACTCTGCTGCAAACAGGTCCATGCAAAAAGACATAGGAAGGATGATGGGGGGGGGTGGGAGAGCAGAGGGGTTAATTAAAATGCAGAATGAAGTTCATGATCTGCAGTTGCTGAACTCAATGTTGAAAGCTATAAGGACTAAAATGCCTGAACTGAAAATGAGATGTTGTTCCTCCACCTTTTCCAGCCCCCTTCAGTCCTGAAGTAGTCAAATTAAACTTGAATTTTATTTTTGTTTATTTCTCTCTCTCTACAGATGTTGCCAGAGTGCTGAGTTCTCTAGCAGTTTATGTTTTTATTTCATCAGAGACTGGTTTGGAACAGAATTCTAACAAACCATTTTACTTTAATAAAAAGCTTATTAAACATCCAAGGAATAAATGAGCTTCCTTGAATAGACGTCCTTGTTCCAATCTTTTACATTTTAACTTTAAAAAAATGTGCTAAATAAACTATAGTATATTGGTATACTGATTTTCCTTAATTCAGAGCAAAATGACCCTAGCTCCAAACTGGACTACTCTTAGCTTAAGGTGTTTTTTTCTATCAACATCCTTTTTGAACCAAGGAGACCTGTTTATAGAAAGACCTGGCTTGAAATGGGCTGAGTGTGACACCTTAGAGATCATGAAGCTTTCTGTTCGTAAGCTTCCTCCTTGGGGAAACTGCAGGTGACAACATTTGTGCAGGCTTGTTTTTGTATAAACAAAGACATATGTCACACAATGGACATAGTTGTGCAGTGTCATCAATCACATGGATTAATCAGACTCCTAAACTTGCAACTTCTTCCAATAAAATCTTCTAAACGTGTGACATTTACCATATAGAAGAACAAAGGCAGTAAGTACATGGGATCACTATTACTTAAAAGTTCTCCTCACACACCACATGCTAACATGGAACTATATCACCAGTGTCTCACTACCACTGGATCAAAATCCTGAATTCCCTTCCTAACACCATTGTGGGCATACCTTCACCATGTGGATGTAACAAGTCAAGAATGTGGCCAACATCACCTCAAGGGCAATGAACATTGGTCTAACCAGCAATGTATACAGTCCACGTGAGAATAAACAAAAGGAAAATTGTGTTATATATGATCGACTTCTATCCTGCTACAAACCTAGATTAAGAAATTATCTTTATTATCAGTGGATTATATTGATCAGCCCATGATAACGCCCAAACTCTCACAACTCAAAGAAAAAGAACTTATGTTGTACAAATGAAAGTTAGAACTTAAACATATGCCAGTAAATGTGGGTTACTGTTTGGCAGTTAGCAATGTACGTGATCAAGTAAAGAATCACAGGAGTGTGAAGAAAAGGCAATAAAATTACTAAAGGAAGGGGTAGCTCTCCTAAGTCAATAACCTATACCATATACTCACGTCTGAGCTGAAACCAGCACTTTCTGAATGACAATTAGTCACGTCGAGAGCTTCACATCAATTGATGTAATTGACTCAAAGAGGTCAATTTGTTCAACAACTAATTCTTAAAATACACCGTGGCTAAAGATACAAGAGGTTCTACCAGAAGCCTTTGTTTTGTAGATGAAAATAAGTAGCTTTGAGGTTTGAGACTCCCAAATAGTTTAAGTAATACACTTATTATAAGTTAAGACCACTCTTTATTACTTTGTCATTTACTTATAGTATGAAGCTCACCAATTATTTATGCAGGTCAAATAATAATGATATAAATTATTTCTGTACAGATGATGCTCTGAAATCTACTATTTAAACTTAAGTGATTTTTAAAATGCAATTCTATTTTGGATACATGTCTTATTTCTAAGATAATTAGTCAAGTAGCCAATATTCACATACAAACATTATTTTTTCCTGTGCCATGAAGGTCATCTCAACTTATCCTAAGCTCATTTGCACCTGATATCCACAAAGTAAAACACATGGTAACTGATTCATGATTGGTGAAAAACCACCCAATTATTCTCTCCCTAAAAAAGGGATGCTGAAACCAAATATAATACCTGGCCACAACTGTTACATTTGACACGAAGTCAGAAAAACATGTGGAGTTGAAGATAAATGCGTGGCTGAAATATTTAGTTTCTGAAGGACACCGACTCCAGTAGTAGGAATGGGGGGAACTGTATTGGAGAGGCAAGCTCCACCTGAACAGGACTAGCACAAGAAATCCTGGAGGCAAAGATAAACATGGACTGCTGACAGAACTATAGAGTCTAAAATAATATAAATCTGAAGACAAAATAACTAGATGCAGAAGTGAAGTTCTGATCAAGGGTAACAAATAGTGTGGAAATAAATCTAGTTCTAAAACAGATCTGTAAAATCACTGCAAAAAAAACCCAACAATTAAAGATGAACCAACGTGCCTCCAGCAACATACACAGTGTTCAAAATAAAACTGGGCAACTGGAAGCAATAATCTATAGCAAGAAACCAGATATAGTGGGAACAACTCAAGTATGGCCACATAAGACCATAGGCCATAAGAAAGATAAAACGGAGTAGGCTCTTCATCCCTCAAGCCTTCTCCACCTTTCAGTAAGACCATGGCACGTCCACTTTCCTGCATTTTCTCTATAACCCCTTAATTGCCTATTGATCAAGAATCTATCAACTTTAAATATACACAAGAACTCAGTCCCACAGCTCCCTGTGGCAAGGAGTTCTCAAGAATCACAACCCTCAGAGAAGAAATTCTTTCTCATCTGAATCTTAAATTGGTGCCTCTTTAGTCTGAGACCAAAGAACAGGATTTCCAATTAAATATTTCAATATAGCATAATGACAAAGGATATGGGAGAAAGGGGTGGTGATTGGAGTAACTGTATTCATTAGAGAAAATACAATAGAAAAGAAAGAGATATAAGCAACTGAAGATTATAAACAGAATACATAAACATTGAAATTGAAGACAAGAAAGATCGGTTTCATTTGTGGCGATGGTACAGACCTCCATATTAGAAAAAGGAATTGAAGGGATAAATTTGGAAATGCATGCATGAAATGAATAAATTGAGTAATATTGACATGAAAGATTTTAACTACCCCCAAATAAACTGAGAATTGGAGGAAGCACAAAGTCTACAGGCAATATGTTTCTTTAACAATTTGTGCAGAACTCCTTCCTTAACTCGATTAAAGAACAGAACAGGACTACATGCAGACAATAGAGTTCACAGCATGAAGTTTAAGATAAAGATTGAGAAGAATATGAGTAAGAGAATGACCAAATCGATAAGTTGAATAAAAGTTTGTTTTAAGGAGTGGGATCGAAACTGGTAAAACAGACTCACAATACTGAAAACAAAAAACGCTGGAGATCACAGCAGGTCAGGCAGCATCCATGGAGAGAGCGCAAGGGTTGAAGTGAAGAGTCATCTGGACTCAAAACATTAGATTGCGCTCTCTCCATAGATGCTGCCTGACCTGCTGTGATCTCCAGCATTTTTTATTTTCAGTACAGATTCCAGCATCTGCACTAATTTGCTCTTAGACTTACAATACTTATTGACAAAAAGATGGAACAAAAGTTGGAAACATAAAATGAGTAAAGTCCAGGAGAAATCTATTCTGTTTAAAAGCAGAAACAACCTAGCTAAAAAGAATGAAGCATGGTTGAAAGAAGAAATAATGGAAAAGTTGAAAAATAAAAGGCATACACTAAGTGTGACAATAACAAAGGACAGGCAAGAAGGAGTTGGAAAAAGTTAGGAGAACTGTTTAAAAATAAAAGGAAAGAGAAACCAATAATTGAATTGTGAAAAAACATGAAAAGAAATAATAGTCCATAAACACATAAATAACAAAGGGTAGTGATAATAGCAACTGGAAGCTGAAAATAAACTGCGTTGTCAGTTTAGATTCCAAAATGAAAATCAACCAACAGACAAGGCATGTAAGAGATGATTATTTTCGTTTTCAACGATCCTTTTCAAAAGTATTGTAACTGGTAAGGAGGATAGTGCAGAGCTTTAAAACAGCAAAGGTCAGTTAATGAAGTAGGCACATTGATGACAGATGAAATTCAATGCACAAAAATATAAGCAATGCACTTTGACATAAAGAACATGAAAAAAAAATGAGAGGACGGGATAAAATACTTAAAGGAATGCAGAAGCATAAGGTCTAGTTTGTATATGTGCTTAGACCACTGACGGTGTCAGGACAGGTGGGAAGTGCAGTTGGTGAAGCCGACTATATTCTGGGCTTTATTAGTATAGGCACAGAGTACAAGAGCCAGGAGCTTATGCTGAATTTATAGAAGGCATTTGTTACTTCTCAGCTGGAGCACTGTGTACAGTTCTGGGTGTCACACGATATGAAGAATGTGAACACAGTGGATACAGTGCAGAAGAGATTTGGAAAAAAAACAATTCTAGGTTATGAGGGTAAATTGGAGAGATTGGGACTGCTGTTCTTGGAGAGAAGATGGTTAAGAGGAGATTTTGCAGAAATTTTCAGAACTATGAATGATCTCAGTAGAGTAGATAGGGAGAAACTGTTCCCACGTGTAAAAGTATCACGAATAAGAGGGCACAAGGTTAAGGTGATTTGCAAATGCATCAAATGCGATGTGCAAAAATATTTTATTATGTGTGGTTCAAGTCTGAAGTGCACTGCCTGGAAGTGTGGTGGCAGCCAAATTAATGAAGGCATTCATGGGGATACCAGATGACTAATGAATAGGAACAATGTGCAAGGGCATAGCAGAAGGCATTGATGAGCTTTTGTGGCGCAGTGGTAATGCCTCTACCACTGAGCAAGGAGGCCTGGGTTCAAATCTCACCTGCCCCAGATGTATGTAACAACAATTCTGAACAGGTTGATTAGAAAATATCTGTGGGCAGAAGGCAAGTGAATGGCATCAAGCTTATTGGAAAGCTGGTGCAGACATAATGAACTGAATGGCCCACACTGCATCATAATAATTCTATGATTCTGTGAATAAAATAGAAATTAATGGATCAGACCATATGGGAGGGATGAACTTCCAGACAAGGTGGTGTACATGAGTACACTTGCAACATTTAAAAGGCATTTAGATAAGTAGTTGAATAAGAAATGTTTGGAAGGATATGGGCCAAGTGTAGGCAAAATAGGATTATTTTAGTTTGGGATTATTTTAGTTTGGGATTATGGTCGGCATGGGCTGGTTGGACTGAAGGGTAGTTTCCACGCTGTATGACTCTACATGGAGTCAAGGGGCAAATAGCTGAGTGAATAGCAAGCAAGCTATGGAGGAAAAAGTAGGGTTAAAAGTCATTAGTCAGATTGATTAAACATTAGAAGTAGCATTTTTACAAGCATGATTTGCATAAATGATTAGATCCTGGTATTCAGAATTACAATTTCAAAATTCACGAATAATCCCAATGAGGAACAGTATTTAAGACAGCATGATTGAGACAAACAGAATGGACATGCAACTGGCAAACAAACAACAACATTGCTAAGTACGAGCATTTACCAATAACAATTGGTCTGGGAGAAGATTCCTGTGATGGTGGAACAAACGAAATTCCTCACAATCCCGATGACACTGGTTATGTTAAAAGATATATTTGAATGGCCTTCAGTCTTGAATCACAAAAGAAACCACTCGAGACACTGCATGTTGGATGAGATATTTTTCATGAACTGCCCTTGAAAATGATCATAATTTGATACACAGTGAACCAGAAGACACTGAACATGACTTCTAAATCACTAGTGCAGTAGTTTATAGCAATCAGTAGGCTAGAATTAAATATTCAGAAATTTCTTCTAGTTAAATTTGAAAGTTGTTGCCTTAAGTTAATTAAGTCTAAAAGAAAGACTAAGTCATTGTGTAAAATAAATGTGCTCTTCTCTTTAATATTCCTTATACCAACAAAAGAGCAAGAAGTTAGGATGGTCAAAATGTTGGTATATATTAATGCTATAAGGGTTAATGGTTTTGGTACACCTTTTGTTTCCAATTGGTTGCATCCAAAGTATGTTTCCAATTGTTCACATTTATGGAAGGACAATCCTATAAGGCTAGAGAATGTGTATATTTGCAAGGCACTTCAATGTGTAGCAGGTCCAAAGTATTTGTATGAAATGCTTTCCCTGGGTTGTGCCATGAAAATTCAAGATGTAAGTAGCTTTACACTACAAGGAATATTAGCAAAAATGAAAAGCAAGAACATATGACAGAAATAGTTGGAAATGTTGTGTTTGATTCATGTTCAAATTAAAGAATATCAGTTCTGGAGAACAGACCATTTATAGCGCTGGTTGAACTTAACATAAATCAATGTGCCCTCTTCACTGCTTTAAAAGGCGTTCTCCCATTTTCCTTTCCTCCCTCTTCTATTGAAGGTAGTAAAAGAACCATGGTTGTAACCGTTTAATGGATTTTTCAATAGGATCCTTACATCCATGAGCCACAATCATATTGAATGGCAGAACAGGATCGAAAGGCCAAACAGCCAACTCCTATTTTCTATATTTCTATCTACAAAAACATAGATTTTCATGCCATAATTTTTGGCTAATCTTGAATTGGGATTGAAGAAAACGAAGAGACAGTATGCTAAATGCTCGCTATGTATAGCTTCCTGTCTGCACTTCTGATGTTAAACATTGTATAAAATGTTTAACAATCATTACTAGTTCTTCTAGAACTAAAACCGGATATTTTCCTCGCTGTGAATAATATAAATTCAAATGATTGATGTTGTCAGTCTTAAATGTGTAAAATCAAATGAAAGTCTTGTTTCTTCTTAAATGTTCCTTTCATTACATTCAAAACTGAAGTTTATGATCTTTTAGGATTTAAAAAAAAATTAAAGTAAATAAATAAATAATAATTTAAAATCAACCTGATCACAATTTTTATCAATTAGAGAATGATAAATACATATGACATTAACATATACCCCAGTGTTGCAAACTATGGCAAATGTTCCACACAAAGCCAGCCTTTCAAATACTCTTATAAATTTCTTTATGGACTCTCTCCTATCCATTTCACATTTTGCATATACAGATACAATTCAATAAAACATGATATATTCAACAATTAAATGGAAATTCCTGGATAATGAAATTGCTGTGAAACTAAAATGCATTTGTTAAACAAAGCTTACATTTGACTTTGTATTCAACATGTTAGTACCACGGTTTAATATTCAAATCATTCATGCATATATACTCCAAGACCAGCCAACAAAATAGTGGTTGTTAATAAACAAAATAAGTAACACTCAACACTGTTACAATTATTTCTCCACAGAACATCCAGAAAACATTTTGATTTCACCGAGATTAAGAAATCTCATTGTAGCTTTTGACACTGTGATTTTGTAATTTTAATTTGCATTCTGCCAGTGTCAAAAATCTATAACTAAATAATTCCACTATAATGGTAAGTGGGCCATCAGTGGCATATTTCCTTATTTTTCTATTGGCATGCCTTGGAATCTTATATTTCTAACTATGAAAATTCACAGTTGAGTTTGAAAATTGCCTAGAAATTATGGAAATTGCTCAATACAATATACTGACAAATTCAAAAAGGAATAGTGTGTGCATAACTATAAAATTTTATATACATTCAGTTAACAAGTCACCAGGCTGATAATGTTGCATGCACAGGCAGCATAGGCTTTAGCTATGGTTGGTCAGGGAAGCAATGGTTAGTACCATCATGCAGTTAGTGCATGGCTTTAATGCCATGCAATAAACCTACATCAATGAGCCTGGAGTGCGTTTCCTGGGTAAGACATGACATGAAACAGGGCTTGGTTAGTACAGCAGTGACAGATCTAGTGCAAAACGCTCTTGCTATTAAAAATATTATTTTAGCAGCACTAAATTAATTCAATAAATATTTCCACATCAGATGTATGATCAGTATTTTCTTTTTTTATTGTTTAAGGCACTTGCCATTTTAAGTAGCCCCAATAATTAGCTTCACTACCAGCAAGTTGTTGGTTCTTAACATATTCCAAAGCATCGGGTGGTGTCATCCATGGAACCTATTTCCATTGCATACTCACCATACACAGCCTAATTTCTTAATTCTGAAAAGCAGATATGTTCAAACAAGTCACATAAATCTGCTTCCAAAATGGTTAGTTGTGTTAAGGTTCCACAGGAACATGTATGTATTTTGAAGTGACAACCCAATGGCTTTCCTCTTTGGAAAAGTATTTTTCACCTCCTTTGTGCAATTAAATCCACTTGCTTCCTATTTTTAAATTTCTACTTGGTATAATTTTTCAAGAAAGAAAACGTCCTTTTGTTGGCCCACAAAGTTTATAATGAACAACAGGTAAACTGAATAACATCTGTCAAATGTCACATGTTTATGCTATCTTGCATTTTGAGAGATAAAAGTCTAAATAGACCAACAGAAGGTAGATAAAAGTAACGAGGGGTGGCAATGGCACTTACAGCAGGTTTAAGTGAATCATTGATAGCTCTGGCATTAGATGAAGCCATGTTCATCTGTTAACAATACAATATCCCACTTTAAACTCACTAATCTTAAAAATATCACTGCCATTAGAATACAAGTTTTTTAACCACTTGTGACTTTCATGTTTATTTGCTCCATGTGTGGAAAATAATGGTTTTAAAATATGATGTGATAAAACCAATTCTCCACCTATAGGATTTTCTATTTTGAAGAGCTGTAATCTAATGCCTAAAGCATAGGTTATCCAATGAAAAAGTATTTAATTAAGGCAAATGAAGTTAATTTCTATGTTCTTGAGCCACTCTTTATGGATAATTCACTTTCAAAAGATTGAAATATATGTTTGATTAGATCCTTATCTTGGGTGGTTTGGCAATTCCATCAAAGGAACAACAATACAACTTTTCCAATATATAATTCATAGATTATAACTTTTGCAATCAAAATGATATCCTGGCATTTATCTTTGCCCATTGCTAATTCTTATAGAAGGCTTAAGAACCCAGGAATTAATTTGCATTGGCCATAATGATGCAAAATAATTGGCATATTAGCAATATTGGTAAAATATTCAATTATCCAATCTTTCATGCAATAATACTAACCCAAAATAGAAATGTGACCAGGATGGGCACATCTAGTAATGAGTTGGTCACATGTTTACAGATCCAGTTTTCACAAGTACAATTTAACAGTTTGCTTTTTAAAAGACAGAATAACCTTACAATTAAATTGACTCTTCACTGACACCATTTGTGGATAAACATCAATCGTTTTCCATTAAAGAAAATCAATATGCTTTTCAGGAACTTTCCAGCCAAGTAAAAACGAATAAAGAAGTGGATACGGAATTATCTGTTCAATTCCTCCACAAAACAAACAGCTTGCAGGAAACATTAAAAGAATGGCACATCCACAGTATCTAATAAAACTAGACAGTGCTGTAAGAACATAGTAGGTCAGGTACTATCTGAGGAGACAGAATTAGAGCTACGAGTACTGAACAATGACCTACAACAGTTCAACCAAACTTGTTAGAAGACCACTAACTAACATATTAACTCTGTTCCTCCTGTCACGGCCTGACCTCCTGAATATTTTCAGCATGTTCTGTTCTCTTTTGACCTAGAAAACTATGACCTTCAATATAAAAAATGGAAGAAAATCCCTAAAACGGTATTATGACTTCCGAATTCTAAATTTAATTGTGGATTGTGGACATACAGCACATTTAAGTAGCCAAAATTCTACTTGGTCTTATGAAATAGTGTGCGATGACAGACTCCTTTGAAAACAAAGGGAAAATTAATCACAGGCATGAGTCAGGCCTTATTAATTAATGCTGGAAAGCTCTCAAGATTTTTCTAATCATCTGTTGTAACACAATGAACTCTGCATGTTTTTAATTATTAATGTGCGACAAAGTCCCATGAATGCATCTCCCAGATCAAATTATTTTGTTGAAATTTATTTATATTACAGCACCTTGCATGAATCCGAGTGGTGGGAGAAGTCTAGCTGTCAGTTCCAAGATTTTGTTTTATGTAAGGTAGTGTGGCTTACTGCAGATGCCTAACAGACAAATAATGTGACAAGGACACATCACAAACTAACTCACTAGCTGTGCTACCTTACACGAAAAACATCTCAGAACTAACAGCCAGACTTCTCTGCCCACTGGGATTCATAACAGCCCACGAACCGACAGCCACACTCAGACAGCAACTCACCAGAACAAAAGACCCTATACCCATCATGTTTAAGACTAATGTAATTTACAGGATTCCATGCAAAGACTACAAGAAACACTATGTAGGACAAACAACTAGCAATCCACATCCATGAACACCAAGTAGCCACTAAACACCACGACCAGCTGTCCCTAGTAGCCATACACACAGATGACAAGGACCACAAATTCGACTGGGACAACACAATGATCATTGGACAAGCCAAACAGAGGACAGCCAGAGAATTTCTAGAAGCATGGCATTCATCCACGGACTCCATCAACAAGTACATAGACCTAGACCCAATATACTGGCTACTACAATGAACTGCCGAAACTGGCAACTGGAAGCAGCAAGAACAGAACAAAATAAATTCCAGAAGACACAGTACAGCAGCATAGAGTCAGAGTCATAGAGATGTACAGCATGGAAACGACCCTTCGGTCCAACGTGATATCCACGTCGACCAGATATCCCAACCCAATCTCGTCCTACCTGCCCGCACCCAGCCCATATCCCTCCAAACCCTTCCTATTCATATACCCATCCAAATGCCTCTTAAATGTTGCAATTGTATCAGCCTCCACCACATCCTCTGGCAGCTCATTCCATACACGTATCACCCTCTGTGTGAAAAAGTTGCCCCTTAGGTCTCTTTTATATCTTTCCCCTCTCACCCTAAACCTGGACTCCCCGACCCCAGGGAAAAGACTTTGTCTATTTATCCTATCCATGCCCTTCATAATTTTGTAAACTTCTAGAAGGTCACTCCTCAGCCTCCAACACTCCAGGGAAAACAGCCCCAGCCTGTTCAGCCTCTCCCTGTAGCTCAGATCCTCCAACCCTGGCAACATCCTTCTAAATCTTTTCTGAACCCTTTCAAGTTTCACAACATCTTTCCGATAGGAAGGAGACCAGAATTGCATGCAATATTCCAACAGTGGCCTAACCAATGTCCTGTACTGCTGCAACATGACCTCTCAACTCCTGTAATCAATACTCTGACCAATAAAGGAAAGCATACCAAATGCCTTCTTCACTATCCTATCTACCTGCGATTCCACTTTCAAGGAGCTATGAACCTGCATTCCAAGGTCTCTTTGTTGAGCAACACTCCCTAGGACCTTACCATTAAGTGTATAAGTCCTGTTAAGATTTGATTTCCCAAAATGCAGCACCTCGCATTTATCTGAATTAAACTCCATCTGCCACTACTTCACAGGAGGCTCCAAAGCACTGAAGATGTCACCTGGACAGGGGACGAAACTCCTGCAAATTAACTTCCTACCTCGGTGAGCATACCCACAACCATGGCAAGCTGCAGCTAAGCTACAAATCTTTACACAAACCTTACCATACATAAGCCAAATTGAAATTGTACAATCCTATATAGTTTTAATGGGTATAATTATTTCACATTCTTCATCCACATATCACATGCATTATGCCAGGAACAATAATTATGTAATCAATACTCAATTGCACAGAGAGTGCAAAACATTTGTTATTAAAAGACAGGTTAAGTGAGTGGGCAAAACCACGGCAAGTGAAGATCAATAGGGAGGACGTGATGCACGAATCAAAAAAGGGTAAAGCGGACTATTTCCTTAATGGTTATAGATGGTGGAGGAGCAATGGGATTTTGGTATCCAGCTACAAGTTCATTAAAAGGTAGTGCATTAGCACAAATATCAAAACTACCACTACAAGTATTTACCTAAATCCCATCCTTGAAATTTATGGTAAAATTTTTTTTACTCAATAATATTCATGTGCCAATAGTATTCTTTTAAATGTGGAACTTAGCTTTGGGCCTATTTGAGTACAAGGTGCTACTTTAAGAGTTGGCACGTAACAGTAAGTCTGTTTATCGATAACCTTGGGGCAAAGGTGAGAAATGTAGGATATTATCAGGTT
This sequence comes from Chiloscyllium punctatum, assembly GCF_047496795.1. Taxonomy (NCBI): domain Eukaryota; kingdom Metazoa; phylum Chordata; class Chondrichthyes; order Orectolobiformes; family Hemiscylliidae; genus Chiloscyllium; species Chiloscyllium punctatum. The sequence continues at coordinate 95,880,539 of NC_092751.1, forward strand.
TAAAAGGAACGAATTAATGGATGGTGCTTGGGCATCAAGAATACATTTGCCTGATTGTGGTATCAAGGATCCCTAGAAAAACTGGAGTCAATGGGAATCAGAGTGAAAGCTCTCCACTCTTTAGAGTTATACCTGGTACAAAGAAATATTGTTGTGCTTATTGAAAGCCAATCATCTCAGGTCCAGCACACCTTTACAGGAGCTTCTCAGGGTAGTGTCCTTGGTTCAACCATCTTCAGCTGCTTTATCAACGGCATTCCCTCCATCATAAGGATATAGTGAGGATTTTTCTTGATGATAGCATCACTTTCAGCACCATTCACAATTTTTCAGATGAAGCAGTCAATGCCCAAATGCAGCAAGGCCTGACAATATCCAGGTTTGAACCCACAAGGGACAAGTAACATTCACACCACACAATGTGAGGCAATGACTATCTTAACGAGAGAGAATTCTAAATATTACCCCATGGCATTTAACAACATTACCACAGTGAAATCCCCACAAACAACATCTTCTGGGTTACCATTGTCCAGATACTGAACTAGTCACAGAAGTACTATAGCTACAACAACAAGCAAGAGGCTAGGAATCCTGCAGCAAGTAACTCACCTAACGATTCCTCAAAGCTTGCCCATCATCGACAAGGTGCAAATCAGGAACGTGATGGAATACTTGCCATTTCTGTGGATGAGTGCAGCTCCACCAACACTCAAGAAGCATGATGCCACTTGATTGACACCACATCACAAGTATTTATTCTCTCTCCCACCCACACTCAGTAACAGCAGTATGAGCCATCTACAAGAAATTATCCATAGCTCTTGAGATAGCACCTTCCAAACCCACGACAGTTGGCGAGGTCAGGGGCAGCAGATACATGGAAACTCCACCAATAGCCAGTCCCTTCCATGACACTCACTATACCTGACTTGGAAATACATCATTTCTTCAGCATTGGCGGGTCATTGCTCCCTAATGGCACTGTGGGTCTACCTACAGGAAATGGATGGCAGCAGGTAAAGTAGGCAGCTCTATATTATCTTCTCAAGAGCAACTAGAAATGGGCAATAAATGCAGACCTAGCCAGTCACACCTACATCTTAAGACGCAACATAAAACAACAATTTTAGGCTAATGGAGCAGTAAAGATACATGATCAGCTCTGCATTTTTAAATAAGTGTTCAATGGCAGTTTATACTACAGTATTCCAGTTTAATCTGTGTAACACATACTTCAATGGATTCTGGGTAATCCAAGATGGAAGATGGGAAAGAAATTGTGGCTGTAAGAGCTGCTCGTTTTTTTAAAGGCATTTCAGTGTTGGAGCTGACTTCCTCAAAGTCGAAGAGCAGTAATTACTGTTTTAGAAGTCAATGCATTGTTTTGGAACTTTAGGGGAAAGAAGATCAAAACAACAGCCTTTAAAAAGGAGAAAGGGAGACAAAGGCAGTGACCACATGGGAAGTGATTCAAACGGAGAAAGAAACCGACACTGCTGTCTGACCCAGTGGTAAATCTGCATAGCTGCTGCTTTTGCTGTTTGGTTTCAAGTATCTCTGGACATCAGATTTTGTTCTAAGAAAAATAAAGAAACAGCAAAATTGATAGTTGACCTTGGAGAAAAACTTGTATAGTCAAGCTCACACCAGGGGAGCAGTTAAGAGGCCACTTTTAAAGTTTAACCTAACTTGTTTTGTAAATCTACAATAGCGAGTAGAGTGGGCTCTTTTTTGATTATATGTTTTTATTGAGATCTGTCTCCTGATTAAACTTAAAAATATAAAAACATAGGCACAAAGCAAGCCTAGAGCAGTCTTATTGCAGCAGTAAGACTGTGCTATTTTCAGGGTCTATAGATGGTTAAGGTGCAAAGATGGCCTTCAGTACAGTGATGTACTTTTCTGGTTGGATGTGAATGATTAGCGAGGGTTTCCATATTACTGATGATTATGTCTGCAGGATGTGTATTTGGATGTGAATCCTATCGGATCACATGGATTATTTGCAGTGGCAGTTAGAGGCAATGACGAATTTACAGGAGCTAGGGGGTCTGATGCATGTATTTGTGGGAAGGGAGATAAATCAAAGATACAGTCAGGTAGATGTGTGACCTCCAGGAAAGGCAGGAGAGCGAGGCAGGTAGTACAGGAGTCTCCTGGGCTATCCCCATCTCAAACAAGTATGCTGTTTTGGAAAATGAGGAAACAGCAGCAGGTCATTGTACACAGTGGAACTAATGATGTAGGAAAAGAAAATGAGATTCTGAGGACAGAATACAGGAAGTTAGGCAGGAATAGGGACCCAGGGAGACAGTGAGGAAAGAGATCAGTCTGAGACTCGTACCATTGGGAAAAGGAGCAAGTCAAATAGTCAGGTCAGCCAGGAATAAAGCAGAGAAAGAGGTAGGACTAATAAATTAAACTGCATTTATTCCAATACATGAGGACTAACAGGTAAGGCAGGTAAATTCAGAGCATGGATGGGAACATGGATATCATAGCAATTACAGAGACCTGGCCCAGGCATGGACAGGACTGGCAGCTTCATGTTCCAGGGGAAAGATGCTATAGGAAGGATAGAAAGGGGGCAAGAGAGCAGGGGGAGAGGCAGTTTTGATTAGGGATAACATTACAGTTGTACTTAGGGAGGATATTCCTGGGAATATGTCCAGGTAAGTTATTTGGGTGGAACTGAGAAATAAGAAAGGGATAATCAACATAATGGGATCGTACTACAGATGCCTCAATAGTCAGCAGGAAATTGAGAAACAAATTAGTAAGGAGATCTCAGTTATCTGTAAGAATAATAGGGTGGTTATGGTGGGGGATTTTAACTTTCCAAAGTGCCATAGTGTTAAGGACTTGGATGGAGAGGAATTTGTTAAATGTGTACAAGAAAACTTTATTTTGCAGTATGTGGATGTTCTACTAAAAAAGGTACAAAACTTGATCTACTCTTGGGAAATAAGGCAGGGTAGATGACTGAATGGAGGAAGGCTTTGGGGCCCAGTGACCATACTTCTATTAGTTTTAAAATAGTGATGGAAAACAATAGACCAGATGTAAAAGTTGGCATTCTAAATTGGAGGAAGACCAATTATGACAGTATGTGGCAAGAACTTTCAAAACGTTTATTTAAGTAGTGTCAACAACTTCACTGGGCAAGGAATTCCACAGATTTACAACCCTCTGGATGAAGTAGTTCCTTCTCAATTCAGTCCTAAATCTGTTCCCTCTAATCTTGAGGCTATGTCCTATTGTCCTGGTTTCACCCGCTGGTAGAAACATCCTCACTTCTATCTTATCTATTCCTTCAAAATTTTATATAGTTCTAAAAGATCCCCCATTCTTCTGAATTCCAATCAATATAATCTCAATCTACTCAGTCTATCCTCATAAGCCAACATCCCCCACTCCAACCTCATGAAACAGCCTCATGAAACAGCCCTTCCTGAAGGAGGGCTGTTGCCCGAAACGTCGATTCTCCTGTTCCTTGGATGCTGCCTGACCTGCTGCGCTTTTCCAGCAACACATTTTTCAGCTCTGATCTCCAGCATCTGCAGTCCTCACTTTCTCCTCAAGAAACAGATGTCAGGTACAGACTGCAGAGATCGAGTGAATCTCAAGAAGAGTACAATGCCAGTACAATGCTTAAGACGGAAATCAGGAGGGAAAAAGGGGACCTGAGATAGCTTTGGCAAATAGAATTAAGGAGAATCCAAAGGGATTCTATAAATACATTAAGGGCAAACAGGTAACCAGGGAGAAAATAGGGCCCCTCAAAGATCAGTAAGGCCACCTGCATGTGAAACCGCAGGAGCTGGGTGAGATATTAAAAAAGTATTTTGCATCAGTGTTTACTGTGGACAAGGATATGGAAGATAGAGAATGTGGGGAAATAAATAGCGACATCTTGAAAAATGTCCATATTACAGAGTAGGAGGTACTTAATGGCTTAACATGTATAAAAGGTGGATAAATCCCTAAGACCTGATCAGATGTCCCCCTGACCTCTGTGGGAAGGTAGAGAAGTGATTGCTGGGCCCCTTGCTGAGATATTTGTATCATCAATAGCCACAAGTGAGGTGCCAGAAGACTGGAGGTTGGCTAACACGGTGCCACTGTTTAAGAAGGATGGTAAAGACAAGCCAGGGAACTATAGACCAGTGAGCCTGACGCCTGGGCCAAATGCTGGTAAATGGGACTAGATTTCTTTAGGATATCTGGTCCACGTGGCTGTGTTGTGCCGAAGGGTCTGTTTCCATGCAGTGTATCTCTATGACTATGACTCGAATAATCTCCGGGGGAATGTTTTTTTGTGTTTTCATTTCCACTTATGACCTCCCAACTAAATTGTTGCACAGGTTCACATATTGGCAGCTGAGTTAATAAATAAATTTAGGTGACACAAACATTGCATTTCTATTACAATCTTAACCCCATATAATTGATTTGGAGTTACACTATTTTCAGCCAATTCTTCACAGTGGAATTCAGTTTGAACTTTCAAAGCAGTTCAACTTTCTACATGAAGCTAGTGGAGCTTGACGTAACCAAGGCAACAGACAATACTTGCTTCTGGCAATTGAAGATTGCAGATGTAAGTTGAAAGAAATGCAAACACTGTCACTGTAAATGTTTTCCAAATTAGTTGTACTCCACCACCAGATCATTTACGGAAAAGAATCAAAGGCATGTACCATCATTGAACTACAGTCAATATTTTTAAGAGCAAATAGGCCAGCTAAAACTATTTAAAATAACATTCTGAAAATTTACAAGAGTAATAAATTTCTCTTCCCTTAATTTATGTTCCTTAATGTCAGAAAGCTGCACTATTACTTTGACCTATTATGGGTTTCGCCTGAGGAGCTCTGGAGAAGGAAGACAAATAATAATTCAAAAGCACTTTGTAGTGGTGATTCAAGAAATCTGAACAGTTGGGCTCTGTGCCATACCCCAGGCAAGGTGGACCTCTACCCCTCCATTAGTCACCCCTGAGGAAAGTTTGCAGCATAAAGTAGGTAGAGCACCTAGAGCTCCTTTAAATTAGGTCTTGGAAGATCTGGAGGTGATATGAAGACATCCAAGGGAAAGGGAACTGGGTGTTGTAGCAGACAAGGCACTTTGTTGCTATGTCGGGTATACCCGCAGCCACTATCTCGACCCCCGTGGCACCGCCCTTGAGTTCAGTGGAGCAACCCCAGAATTTGCTAATGGAATTTGCAAAATTCAGTGAAAAAAAAAATTGAGGGAGCGCTGGAACCAGTTACTGCCATGCTGACAATGCATGAGCAGGAGATCCAGGCCTTGGATCAGCGTGTGGAGCAGAAGACCGCAGCCTCGGAGGCCGTGACAGACAGATCTGAGGAGTGGGTCCAAACCTTGGAAGGTCAGGTTTGGACCCTGCAGGATTAAGTAGACGACCTCAAAAATTGAGGTTGGCGAAAAAAGTCGGCGATTATTGGGCTTCCCTGAGTGTGAAAAAGATGAAAACCTCGCTGATTTCCATGAGGTATGGCTCCCAGAGTTGCTGGGCCTGGAGATTGAGTCAGGCCGGGTGAGGGTGGAGCGGGCCTACCGGATCACAATGCACAGGTCCAGGTCGGTCCAGCATTATAAGGAAAAGCATTTAATAATATAAACAGCCAGAAGATGGGAAAGTGATCCACAGGCTTTGGCTTATAAAGGTTTAAAACCTTTGAAGGTTTTTTTCATGACTTTTCTGCGGCCATACTTAGGAAAAGGAAGACCTTTGATGATGTAAAGAAAAATTTAAGAGAATTAAACATTCAATACTCTGAGGTACCCGGCAGTGCTACGTTTCAATTATGGGAAACTGTCTACAACTTCAACTTGGTGGAAAAGGTAAAAGAATTTTTGAACTCGCTGAAATGATAGACTTTGGCCGAGGATGAAAAGAGGCATACGGACAATGGCATCATATAACTCTTTTTGCATCTTGTTTCTCTTTGCTCTCCCTTTTGAGGTCTTCGGCTTCATAGGCTTGGCATTGCTTTGGGGTTAAGTCCAGTCTATTTTATATTATACTTGTTTGGAGGTTATTCGTTATTTTATTGTTCTGTTTTGCTGGGTGAGGGGTGGTTATTCCTTTGATGTAAAAATGTGTGGGTTGAGATGAGGAGGGGGAGGGGTGGGTGTCCATTGTTAACTTGTAGGAGTGTAAATAACATGTTTATTGTTCCCTTGCTTGTGTTTGGGGCATGGCCTTGATTGGAAGATGTTAGGATGGTTGTGAGGTTGGGAGTGAATGCCCCTATGGGCAAGGGGGGGTGGGGTTCTCTGGGACATTGTGCTTTTTGTGTTTATTTGTTTAAGTTAGGAATAGAGTTTAGATTTTTTTTAGTTTTAATTGTTTTGGTAGTGTTGGTAGATTTTATAAAGTCTGTTTTTTTTCTCCACTTGTCACACACTGAATGGGCTTCTTCCTCTTGGGGGACTGCAGGCTGTAGTGTGTGGTTGTGGCTAGCGATCTGTTCAGGTGGTGCACCTGGAATATAAAGGGGAGCCACTCCCCATTAAAATGAAAAAGTTGCTCTCAAATCTTAGGAAAGAAAGGGTTGACATCACTCTATTGCAAGGGGCACATTTGACTGATAGGAAACATCTGAAGTTACAACAGGGGGGATACAATAGGATATACTTCTCCTCCTTTAACTCCAAAAGCAGAGGAGTGCCATACTGGTACGAAGGAACCTCCCATTCCAAGTGACAGATCAAATCAAGGATGAGTATGGATGGGTCATCATTCTCAAGGCTGTGGTGCACGGAGAAGAGTATGACATCCTGAATGTTTACTGTCCTCCGATGCACCCTCTCAAATTTTAAGTTGATGCAGTCTCTAAATTAGTGGCTCTTAGGGTGCACTGTACAATTGTAAGCGGAGACTTTAATTGTCTCATGGACCTGGGGTAGACAGGATGCCAAGGGGACTGTTGGGTACACCTCGGCAGTCTAGACAGTTAGTGGACTTGTAGGAGGAGTTTGGGCTAGTGGATGTGTGGAGGTGCCTCCACCCAAATAGGAGGGACTTTACCTTTTAATCCAACCTGCGTAAGTCCCACACAAGAATTGGTAAATTCTTTGTTCCATTAGTTTGTTTGGACCTGGTGTTAGCCTGCACAATTGGGAGCATAACTATCTCGGACCACGAGGCAGTATATTTGGATGTTAAGACCAAAGGTGGTGGAGTAGGCACACAGCAATGGTGCATGGATCCGTTTCTTTTGAAGGATGACAATTTTGTACAGTATATTACAAGGCTTTTTGGGACATGAATTGAGGTACGACCAATAATCCATCAGCGCTCTGGGATACTACCAGAGCATTCTTAAGCGGTCTGATTACTTAATATTCAGCAATGGGAAGGAGGCAGAGAGGAGAGCAGCAGCGGTTACTTGAGGCCCAGCTGAAGGCAGCCAAATCTGCATATTATACCAGACCATCTGTGGTCAAACCGCAACACGTCGCTCTGGGCTGTTCTGGACTCAGTGCTCATGCAAGCGGCGAAGAGAGGCGTTTCCTTTGCAAAGCAAAGGCTGTTTGAATATGGGGATGAGCCAGGTAGATAGCTGGCTTACCTGGCTAGGAAGAAAAGTGCTCCACAGTCCATTGTGTTTGTGTTTATCAGGGAGAGAACTGGTAATGTCATTTGTGAATTGAGACTTCTATGCAGAGTTATACCACTCAGATGGGGACATGGGGATGGAAATGCGAGAATGGAATCTTTCTTTGAAAACTTGGACCTCCCCGGTACAAACACAGATCAGAACTCCCTTTTAAATGCACCTCTGACAGTACAGAAGATGCAGGAGGCGGTAAGGCAGCTCCAAGGTGGCAAGGCACCCGGTCCAGATGGATTCCCAGGTGAATTTTACAAGGAGTTCACGGACATGTTAGCTGAACCACTGCTGGGGATGTATAGGCATTCAAATAGCCGAACTGTCTTCCACCCTCTCTTAGGGAGGCTAATATCTCCCTTAGCTTAAAGAAAGAGAAAGACCCTGAGGATTGTGCATCGTTATAGACCCGTCTCGTTGTTGAATGTGGATTTTAAAATTCTATTAAAGGTATTGGCTCTGAGGTTGGAGAAGGTGCTGCTGGTTATTATAAAAGAGGACCAGACGGGCTTTTATCAAGGGCTGCAGCTCCTCCAACAATATCAGGCTGTTGTTGAACATAGAGCAAGTATGTCAGCAGAGACTGATTCTGGGTTTGGTGGTCTCCCTGGATGCAGAAAAGTCTTTTGATCAAGTAGAATGGTTATATTGCTTTGCTGTTCTCAATGATTTTGGTGTTGGGGGGGGGGGGGGATGGGCTTCGCCTGGTGAGTGGCAGTGTTATATAAAGATCCCAAGGTGGTGGTTATCGCAAATGGAGTTAAATCAAGCAATTTTGGGTGGGGGGGGGGGGGAGGGCGCGGGGGAGAACGGGTAGCCGACAGGGATGTCCCCTTTTGTTGCTACTGTTTATCTTAGTACTTGAACAATTGGCAGAGGCTATCCAAAAAAGACCCTGAAATAATGGCATCAAAAGTTGGGAGCTGGAGAACACAAAATCACTCTGTATGTGGTTGACGTCCTTGCGTTTTTAGCTAACCCCGAAAAGTCCATACCCCGGCTAATACAATAAATTAAGTTATTCGGTAGCTTTTTGAGATACAAGATAGATTTCACAAAATTGGAAGTCATGCCCATGACGAGGCGAGGGGGTGGATTGGTGGAGGTACCAAACTGCAGGACAGAATGGAGTTTCCTTCAGATGGTCACAGAAAGGTTTTCTCTAACTGGGAATTTTCATTACCCCTCTCTTCCAGCAGCTGTACGGAGAGAACTTTGTGCAGCTGTTTGAGAGGATAAAGCAGGACTTGCAGCAATGGGAGGGACTAACCCATATCATGGCTAGGCTGTCTAGCCTTGATGAAAATGAATGTTCTTCCTCAGTTGTTATATCCTATGAGGATGATCTCACTGTTATTACCCAAACAGGCACTGCGTAGGTTTGCGGGATGACTTGGATCATTTGTGTGGTGCCATAGGTGCTCCTTAGGTAAACTTACCCAGTTGCAATGTGTGTATGTGTGCGTGCATATCAAATAGGCACCCTGTTGTCATAAATAGGTGACTGGGTATATAATGTGGAGGCCCCTCATAAACTTACTGTTCATGGATAAGATGAGGTTGGTAGTTGAGCACTGTGCAAGTCTGATTATCATAAATACAGTGGAAGCATGGAGGATAATGTGGCAGGGTGAGGGCAATTTGCTTAATACTTTGCCATTCACCCCATTAGTGGGACCCCCAGGATTTAGAGCAGGATCAATGGACACCGGCTTTAGAGCATGGGAGGGTAAAGGAATCTCCTGTCTGGGAGATTTATTTGAGGGAGAGATCTTGATGTCTTTTATCCAATTAGGTCAGAAATACAGAAACCCTAATAGGGACCTTTTTGGATATTTCCAGGTTAGGGATTACATACAGAAGACGACCACGCTCTTGACCCAGCCCTACAAGTCGGATATAGAATGCAGAGTGCCCCGATGCGGGGGTGCTCTCTCAGTTAGTACCAAATATCATCTGCAGAGAGGGAATGCCCAGGGGGATATGAAAATATTCCATGAGATTTGGAATCAGGAGTTACGGGAAGAAATCTCATCAGAAACGTGGGAGGATATATGGGGGAATGTAAAGAAGATTTCAATACGCAATAAGGCACAAGCGATGCAATTGAAGATCCTCCACAGGGCCCGTATGGCGCTACAGAGGCTAGCAAAGTTTAAGAAAGGATCTTCCCTGAAATGTTCCAAATGTAAGAACAGTATTGGCACCCTTACACATTTCTTTTGGTCCTGCTACAAGATCCGCGGATATAGTGAATGAGCTGGAGAGGATGGAAGTTAGGGAGGATCCGGTGTCCCTTCTTTTGGGGCTACCGAATCCTCCCTCTTTGGGTGAGCACGGGAAGATGTTATTCAACATTCTTACGCACTGTGCAAGGCAAAACATCCTAATGAATTGGATATCAGAAAAGTCTCCAGGTCTTGCAGGGTGGTGCAGACTTGTGATAGAGCACATCCCTCAGGAATACCTGACAAGTATGGTGCACCATGGTGCAGAGCAATTTTATAAGACATGGCGACCCTTTCTAAATTATGTTCACATGGATCTGTCAGCAGTATTGATTAGGGCCTTTATATACCTACAAGGGCCACATATTTGTGTGTGTGTGTGTGTGTGTGTGTGTGTGTGTGTGTGTGTGTGTGTGTGTGTGTGTGTGTGTGTGTGTGTGGTGGGGGGAGGGCGGGGAGGGGCGGGGGGGGGGACGGCGGTGAGGGGGGGCGGGGAAAGAGGCCTGGTATAATCACTGTTGCTCCCGTGGACAGGAGCCTTGATGGAGGTTCGGCGAGTGAAGTAATGTAATATAGTACAATGCAGTGTAATTTAAGTTTAGTCGATTGTAATTTAATTTAATGTTATTTTATTTAGTTTGAGCTTGTGCTAATTTGGATTAAGTTAAGTAAACATGAGTCAACTAGATCTTAAAGAATAGTAGACAGTTTATTATTGTTAATGTTACTGTAATATAACATAATAGTGCCATATTATTTCTATTTTCCTGTACTTTTGTACTTTTATAACTTTGGTTTGTGTTTTTGTAAAAGAAGTGATTTTTTTTCAATAAATACACGCATTAAAAAAAACACTTTGGGCTGCTATATTTATACAGAGGGTGAAAAGGAGCGCAGGGAGAATCCAGCAAAGACAAGGATAAGGGAAGCATACAGCCATAAAGTAGTGCCAAATGTACATTGTTTTCTCTTGCTGTGGCTCCTGTTGATTTGGAACTCCCTCAGAGATAATCCTGGTAGTTGGGAAAAGGAAGTGGGGGTGAAAAGTGGGTATAGAATCATAGATTCCCTAGAGTGTGGAAACAGGTATAGAGGATAATAACCATAACTGTGCATGCAAAGAGATATCAGGGCATGGGGGTAGAGTTTGCTACCTTGGGGAGGGTTGCAGAGAGAGAGGCCACAACCAGTAAAATCGAGACAGAATGCTACCTGAGGGGGCTTAGAGAGATTTTCAGTACTTCTGCTTCTCAAGGCACATAAGAAGTGCTGAGAGAGGCACTACTATTCTTGAAGGCAAAAGTGAGGACTGCAGATGCTGGAAACCAGAATTTAGATTAGAGTGGTGTTGGAAAAGCACAGCAGGTCAGGCAGCATCCGAGGAGCAGGAAGTTATTCTTGAACCTACAGCTGCCTTTACGCATCAGTTATTAACTTTGGATGAAGTTTCTGGGGTTTCACTCTGGGATTCTAGATGACATTGCAACAGTAAGTAACCTGAATGCAATTACTAACACAAAAGAGGTCAATATCTCCAAAGTTTTAGGCAATGGCATTAAGCTACTGTTAATTGCAGTACACAGGCATGACTGGTTTACTCAAAGAAGTTTCAACTTTTGTTTGAATACCATTTCACACACAAATAGAGTCATAAGACTCATCTTTATTCCTTTTGCTTGAGACACACGCAGAATAAAACTCAGGCAACTAGCCTAAGTCAAAATCTTGATCTGAAATGGTGCTCTTCCACTTTTTCAGCAGCACCACAAAATTCAAATTATTTGAAGGGCAGCACTGTTACTGTGTACTTCAACACTTATCTTCTACACAACTAAAATCAGTCCCAATAATGAACATGCAGTTTTAATAAAGAATGCCATGTGGAACACTGAATTGTATTATGGGTCTTAAGCAATCTTATTCAAAAGAACAATGCCTCTGTTAACATCCAAGTAATGTACTGAAATGTCATGATACCTGCTCAAATTCTGAGTTGGGGATTGAATCCAAGACTAACTATCTAATGAGCCACAATGATTATAATTTTACTCAAAGGTCAATTAGGATTGTCCCATTAAGGAGACTTTATGAAAGTGAATTCAATTATATTCCAGTATGACTTAAAAGATTTTGCCATTCTAATACTGAACCTTATAATCACAAAACATAAATAAAAATAAGTTTAAAAAAACATTCATACATATCAATGCCACCCCAGGAATGAATCCAGTGAACATTCTCTGAACTGCTTCTAGCACAATTATATCCTTTTCCAAATAGGAGACTAAAGCTAGACAAAGTACTCTAGGTGTGGTCTCACCAAAGCATTGTACAGCTGTCGCAAAATTTTTCCAACTTTTATATTCCTTTTCCTTTACAACAAATGCCAACATTTCATATGGCTTATTAATCACTTAATGTGATCTATATATCAGGGTACCCAAATTCCCTTATTGCACTGTGTTCTGCAATCGCTCAATGGCACTGTGCCCCACTGCACATCTCTTTAATACTAAGCAATACATTATCATTGTTCTGGCAACAGCCTCATTCATCTTATTTGTTGATTAAGCTGTATTTCAGGAAGAAAGAAGTTTGCTCTAATTTATCTTCAAAAACTCACATAAGATCTCTAGAAAAGTCAGTAATTTCCTTCATAGATCCTCATTCAAGACTTTGCAATTTAGTAGGGAAAAAAAGGATTTCCTAAAGTAGAAGCTAACCGCCCACGGCCTACCAATTTACCCAATCCAAACAACAAAACAATAAAACATTCTCTCTTTTTGGTAATAAATGCTTTCTTTTCAAACAATAGATCTACTCTCTGACTCAGTATAATACATCTACACTCACAACTAATTACCTGACAGACACTTCAACCATTGCTAGTAGACACTGAATGAGGAATTAAAGCTTAAGTAATCACAGGCCATTTTGTATACAATGGGAACAGTATATCAAAAAGAATACATGACATGGAACAGAGCCTTGTAACTAATTTTGCAGTAATTGGACTTGCATTTTTTATCAATATAAAGGCAAATTATGTTCACACATTTCAATACTTTCTTTAAAAATATCCAATTAACCATGTCAAAATTGTATAATGGATATGATGATGCAGAAATTCATCCAGCCTGGCTTCTATGTGGTAAAAAAAGATCAATAACAAATAAATTGAAATTTCTTGCCTCACAGAATCTCAATGTTTCCTGTGTTTGGAAATTCTGCTCTTTGCATTATGGAACCAACATGACTTTATCCAAAAAAAACCCATGATTTTGGCTTAATCTGAATCTTAATGAGTTTCTGCTATTTCAAGACCATGTTCAGAGATCACCAAGCAGAGAGTATTTTTGTTAGACAAAGGGAAGAACGTCACACATACTGGGGTATTACAAAAGAAAAACAGTTTTCGTAATGGTTTACAGTATACATAACAAAAACAAAAAAAATCATTGCGGTTATTAATCTAACATCAACCCGGCACTCAGACCTACAACATATGTTAACATGGTAATGCCAACCTTCAAATTTTCAAATGCCTTTAGCATTTCACAGTGCATGATGAACAATAAACTCTAATAAACTACATATTAGACTTGCACAATTCATCCTAAGGTCATCAAATAACTAAACTGACTTCAATACTGGGAGCACATTAGCTCTAATTGTTATTCTTCTGTATTCAGTTCCTGTCCCTTGTTGAAACCTGATGATGTATGTGACCAAGGCTGGTAGTAATAGGATTGCCTGAGGCGAGGTGCTGACAAAACCATAATCCTAAAAGGTAAGAATTTTGGAAATTTGAGCCAAAGGAACTGGAAGTCTTAAAAGCATAGCCCTGGAGCAACACATTATAGGCATGAGTCTAAGGTTAGCTATATAACTGAATTACTGTGTTCTATGAAAGCTGGTGAATCTTGGACCTAAACAAATGATGCACAACTGAGATTTGGAGGCTAAATGCTTCATTCAAAACCATAACACTGCAGCTCACACACAATAGTTATGAAGAAAGCAGATTTGTTGATTTGGAGGGCTGTGGGCATCAGCTCTTACACTAAAGGTCTAAAGCCAGAGCATGCAGAATAATTCACACTTTTCATACACTGATGTACCATAAATCAAATTGTGGAAAAGATAACTAAAGCGCTGAGACAGATTTTGTGAAACCAAGTCAAAATATCCTGCTAAACACTTTGCCTAACACTTGGATCTCAAATTATATAAAACTTCAATAGATGTCATTTGATCTTGAAACCTTGCTTCATTTTGCCTCCTTCTATACTGCTACCAAAAGCCCTTGCTATCTCAGAAACGAGAAACAATCTGGGGTACTAACTTCTGGAAAATTATTTCAGCAAAAAGAAAAATGGGATACCTATCTAGACTTTTTAATTCTCTTATATCTTTCTACAACTGTTATTTATTTTAGATAATCTTGAGAGACTTCCAGAATATTGATGCAACACAATAAATGCATAATTCATTCTTCCTCCCAATAGTTTGCCTGTATATTTTTTAAACATTGTCACATTCTAGACTCCTTCTCAGCCTGTGGGCTTAAAACTCATTATTGACCTCAGGATCGAAGTAATATGTTTGACATTCTTCTTAACTGGTCTCCAACTTTTTGATCGAGAGGAAGAGCTTCAGTCTCTACTCTGCATTTTGTGCAATATGCTAAGTTTGTTATTTGGTAACTGTAGGTAAACTGCTGTTTTCTTGTTGGTTTATGACCAGTACATTTGCAAGATTTGATTGCTCTTAAGTTAAAAATAGCTATAACTATGAAAAGATAAGCTATCAAGTTGAGGGATGGCCATGGGGGTCTGCAGGAGAAATTGAGGAGGATCAAAGGGATAACGATCTAAGAGGAGAGAGGGCAAAGTGAATTAAGGTAGAGGCTGGAATCATTGAGGACATAAAGTTGCTTGGGCACAGAAGCTGAACAAGTAAAGAACTGAGGATATCTTAGTAAGAAACTTGGGGTAGGGTTTGTGTGGATGGTAGAAAAGAAAGAGTTTTAAAGAGAGTTGAATCAAAGTGAGATGTTCAGAGGAGACAGCCATTCCATCAATTATGGTTGAGACTTGGTGATGATGGTCACACTGCCAGCAACATAGTTTAGCTCTAATGCTCAGTGAAAGGGAAAGCCACGTAAGTGATTTTTAGTGAGGTCCAAAAGTTATTGCACATAAGCAAAGTCTGCATCAAAGCAATAATGTTAATGCAACCAAGCTCAACGTCATGGTGGTGAAGGGCTTTTCTCCCCACAGTTAAATGTATGTAATATAGGATGATGCAAAAATAATAGTGATTATGTTTCCATTGGTAAAGTTCTTGATTAGCAGTTCCAAGGGTGAGTGGCATGTATCAGCAAAAGACTTCAAGATCTCTGGGTGAGAACGCTAGCTAGACGTGATGAGTGGATATCTGGTTGTCTAAAATTGCTGCTTGCATATTGGCAGGTGTGATTGGTGCCTCAATATAAATAAATAAAGAGAGAGATAGAGAAATAGAGAGATAGAGAGATAGAGAGAGAGAGATAGAAAGAACGAGATAGAGAGAATAGAGAGGGAGTTAAAGATAGATACAGATAGAGAGAGATCAAGAGAGATAGAGTAATATAGAGAGCGATAAAGAGATACAGAGTGAGATAAATAGAGATAGAGAAAGAGATCAAGAGAGATCGAGAGGTAAAGATCGAGAGAGGTAGAGATCGAGAGAGGTAAAGATCGAGAGAAATAGAGGGGTATAGAGAAGTATAAAGAGGTATAGAGAGATACAGAGAGACACAGAGAGACACAAAGAGATTGAGACAGGGAGAGACAGAGATACAGATAGAGATAGAGAGATGGAGAGAGAGAGATAGAGAGAGAGACAGAGATAGAGAAAGAACGAGAGAAAGAGATCAAGAGAGAAGTAGAGATAGAGAGACGTAGAGATAGAGGGACATAGAGATAGACGTAGAGATAGAGAGACCGATAGACAGAGAGAGAGAGAGAGAGAGAGATAGAGAGAGAGATGAGGGATAGAGAGATGTAAAGAAAGAGAGATATAGAGGTAGAAATTGCAGGGGAGATAGAGAGAGATAGAGATGGAGAGATACAAATAGGGTTGGAGAGAGAGAGATACAGATAGACAGCTCTATTTATAGAGAGAGAGAGAGAGAGAGAGATAGAAGGAGATAGAGAGATAGAGATAGAGATATAGATAGATATATAGATATAGATGGAGAGAGAGAGAGATATTGAGAGAGAGAGATTGAGAGAGAGAGATTGAGAGACTGAGAGCTAGAGAGAGACATAGAGAGAGATAGAGACAGAGAAAGATCGAGAGAGATAGATAGAGATAGAGATCGAGTGATATAGAGATAGAGGTAGAGTGAGAGAGAGATAGTGAGAGAGAGAAATAGAGAGACAGAAGAGCAAAAGATAAAGATAGAGAGATAGAGATGGAGAGAGAGATAGAGAAAGAGAAAGAGAGTGTGTTACAGAGAAGGGGACAGACAGCCAAACCTACAAGTTTATACGTGATGACAGCAGTGGAAAAGTTGCAAAGTAGTAGAATAATGAGTGATTGAGAAGTTAAAAATCACACAACACCAGGTTATAGTCCAACAGGTTTAATTGGAAGCACTAGCTTTCGGTGCCTCCATTAAACCTGTTGGAGTATAACCTGGTACGTGATTTTTAACTTTGTACACCCCAGTCAGCAGCAGTATCTCCAAATCATGTTTGAGAAGAATTTTGTAAAGCAAAGTACCTAAAAGGAAAATAATGAAATGAGGCACAAGGTGCCTTGTAAAATAGAATGAAATCAGCTTGACGTACGATTGAAGTAATGTCCAGTATGATTGAACTAATGTCCAGTACCATTGAACTAATGCTTCGATTCAGAGTTAGCTCTGGAAGGTGAGTGAATCTGTTTGAGGCAGAGAGTAATCCATGGGAACACTATGATGTGTCATTCCACTAAAAATGAGAGCCAAGGAAGCACACTAAATTGACCATGAGCTGGCAGAAGTAAATGGTGGTCTCGATGAGTCATGTTGTACAGTGGAACCCAATGTCTCATTGAAGGATAAGTGGTGTCAACAACAATTATAAGCAGGAGGGAGGCTGTCAAGCAAGCTGAGAGAGTAAGTATACTTTAGCCCAGAACAAACTCTTGGAAACTGATGAAGTGAATAAGCTCCCGACTGAGCTGAAGAGGACTCACCAGTCTGAAATGTTGACATTACTTCTCGCTCCACAGACGCCACCAGACCTAGTTACTTGCAACATTGTGTTTTTATCATAAATTAAATGATTCTCAGCCTTAAATGTTAACATGGCAACTGAGAGATTACTTTCTGTATTATTAAGAAAAGCAACCACTTTGACAAAATGGGGGTAACTATTACTTACCAAAGCACTAGACATAGTGCTATTAGCAAGTCACAGTCCTGCCATTTGAAATAGCTCTGTATCCTGATTTCAATCATAGCTTAAGGAACCTGTTGACTACAATGAAGGAATAAACTAAAAATGCCGTAAGTTACTTGAATACCGTATGGGTGGCACGGTGGCACAGTGGTTAGCACTGCTGCCTCACAGCGCCAGAGACCCGGGTTCAATTCCCACCTCAGGCGACTGACTGTGTGGAGTTTGCACATTTTCCCCGTGTCTGCGTGGGTTTCCTCCGGGTGCTCATGTTTCCTCTCACAGTCCAAAAATGTGCAGGTTAGGTGAATTGGCCACGCTAAATTGCCTGTAGTGTTAGGTGCAGGGGTAAATGTAGGGGAATGGGTCTGGGTGGGTGCGCTTTGGCGGGTCGGTGTGGACTTGTTGGGCCGAAGGGCCTGTTTCCACACTGTATGTAATCTAATCTAATCAACATTGTGAAGGAGAATAATTATCCAAGGTTTCATTCCTGATTACCCACAGTTGATATAATGTTTAGCAGAGGAACGGAATCTTGTATTGATGTGCCTCCTGGCTTGTGATCTTTACCATTATACACTCACTGCAGGCCTCTATCTTACATTCATAAAAACACAGTACAAGCTAGACTGTTCTCCTGCAAGCTCATAGATTAGAGCTGAGATTGAGTGTTAACAGAAACATCAAATCCCCACTGTGTTGAAGAGCTGCACAGAAGCATAGACACTAAAAAAAAAGAGGAATACAGGATTCTTTCAGAACTGCGAGCAGCTACAGGAAGCCATGGAAAAGGGAATAAAGAAAACACGCACGCTACACCTGAAAGCATGTGGTTAAGACACAAAGGTTATAAATTTTCCTCTTCCAGTGCCGGTCAAAGTGAAACATGACATGAAGCCGAACTGGTAGGTTTTTTTCCTATCGACAGTGGCAAAATCTCAAAATTATGACAGGTTTAATTAGCACACCACAGCAGCTACAAATACCTACATTTTTATCATTGTTGGGAGACACTGTTATAAAGTATGTTCTATCCTAAATCTTTCAGCACAACAAAAAAAAAAGACAACAGAAATGCAAATGCCTTGAAGGTGTTGTGCTAAAGCCCAAGTGAATACAACTGATGAATAGTACACGTTCAATATTAGGATCCAAGGTAAGGAAGAATCTATTGATCTGTAAGTGACTGCATTTTGATTTTGATTTATTATTGTCACTTGCATGGAAGTCAGTGAAAAGTGTTGTCTTACATGCTGTACAGGCAGATTGTACTGTACAAGTGCATCACAGTAACAGAACAGAGTGCAGGATACAATGTTACAGCTGCTGAGAAGGAGCGAGAGATCAACACTAACATTAAAGAGGTCAATTCAAAGATCTGATAACAGTGGGAAGAAACGGACCTTGAATTTGTTTGTATATGCATACAAACTCCTGTATCTTCTATCCGACAGAAGAGGCTGGAAGAGAGCATTAGCGGGCTGGGAGAGTTCTTTGATTATGTTGGTTGCTTTCCAGAGACAGTGGGAAGTATTGATGGAGTCAATGGATGAGAGGCTGATTTGTGCGATGGACTGAGCTGTGTTCACAACTCTCTGAAGTTTCTTTCAGTTTTGGGAAGAGCAATTGCAGTACCATGCTGCGATGCATCAAATAGGATGCTTTCTCTAATGCAACTATAAAAATGTGTCGGAGTCTTCACGAACAATTTTCTTAGCCTCCTGAGGGAGTAGAGGCGTTGTTGTGCTTTCTCAACCATCCTGTCAATGTGGGTGGACGAGGACAGATGGTTGGTGATCATCACTCTCAGAAACTTGATGCTCTCAACTGTCTCCACCTCAACACCATTGTTACAGACAGGGGCTTGCCTTTCACTCCAATTCCTGAAGTCAATGACCAACTCCTTAATTTTGCTAATGTTGATGGAGAGATTGTTGTCTTTACACCATGCCATTAAGCAATCTATTTCCTTCCTGTACACTGCCTTCTTGTCATTTGAGATCTGACCTACATTGGTGGTGCCATCAGCAAACTTGTAAATGAAGTTAGTGCAGAATTTGGCCGCATAGTCATTTGAGTATAAGGATTTTGTAGGGGTCTGATTACACAGCCTTCCAGGGCACCAGTGTTGAAGATTACCATGAAGGAGGTATTGTCACCTATCCCTTCTGACTGTGGTCTGCTGGTCAGGAAGTTGAAAATCCAGTTACATAGCAGGGAACAGAGACCTCGGTCCCAGAGTTTGGAGATGAGTTTATTTGGAATTATGGTGTTGAAAACAGAACTGTAGTCAATAGATAGGGGTCTGATGTAAGTATCCTGGTTGTCCAGATGTTCCAGGGATGAGTGTAGGGCTGGTAGTCAAATTGCAGGGGATCAAGGTAGTCTGGGAGGCCAGAGTTGATGTCAGCCATGACCAATCTCTTGAAGCACTTCATAATTACTGATGTCAGCACCACTGGGCGATAGTCATTGAGGCACGCTGCATGATTTTTCTTTGGCACTGCTGGTATTTTTGAAGCAGATGGGGACTTCAGATCGTAGTAAAGAGAGTTTGAAGATGTCTGTGAATACTTCCACCAGCTGGCCTGTGCAGGATCTGTGTATGGCTGGGGTCTCCATCCAAGCCAATTGCTTTCAATGGGTTCATCCCTAAGAAGGCCGATCTGACATCTGCAATGGTGACCGACGGTGCATCAGAGGCTGATGAGTCAGGTGTCATCATTTCACTGCATTTGCACAGCTCACAGAATCTCACAAACGTGTAATAATTTAAGCTGATAGAATTATATTAGGCATGAAAGATCCCACAGTGACAGTGCATCTACTAAGAGAGAAAAAAAACCTGCTTTTAAGTAAGTGCTCAACATATACGATAGTAATGACATTGTAAGGCAGCACCTAGAGCACCTGCAGTACAGAACAGTCCAAGCCTTGCAATATGGTGACAGATACTGCAAGTCAAAAGGGTTGAAAGGAGCAGGATACAAATATTGTGGAGGGAAATGCCCAACAGAAAACAAGGCATGTTCAAGTGTGCTCTCACAGCAAGAAGGCAAATAATTTTACACACAAGTGCTTGGCTAGGAGGAAGCACAATAAACCTGGCCCCTGGAGAGATACCAGCTGAAATTTCTGTAGAATCACTTGACATCATCAAGAGACTGGGCCAATAAATGATAAATGGTTTGTGTCTGTTTTAACGATGACTGCAAAAGGCAAACAATAAGACAACAAAATGTCAGATGGACAACAGTGCATCATGGAGCTTTCTGATCCTCATAGACCTGTACAAAGCAGCTGAACGTGATGGTCCATAAATGAAGCCTTTGTGAGCAAAATAGATGCACTATCTTTGAGTCAAGAGGACAAATTACACAGATAGCCCAATGCAAATATAAAGAGAATGAAGTGGAGATGCAGATCACAAGTGGCAAGCAACATTTACTCATTTCAGCTGTAGCAAGTCAAAGAGATTTGTAATGTGTTGCAGTGCACTAAACCACGGTCCAAGGAACTGACCCTGCAGAGTAAAATAACTGTGTTTATTATGTCTTCCTGAAGAATATCATTTCAAAATGGATGAGTGTGAGAAATTAATCAGCATGTGGCCAGAAAGTTCCAGGTGTCCACGCCAATCTGGAAGAAGCAGCAACAATTAAAGGAATTTTGCCACATCCTGCAAAGGCAAAAATCAGAACCGATCCTTGACATGAACGATAGCTATCGGTATGAAGCTAGACAAAAGTAGCAGCTTTCCAACTCAATCTTGGTATTTCCATGGCCATAGAAGAGTATCAGTGCAGACAATATGAGATAGTGAATCAATAGTGGATGACCTGCTTCTTTAGGTTTGCAGAGACACACCATTGTTGACCATATTCAAAATCAAATGCGATTGTTAAACATAATTCACCAAATGAACATGAAGCTGAACAAGAAAAAGTTGCAACTAAAGATGCCTGAAGTTATGCTCATAGGTTATGTACTAACAGCAAAACATGATTTGTTGGATTCATTCACTATTTTGCTAAATTCTTGTCCAATTTGTCATCAGAGTGCAAACCAGTACAGCAACTCTCTGCCAAAAACATGCAGTAGTATTGAGGTGCAGAGCAAGAAGCAGCATACACAAGTGTCTAGCAACTAGTGACAGTAATGCCAGTGCTGAAATACTAAGATGAAAATGATCAAGTCACCCAACAGCATAGCACACAAGACGGGATTTGAAGCAATCTTAATGCAGAAAGGAAAACTGGCTGCATTTCCATCCAAAACATTAATGTAAATGAAACAAAACTACGGTCAGATCAATAAAAATGCCTGGCCATTGTCTTTGATGCCAAATATTGATATCAGTATTTACCTAGAAAAGACAACACGACAGTGCAGTTGACTAGAAGCCACATCAAAGTGTTTTTCTCAAGCCACAACTGTCTCCTCTAAATGTTTTTCTGATTACAGAGATATCACCTAGATGTGATGTTACATGTCAAGGAAAAATATGCAGATCGCTCACATACTGTTAGAGCAGTACTCCCTATGAAGAAGAAGTTAGAGCATCCAGTTGTAAAGTTCTAGAAGTCATGAATGCAGCAGGAACATTGAATCTACCAGACTAGTTATTCACACGTTCTGGATTCTGGTTATGATGGAATAGTTTATCCACACCTTGGCGTTTAGCTCATTGTTTTAGAGAATTTTCAAAATGTGGGAAGTTGCTACCTACACAGCAGGAAGGGCGAGCAGGAATTGTGCTACCAATCTACAGCAAATTTCACCCATCCTTACTTTGTAATACCTTGATACTGTATTTTTTGATCAGCAAAAAGTACCCAAACATGAAACGTCCAGTCCCCAACGCTGGATCTGAAATCACTGCTCTATATAACTAAATTCCTTGTGCTTCAAAATTATTGTTCAATTATCATTACCAAATAATACATCATTAGTAATTGTTAATGAAAAGTGTAAGAAATAACTTTTGTTATAATTGTTCAAACTTTTACTTTAGTTAGGGAATATTTTAGCTGTTTACATTCTAGACTTCTATTAAATGTGACCTTTCGAATGACTCATACGTATAATTGGTTATATGACAGAACACCCCCCCCACCCACCCCCCACCCCACCCCCACCCCCAAAACACTAAAATGACTCATAAAACTAATTGCTTGCGGGATGGAAAAAATCCTCTTCCAAATTGTGAAGTAACCCTTGTCGGTAGGATTGTTTGTGACTGCAAGTGATACTCAATAGATTACAATTGTGACTAAACACTGGAAGGTTTCTTCTGCAGATTATATACAATTTGCTGTGATCATCCCAGTATCCTCTACCCAGGAGGGAAATAAAGGAAGTTGACAGTAGTCTTTAGGTTGTAATTAATGCCACTGAACCATGAGATTTGAAAACTCCATCATAAAGTAGTTCAATTTGCAAAGCCTTGAAGTCCAAGAGTAGTTATATACGCTTTATTTTAGCTCCTGAATTAACCCCGCATGGCACTATATAAATATCTTACATATTTATTATTCAAAGATTCTGTGCTAAATTGACAGGCGATTAATTGACAAACTAACGTAGATTTATTTATGTTAAGCATAATAAACTTTTCCAGGTGCATATTAAAATGGAATTCTTTCATAGCACCATTTATACAATTAATGATTTTCCCATTTGAGGGAATAAACTTTAGTCATGACACATTTGCAGGCAGAAATCCTATGAGAGAGATATTGTCTTAATGAAGAAGTGTGCATTGATCAACAGGCACACTGCACAAGAATAGATGCATTAAAGAAGATAATGGTCTGAATCTTCCAGCAGCTGCAGTTTCTTTTGTCTCTATCTGAATCTTCCAAATGGTAGCATTGCAGCAAGACTATCCCGACCCAGTACAACTGAAGCTCTTTCCGAATCTTCTGGCCCTCAATATCAAAGAAACGCGCAATGGTCAGAGTAGAATTGGGGCAAACAAGACATGCCCCCTTTGTATGGCATGAGCTGTTGTATGATGTTTAATGAATGTTAGTGAATGGATGAGTGAATGGGTGACTGGGTGGGTGAGTCGGTGTGTGAACGGGTGACCCAGGTGGGGGAGATTTAGTCAAGGTGGACACACATTGGGTTGTGGTATTATCAAGTGGAAGTTGGTTGGTGTCAGGGATAGTCAGGTGATTAAGGGAGGTGACTGGGAATGAACCTTTTTGAGTTAGCCAGGTCTTGGGTTTTAATCTGTCTAACATCTTCTAGTTCAAGAGTTGGGACAGTAACAAAAGCTCCCAAAGAAAAATGGGGATTTGCCCACTAGAAATTTAAAATTGCTGCACAATTTGCAGATGGGTCTATATGTCAGGATTTCCACAGGATCATGAAGTGTATTTTCAGCATATATTAGTTTTCAATAAAATCTGAAGCCTGGAAGATTTGGTCAAATGCAGCCTAGCTGCAAAGGATCCTGGAATACACTGGACACTTCAATCTTTAACATGCTGGAGCTCTAGAAGAACTCCCCCTGAATTTATCATCTGCAGCCTCAGGAATATTTCCCCAATAGTCCCTATTTATTCACTAGAAAATACAGAACACTTCTGTGAAGTATCACTTCTGAAAGCAAAAAAAAATCAGTTCACTAATTTATGGAATAACAAGCTTTATTATTAGTCTTTTTTGCTGCTTCCTCCAATGGAAGAAGGACCTTAACTTTTATTTTAAAATGTTCTATTGGAATATCCCTGAGTTTGAACTGATCTTCTATCATGTTTTCACTACTGCAGAAGTGATACTTTAACTCCACGCTTATTCTGGCAAGTTAATATTGTCACACACTATACCCCTGTATTTCTGGAGGTATAATTTTTTTTAAAAACTTCCAATTAGAACTATGTAAATTGGTCTAAGACAAGGCAAATCACTTTAAAAAAGCAAAGTTGCCTCGAGGTGAAGGTGAAAATGAAATCGCCCTCACGAATATGAAAAGGGAGACTGTTTATAATCCTCACAAATAAAAACCTACCAGTTCTTAGTAGAGCACTGGATATTGAGACCATGACTGTCACAGATAGACCCAAGAGAAATACACACAGCAAAATTATTTGAAGGGAGGCTTGGAGAGCTTTTGGGAGATTACAGAAAGGAAGCTTGCTACATCCACTTCTCTCTCCAAGAAACTTAACCAGTTTCCATGGAAACGAGTCCCAAGAATAACATCAAGGAGACAAAACATTTAAAACAACTGAGATTCACAACTGTTGACTACAACAAAGAATGCAGCAAACCAACTTTTCATCTCAAGAACAACCAAAGGACTCTAAACTGCATACTATTTTACCTTCCACTATATTAGACACCATCTTCTTTTAACTTTACACATAGATTTATGCATGTGTGAGAGATAATCCAAGTGACTGCACAAAAGTCAAATGCTTCAGTCAAGTATTTCTAATTCTTTTCTTTGGTTTAGCAGTCAATAAATTTGTTCTTTCCCTCACTCAAGAAAAACTTGTGATTGGCTCCTTACTGCTCACAGTTGACAATTTAAGTTGGGGGGAGGGGGCAGGGGGTAGCATAGCCTAATGATAAAATAAACTTAAACCATATTGTGACCAACCAAGAGTAGCTATCTCACCATTTCTAATTTGGTCTAATGATACTTCATCCTTGAACTTTCTCCTTAATTTAAGTGGATTGGGGATCTATTTCCATTTGCTTTGTCTGATGCTAACAGTTCAAAAGAAGACAAGGAGAGGGTTAATAACCTCACAGTGAATGGTGTGACAATACTATGGCTTGAAGAGATGTATTTTTTCCTGGGTTTTATTTGAAGAGAGGTTTTAAGACAGAGGCACGGAACTATCTATTTGAATCCAATACCACAAACATCCTATGAGGTATTGGAGATTTTTTTTAAAAAAGTTGGAACAATAGATGCAACCTGAATGGGTGGGGTCAAACACCCTCAGAGACAGGAATGTTAGTTTTAGTTTCTCAATAGCAATTTCTGCTAGGGTCTTGAAGCTGGGTTTAGAAGCTGCAATACATCTCTTCCCCACACCCCTCTCTCTGTCTCTCTCTCTCTCACACGCACACAGACACACACAGTTTTCTCAAAATATTTTTCCTCCTGGACTGGAGAATTTCCAGCAAGACAATCTATTTTACTGAATTTGTCTTTGCTAAGGTTGTGTTTATGGGATGTCACTATATTCTTATAGTTAATCAGCAGTAGTTAATATAGCTGTTATTTTGTTAAGCATTTCAATAGAGTTACAGTTAAGCCAATTCTTTCCTTGTTTTTATTTTTATTTTAACTGCCATATAAAAATAAAATGCGTTTTGCTTTATGCCAAGTAGTTTGACTAATTAAATTACATCTTGAATGCAACACCTTACACTTATCTTTAAAATAAGAAAAGTTAGGGTCTGGACTATGTTCTGAATATATTTTGAGGGGGGTCTAGTTTGGTCCATAACAATGGGATAGCTTACTGATGCTTTAATTCTGTAGGGGTCTTCTGCTAGGTTGAGATCTGATGAAAGATCATCAATTTGAAATGTTAACTGTGTTTCTCCTTTAAAAGATACTGCCTGGCTTGCAGACTATATCTAGCATTCTCTTTTTATTTCAAAACGATCCCTTTAGGACACTTTTGAACTAATCTTCCTCTAGGTGCTTCAGAAATAATATTGGCCACTGATATCCCTAAAAAAATTCCTGAACATTACCTTACTGCAGAACTGGGCAAATTTCATTCTCCTAAATTCCAATGATTCAAGACACATTTGTGACCCAATAGGACAAAATGCCATTTCAGGAATCTGCCTGGCGAACATGCATTGTATTCCTTCTATTGCAAATATATCTTTTCTTAGGTAAGGAGACCAAAACTGAACATAATACTCCAAGTGTCTTCTGACGAAAGCCCTGTACATCTGCAGTAAAACTTCCTTGCATCTTTACTCAAACCCTGTTGCAATGGACTTTTCCCATTTAACATGCGAAAGATTTCCCATTCCACAACTCACTGTCCCTTTAATTCTCCCATAGTCAGCCTAGAGTCATACTCTCAAGGGTTTATTTCCATTCTTCTTCCTTCCCAGCCTGTTAACTATTTAAACCAGTAATGTCTTTTAAAGCCATAGTTGTCCTGGAGTTTCTACCTCTAACTCAACCTAGAATGGAAATTTACTTCACTTCATTGGAAAATGAATCTAAAAGGAAACATTTTAGCAGCAACGAGAGAAACAGGGACATCCTTGAAAATGAGAAGAAAATATTCTTGGAAATGCACTTTCAACATTTTTCCATGAAATGGTTATATATAACTTTTAGGGCCAAAGGGACCAAAGACTATGGGGCAAAGTAGGAACAGGGGACTGAGTGGATGATCAGCTGTGATCATACTGAATGGCAGAGCAAGTTCCAAGGACTTAATGGCCTACTCCTTTTCCTATTCTGCATGTTCCCATGACTGATTGGCAACAGACCATGTGAGCACAGTTTTGTAAAGTCAGGTCTCAGAAGAGAATGTTGGAGGTGATGAGTTTCTTTTATTTTTTAGGTGGGTGACAGTGTTATTTTGACTATTTCAAGGTGATATCCACACTGTCAGAGTTCAGTAATCACACTGTTTTCAAAATATCACAATAAAATGGTAAAATCTTCATTTCTGTATTCATTAGATCAGAGGAAGAACAGGTCATGTGCACCAGGTTACCCTTGACTGAGTGTAGTGTTGGACTATACATATTATTGTACATTCTGAAAGCTCTGATTACCATCTTTTTACCTTGGGATTAATCAGTTTACTAAAGGGGACAATTCATCAGCAGCTCATTTTATCAGGGCACTGTAACTGAATAAAAGCCATAGAAAGCTAACATTTTGGAATGTTAAGCTATATATTTTAGCAATATTTAGAATATTGCAGAATTATCTTCTTGCATCAATTGCCTCTCTGGTAAACACTCTTCCTCAACTGCCAACAGCATTTTAAAAGTAAACATTGTTCATTCCTGAAAAAGGACATCCGTGCTGAAACTCACTGGAGTTTCATTACTTCTCATCAGTAAGTTGTAAAAGTTTTGCTTTTCTAACCCCCATATTGATCAAACGATTGGTGAATCAAGATTAGTGCAACAAAAACATTGCACACCAGAATGGACTAATGTTTGCTTCAGCATCTCAAACAGTTAAACATCACCTCACTACTGACAAAGTTCAGAAAAATCTCTAAGTAAATAGGTGAAGTGGGACCTCTTGTCACACCTCTTTGCCAGAAGAGATTTTCTTTTAAAATGAAGACAACTATGAAACCCAATATTTGCATTTCCTGTTATCATTTACTCGACAAAATAAACCAGTACAGAAACATCATACCAAAACTGCTGAAGTTATGTCAAAAACATTGTAATATTGTGTTTTTGAAAGATTAAACTGTTCTATTAAAACAAGTATGGATAATGGTGGCCATTTCTAGTTCATGCATTGCTACTTGCTATCTACGAAAAGCATTCCCAAATCAGCAAACCGCTACACTAACATGGTTGTACAAAAGAAAGGACTAACTGAAGAGAAAGGCAATTCTAATAAGTTCAGTAGGACTGTCTGAAAATAAGTGGGTGAGGGACTGCATGCTTCTGTAGTTGAACAGCAGTTCTACTTAATACTACATCTCTAACATGTCTACATTCCTCAGCAATGCAAACATATCTAATACAATTAAGAGGGTAAAACAAGAGCATGCACATCTTACCTTGATGAACTAATAATTTGATATTTAAAGAGAAAATGAATGGGAGAAAGAGCTGGTATTAGATCAAGTTATTTTGATGGTAGATTCCATTAGTAAAATGTTAGTATGTAGCTTTTCTCAAGGAAAAAAAAACTTGTAATTTCTAGCTTTCCAGCCAGTAAGCACCAGAAACTTGCTGCCACCACCAAAGCTGTGCAAAGCAGCCAATGAGAAAAGTATTTCAGATGTTTTGTCTTCCCTTCAGCAGGCTGGGATGAATGATGTCAGGGTTTTGTGTTGCAAGGAAACAAAAAGTTAAATGAATAGCACAAATGACATTTGTGCACTCTCCTCTTCCAACTATTGCTAACCAATGTCATTCATAACACGATCAATCTGAAGACCACTTCAGTGGAGATATGATAAACCCAGTGTATGTTGTGGTTCCTAAATGGTCACACGGAAGATTTTAAAAATTAGACATTCATTTTTCCCTGTTCTGTTTAATTGACCAATAAAGGACTGAAACATTTCATCTACAATATGGTGGAAATATTCACCAAAACACACTGGTTTCCATCCCAGCATGTAGCCACAGGTTGTCTGCCACCAATTTCATTTAAAGTTGGGTTGGTGGGTTCCAAACAGATTTGTATTTATTGCTACCTATTGGATTAATGCAATTGTAATTTTCTTCTTCACAAGAAAATTAATGACAAGTACAATAGCTGGGGTGTTGATATACATTGAAGCTTCCATTGCATTCCTCAACTTGCTGAACTGATATTGCATGAGGCAGAGCTAATAAAAGACTTGGATTCCTTGCTTATGCCCATTGATATGGGCTGGATTCTTCTAAAATATGAAAGTGTTGAAATTTAAACTTAAACAAACAATTAGTTCCTTTTCTTATAACAAAATGTTTTAAGAGTTTAGAACCAATGGTAGCAACATGTTCATATGCCTACTGAGCATCTATTATGGTCATCAGTTGCATTATACCGTATGATGTGCAGTTTTATTTGAGCATCATCACAATGCAACTCTTAACTCCATATTACAGTGAAAAAGACCTCTCTGCTAACAAGGTCGAGGTAATGGTCTTGTGATTTCCATTTACATCCTCCCTAGATGAATCTTTTGTTTCTTTGTTTTCCATTACAAAAGGTCCTGAGTTGCAGTGGGTAGCATCCTACCTCTGAACCAGAGCTCCAGGTTCAAGTCGCACCTGACAGCCAATGAAGGTACATTCATAATACAGCTGGTGCAGACAGACTGTCACTCACATAGTCTTCCAATATAGCCAATGGCATGTGGCAAAGGCATGAGAAATATCTGAACAACCATGTGAAGAAAGGTAATTGGGGCCTCTACCATCATTGCTCCTGATCATAGCATGAACATAAACATTCAGGTTACCATGTCAATTCCAACTCCTTTGGCAACCAGTTGACTCAGTCAGCCAGGTGGTAGCTGTGAATCAGATCAATGCCAGGACCGCAGGGTTCAATCCCTAGTCAGATTGAGGTGGATTTGGGACCTGCCTCTTTGCCCTAACCTCTGTGGAAGTCACAGTGTTGTGGGTCAGATCTATCTTTGGGCAGAGAATTGAAGATGACAATGTCCACAAATACCCTTCTTTAACCTTGCACCATCATCCCTTTATTCATTTAAGTACCATTGGACTCTGCTTTTGGATAGAACTCCCCACTACCCCCAACCCCAACTCTTGGATGTTTTTTTCCTGGCTCTGGAATTGTTTTTTAACAATTAAATCTACAATGTTTTCACCTTCTGATGAAAAATCATCAATCTGAAACATGAAGTCTGTATCTCTCGCTACAGATGCTGCCTGACTTGCTGACTTTTTCCAGCATTTTGTCAAGTAATTGGCAGCCATGCTTGTGGATATAGTACCTTATAGCACCGATGGAGGCCATTTGGCCCGTTCTGCCCACTCTTACAAAATGTTCCTTTTCAGGTAAACACGTGACTCTTTTGAAAGTTACTCTTGAATCTGCTTCCACCACCCATTCAGGCAGTGCATTTCAGATCAGAGCAGCTCACTGTGCGATTTATCATCTTCCCTCAGATTCGTTTGACAATTACCCTAAATCTGCATTTTCCATTTATCAAAAAACACACTGATGTTCAAAAAAAACCTTCCATTTGCAATGCTGACAATAAAATAAGCATTTAGATATTATTAATAAAAATGATCTTCTTAATGATAAATTATGTGAGAATACACCTTATTTCCTCTTATTTTCCAATATAGAACAGGCATATCCTGGATTAAGAAACGATCGACTAACTGTTAAGACAAAGGTAAGGAGAACACATTAAAATGTTCCTGAAGTTACAGAATTCTTACTTTTAAATCTTTTAAAAATTACAAATATAGGAAAGCAGAAAAAACACTTTTTTGCTGAAAACAGGAATACATGTTAACAACAGTGTTATTTCACAAATTACCCTGTCAGAAGGAAGTGTATACAAACTGCAAACAGAAATAAACTGAAATTTTGCCTGTAGGCCATTGGAATAGGAAGGTTAAAAAGTATTCTGGTACTTACTCTGAAGAATCAATGAAGTATATTACAAGTGCACCAATGCTGAGAGCAAAAACCAAGACCACCTGAAAACGTGAGAAAAAAATAGCTTTAAGTGAAGAATTTAACAAAAGCAAAGTGAACTACAAATACAGTTTGCAAGAAACATTGCTGTGTTTATTACTGCTGACTTCTAATCAATATTAACTATATCTACACAATGATGCTAGATAAATTCAATGTTTGACTGAGGTGTTTTGTGTGTCTTTAAATAACATTTCTTCTCTTTATGCTTCACATGATAATACATTTGTCAACTGCTGGGCTCATAATTCAATGTTACACTTCAATAACAGTCAAAAGATTTTGTGTGGATGTTGATATTTCACATCCCCAACAGCCCTTGAGCAGGAGGTGGTCAGCTGCCTTTTTGAACTCCTGTAGTCCAGGTTGCTGTCAGAAAGGGAGTCGCAGGATTATGACCTAGTGACAGTGAAGGAATGGCGATATGGTTCCAAATAAGGATGCTGCGTGGCACAGAAGAGACTCTGTAGGCAGTGGTGCTCCCATCTACTGGCTACCCTTGTCTTCTAGGTGGTAGAGGTCACAGGTGTATAAGGTGAATTATACAGAATGATATAATTGTGGATGAACGTTTAGGCTGATTAGTTGATAAGATTATCAAATTTGATGTAGAGTCAATTACTCAGTAACAATAAAAAACTTTATTAGATATATCTTTTCACTTAATTTTGAAACAGCACACATCTAACTAGTCAATGTTATAACCTACTGGCACTAACAGTCAATGCAAGGTTAATGGTTAGGCTGAATAGTAGAGTTTATGGCCATCAGACTAAATGGATCTAAAGTCAAGATGTATGATCGTTCCATTCAACTGAGCAATTCTAAAGAAGGATCTGTACTCAAATCTGCTTTTGCTTTTCAAATACTATTTCTGTTCCTGTGCAGCTGTTGTGTTTTTTGATATAAATCACACATCCAAAAAATATATAAAGGAAGCTACTGTGTCTCTGCAGGGTCTTGGAAAAGCTGATTAGTCCTTGAAGACGAGTCACCAGACACAAAATGTTAATTCTGCTTTCTTCCCAAAGATGCTGCCAGATCTGTTGAGTTTCTCCAGCAATTTGCTTTTATTTCAGAATCCCATTTCCCTTTCTTTCCCCATAGGCATGCAAGCACCTACAGCAAACTTTTTAATAATCACACCTATAGGACAAGGGTGTGCCGGTTAAATCGGTTAATCAAGACATACGCATAACTACAGTAAACCCTGACTAAGTGAAGTTTTGAACTTCCCTCACAAAAGCTTTCCAAAAATATTAACACGCCTGCTAAAATCAATGTAAAGACACACAATAAGTAATAAAAACTTAACTCAGGGTGTATACAGATCACTATTATACTTTATTTACAGCATAAATACTCAGACATCACAATACTTGAAGCATATAACTTTTGCCAGTTTATCAAGAGTACTGGTTGAACTAAGTTGCCAGTTCAAATCAAGTTTGCTGTATCACATTTGCTTTTTTATACTGTTGAGCATACTTCCAAGATGCTTTCAGGCTGTGCATTCCAATAAATAACTTGAATCTCATGTCTTCTCATTACTAATCCTCCTGCCGATGGAAATACTTTCTTGCTAGCTACTCTAGCAACCTTCTTTCATGTTGAATTTTAAATCTGCCTTTAATCCCCTCTGTTGAAAGCAGAACAAGCCTAAATTCTCTGATCTCCTTGCTTCATTCAAGTTCCTCGGCCCTGGTACCATTCTGGTAAATTTCCTCGGCCCCTTTGTCAAAGGTCTTCATATACTAAATTGAAGACTGTAAGCACTCCGGTTTCACAGCTTTGTGTAATGAGGAGAGATTTGCTGAACTCAACATTTTCTGGAGAAAAGCACGGGAAGGGTGTGTGATTCATGCCTTTAACTTGCAGAGTTATGCAAATGCATGCAGATTATACAACTGTGAATGTGAATGCAGAGCTAAAGAAACATGGTAAGCCTCAAGTGCGTATTGACATTAGAATTTTGTTTTGCTGAGCAGTCACCATGGGTTGCCTCAGGATAAAGGAAGTTGGACTCTGGGCGTTATTGGTTCATCACACCCTTCGACTAATAGCCACTCAGCTCCAAGGAAAAATGGGATTTTTTCCTCGGAGCATAGGAAGTTGAGAGGTAACCTTATAGAGGTTTATAAAATCACGAGGGGCACAGATAAGGTGAAGAGGAAAGGTCTTTTCCCTTGAGTGGAGGAGTTCAAAACTAGGGGGCATAACTAGGGTGACAGGAGAAAGATTGAAGAGGGACCTGAGCAGCAAGATTTTCACACATAAGGTGGCTCGTGTGTGGAACAAAATATATGAGGAAGTGGTAGATGCAGGTACAGTTATAACATTTAAAAGACATTTGGACAGGTACATGAATAGGAAAGGTTTGGAGGCATATGGGCCAAACACAAACAAATGGGACGAGCTTAATTTTGAAAACTTGGTCAGCATAGACAGGTTGGAATGAAGGGTTTACATGTGTTTATGACTCTATAATAGGCACACCGTGTAGAGCTAGTAGCAGAAATACCAGCTGTTATGACTTGACACACAGTTCAAAGAAAGTATAATTACAATTAAAAACAAAATAATCAGCTATTTCGCAGCCATTCTCTTTCAGCTGTTGACACCAGGAGCGTGTGAAACCTGTGTACATGCTTTTGCTGCATGAGCAAATGTGTAATATCAGCATGACCAGAAATGACACATTTTTGATGCACAGTTCCTGCACCATTTTCTCAAAAGGTGTCTAATTCCAAGGAAATCAAGCTGGATTTTCACAACTTAAATTAGCCCAAAATCGGACACTAAATTTAGATCAGAGTGTAAGGCTGCTTGGGGCATTAAAACATAAAGCATTAAAACATCTAATTCATCTTTACAAAGATGGAAAAATGGTTCACAGCCTTTTTCACACAATGATTGGAGTCCTCATTTCTCTCACTCTTTCAATACTATCCACAATACTGAAAGAATAGTTCATTGTGTCAACAAATTAAGATTTAGTTTTTGCCATTATTTATCTCATTTTTACACTAATGTTTTAATCCCCGTTCCACAAATTAGAAAACGGTGAACTAGCCGCCTATCTAGCCTGAGCAATAATGGTCAGCACAGAGGTGACCATTTAGCCCATCGTATCCACACAGTCTACAAAGATTTGACCACATTATTCCCAGTTTCCGGCTCTTGTCCAGCTACTCTGGAGGCTATGCGAACATAAATGAGCATCTAAGTACTGCTTAAATATTACAAGAGTTTCTGACTCAACTACCCTTTCAGGAATTGAGTTCTAGACTCCCACTACCCTACAAGTAAAAAACCCTTCCCTCAATCCATTTCTTAGCCCTCCAACTCTTCTCTTAAATCTATGCCCCTGGTTACTGACCCCTCCACAAATGGAAAAGGTGCCTTATAGTCCACTTATCTATGTCCCTCATTGTCTTATACATCTCGGTCACATCCTCAGTTGGCTAGTCACTGTGACAACATAGACAAGAGGAAGAATCAGAGCAAACTCTCAGCAAAAAGAACGATTTAAAAATTCAACCTTCATAATATATTTTGAGTGCTTTTCTAACTGAACCTAAATTTGGAGCTATGATTGCAATAATACATCGTCACTCATTTTATATCCTCATATCGATATATTTAAGTATAGATACATATAAAAACATACAAAAATTAAAAAGTAGTTCTTCTCATTCAGTTCTTAGGCATTTGTCAGGATTGAGGCAGTTGTCTTCAGTCTGCTTGTTGGCTTTAAGATGGATTTTAAGTCCAATGTACAGTTTGTGGACTCTGCCACATGCGAGGCAGATGGTGCTTCAAGTTCAAGATACATACACACAAACACATATGGATATATAAAGCACATGGCTCTGTACAAACATGTGCATGCATTTGCATATTCTAACAGAATATACATTTGTAACCAGAGGAAAGGTTAACAAAAAGCCCTAAATGTTCAGGCTAGCATGATGAGATCTGCACGAAACTTGCTTCAAAGAAAATGAGGATCCAATCGTTATTGATGATTGTTTATATCGTTTTTAGCTAACCTCAATCCCAGAATCCCCAGGTAATGCCATGGTTTTCCATTCAAATTGTTGGCAAATTACAGCATAACCATAAAATCAAGTTAAAAGACCAACTGCCCTAGTGTTTCCGTTTATGAATAAGAACTACCATATTTTACAAATTGACTTAGTTTCAACAGTAAAAGATCATAAGTTTAAATTTAACATTCACCATAAGGCTGTCAAATATTGTAATGGAAGGTGCACTTTATATATATAAAGTTATATTTTGGGACTGACATTTTAAAATAGATGTAGAAAGATCTAGGCCAGTTCTGTGAAATTATTTATTTTAAAGAGGTCAGAAAGTCATTTGGAACAGTGCAATAATTCCAATAAATCATGTGACTGCAGTTAAGCATCTGGCAGAATCTCTGTAGTGTTAAGGGATAGTATGTTCATACTGCTGAGTTTACAATGGACCGGAAAGTCATTCGATTTGTTCTTTTTTGAGTCAGTTCAGATGAGTCAGGAGGTCAATTCATAAAGGGGAGAGCATCTTCTCCCAGCAGCAGAATCAAGCTTTTAGTTCAGGGGAACCAGTCCCCTAGTCAAAGAGTTTCAGTTTGTACAGCTTTTAAATCAAGACGGTTTGGTTAAAAATCTACAAGTTGTTAGACTGAAAAGGTTTTGGCCATCAGAATCATAAAAGTTTCAGATCAGCCAATTTGGAAAGGAATTGTTAAATTTCTCTGGAATCCAAGAAAAAGAAACCTGGAGTAATCAACTAAGTAGAAGTTTTAAAACGTTGAGGTAAGAATGAAGATTCTCTGGAACTGAGAACTGTAAAAGGAGTATGATTGATACTCCAATAACACTCAATAAGATCAATATCATCCAGGACAAAGCCTGCCTAATTGGCACCACATCCATAAACATTCATTCCCACCACCATGGGACAGTTAGTAGCAGCAATGCATACCATCTACAAGATGCACTACAGAAATTCTCCAAAGCTCCTTAGAAAGTATCTTCCAGACCCATGACCACTTCCATCGAGGAAAAACAAGGGCAGCAGATGCACAGGAACACCACCACCTGCTGGTTCACCTCAATCCACTCATCTTGACATAGAAACATATCGCATTCCTTCACTGTCGCAGGGTCAAAATCCTTGAATTCCCTCCCTAAGGGCATGTGGGTCCATCTACAGTATGCGGACAGCAGCAGTTCCAAAAGGCAGCTCACCACCAGCTTCTTTTCAAAGGGAGGTACAGGTGAGCAATAAATGCTGGCCATTTGCATCAAACAACCATTTAACATGCAATCTGAACAGTGGCAATGTCCATATCCCATGAAAACAAAAGGATAGTATTTTAAAAAACGGGGGCTGAAACCTTGCTTTGCTACTTGTGTTCAGATCTGTCTAAATATCTTTTATACATAGATAGCTTCTTTCTTCTTTTGTGGACT
Source organism: Chiloscyllium punctatum (assembly GCF_047496795.1). Classification (NCBI taxonomy): domain Eukaryota; kingdom Metazoa; phylum Chordata; class Chondrichthyes; order Orectolobiformes; family Hemiscylliidae; genus Chiloscyllium; species Chiloscyllium punctatum. Next base: position 95,916,695 of record NC_092751.1, read on the forward strand.
AAACATGTATTGTGATGTTAGAGAATACTGTGGCCTCGTGTCTATATGTTATAGTCACTCACCATCATGGTAGTCAACTGCAAATATTAAAGATTTGATCTGTCAAGAGTTTTCATTCTGGGACCTCACGTATTCAGTATTAACATCAGCTGATATCATAACAATATACAGAAATTTTAAACATATTATAGCAGAAAGCCAATGGTCAGAGCAATTGTTAAACTGTTGTGTGATGCAAAATACTTTTTCACACAAGTACTGTTTTCAGTAAATATTTTATGTATTCTATCATAGGATGTGGCAATGCTAGCCAGACTAATGGGTATTGTAGACGTTGAACTTTAATAACTATTCATGGTTTAAATGAATCAACTCTTACACACACAAAGAAACAGCAATAATTCTGTCTGGAATAAACTATTAAAGGACAAGGACAAATTTATAGAGGACTTGAAAGCAATTAGTCATGTCTGGCAAAAGGAATGGGGGCTATTTGAATAAAACTGCTTTTACACCTGCTTGATATACTGGATGCTTTATCGCCACAAGGACAACTGATTGCCTTGCAGAAGAATTTAAGGAGTTAGTTGCGGGAGAACTCTGTCTTTGAGCAGACAGTTAAGGTCAAATGCAACAAGGAACAAAGAAGCTACTTCTGATAAGTAGGCAAGCTGCAGACTTGCAGGAATTTGGATGAAAGAATCTATTGAATCATCAAACTTGAAATGGTGAAAATTGTGTAAGAACCCAACACCAATAGAAGTAGTCAGCCGCAGAACTTTGAAGAATAACATTGCATGAGGATCAAACTCTGGACACTTCTACAGACAAACACTGTTAGTGGAATCTTGACAAGTTGAGTCGTAAGGCTTAATTTGCTTACTTGAGGGGTCTTATTTTGGTTGTTACATACAATAAAGTTTAAATCATTATTTCAGTACTTGATTGTCTGTGTGACTTCTTAATAACTAGCTATAGTAAAGATAACTTGTGGTGAATTACCCATAACATTTGCTGTCTATTCCAAATTGTTCTCAAGAAGGTGTAAATGACCCACCTTGAACCATTTCTTGCCCATGTCCAAGTGTATCATAGTCCTGTTTGGGAGGGAGATCAAGGACTTTAACCCAGCAGCAGTCTCAATCAGGACAATGCCTGGCTTGGAGGGGAAATTGCTGGTAGGGATATTCTTGTGCATCTGCTGCCCTTGTCCTTCTAGGTGATGGGAGTCATGGATTTGGGAAGTGCGGTTGAAGGATCCTTGGTCAACGACTGTAATGCATCTTGTACATGCAATACACTGTTGCCAATGTGCAGTGTTCCTACAGGGAGTGAGTGATTAAGGCAAGGGATGGGATGCCAATTAAGCAGGCTGCTTTGTTCTGTTCACATAAAAATAACAGACTCAGAATCCTTTCCAATCCAAGAGCTCTAACCAAAGGGGTAAGTGTTACAGAAAATATCCTTGGAATGCAGACAAAGGTAATACTGCAAAGAACAAGAATGCTTATTAGATATCTAGAGAGTGAACCCTGCCCTTTATAAAGGAATGATTTTGTCTGCAGTGTGATGATATTGTTCTTTTAACAAGGTTATGTCATCCTTGGCTTTTTTTTTCCAGAGAGGTCATAAAAAACACAGACTCTGAAAAGTCTAAGTTTGAAGGGTTTTAGGGTCAGTTTGACTATAGCTAACAGATACTGCCTCAGGATAAAAGGCTTTCAAGTTTAAAAAAAACACTTGTACATTAAAAGGGAAGTGGTCAGGACTCCCAGCTCAGCTTTTCTCTGGTTTGGTTTGGTCTGGCTGTTCACTGAAAACAATTCAGGCAGTTGTGAAGCTGTTAGACCCAAAGAAGCAGGTCCACACTGACCCTCCCTCTATCTGATTTCTCTCATGTAAGACCCTGTGTTTGATTTTACCTTTTGGGCCAAGAGTTTTTATGGGGATTGTTGCAAGTATTGTGAACAGCATCATTAAATTGGGATAGTCTGTTGGGTTTTCAGATCGGTTAAGTTATTCTGTATTCTGTTCTCTTTTGTTTGTGTTCCATTTGGTAATCTTGTAAATGAATTCTGTTTTGTTTAAAACTAAGTGGTTTGACCAGTTGCATCCCTCCTGGAATATCTGTGTTACACCTGCTTAAGAGGCCAAGGTAGGATCCAGGCTACTTTATGGAAATGTTTTGAGGGGGTCTGGCCTGGTCCATGACAGCAGTTTGTAACGTTATTTGACAGGATTCAACGTGCCTGGAAACCTTACCATAAATAAAACTAGTTTTCATTCATAACACTCAGAATAATTTGCAAATCAGGTGAACTTATGTAGATTAAAAACTCCAGCACCAATAATGCAGCAGTTAAATATCTTTAAGCTATCTACGCAATGATGAAACTTATCTCCAGTGTTATTTACTCCGCAATACACCATTTTATTTAAAGGCCACTTGTGGCACAATGGTAGCATCCATGAGCCAGTATTACACATCTGAGTAGGTTGATTAAAAATATCTGCTACCTGATTTAAACTTCATAAAGAGTAATTTGATGGTTGCAAAGTTTCATAGCCTCAATATGGACACAGTAAGGTTACAGCTCTCCAATTGCTCACTGACGATTTGTTTAAGGAGTTGGCTCTATTGCAAAACAGGTTAAAGATTTGTGAATATCAAAGTTTAACATCTGTAAAATTTCAGTGGGTTACGCAACAGCATTTTAGTCAAGGCTGCGTTCTATTAGGATGCAGTTGAAAACATCTCTCCCATTGTGTGATCCCAGCAAGCCCATTTTCAAATTATGTACAGTAACATTTAATAACTTGCACCATTAGTCTCCATGGAAATATGGGAATATTTCTGCACCTTAACAATGAAATCACATGCTTTCAATCATCAATTTAAGAAGTCAGAGAGGCAGGAAACTACAGATACAACAGTGAAATGAGAACATGCCAAATTCAGCATTTTAGAGCAATTATGTCATCCCATACTCTGATCATACTCTGAACAGGAGGGCAGGAAGATAATAATGGAGACCCACAAGTGGAACTTGACAGCTTTTAATAAGAGTAAAAGGTTGCTTAGGGTCATAAATAGCCAAAACAATACGCACTTTTGCACTATTTTTAAAGATATGGAATACCCAAAGGCTCTGTCCCCAAAGAGGGACAGAGACATAAAACTGAGCAGCAGTTAAGAGTCACAGGAGGCGATCAAACTCATACATTCACAAGCCTTTTCAAAACCTAAGACAGATATAGTAGACCAAACAGTGATTCCAAAGTGCAGGCTACCAGAACAAAATGTTGAGGGAGGAGTGCAGGTACAGAGCAGACCAGACTTGGAAGAGAAGGTGTGAACTGGTGCACAAGGGTTAAGCAGATTGCCAAGTAGCAGCACGGTGGCTCAGTGGTTAGCACTGCTGCCTCACAGTGCCAGGGACCCAGGTTCAACCCCAGCCTTGGGCGACTGTCGTGTGGAGTTTGCACAATTCTCCCCGGGTCTGCGTGTTTTTTCTCTGGGTGCTCTGGTTTCCTCCCACAGTCCAAAGATGTGCAGGTTAGGTGAGTTGGTTATGCTAAATTGCCCGTAGTGGTAGGTGCATTAGCTAGGGGGAATGGGTCAGGGTGGGTTGCTCTTCAGAGGGTCAGTATGGACAAGCTGGGCTGAAGGGCCTGTTTCCACACTTTGGGGAATCTAATCAAGTAGAGTGCTGTGAAGTTCAGGTGATATTTTTCACCTTGTCTCAATGAACAAAATGTACAACAGAAAGCACAAAAAGATAGTTATAAACTCAGACAGGCCTGGCTAGGTGAATGCGAAAACATTTCTACGAGCCCATTACTGCCCTAAGTGGCGAGTCTAAAAAGAACTTAAGCACTACTCCATTAATTGGAGAGTCACTAATTTACTTTCACCTTGGCTTCTCCTGTGAAAAAACAAGTTGTCAGAGGAAAATAAACCACTTTCACTTGTACCTCTGTATTCATCCAGGTAGCCTGGGATAAGACTGTCAGGATATAATGAACTATAATCAGATGCTGTTCGTAAGAGTGTTTAGATTGTTGGCAGCACTTGATTCTTCACTGAAGGAGGCTCAAGATTGGGTTTGAAGTGGTAGTTCATAAATTGTGTAAACTTTGCTCCAGGTATTCGTAATGACATTAGAACCACTTGATGAATTTATTGCCTTGTGGTCAGTCTCTGGCACCAGCGGCTCTCCGTTTAAAACACACTGCCTGAATAAGATTAACTTGCATTCAAGATAACTTGTAGATCTTAATTAAATTCCTTTCTGAAAAGGAAGACAATCAGAGTAACTTTTCAAAATTCATGTACAGTGCGTTTTAGATCGAGCAGATATTAAGGAGCGGTCCTTGACATATTTGTTACTGCGAAATTTTAACTTTGCCATTTGTATTTTTAATATGAAGTTTATTCACCGTTACAGAACAATTAATTTTAAGGCTTATCACTGGGGGAGGGCAGGAGCACTTTACATGAATGCTTGAACTCAACCCTGGCTGTAAAAGTACAACAGCATGTGTTTCTCAGCTCTACTACTGGCATCAGGGACAAAATACATTTCTCTCCTCTTTGTGCAGAAATTAAAATATGATTTGATTTTAAACGTTCTTTAAGAATAAAAAAATCAGGTGGGCATACAATGAGATTAAATGTGAGGTCAACAATTTGGAGAAGAAACAAGTTTCGGGAACATAATATTATACAGGTTCAGCTTTTTTTAAGGATAATTTTAATAGGGAAAATTGTAAAATATATAACTTAATAAAACTGTCATTTGACCTCCCTACTCTAGTAATTATATTTAAAATACTTTCTTTAAAGGATCAATGAATGACACTTTTTTTCATTGCTAAATTTTAATTTTGCTACTTACATTTTTTTGTTAGAAAATGTATTGACTATTTATTTCAGGAATATTGATTTGTTTTCCTAAAATAAGCTTGTGCAGCATCCTGAGTGTGTAAGTTATTTTGTTACATGAAATCAACAGCAATTTAAGCACTCTGTTAACCAGTCACCAAGTCTGGTATCTTTTCAGAGCTATATCTGAAAGAAAGCCGCATTCAAAACAAGTTCCATTACTAAGTTGCATCCTTGAAGTAACATACTGAAGGAAAGAGAAGTTCAGTTGAAAGGACAAATACAAGCAGCACTGCAGAGGCAGAGATGAAATAATCCTTTCCTAAACTGTTGGGTCATAGCATTATCAGGAAAGCGGCTGAAACGTTTTACAGGATGATGCTTTCCTATTAACTTTCACTTCCAAAAGTCTTTCAAAATATTTGAAGAATGATGGATGCTTAAAAATGATCACAAATCAAACAGCTTCTGAACGTATAAGTGCGCACTCATAGTAGCATTGTAGTGTCAGTGCAAAGTGCAGCTTCACAACCTAAACCTGGAGTCAAAACCAGACTTTGCACCAGAGTGGAATGAAATGTTATAAACATAACTCCATTTTGTTTCAATTTAGAGCTATTTTGAGCCATAACGTCTAATTTGTACTTAATATATTCAGCATTGTTGGAAAGTGATACAGGCTTTTCTTGATGTTAAACATGGCAAGTTAATGCTCCAAACATGAGTTCAGATGCCTGAGTAACTAGAAGAATAGTGCTCATGCATAAGCCAAACCCTAAGAATAAGTTATTGGATCAAAATAATTGTGAGGTATCAGTTTTGGCATGAATCTTTGGAAGTCTCTATCTCAGGATGTTGTGAATGTAATATTATTAAATATTAAAACCAAGAAATATTAATTATTGATCTCTTCAGGATATAAAAGATTTGGGATGTGGGCAGGGAAGTGGAGTTAAAGCTCAAGATCAGCCATGACCACTCTGAATAACAGAGCAAGCTCAAGTGGCCGTGTGGTCTTTGCCCACTCCTATTTCATATGTTCTCGTATTAATTGAACACACTGGTTTTATTCAGTTACAATTCACTTTTATGCTAAAAGTAGTTTCCCAATGCAACAAGTGTGTTCCGAGCTACAGTGCTCAATGGGAAGAATGAGAGTTATAATATGACCACCACAAGTTTACAATTTGTTTATTTACAACTTAATACCATATGATGCACCAGGCATCTTAGGATGCAGTATGCAGCATCCATTCCACTAAGCTCGAAGCTCCAGTTTTGAGTCATACCTCAGACTTATGGCCAAGCAAAGTGCGGCCATAATATATCAAAACAGATTAATATTCTGCAAATGCTTCCAATACATAACAGTGGTATGACTGGGAGAGATCCCTGAAAAGAACTGGAGTTTCTTTCATCAGTATCCATAACTCAAGGCTGCTACATCAAATGTGGAATGGCACCTCGCACTCAAGTAAACCTATTATTTACTTGAAGCAAATGAAGAGTAAGAAAGGTGAATTTATTTGACAGTAACAAATAAAAAAAAAAGAGGTTGAACTAGGTAATCAAACCCCTATCCCTGGCATTTTTAGCTTCCTTTTAAGCATTTGCAGTATACCATTCAAGATCAGAGCCGGTTGCAGAGAGTGGTGAACTCGGCCTGGACAATCACAAAGGCCAACCTCCCATCGATAGAATCCATCGACCAGGCCCACTGTCAAGGAAAAGCCGCCAGCATTCTCAAAGATCTATCCCACCTTGGCAAAGTTTTTCTATAACCTCTACCATTGGGGAGAAGGTACTGAAGCCTGAACACACGCACCAGCCGGTTTCGAAACAATTTCTACCATGCTGTTGTTAGAATACTAAATGGACTCACAAACTCTTAACATCTGCCTGTACCTGTGTTTTGTTTTTACTGCTGTTTACCTATTATTTACTTAACTATGCTACTTCACTCTGTGATCTGCCTGTATTGCTCGCAAGACAAAGCTTTTCACTCTGCCTCAGTACACGTGATAATTAATTCAATTCAAAATCAATACGACCTGAAATTTCCACAGTATCTTTAAAAATCCAATTCCTTGTTGATACCATTCAGCATTTGGTGGAGAACCCAGGTGGAGAATACTAAGCACTGCACGTTTAATTAAATTGACGGGTTCATAGTGACACTCTTCATCATGGCCTGATTCAGATGGCCTGTCACAACTGTCTAACCTCCAGGACTGACTACATGATAACCAGCACTTCAACAATTACCACAACCTAAAACATCGCATCAGCAACCTTGCCATTGCCTACAGAAAATAGTGCTTTTAAAACAATCAACATCTCGAAGGGTTGTAAACGTCTATTAAATCAGGTCTTTGCCTTCAATGGCCCAGCAGACACAAATTTCTGAAAAGTCTTTCCTCATAACTTTCATTTCTCATTGCTGGAATTATCTTGGTGATTTTATTCAGAACACTTGCAATGCTTTTTAATATGAATTGATGCACGCTCAGCATTTCTTTAAGAGAAAGACAGACAAACAGTACACCGGCCAAATTTGTGCTGAGTGTTTGTACTTTGTAGCAGCCAATTTCCCTTAGAGCCAAACTCTGTTAAGCAAGCAACAATTTTGTCAAGAAGTGTTATACTCCAGTTAGGTTTGTATTTCAATCAGTATTTCTGCGTACATCTTTGGACCAGGGCCAAAGCAATTGAGATCTCTAATGGAAACAAATTAAATGAGAAAAACATCTCATGACATATACGCATCCTCACACAACTGATTATAATCTTTAATACGTTGCTATAGCTCAGAGATTATACTGCAGATCAATTAAATTGAGAAGTTAAAAACATATATATAAATAATTGGGAAATTGTGTGGACTAACTTGATAATCAAATTGATATGGTTGTCTTAAGAACATGAGAAGAGCTGTGCTGGCAATTAAGAATGCCTGTTTGGAGGTTATCACACTAACATAAAAAGATTTCTTCATTCAAGATTTGCAATTATAAAGACATATGTGTATTCCGAGCGACATACAACCTTACCAGCATTATCCTGTCTCTCCTTTAGTGATATAAGGTGTCTGGTTATAAACATATTTTATCATCATTTATTTTGGTTTTCCAATTGTTGAATCTAAGATGAAGGTGATCAAAAGCTAACAAACCAGAACTTATCGCAAGCATTTATACCTACAAATCCAAAGATGGGCTGCAAAACAGACATTTGCATTCATGATGCTGAGATTTGCTATTTCTAATCTCCCCTCATATAAAAGAAAAACTGTATTATTTAAAATCATAATTAGAAGCCATCAAAGATTCTGGAAATCTACATATATTATTTATAGTTTGTTAACTTTGACATAAGTGCTAGGAAATACCTCTGCACCTTTCATCATTGACTCTATGTCAAAAAATAACATGGATAATTTAAGTTTCTATCCATCTACTTTAGTGAAAATCAAAGCTTGAACCAGGATTTATTTTTCCCCACATTATTTCCTTTAAAAAATGAGGACAGCAATGAGATTAATCTAGCTCCAGAGGATCTGTATAGTATATAATTTCTTTAAGGTTATGACCCAGCTGATATTATTACTGGGCAAGGCAGATCTCAGACTGAAATCCAGCCTGATAAAATATACTTTGTTTTCTTTTAAATTTTAACAAGGTGATCATTCATTCAAACTAAAAGCACACAAGGTTGATTTTGGTTTTAACAATTAAATAAGAAGTCTATTACACAAGAGAAATAAATAGAATAAACCAAAGTATTAACTTATAACACAAATTTAAATGTGAAACTTGGTAAAACAAAATTAGCAATAATCCCAACAGCTTCCCGTTACAGTCCTCAAACCCCAGAGAGAAATCCCTTCTTTATCCCACAGAGTTTGATTTAGCTGTGGCTTCAATTCTGATCAACTATTCGTTGATTCATCACACAGTTGAGCTTAAACTTGCTGAGCTTCAAATAACCCCTTCAGGTTTTTAACCAAACATTTCTGGTCTTATAAGACTATTTGCACTAAGGTGATCTACTTTTAACAACTCTAAAATAGCTTCTCCTTTTGCAGAGCAACTACTTTACATAACCAGATTTAGCTGAGAACACTATTGAAAACTATTAAATTGAAACTAAAAGAAGCATGTTTTTCCCAAAGCTATGGGTGTTTCATGTAAACCCCCACAAATTTCAGAATCTGAAAGCTTAATGCATTATACTGTTTACTTTGTTCGAGTGTAATCTTGCCCAATGTAAACAAAAACATCTCTCCAATCTCTCCAGGAAGTCCTTCCTTCACTATTTTTAAAGAAAATCACCATGGCTACAGAAATACTTACAAGTTATCCATTATAACTCCTTCAGACACACAGGAAATCCATATGTCACAAGTTCAAATATAAAAATCTGAATGCAAAAATCAAATCTATATAGATCACACACCTTAGGTCACAATAAAGAAAAACTGACTGGAATAGGCAGAGTGACATTAATCTGTGTACTCATAGACATGAGCAAAGCTGGAGAACAAAATGCGACTAAAAGCAAAAGAAAGATCCTATACAACCCAAAATAGCTGTGACTAATTTTCTTGGGGTGTCATACAATGATAGAATGTCAGAAAATCTGAAAGAAAATGAGGTTTGTTTATTTCAGCCTTGTAGATCCGATTGCATCACCCCCCACTTCTAAAGAGGTGACAAGGTGATTAAGTCTCTGAGCCATTGTAAGTCAGTAAAGAAATAACAAGAAATAGATGTTTTCATTTGGCAACTCCACCAGCCTCTATAGAGACAAAGTGGCTGAAATTCAGTGAGTGAATGTTACATTCAGGTATCTCTTGCCATATCTTCGTGAATAATAGTGCCACAGTGAGTAGTAGCTAAGGAGGTGCAATAAATTTGGAGGGCTGTGGTGGTGGTCTGATAACATCATGAATGATCACAAATATTAAGCACATCAGTACACAGAAACTGGAGTATAGCCAGGAGCATATTTAATATATCACTGTCCTATCTCACTTCCACCATAGCTGTCCATTTAACTTCAAATCTCCACCACTACTACCTTATTTCCCATTCACTATCTGTATGTCTACATTTCTATCAGTAAACGTAACTTTATTTTCCCTCCCGACTGTTTGCAACTTCTGCCCAAGGTTTGAGGCTGACACCAGCATTGCAACTTGGGTAAGTACAATACCATCAGATTACATTTTGCTGTGCTTTGTTACAGTTGTTATTAACTGCTGATATTTTAAATTTATTTACTCAAAAACTATAGCTAACTGTTCAGGCTAGAGTTTTTGGCACTGAGTTAAGTTACATGAAGATTGTAATACCATCTATATTCTACAAGCCAACAGGGCACATATTGTTAATGTGCACTGTAAAAAATCACATATTCACTTCATCATATGCCACAGGAGGCCATTTGTTCCATCATTCCTGTGCTAGCTGTTTGAAATCAATAACATCATCGGTCTTTTCCAGCAGACTAGATTCTGGTAATTGGTTCTTTTTGATAAACTGTCATGATTAATGAAGCCAGTAGACAGCCTATTGCTTTATAAAAGTTATTCAGAATGGAACATTCAACAGAGGGACGTGGGGAGCTGAATTCTCAAGTCCAGTTGGCCTTATTCAAGTATTTTTGTAGGGATAGCGGACTCTGTGGCACAGTGGCAGTGTCCCTTTCTCTGAGACAGAAGGCTTGGGTTCAAGTTCCACCTGCCTCAGGGGTAAACCATAATATGTCTGAACAGGTTGATTAAATATATCTACAATCTACAATATATCTACAATTAAATATATTACAATGTACTGAGAGCAATGACTGAGGGCCTAGCAGCAGGTGAAGGGGTAGCAGGTGAAGCAGGTGATTGACCTAGTATGCAGTAAAAGAACAGAGACTTAGATATTAATGGTGATTTAATGCTTTGGTCAGAAATCTTGCAAAGAATTTCAAATTCAATGCATCATACTAAAGTGCAGTGAGTGATGTTATACAAGCAAATACTGCAGCCATTTTATGCAACGATAGACCCAACAGGCAATAATAAGCTGATCGGCAAATTTGTTGGCCAGAGCATCAGAAGTACTCTCGCCAGTCTTCAAATGCTGCCATGGAACCTGTAATAATTACATAAAGCACTAAAAACATACCAAAGGATTTTATATACATGTCTCATGTGCAGGATAGCACCACTTGAACATCCAAATAAAAAAATATTGTGGATGCTGTAGATCTGAAATCAAAACAAAACATTCTGAAGAAACTCAGCAAGTCTGGCAACATCTGTACAGAGGGAATCAGAGTTAATGTCCTGAGTCCTGACTTTTTTCCAGAACTTCAAAATGTCACTGGACCCAAAATGTTAACTCTGTTTCTCTCTCCACGGGTGCTATTAATTTTTTTTGTGCGCTCAAACATATTTCGTCAGAGTTTTCATGATCAATTTCCACAATCTTCTGACGAATTGCTTAATATTAACATAAATAACCAATTTTCCAGTTCATATTTTAGCATGGTCTCTACTGATTATTGATCTCCCCTGCTTCCACCCCCAATCACACCTAACATCATTTTAGTGTCTGGCAACTAATAAGTGGGGTGGGATTGCAGTAAACTATTTCAAATGATTTGGAGATGCCGGTGTTGGACTGGGGTGTACAAAGTTAAAAATCACACAATACCAGGTTACAGTCCAACAGGTTTACTTGGAAGCACACTAGCTTTCGGAGCGACGCTCCTTCACCTGATGAAGGAGCGTCGCTCCGAAAGCTCGTGTGCTTCCAATTAAACCTGTTGGACTGTAACCTGGTGTTGTGTGATTTTTGACTTTATTTCAAATGAGGTTTCCAACCACAGGATGAAATCACAGTATGGTGCCTGTCCGTGGTGCTGAAATATCAGTAAGCCGTTTCAAGCCTGGGCCTGCTCGGAATTACTTTTCTGGCACTGGCAATCTTGCAGTTTTCAACTAATTATGAGTATCCCACGGTGTTGTTCACGGGTAGTCTGGAATCTAAAGTAGTCCATCAGCTAAAGCTACTGCTCAAAAACTACCAGAGTGAATCCAAGTGATTGTATTTACTTTTATATTCCATGGGTACATTTCAAGGCAATAGATTACACTTTAACTTATGATACATGCCTGGTCATGTTTCTCTTACTTTGTATTATTTTGCATCAGTAATCAAATGCAATGGCTGAAGAGTGACAAATATGCAGCTGAAGCAAAGTGTTCGTAGTTTTCTCAAAAAACTGAAATTGTAGTTCCGATTCACGGCTGGAATACAGACTTATAACTTGATGGGAAGAGGTAGAAAACCATTAACAGTTGTGTGGAAATCCAATTAGATATAAGATATATTAAATATTGACTAATAAATCCAAGAAGAAATTCAGAAGAAACACGTTTACAAAAGGGTGGTTAGAATACACTTTCACAACGAGCAGTCAAGATGAGAGGAACAAGTTGTTTTTAAGGGCAATCGAGCTAAGCCCATGGGAGAGAAAAGGATAGAAGGATATGTTATTGGGGTCAGATCAAGAAGAGCTGAAGGAAAGTGACATGGAGAGTACATGCAAGCATCAATCAGTGACAGCCATTGGCCTGTTTCAATGTTGTAGACTGTTTGTAACGGTTACGCAAAACTAATATGAATTGCATGGCAACAACAAAGTATTTAGCCAGAGCAGATATACTACTCATATGAGAAATAAGTATCTCAGCTCGGTGAAAACTTTTTGTGCCATTAAATGTAATTTTAACTAACAACTCGTGATATACATTCCAGGTTAGGAATACTTGCCTAATATTCTTTTTGCTGGGAGGAGAGGTTTGTTATGCTCTGATGAGTAACTGACTTCCTATTGCCACATAAAATCCTTCACCATGAAAAACATGACAGGAATGTGACAGAATATTTTCCATTTGTTTGGAAGAATGCAGCTTTAACAACATGAGAAAAGCTTGCAAATCATTGAAGATATAACAACCTGTATAATTAGCATCCCATCCAACACACGGAACATTTATTCCCTCCACTTTCAGCACACTGTTAACAGTGACTGCTAGCCACACAATGTACTCCAGGAATTTACCAAGGTTCCTTTGATAGCACTTCCTGATCCTACCTAACAACACCATGGAAATAACCACAGAGGCTGAAGCAGTTCACAATGCTTGTTCGATATAAATTAAAACTCAAGAGAAGTTAGGGATGTACAATCACAATGCTAGCTTTGCCAGCAAAGACCATATCCCATGAACAAATAGAAACAAAGTCTATCATCAATTAAAAGTGAATTGAGGGACTGCTGAGAAAAAGACCCATTTGTGGAAGCTTTTCATCTTGCACTCATCAGGACATTTTTTGACAAATAGCAATTTAAAGGGAAAACAACTTTTTTATACTGTATATCACATTGAACAGACCCACCACCATTGTGTGAAACAATGAACTTAAGAATTCAGCAACTCTCACAACTGAGTTCAGTTTTAATAACATCACACACGCCCAAATAAACAGTACTGTCATTGCACCCTGCCAACCCAGCTCTCTCAAATGTCTTTTCTGTGTTTCATGATAAAGATGTATTTGATAGAATGACACCTAACTTCCCACCCTTGTACATTATAATATATGTCGATGATATGTTTACTATCCCTGAATTCACAGCGGCACATAAGATTTTGCTTTATATACTGGTTAATGGACTTCATGCTTCTCTCAAATTTATTTTTGAAGAGGAACAGTCAAATGAGCCCCCTTTGCTCAATGTCCTAGTTGACAAATTGCCCAGGGTATGTCAGCCACAGGTCCCAAAGATTGGTGGATTATATCACCTGTGTGAAACAAACCAGGTACTGACTGTACCCAACCATCTCACGCTTACAAAATTCAAAACAATGGCAAACATTAGATGTGATTCCATAATTTGAAACCATTCATTAAATAATCCTGAGTGTTCCAAAAATAATAATGATGACAAATTTAAGATTGCAAATCAGGTTTGCAGCACGGCACACCTATGTATTGGAAGCTACATATATTAATATACAGGTTCCTGTTCTTTGCAGACAGAAAGGATACAGACAAACACCATAACGGGTAACGTCTCAAGATAGATTATTTCACAAATCTTAAACCAAGCCATTTAAGGAAATATTAGGTAGTCAAAATGGTAGAGTTTTACAGAGTATCTCAAAGGATAAAAGAAAAGTAGAGACAGAACCAGGGTTAGACAAGGCATTAAAGCTTAATCCCGAGGAAGCTGAAGCCAAGGTTGACAATATTGCAAGAATGAAAGTGAGAGATGAACAAGTGTTTAACAGAAGAAGCTCAGAGGTCAGAGAATGGTAGGTTTGGAGGTTATCACAGAATCAGAGAAAGGCAAGGCCAAGGAAAGAGTTGAAACAAGATGTGAATTCTTTAAAATGAGCATTGGTGAACTGGAAGTCAATCTATGACAGTGAATACTGTAAAGCTATCAGCAAGAAGTCACTGAACCTTGGAGGGCACCTTTAACCATAGATCACCCTCAGACATAGGAGCTAATTGCGCCAGCCAAGTTAGAAGAAATAAGACTTTTTTAAAAAGCTTTATTGGTGTTTGGAAGCATGTTAAATAATTTATTTAAAATAAAGACAATAAGAATATAATGAACATTAAATTGGTATAATATCATTTGCCCTCCACACAGATCCATAGAATCCACTGAATCCAAACAATGTGGAAACAGGCCATTTCACTCAACAAGTCTACATCAAACCTCTGAAGAGCATCCCACCTAGAGTCACCCCGCTACTCTATCCTGTATCTCTGCATTTCCCCTGACTAACGCACCCAACCTACACATCCCTGAACACAATGGGTAATTTAGCATGGCTAATCCACCTAACTTGCACATTTCGGACTGTGGGAGGAAACCAGAACACCCAGGGGAGACACGCACAGACACTGGGAAACCGTGCAAACTCCAAATAGAAATAGTTTTGTCACACTGCTCACCATCATACTAAGCCATCAGAATTGACTCTTGTAATTAGAAAACTGAACTGTTCGTCATCAACCCACAACTTATACACAATGTGCTCCTACGTTTCGTTCCTGATTGTAGAAAAATTGGAGGAAATGAGGATTGCAGATGCTGGAGAGTCAGAGTCAAAAAGTGTGGCGCTGGAAAAGCACAACAGGTCAAGCAGCATCCGAGGAACAGAAGAGTCTGAAACATTGACTCTCCTGCTCCTCGGATGATGCCTGACCGCTGTGTTTTTCCAGGACCACACTTTTTGACTTTGCAAAAACACTGATCAAGTCCATTAAGCCGTGATGTGTTGGACTGGGATAGAAGCACCTGTCAAAGGGGCAGCGCTCTGAAAGCCTGTGATTCCAAATAAACCTGCTGGACTATAAATGTGGTGTCGTGTGACTGCTGGCCATTAAGCCCACCATACCTGTGTAGTTGTGAAAGTTGCAAAGCAATTGGTATGCTCAAGATGTTCCTTTTGAGAATCATTCCTGGCCATGCCTGTGATATTTGATATGATTGGCTGCTCATCAGTTACTGCAGGAAGTACCCACTCATAGAAACTGAGCTTCAAATCCTGACGGAGGTGTGTGTCAGGCACTTTTTTACTAGTACGTCAGGAGTATGTAATGAAGATGCCCACAAATAATTTGCTCCCCAAATTCTGATTGGTCAAACCCATTGTTTTCTTGATTTAAAATTAGAATGGCCATTCTGACAAACAGCTATCTTCCAGAAGTTATAAGATATAATGAGTATATCTAGACTCTTACTGTCAACTCCAGCACAGAGAGATGTATTTTAAATGTTGGCTTTTCATTTTGGGTAGTGAATGAGTCTAGCTGGCATGAATCCAACAACATCTGACTGAGCACAAAGAGATAAAAATTACAGCAATAATGTCACATTGGGACTTGGACAGATGGTCAGAATCCTAGTAAGAGAGCTACAGCATTGAATCTAAGCCATCTTTATCCTGACTTAGTATTGCTCAACCTGAGTACATGAGAAACAAAAATAATGTTCGACTGGCTGGTACTGCATCATTATCTAGCTTAATATGCATAATGGCACATGCATTGACAGAATAAATTACATTAAAATGCATCCAAGAACATTGTGTGCCACAAGGACCATTATATTGTAAATTCACAATAAGTACTAAAAAAATGACCTGCTCAAAATCCCTTCACCATAAAGCACTATAATGGCCTCCACGTGTTCCTACTTTCCAGTAAACACTTATTATATCTTATTACTATTTGGCTAGACAAATACCACAGGCCACATACTTATTAGCAAAGGTATCAGATGTACAAATTACAGGTTCCAACTAACAGCCCATGGAGAGCTGAAGGCAACTATAGTACGAGCAAAGACAGAAATGCAATTATGTAGTTCTTTCTTGACCTCAGGACATTCCAATTACTTCAAAATGTTTCAATCTAGGAACCTTTGCAGCCATTTTGTGCAGAGAAATTCCCAAAAACATCAATGAGATTTTTTGTGCACTGTGATTGACAAATATTAATTAGAACACCAGGCATAACTTGTTCGTCCTTTTTTTCAAATTCTATGAGATTTTTTTTGTCAATGTGAGAGGGGAGAGGAACAGCCTTGATTTAACATCACATTCACAAGACTGCACCTCTGCCAGCATCACACGACTCACTACACTCAAGTGTCAGACCAACTGTGTACTCAAGTCCCCTGGGATGAAGCTTGCTCTTCTGAATTTCAAGATGCAGTTGCTACTGGCCAAGGCAAATTTGACAAGGTATAAGATTCTCTTTACCTTGCCAGATAGAAAGCATTCTCTACTTCCTTGTTCTAATTAGTTGATTCATGGAGCTGATCCCCAGTTTAAAGTATAGTGTGGGAATATGCCAGGTTACGGGTTGTGTTTAAATATAATTCTGCTGCTAGTAATGGCCCACTGCCTCATGGATAACCAAGTTTGTGTTGCTGCATCTGTTCAAAATATCCATTTAGGATGGTAGTAGTGCCACACAACATGATGGAGGGCATTCTCAATGTGAAAAATAGACCTCATCACCACGATCACTTTCCAGTAATCATTCATGTCTAGGCCAGATGCAAATGTTACGAATTTGGTGATTGCCAACATCACGTAGGTTTTTCTTACTTCTTTACCATCTGCTATAAATCTAGCTGAGTGATTTACATCCTTTAGGCCTCAGACAGCTCAATCAATGGTGGTGCTATTAAGCCAATCCTCATGGTGAACAATGAAATTGCCCACTCAATTTTATTCTGTGCCTTATGCCACCTTTAGTTATGTCAACAGTATACTGAATTGTAATACCTTCAGTATGCTTACTAAATTTTATATCATACTGGGATGCTATTTCCCTGGATTACCTATCTAGATTTACGTCTACTGCAGTTATTTTTTTTTAACTTTAATGGCCTTTCAGAAACACTGCATCATAAATAACAGACACAGGAAAGAAAATCTATAACTCAGTCTCACAGTTTGGATTACATTAAAGAACTTTGCTCTCACTATAAAATGAAATGTAATTCTGATGGTTTACAAGTATACATCGCACCTTCCAGATTTTTATATTAAGACAAAAATAAACAATGCATCACCCTATAATTGACATTGAGAAATTTTTAGTGTCATTCCTTCAACTAAGTAGATCCCTCTGAAAATTTTTCTAAGTTCTATACTCTTTTCCACCTTTAAGATCATCTGTAAAATCGACCTCTGAGTGAAATCTGGGTCATTGCTCCCAATTCTTTCTTTGACTTGCCATTCATTTCTCCTTTAAGCCTCTTTGAACCCCTAGAGATATTTCTGGGTCTTAAAGGCACTTTACTAAGTACTTGACATTGATGGCTAATCCCTCATACAAAAGCATGACAATTTCTTATTTAAGAAAGGGCCCCATGCTAAAAATCCAACTGACTGAATTTCCACCAACAAATATTTGATCTGAACTACATCTTTTTCATTCTTAACCCAGTACATATTTGGATATAAATTCTACAGGGTTTGTTATTCTTGAGGTGTTCTTGATTCTAGACAATATTACACAGAATCAGGAAAAAGTCATTCAACCCCACTGGCCGACGCAAGTATTTATTGTCACGTAAGCTTCCAACCTTTCTTCTTTATCCAACACCATCAAAACTTCCAGTTTTTTCCTTTATATATTAAGAGCACAAATATGTTATTCAGCTCCTCCAGCCTACTCTCCATTCAATAAGATTATAGAACCCTCAGGTTTTTATATGTTTCAGCCAAATCACCTCCAATCCTCTGAACTCCAGTGGATATAAGCTAGCTTGTCTGATCTTTCCTCATTAGACAACACTCCATCCCATTCCTACCCTCACTCCATCCCATTCCTACCCTCACTCCCAATCCAGGTATTGGTCTGGTAAGCCTTCTGTAAACTGCTTCAAACTATTAACATCCTTCTTTAAATAAAACAACTAATACTGTACACAGTACTCTAGTTGTGGTCTCACCAGTGCCATGTATAACAGAAACATAACCTCCCAACTTTGGTATTCAATTTCACTCATGATAACTCAAAACATTCTACTAGCTTTCCCAATTACTTTCTGTACTTGCACACTAGCCCTTAGGTCCTCTATATCTTCATTCTTCCTACCAAATAGACAATTTCATGTTTCCGCATATTTGCCTACTCACTTAACCTATCCATATCCTCTTTCAAGCTCATCATATACTTTTCAACATATTTTCCTACCTATCTTTGTGCTGTCAGCAACTTTGACAAAAATATGTCTGTCCCTTTACCTAAGTTATTTATATAACCTGCAAACAGTTGAAGTCCCAGCACTGATCCTTGTTGTATATCATTTGTAACATCTTGCTAATATGAAAAAGACCAAGTTTTACCTCCTCTGTCATATTTGCTAGTCAATTTTACATCTATGTCGAAAAGTGTGGTGCTGGAGAAGCTCAGCAGCTTAGGCAGCATCTGAGGAACAGCAGAATAGACGATTCCCTAAACATCAATTCTCCTGCTCCTCGGATGCTGCCAGACATGTTGTGCTTTTCCACTGTCACACTTTTCAATTCCCATTCCTAGCATCTGCAGTCCTCACTTTCTCCCAATTTTGCAATTCTGCCAATATGCTACCCCCTATACAATGAGCTTTAATTTTCCTTAAGAATCTTTGATATGGCACCTTGTATGGCTTCTGAAAGTCTGACATTCTGAAAGTATGTCCACTGTTTCCCTTTTATCGACAGCATGTTACTTCCTCAACGACTTCAAAAGATTGGTCAAACATAACTTCCTTTTCACAAAACCTTCTTCCTAATTACCTTCACCTTGTGACAGTGCCTCACTGTAATTTCCTCTAATTTCTTGCTTTCTGCCTCCCTCCCCTTTTGAATACAGGAGTTGTATTCATCATCTTCGAATCGAACAGGACCATACCCAAATTGAAATCGGTTTGAAAAATTAAAACCAATGCATTAACTATTTTACTAGCCATTTCTTTTCAGACCCTAGCTGACGTCCATCAAGACCTGGCCGCATGTCATCTTTCAACTCCAATAATTTACTCAGTATCACTTCTCTGGTAATTATGCTTTTCCTGAGTTTCTCTTTTCTTTCCATTTCCTGATTTATTGCTGTTTCTGCTGTGTTACCTGTATCCTCTAAAGTGATTACTAATGCATCTGACATTCTCTTATTTGCCATTATTAATTCTTCAGTCTAATTTTCTAACTTTGTTAAATCTTTCCTTATTTAAATATTTTCAGAAACTCTTATGTTCTTAGGTTTCTGGTTAGCTATCTCTCATACCCTATATTTCTCTCTATCAATATTTTGGCCATTCATTGCTTTTTTAAAAACAAATATTCTGTCCAGTTTTCTGATCTGCCACCTGTATTTTTTTTCTGTACTGTATCTGTATTTAATTTGCCAATTCATTTTAGCCAGCTCTACTTTCTTCATAATTCCTTTTATTTCATTTTTTTAAAAAACATAGTCTTGGCCCACTCCTCCCGAGTCAAAATCAATGTTAAATTCAATCACATTATGGTCACTGCTACTTTGAGATGTCTTCATTATCATTAATTGGTCCTTCCCACTGCAGAGTACCAGATCCAAAATAGCCTGCTTTTTGATTGGCCCTGGAACTTGCTGTTCTAAGAGATTATCCAAAAAGGATTTATCAAGGCCATCTTTGCCCATCTGATTTTTTCCAATCTGCACATAGATTAAATCTCCCATAATCCTTGCCATACCTTTCTGACAGGTTCTCATTAATTCCTCCTTTGATCCACCATACTGTGTAATGAATATCAGGAGGTCCGTTCATCACTTCCACAAATGACTTTTTGCCTTTATCATTTCTCATTTCTATCCAAACTGGTTTCACCTTTTAGTTTTCCAAAACCAAGTCATCTCCCTCCATTGTATGAAATTCAAGCCCCAATCCTGGTCACCTTGCAGCCATGACTCTGTAAAGGTTACCATCCCATACTTATTCATTTGTATTTGTATTCACAGTTCATCAGTTTTGTTTTGGATGCTAGATGCATTGAGAAACAGAGCCTTTAATTTTATCTTTTTACTTTCTTTGTAAATTCTCTGATTGGTTGGTTGACTATTGAGATTCATATTCCCCATCCCTTCTTGTCAGGTGGAGACTATCCCACCCATCCAGATTCAACTTTCCTCATTACTAGTGCTAATGCCTCACAAATAGAAAGAACCCAATCACCTACACCACTCTTTAAACCACAGTTTAAAGTCTATTCTGATTTGCCCTATGACAATTTTCACATTGCATAGTTAATTATATATAGATAGCATGATCATTGAGATTTTGCTTCTTAATTTGCTTTATTCCTCAAACTTACACAAAACCATATCTTTTTTCCTGCTTATATCATGTCACAATGATCCTCCCCCTCCCACTGCCAGCTTCTTTCCAGCCGTTACCTTACTTGTTTATTTGGTTTTCTCTTAAATGCATCATGGCTAGGCTATTGGCCTCAATAGTTTCTTGGAATTGTTAACTCTGATGTATAAGTCGGTTAGTATCTGAAAAGGTTGCCTGACAAGACAAGGTGAGATTCATCCAGCAGGTATGAAGAACTGTTTCTAGATGGAATTAACTAGAGTTGTAGTTGTTCAGTTAACTCGAAACTGAGTAACTGATGTTTGAGTAGCAGCCATTAGGTTGGGCCTGATGTCCCACAGGAGACCATAATATATTTCAGATACAATGAAAGTAGCAAATACGTATTATGTAATAAACCTTTACTGTTTATTAAGAATAAGCCTAATTTCTGCCAAAGACTTTGTGTGCACATGCCTTTCCATATTGTATCAGTAATGTAGATTCATACCAACCAAAAGGATTGGTAGTGTCAAATCTACCTAAGGCTTCTCACTTGCACCTGGGATTATAATAAGATCCACAACTCTTATCACAACAACAACCGAGAAAGTGCATGATTTTCCATATACTTCATAATGCAGAATCTAAAAATTATCTTAAGACAAAACGAAAGCCCTGTACATTAATATTGAACATTATGATATTAACATCTTGAGAGATGGGGGTGGCTTGATTTTTGCAATGAGTCAGCGGAATACCAATGTAAGTATGAATGACTGGTATGAGGGAGGTTGCAGCAGCTCTCTAAGGTGTTATGATACAAACTGGAATCATTTTATGCATTATGAATGGTCACAAGTGGGACCATACATAATGCTTTTTCCACAATCTGTTCAGTTTTGTTCAGTATCCTATGTCAATTACATTGCGTTAAAGTTTTAATGGATCAAATATTTTTACAGCATCATTCTACAGTTCTAATTTCCTGCAGCATCTTTGAGTGAATATGACTGTATATTTCTGTGACTATTTCAAGAGGAAAGAGGAATATATTATAATTTTCTGTTTCCAAAACTTTTCAGTGAGATTTTGTGTGGTTTGGGGATATATACCATGTGGCAAACTATTAAGAGATAGTCTAGTGAGGATCTGAAGTAAAGAGTTCCTCTCAAAATAGGTACCCATTTCAGTGTTTCTGAGGCAGCTGCAAGTACCTCAGAAACAAAGTCTTGTTACTTGACTGAAATGAATAAAAACATGCTTGAAAAATAAACATTTCATGGAGCTCCTCACAACAAATGTACAGCAACTTAAACTTCTCAAAGAGTCCATCTGGATACTAGGAAATTCATGTTCCAAGTTTAAAGAAATATTTGCATTAAAACTATTTAAAAGGTTTCAGATAATTTTATTCTTCAGCAAAATCTACTAGCTAACGCAAGGTCAATCACAAGTGAAAGATTTAGAGACGCTGGTGTTGGACTGGGGTGTACAAAGTTAAAAATCACACAGCGCCAGGTTATAGTCCAACAGGTATATTTGGAAGCAATAGTTTTCAGAGCACTGCTCCTTCATCAGATGGTTGTGGACAACAAGTGAAAGAATTGTAGTCAAATCAACCTTAATAAATAGTAGAGTTTGCACATATTTGGGCAATGCATGTAACATTTCTCTAACTTCATACAACTTAGACAAAGTTCACTTCAGTTTGTCAATGAGTATCAATGTGATGTAAGTATAGTGGTTATGTAACCAACCCGACTGCCACTGGAAATGAAATGCAAGTTATCTACTTCCATTCAAAATCACTAAATCTCAATTAAAACTGCGAGAACTGATAAATTTAATTGCTTTATCCAATTTCTCTTTCCTAAAGAAAATAACTTCCTTTTGGAGTATGTTCCACTTGTCAAACCTAGCATTACAACCATGATGCTGATCCTTACTATGAGCTGATTATTGAGGCATGAACATAACGCAGTAATCATTGTTCGGTGCAAAATAATGACGAAAACATGCACACATGCATATATACAATATATCCTTTGGTGTTAGGATCAAATGTGGGCCAAGTGGCTCCGAGCCTGCTTCACCATTTAGTAAGATCAGGTTGATCTGATCATGAAGTTCAACTCTTCATTCCTGCCTCTGCATCTCTACATCGTATACCATTTCACCCCCTTGCTTATGAAGAATCTTTGCCATAAAAACATTCAACGAGTCTGCTTCCACGGTCTTTAGAGAAAGAGATATCCAAAGCCTCTCAACCCTCAGGGAAAATATTTCACATTCATTTCTACCTGAAAAGTGCAATTCTTTATTTTTAAATGGTGACCCAGTTCTAGGTTCTTCCAAAACTGGATACGTCCTTGCCACATTCAATTAAATCACTTCAAACTTTTATAAACTCCAACAGATAGCAGCCTACTCTGTTCAATTATTCCTCAGATGACAGCCCATCCATTTCAGGTATTAGTCGAATAAACCTTCTCTGAACTGTTCCCAATGTACTACTACTGTATTCAATTTCCTCACTGCAACAAGTTATAACATTCTATTAGTTTCCCAATTACTTCTGTACATACATGAATAGAAAGATATAACTTGCATATCATTTCCAATGTCAATTTTACTAGTTTCATAACAATTGCTTGGATTCACTAGGATAATAAGAGCAAGAGGAATAGCTGTCTGGATTTTCTTCATTAGTTAAAGGGGATGGAATTTTCCAATCCAACTGTAATCACATAACTCAATACATACGGAATCAAATCTGGAACATTCCTAATCTCTATGCCTCAGTTTAAAAAAAATTGACTTTTTACAGTAAAATCTCAGACGCTTCTAAAATGATTCGCAGCCAACACAATGGTTATTGTGGTGACATAAGAAACAGCATCCATTTGTGCATAGCAGTCTCCCAAAAACAGCAATGAATTAAATAACCAGATCATTCACCATTAGATGTCAATTAATGAATAGTTAATAGTCAGAACAATATTCTCAAATAGTGTTGTGGGATCTTTTATAATCAACTACTGGAGAGTTAGAAGCTCAATTTAGTGCTTCAGGCGGAGGATAACACTGTCGGTGCAGTACTCCTTCACTGCTGTACTAAATTCTGAGAGGAATGTGGGAGAACTGGATCGAGAATTCCAGATACCTTAGTATCTCAAACAATAGCCACCAGTGATGGTGGTGAGCAATCAAGGGACGAGTCATCCAACACTATAGAAATATACATTGCACCAAGGGACATGAGAGTGAACAGTAATATAGGATGGAGGTCATGAACAAAGTCAAAAATATGAGCAAGAATATTGAAATTGATACAAATGGGTCTTGAAGGGGTTAAAGTTTAAACTTTAGCTAGATAGTCAGTAATAAGCAAAGCCAGTGCAGAGAACTGAATAACAAATGAGTCATTCAGACTGTCAAGGCTAGTAGCGAAAACCCCACATTATCAGAGGCCTTGGGTAAAAGAACAGACAATGTCTATGAACAACTGTGGGGGAAAACAAAGTTAATGTAAGGCACAAACATTGAAGGTTGGAATAGTAGCATGCATGCTGTGATCTGCTTAGAGCTCAAAAACGGGTTCTGTCACCCACCAGAGCATGCTTTATACCTCAGTGCTAGGGCTTCCTCTCTGCACATACATGTGAAATAAAACAGTCAGTCATTTTTCCCAAGGTCCTCTTGTCCATTTGTCAAATTGACCTCAAATAGTCAAGAAGAACCTGTGGGGCTTAAAGAGAAGTGATTGGATGTACAATTCAGTATTGTCTTACAATTCAGCATTCAACTGGATACAAGTTAACTTATTGCTAAAAGAACATTAGGAGTGTGTGGTCACCTAATTAAGAACAACCAAGAGAAACACAACTATCAATAGCTTTGATATTGTGAAACTTGCAATGCCAAGATATTTGGTATATATCTGTAGCCACCAGAGGGGGCAATGAATCTACAAAACTTGTAAAGCGAACCTAGCTTTCAGCAGTATCTGTACAAGATAAACAACTACCTATGAGAGAGATTGACATTTGCTTCCAATTACTTCATTTCTAGCAAGGAGGTATTTGCCATTTCTCTGATAGCAACTGCTTTGGAGATGGCTAGGATCCTTAGCAGGAGACAATAGCAAAGAAACACGCTTTGTTGGAGAATTCACTACAGAAAATTTTGGCTAATCTAAATGCATGATGTACAGGCTCCAACTTTTACCTACATTTAAGAAGCTATTCCAGCTTGCTGTGTGGGTGAAATGTAATTTTTAAATCAGCTCTTTGCACAATGGAATGGAAAAGCTGTCAGCTCAATAAATTTACAGAAATACACCAGAAGAGGTAGGTAATAGGTTAAAATGCTTTCACCACACAAATTGGCTTGACACAAATAATAGATTAGAGCTACCTCGAATTAAAATGGATTTCAGATTCCAACCTGCTTACTAAACTAGAAGAACTTATTGGGTGAGTAGTGGGCGATGTGAGGACTTCATGACACGACACAGGAGAGGAATTTGGGCCCACAGAAACCTGAGGGAGAAAGAGTGAGAGATTCAGTCAGCCAAAGCAACAGATAAACTCTGCCAGGAACTCCATCAGTATTCAAAAAAGTTGATGAAAGTGATGTCAATGCAAGGCTGAGAGCTGTTTGGTAGGCAGTGGGCAAGTTGCTCATCTCATAATTAAAGCTATATTAAGGAAAGATAAGAGTGCTAGATTCACTTTCAAAGAAAGTATCTTAAGTCACTTTCTACTTAGCTTAAATTTAAGGGAAAAATTATTTCAACTATAAGCATGGAAAGGAAGGTTAGTCCCAGGTCTGTAGGATGCGGGATGTCTTAGAGACTGAAGACAGTCTGGGTGATCACATCTGCAGGAAGTGCCATCAGTTTGATTAGCTTCAGTGCCAGGTTTCAGAGCTAGATCTCAAGGCATAGAAGTGCATCAGCAAGGATAAGTTACGGGAATAACAAGTTTTTTGACTTGGTAATTCCACAGCTAAATGAAGTGTGGCCAGAGAAGGAATGGGTGACCAGCAGAAGAAGGGGTGCAGGCCGATAGTCAGGAAGACCCAAGAATGCATCCCACTCCAGACCAGCTTACCTGTGCTGGAAAACAAGGAGTGTGACTGTTCCTCTGGGGAGTGCAGCCAGAGGCCGGCTGCACAATAAGGTGGAGAAACAGGGGAAGAATAACAGTGGTATGAGACTCAGTAGCAAAGGGAACAGGCAGGTGTTTCTATAGGCATTGACGTGATTACCAGGTGATGTTTTGCATCCCTGGGACAATAGTGAGAATGCTGAGCCCACATGTTCCTGCTAAGATGAAGGGTGGGGCCATCTACATTATTACAACATTTGATTCAATTAGATTCCATAGTGTGTGGAAACAGACCCTTCAGCCCAAAAAGTCCATACCGACCCTCGAAGAGTAACCCACCCAGACCCATTTCCCTCTGAATAATGCAATTAAGAATGGCCAATTCACCTGATGTGCACATTTTTGGACTGTGGGAGGAAACTGGAGCACCCAGAGGAAACCCACACAGACATGGGAAGAATGTCTGTGGAGTTTGCACAGTCTTCCAAGGCTGGAATCGAACCTGGGTCCCTGGCACTGTGAGGCAGCAGTGCTAACCACTGAGCCACCGTGCTGCCCCCAACATAACAGACTTGTGAGGAAAGTTATAGGTCATAGAATAAAAGGGACACTAACAGTTGGATACAAAATTGGCCAAATGATAGGAAACAGAAAGCATATTTTGAGATATGGATACTTTTCAAACTAAAGGAAGGTTTGTCGTGGAGTTCCCCTGGATTTTCTTGATACATATTCATGATCTGGATCTTGGTGTGTAGAGAACAATTCCAAAGTTTGCAGATAACACAAAAATTGAAAGAATTACAAACTATGAGAAGAACATTGTGGAACCCAAAGGACATAGACAAGTTAGTGGAGTGGTTGGATATTTGGCAGATGAGACTCAAATACAGACAAGAAGCACTTGGTAGAAAGAACATTGAAAGACAATGGAAAATGAGGCGCAATTCTAAAAAGCGTGCAGGGATAGTGTGACCTGGGTGTATATGTTCATAGATTATTGAAAGTCACAGGACAGGTGAAGAGAGCAGTTAATAAATTGTTCAGTGTCTCCAGCTTTATTAATATTGGCATTGCATGCAAGAGCAAGGAGGTGATGTTGAATTTGTATTTGTCAGGTCTCAGCTGCAGTTTTGTGTACAGTACTGGATATACGTTGTATAAAAAATGTGAATGCATTGGAGAGATTGGTTCACAGGAATGATTCCAGGAACGAGGAAACTCAGCTATGAGGTTAGATTGAAGAAATTGGGACTGTTCTTGGAGAAAACGTGGTTGAGAGGAGATTTGATAGAGGTTCTCAAACTCATGAGTAAGCTGGATAGAGTAAACAGGGAAAAGAAAGACATGACAAGACATGACTCTCCACCTGGAGAGGCATGGATTAATCAAGGCAAATCAGCATGGCTTTGTCAGTAGCAAATGGAATTTAATTCTAAAAAGTGGCTGATGATGCATTTTGGGAAGACTAACAAGGCAAAGGAGCATATGAAAGGTCAGACCCTAGGCAGTACAGAGGATCAGAGGAACCTTGTGTACATGTCCACAGAGCTTTGAAGGCAGCAAGTCAGTTGGGCAGGGTGGTGACAAAGGCATATGGGATACTAGCCTTTATTAGTTGAGATACTGAATTCAGGAGCAGGGAGGTTGTTGTGAAGCTATAGAAAATATCATATAGATAATAGTACTGGCTATACAGGCTACAGTACTATGTGCAGTACTTGCTGCAAATTGGAAAGATGTGATTGCTCAAGAAAGGGTGGAGAGGAGATTCACCAGCATGTTGCCTGGACTGAAGTGTTTCAGCTATGAAAAGAAACTAGGTAGTCTGGGGTTGTTCTCCTTGGAGCAGAGAAAGTTGAGAGGGGGCCAAGTTGAGTAAGCAAAATTATGAGGGGCATAGTTTGAATAGATAGGAAGAAACTTTTCTTCAAGTAGAACAGTGGAATGCAAGGCAGCAATCCTTCCAATATTTAGCAAGAGCTTGCTTGAATGGGTGAAAGACCATAGCATACGAGGCAACTAGCAAAGTTTAAAAAATGAAATTAGAGTAGCTAGGTGCTTGATGACTGGCACAGACCGATGGACCTCTGTCCATGCTGTCGACTCTGTTAAATGTAGTGGTCCAAGAGCATGGTCAGCGCATTAATGTTATACATCACAAACCAGTTGACCTTAATGTTGGATATGCATTCTTAGCAACACACAGAACTCTATCGCAGCACAAACCAGATGGAAAGGCTTAGTGTGCTTTAAGAATATTATCCGACAATAAGGGAAATCTGGAAGTTTACAGCATCGTTCAGAGCAGCAACTTTGAAAAAAGGCAGGAGTTCAGACCAAGAGTAATAGTTAGGTAACACCATGTTTGGGATGTTAAAAGACTGCATATTGTAGGAGGGAGTGGGAAGCTTAATGGGATGCTCTATAGCTATGATCCTGATCAAAAGGCAGACAATCAAGTCTTTATTACATTTTCACATGGACCATTGACAACTGAGTAATACGAAGATAAAAATGCCTTGAGGAATAAGTCTTAGGAAGTTGTTAGTTATCACACTTACTCAGAGTGAAATTGATGTTATATCTGTCCTAACACAGCATCATTCACCTTTTAGGTTTTTGTTAAGTTACCATCAATAAGCCTCTCTGATCCACTACATTCTGAAAGCCAATGTCAAATACCCTTAAGACTGGTCTGCTGATTCATATGCAGCGACGCTAAATTGCATAAGCCCTTATGGAAATCCCATCCTTGAACCCAGGCCTGTGCAGACTTAGTCGATTCCATCAATGATAACACTACAACTGACTTCAGCATCTCAGCTACATCAGATCAACTACTGGAGAATATACACATGGAATCACAGAGGAGACAGAATGAGGCTCATTAGGTGATGACTCTCCAATGCTCACTTGGCCTGTTCATATTTAGGATTTAGGTTAAGATGAGGTATGGTCTCTTGGGTGTAATAACAAAGCATCCGTGGAGAAGAAAGCAGGAAAAGAAACAACTTGGAAGATGGAACCCAGGAATGGCAGCCATCCCTAAGTGTGATTTACAAGCCTGAACATAAACATTGCGATATAGTCAGCTCCTGAAGTATCTTCTCAGAGTACTTTTAAATACATCTTAGCCTAAATATCTGAAGCACAGGCCAAATAAACGCTCATATAAAAAGGAGCTGACTTTAATCTGTCCTGCAAGGGATTAGACTAGACAACTTATCAAGATTCATGCTGAGGTATAACTTTCAAAAGAATGTTGATGCTATCACCTTTCACTGCTGTCAACCATCGAAACAGGCTGCTGGAGTCCAAAAAAAGGACCTTATAATCTTGTAAATAGCTCTTATCAGCATGCTTTAAGGTGTAAGATGCTGTGTGGATTAAATATGGATACATTTTAAAATCCACTGCATGAAGGTCAGCAGTAGGAGTACAACAGGCCCATATCAAGTCAAAAGCATCAGGACAAATTATGCAAGCAAGACCAGTGTTCCTATATCACAGGAGTTGATATATCATGGAGTCAGACAGCGAGCTAAATCAGCCTTTCTACCTCTGTACACGCAACGCAGTAAAATTAATCAAAGACCCCAAACAGTTGCTTCCAATGGTTCTGAATTAGATTTTTCAATAACTAATCCCAGCCTTTGTAAATAATTAATTTACTGACATTGGTTTTGTATCTTAACTAAAAATCTTAATGATTTAGTAAATATACAATAACGTCAGCAGAAAGATTTTAAGAGCAAGGTTATCTGATTAACGTCTATGCTTTAAAGGCAAAGCATTTGTTTTCGGCTCCTATTTCACACAAAAGACAGGTAGACAATCAAACACAATTGAGGGATAAATGAAAGAAAGTACAAAACTGATCTGATTACTTAAATGGCTTTCACGATGCATTGTTTCACAGATGTAGACGTAGACTTCTTGGTTGTTTTTCTGGAACTGCCAATCAGGAACATCTTCTCAGTGCATCCAGGTAAAGGCAGCAATCGAGCTTCCAGAAGCTGGTGTGGATGATTAGGCATGCAGCTGTCAAAATTTCATGCTGTGTTGTCAGCGGCCAAGATCACTTCCAGAGGAAGTGCTGTTCAAAAACATAACTTCGATTCTGGCTCTTTCCTGAGAGACTGATAGTCTATTGCCAAGGTCTTAACCACCATTCAACGATTCCAAACTTGCCAGAACCATTTCTCAGATATTAAACTCACTCATCACTGATATTTGCTATCTGTGTAAACACAATGCTCTTCTGAAGATCACTGTGTCTGTAGGAGCTACTTTGATCAACACTCAGCCTACAATTAGTTTACAGTCCTGGCCTCAAAACCAAACAAAACTTGTTTGGTGTGTTCTCTTTCTTTTACCATATGCAGTTGCAAAGTCAGCTTCAGCCCACAAGTGACAGTTCACAACTCCAAACCAAAACTGATTAAAGAACAAAACTCAAAATAATGAAAAAGCAGCAAAAGTCCTAACAGCTTACAGCACAACATCCATACCAGAGTCTCTCAAGTTACATCCCTGAGAATTTCAACTCGTTATTGCAAGTGGATAGCTTACATGCAATATCAAACCAAATCTCTGGTTGCCCTTTCAGAGGAAAACCCAAACTTCTAGGATTTAATTCAAAACAATTCAGAGGACACTCAGTAGAAGATATTCCTATGTCATGTTAAGTAAACGCATTGTTATTACAAAACAGCGGAAGAAAGAAGTCCTTGTATTAAAAGCTTCCAACTTGTGAAGGTGGCTTCAGGCCACTCTATATTCAACAAGCTGCTCTGAAAATGCTGCTCACATTCAGATACATTGCAGCACAGCAGCTAGGACAATCCACAACATTCTAATACAGTAATATTCTAAATATAATATTGAAAAAGAAGCAAATTCTTGCACCTCCCTCTATTAAAAAAAATATTGTTTAAAGAAAGTCCAGTATCTGGATCCACAAAAATAAAACGCAGAACTGAGGACATTGGAAATCTGAAACAAAAACAGAAACTGCTGGCCTGGAAGCATCTGTGGAGACAAAGCAGAGTTGACATTTCGAGTTCAGAGACCCAAAGGTTACTCTCCACAGATTCTGCCAGACCTGCTGAGTTTCTCCAGCAATTCCTGTTTGCTTCTGGATTCACAACTTGCCAGCAGCTAATTAGGTCTTCTTTGGGTGATACCCTATGTACCAAATGTTGTTGAAATATGTACATTGGGTTGTGAGACAATTGCCTTCAAATAAACAGAGGTGAAAACATGACCCCAGTCTTCAGTGTCGAAGGTTAGAATAGAGAGCTCTCCCAGTGCTCTAGTCAGCACTTTTACCTCAAATCAACATCATAAAGAATGAGTAATCTGGACATTCTTGCATTTTCTGCTGGAGACCTTGCTAGAAGCACAATATGTTTGCCTCCAAACTGTGGTAGCTGTAAAATAATGTGGAACATCCTGTGCTTGTGGTTAAGTACTATATCAAATTCCAATTCCAAATTCTTCCTTGCTTCATTACATATGTATTAACCACTGTCTTTTTCTTCATATTGCTCTATTTCTCTCTCAGTGCAGTCTTCTAATGTATTCTTTGGGTGAGCTAGAAACTCTGCCCATTTCCATTTTGTGCGTTTAAATGTCATCAAGCACAAAATCCTTAGAGAGAGAGAGATAAACCTGGAGAGACAAGTGAAAGGCATTTCAAATGGTTATTAAAGAGCTTTCCACAGTAACCACAAGCCATCAGCACATGTAAATCATTAAAAGTTATTTAATAAGACTTGATGCATTCCCTAATGAGAGGATTACGTTACATTTGAGATTCCTAAAGACTGAAAAGAGAAATGCATTTATCAAAGACAGTATTGGTAAGGGTCACCACTGCACAATTTTGGGGGAGACAAAGTCCCGCCTTCACAGTGATAACACCTTACATCGTGTTACCTTGCTAAATGGAACAGACTTTGAACCAGATCCAGCAACTCAAGACTGGGCATCCATGAGGCCCTGTGGGCCATCAACAGCAGAGAACCATACTCCAGCACAATCTGCAACCTCATTGGCTGGCATATCCCCCATTTTCGCATAACCATTAAGTCAACGTCAACCATCAACGTCATCCAATGAAGAGTGCAGGAGGGCATGTCAGGACCAACACCAGGCATGCTAAAAAATGAGGTATCAACCTAGTCAAGCTACAAAACAGGATTGTGTGTGCACCAAACTGAATAGCAGGAAGTGTTAGACTGAGATGATCAATCCCAAAATCACAGATTACAACTAAGGTCTGCAGCTCTCATGGGGAATGGTGATGGACAATAAACAATCCATTCAAACTTTGTTACTTCAGCCATCTCGCACCAAAAATCATAGTCTACTACAGTCACCACTGGAGGAGGTGATTCCACAAATCTGCCCATCCTCAATGGTAGGAGAGCCAAACATGTTAGTGCAAAAGATAAAGCTGAAGCTTTCACAACTATCTTCAGCCAGAAGTGCCGAGTAGATGATCCATCTCGGCTTCTTCCAGAGGTACCCAGCATCAGATGCCAGGTTTCAGCCAATGCAATTCACTCCACATGATGTCAAGAAATGATTGAAGGCACTGAGCTATAGGTCCTGACAACATTTTGGCAATAGTACTAAAGACTTGTGCTTCAGACCTTGCCACACCACTAACCCAGCTGTTCCAGTGCAGCTGTAAAAGAAAATGGAAATTGTCCAGGTTTATCCTGTGCACAAAAATCAGGACTAATCCAACTCAGACAATTATTACCTCTTTAGTCTACTCTCAGTCATCAGTAAAGTGATGGAAGATGTCATCAACAGTGCTATCAGGAGTCACTTGCTTAGCAATTACCAGCACACTCAACTCCTGATCTCATTAAACCCTTGGTTTAAGCATGGCCAAAAGAGCTGAATTCCAGAGGTCAGGTGAGAGTGACAGCTCTTGACATCAAGGACATATCTGACCAAGTGTGACATCAAGGAGCCCCAGCATTCTAGAATAAATGGGAATCATGGAGCAAACTCTCTGATGGTTGAAGTCATACCTCTCACAGAGGGAGATATTAATGATTATTGGAGGACAGTCATTCTCAACCCCAGAGCATCTCTGCCGGAGTTCCTCAAGTTAATGACCAAGACCCAACCATTTTCAGTTACTTCAATGACTTTTCTTTCATCATATGGTCTGATCTGAGGTGAGGATGTTCACTGACGACTGCACAAAGTTCAGCACTATTCTCAACTCTTGAGATATTGAAGTAGCTCATGTCCAAATGCAACAAGACCTGGACAATATCCATTTGGGTTAAAAAGGGTAAGTAATCTCTGCGCCACACAAATGCCAGGCAATAACTATTTCCTAAAAGAGACAATCTAACCATCACTCCTGAATATTCAATGGCAATACCATCACTGAAGACCTCAGTACAACTGAGTTATCACTGACCAGACACTGAGCTAAACCAGCCATACAAATACAGTAGCTACAAGAGCAGGTAAGAGGGCAAGAATACAGCAACAAGTTATTCACCTCCTGACTTTCCAAAGACTGTCTACCACCTACAAGGAACAAGTATGGAGTGTTATGGAATACTTCCTGCTTGCATATACTTCTATTCTTTCCTCCCTCATGAGTTTAACAGCTTTCCTATGAATGCTTCATTATTATTCACTTCAACTATTTTTTGTGGTAGTAATTTCCAAATTCTAATCTTTTTCTGGGTTCCCCATTGGATTTATTAGAGACTTTTACATACTTATGTCCCTAGCTCAGGTCTGACCCATATTTGGAAACATATTTTCTACATCTATTTAAGCAAATTGTTTCACAATGTTGAACACTTCTATCAGGACACCCCTCAGTCTTTTATAGTCAACAGCCTTAGTCAGTTCAATCATTCCTGGGAGGTAATATGTTGCACTGTATTGTGCTCGGTCTTAATTCAGAAAATGACAATATGTAAATTGCATACCAGGTACATAGAACCTGGAAAACAGGTGCAAAACAGCTATCAAAGCTCTCCTTATGATTTGCTTGGCGAATTGAATTACACTGCCAGGCCACATAGGCCATCAGACACTGGGGTCAAATTTCTTGAACTCCGGAAGTGACTTCAAAAGGAAGGTTAATTTTCTGATGTGACATGCGTATCTGAACTCAACAACAGGTCAGGCCAGAAACAAGCAGGTGGTCCAGATCAGACAAAGAAAATATGTCAATAAAATAAAACAAAGGACTGCAGATGATAAAAATCTGAAACAAAAGCAGAAATTGCTGGAAAAGCTCAGCTGATCTAGCAGCATCTGTGGTGAAAAAGCAGAGTTAATGTTTCACAGAAGAAAATGGTCTGTCTTTTGTGCCAAATCTAAGCTTTGCCTCAAATTTCCATGTGCTGTCAGCTTTTCATCACTTATCAACCTTCTTACCCCATTCATTGGCAAACATTCCACGGCCATCATTCTGCAAACAAGATAAACTTATTTGCGATTACTTTCCTAACCACTTTTTCTTCATTCATTCACAGGACTCAAACTTGGCAAAAAAGTGAATACTTACTGCCTATCCCTAATTACTTTTGACGAGCTGATGAGTCAACTTATTGAATTGCTGAAATCAATTTATACTGGCTTTGTTAAAATCCAGAGATTTACTAGGCCATTTCAGACAGTAGTTACGATTGAAGCACATTGTGTGGATCTGCAGTCATATATACAGCAGACCAGGTGAGGATAGCAGATTTCTCTCCCAAGAAGGACATTTATGAAACAGCTATAGTTTTGTGACTATCCAATCCTTTCAAACCATTTCGGTTTATATGTTTTTATTAATGACTTAAATACCATCTACCATAGCATTATTTGAACTCAAATCTCAAGATTATTAATCCAGCAGCAAAACTGCTACGCAAACATATCATGACTCTGAATCATCATCATGTGGTTAAATAAAGTCAGAAGTATTAAAACTGCAACTTGATCAGTCTCCAAAAGTAAAACTATATAACGTTAGCCAGTATTGCTTTGCTGTTCTGCTTAAAGTAAAACAGTGGCTTCGGCAGGGAACAATAAAATCAAATCACATCAACTCATAATAACACAATTCACTTGAGGTAAATTAGACATTAGGAGTAAAATAAATATGTAATTATTAATGACTGTAAATGTCAGAGCAGGTAGGTTGGACTGAGACCCTCCTGCTACATACTGAGAATTTTAGGTTGTTTTTCAATCTATCAAGTTTTCCAATTAGTGTACTGGCTTTAGTTACTAGGGACTGGTTTGGGGGTAAAAGGGTAAATCATGCAACATTTCTCCCTCTGAGTACTGACCTTTGTTGGACAACAGTCATGTGGATATTGGACGAGGTCAGACTTGGAGAGCTGCCCACACACAAAAGCTTGCCGGTATTCAATATTGAAAATTGTATGAAAAGGAAAACCACCTGCAGAAAGTACATGTCATTCTGCTGGTGCTTACAATGTAACTGCACATCACGACTTGGCACTTTCAACAGGGGTGGTGAGGATAGCATGAAGCAAACTGAGAAAAATGTTTCAAAAGAAATTACTGCTGAATCCAGGACAACTGGACAAAAGCAAGGTAATTCCTGAACCGCTGGGACTGTTGCCAACATTTTATAATTAAATTAGTTTAATGCATCAACGGGCACTTCTTAAACTACATCGTGAACATTGAAGATTCCAGGTCACTGATGGTAATGTTTTGAATGCTTTGACATTTGCTAATAGGTTGGCAAAGAGCTTTCACAAACAACTGGAAATGTACCATTTAGAGAAAGATCTAAAACAATGCAGAAACAACAGCAATGCGGAGCTTGCAGGATTAATATCACTTAATGTTCAAGTGCTGTTCTGAAAGGTGACAACTGATGATGTAAAAAGGAGCTTCACAAGTACGTTATTCAGTTTCTTATCTAACAGAGAAATGTAAAACAGGGACTGGTGCACTTCTCAGGCACAGCCATGTGTCAGCAAACTAGAAGAGCATGCTAAGAATATAAATAACACCAAGTAAAACCTCCAAAGCTGCAATAAGACACAGCAAGACTAGTACAAGCTGTTCTTCACACAAGTGAAATACCTGCAATCACAGTGTTGAGCTGATTCGAAAGGCAAAGCATTGGCTTTTCTACCTGGATTATCAGCCTGTTATCAGGGTATCAACTCTATTCTCAACCCCAACAAACCTAAACCCACCAGAATGCCTCTTGGCAAGTATTTCCAGGCCAAGAAATCTCCCTCTAAAAATAAACCCGAACACTTCACCCAAAGCCAAATAAGAACTATCAGCAGGCATCATAAGCAACAACTTAGAAATGCATTAGTTGAAAAGCTGAATAGCTTATTAAGACAAATCTTAACTCAAACATTAACGCATGAAGGTTTTGTTCTGAAATTAAATCACATGAGCGATGAGTTATTTTGCAACATTGTCCCGATACCCATGAATGGCAGTGCTGGGCTCATGAGAGTAGGGTTTAAATTACTTTGTAACTGACACTCAAAGGCCATTACTCTTAACAGACATGGGCTGGAGTTTCTCAGCAAATCTGTCAAAAGCAATGTTTCATAGTGATGGATCACCTCAGAGATCAAGTAATAAACTGATCCAATAAAAACATTGCCAATGGATGGCGACAGAGCAGCAATCATTGATTCCAGTGTTGTTGAAAAGCTTCACAGAAGCAACGATCTTTGATCATATGGATCGTGTGCTTCTAGACAAAACTAGCAAGTGACAGAAGAATCTCAGATGGACGAAGATAACCTTTAGAAAGAACCCTTTCCTCAGTTCTTAATTTAAATATTAGGAAGACTGAAGTGTTG
Organism: Chiloscyllium punctatum; assembly: GCF_047496795.1. Classification (NCBI taxonomy): domain Eukaryota; kingdom Metazoa; phylum Chordata; class Chondrichthyes; order Orectolobiformes; family Hemiscylliidae; genus Chiloscyllium; species Chiloscyllium punctatum. The sequence goes on from NC_092751.1 coordinate 95,953,459, forward strand.
TCTCTGACTCAGTTTCTTTCCGAGAGATTCTATCCCGCCTGCTTGCTACTATCTATGACTGAAAATAAATTATTAATGATCTTATTGTCAGGTTTGATCACAAGATGAACTTCCAACAATATACTTAGATCGTCACCAAAACTATTAGTTCCCAAATATCACCTGACTTTGTCCCAGTTTCAGTTCATCAATAAACCTTGACAATTCTAATGCACACCTTAAACCTCCTACATTCTGCACTACTTCCTTTAAGTTGAGGAAATCCAAATATCTGCTAGCCACATCCTAATTAGCACCATTCTATTCACTATCTCTCCTATGCTTGCTGATGTAACAGTGATCCCTGGTTAAGCACTACCTTTCAGCGAATGGTGCATAGTGCTGTCTTTTGGAATGAATGTTAAACCAAAGGTCCCTCTACATGTTTGGGTGGACGTAAAAAATCCCATGGCCCAAATCTCAAGATGAACAGGCAAATTATTCTCGATATCATAGAATCACAGAAATATTACAATGCAGGAGGAGGCTATTCAACCCATCATGTCTATGCTGGCTCTTCAAATAAGCATCATAACCTACTGACAATTTCCTGCCTTTTCTTTATATCCTTGCACATAATCTCTATCAAAATGAGTATCCAATATTCTGCTGAATGCTTCAATTGAACTTGCTTCCAACACAGTTCCAGGTGGTGCATTCCATACCCAAACTACCCACTAAGTGAAAAAGTTGTTGCTTTTTATCTCGCTTAATTTTAAATCACATTCAAGCTGTGCCGTCTCGTTCTTGATCCTTTTATGGTTGGGCATGATTTCTCCCTCTCTACTCTATCAAGTCTGCTCACAATGTCCATCAGATCTTTTCTTAGCTTTCTTCTTACAAGGAGAATACTCCCAACTTCTTCAAATCTATCCCCATATCTGAAATTCCTCATCCCTGGAACTATTCTTGTAACTAACTTCCGCACACTCTCCGATGTGCTTACATCCTTCCTATAATATGACAGCCAGCTATTGTTAACAAGTGTCGAATATAAGTTCAGTACCACCTCTGTGCTTGTATTCTGTGCCCCTATTAATAAATCAGAGGCTATCATATGCTTCATCAATTGATCTCTCAACATGTCCTGCCACCTTCTGTGATACGTGCACATATAAATCCGGACCCCTCTTCGCCTGCCCCCGCCTTTAGAATTCTACGGTCTATCTTGTATTGACTTCCAAAATCTGACCAACGAGCATCATTTTACACTTGCCTGAAGTGAACCCCATCTGCTACCTATCTGCCCATTCCACCAACTTGTCTATTTTAGAGTTTGACACTGCCTTCCTCGCAGTTTATAAATTTTGTTGTCTTCACCAATTCCATAAATCCAGACTTTCTATTCATTAGTGTTGTTGCATTTTATATGAGCTAGCTGTGTACATATTGGCTGCTGTGTTTCCTACAGTGTCGACAATTCCATAGTGCCCCACTGGCTATGAAAGTGTTTTGATGGGTTGTGAAAAATGCTATTTAAATCCACAGCTCATTCTTTTACATGATGATCAGAATGGTCTTTGTCTGCAGTCCAAGCTTCTGTTGTTATTTGTGAATTGATATTGTTGTTTAAATTTAGAAATTGATTTGAAACAGTTTATCACTGAAGATTTTTTACTCCAAACTACATATATTTAGCCAGCTAGTAAATGTGCAAGAACACCAGGACAATCAGTACATCACTAGAAGATGCTCTTAACAGAGGCCTCAGTAAATTCTTACATCCTAAAACTTCAGGCTAAAAGTCAATCTACTTTTGATGTACACAGGAAGGTATTACAATGATAAATCAAAAATGTCATTGTCACAAAGGCCTCAGGCAGAAACTGTACTTGAGCAACTTCAATGTTATAAATCAGACAATTAGGGCATTGACTAATTAATGTTTTCATGTAGGTACTTTTAAATAGAAACAAATGATCCCATTTCATTTTTAGGTTCCTCTTTTGCAACCGAATTCTAGATGTCAAACCGATTGAGATCAAACTTTTCATTCCACGTATTAATTTTATTAACCCTTTGCAAAGCCAGTATTTTACAAATAGATATTTATGCATTCTAACTTTAATATAATGAACACACCTCCCAGCTCTAAGCAAGAATATCCAGCTTAAAAGCTTGGACAGAGAAGATCAGAACATGCAAAACAAAAGATATTTTAAGCACCTAATTAACATTTTAATTTGGGTAATATTGACATATTACGAATTGTCAATGTGAGCAGATACCACAAATTGGAAAAGTAACATGTGGTGGCAGACCAAAACAAAACACAAGTAGTAGGAGCTGGTCAAGGCCATTTAACCCAACATACCTGCTTCAACATTCAAAAAGATTGGAGTTAATCTTTTAGCTCAAATCCACCATCTCAATCACATATCCCCTAAGTACCTTGGTACCCAGAAGTGTTGTGATTGATTGATTTGATTTATTGTCATGTGTGTCTAAATAGTTTGTGAGCAGTATAGGCAGATCACAGCAAGCAAGGAACATGTAGAGTACAGTGTTAAAAAGAACTTGGAAAGAGGCACACAGGTTACATCACATCGGACAATTAGCAAGATCAGCATTATTTGAAGTTAGGGAGCCCATTCATCAGTCTAATAACCAAGGGAAGAAGCTGTTCTTGAAACTGCTGGTGCATGTGCTCAAGCTTCTGTATCTTCTACCCGTCGGAAGTGATTGTGGGAGAGCATTACCAGGGTGAAATGGATCTTTCATGATGTTGGCAGCCTTTCCATGGCAACAAGCTGCTTAATGGAATTCATGGATGGAAGGTTGGCTTCCATAATGGTTTGAGCTGCGCCCACAACCTTCCATAGTTTCTTACGGTCTTGGTCAGATTAGTTGCCGTACCAGGCCGTTACGCACCCACACAGTATGCTTTCAGTGGTGCAGCTGTCAAAGTTGGTGAGGATCCTTGTGGACATGCCAAATTTCCTGAGCTGGCTGAGGAAGAAGAGACATTGTTGTACCTTCTTGGCCATCGTATCTACATGGGAAAAACTAGGTAAAAACAATGACTGCAGATGCTGGAAACCAGATTCTGGTTAGTGGTACTGGAAGGGCACAGCAGTTCAGGCAGCATCCGAGGAGCAGTAAAATCGACATTTCGGGCAAAAGCCCTTCACCAGGAATAAAGGCAGAGAGCCTGAAGCGTCGAGAGATAAGCTAGAGGAGGGTGGGGGTGGGGAGAGAGTAGCATAGAGTACAATAGGTGAGTGGGGGAGGGGATGAAGGTGATAGGTCAGGGGCGGGGGAGGGTGGAGTAGATAGGTGGGAAGGAAGATAGGCAGGTAGGACAAGTCATGGGGACAGTGCTGAGCTGGAAGTTTGGAACTAGGGTGAGGTGGGGGAAGGGGAAATGAGGAAACTGTTGAAGTCCACATTGATGCCCTGGGGTTGAAGTGTTCCGAGGCGGAAGATGAGGCATTCTTCCTCCAGGCATCTGGCGGTGGAGGAGACATGGGAAGTCCAGAACAGGTTATCGTCACTCCTAGGAACTTGGTGCTCCCAACTCTCTCAATCTCATCTCCGTTGACGTAGATAGGGGCATGTTCTCTTCTTTTCCTTCTGAAGTCAATGATCAGTATTTTATTTTTACCGAAATTGAGAGATGGGTTGTTAGCACTGCACCATGTCACCAAGCCCTCTATCTCCTTTCTGTATTCTGTCTCATTGTTGCTTGATATCCGTCCTACCACAAGAATGTCATGAGCAAATGTCTTATCTTGAACATCCCAATGACTGAGCATCTCAGCTCTCTGAGATGGTACGGCAGCTCCCACAGAAATAAAAAGTGTTTAATTTTCTCCAGAATCATTAACAGAAACAAATTGCTTCTTGAGTAGAGGAAGAAAACTGATAACGTTCCATCAAATTATCCAGTCTGGGCGTATTGGAACCCAATGAAGAGCCCAAAAAACTAATATGAGAGGGAAGTAGGTTCAATCAATCAAACACCACCTCAGATATGTGCTTCCACATTTGAACAAACCCAAGAGCACATCCTACCTGTCCAGTTCGGAAGAGCAGTGGTCCTATTAAACCTCTTGATTGTACGCCCTATTCACAGCTTTAAGAAATTTGCCAATTCAAACAGACTCCTTTGCTGACTTTTACAGTTTTGACTTTTGCTTCACCATGGAAATCCAGGCTCCCTTTAGGCATCCCATGCTTATGTGCATAAGCACAAAGATAAACAACAGTAGATGTATATTAGAAGGAGAAGTGCCTATTGCTGAAAGCCTAAAACTCATAATAGCAACCTCAAGAATGCTTACATTGCACCGCCTTTAGAGCGACTATGTCCATCTTAAGGTAAAGAAAATGAAATTGTACACAATATTCCAGGTATCACTTCAAATTCCTTGTATAATTATACAAAATTTCTTTATTCTTAAACACATATCACCCACAATCATACTGAATAATGGAGCATGTTCGATGGTTTATGCCACTCTTATTTATCATGCTTTTATGTAATCCATGTGCAACAAAAACTAGAAAGGAAAAGGTTTTTATTTAAAAAATAGATAATCTCAGCTGAAAATAACTAAAAGCAAAAGAACTGGTTTACATTCAAGCCTAGTTACTGCAGTAAAGATTGTAAACTGTGGTGACGTTGTCCAGGTGGTTGCATCACAAGAGATTCTTTCGATTATCTAAAGGATGACGGGTTTTGGCTATGGGAAGAGATTGGACAATGTAGGACTGTTCTCCTTCCAACAAGGAAGGTTACAGGTTTTTCAAGATGACAAGGGATTTTGAAAAAGCCCGTTTCCTGGTGAAGTGGGTCAATAGCTGGTAGAAGCCAAATTCAGAAACAATTTTATAAAGTGGACAGGCATCTGAAGATGAGAAATTTGTTGGGTTATGAACAAAAAAAGTCAAAAACAAGATAGCTCTTTCAAGCGGCAAGCACAAGTTCAATGAGCTGTAGGGCATTCCGATTTGCAGTTATGTTCTCCTGAATCTATGATATGCTTTCTCCAAAAGGTGCTTGCAAGAAAATTACTAAAATTGTTTTAAAAAATTATTTTTAAAAATGTGTCATGGCTTTCTTCCCCCTCTCAGGATGCTCACAACAGCATCCAGGAGATGAATCTTCAATTCCCGGAGACTCTGTTGCAATCCTGGAGAGTTGAAAGCCCTAACCTCCAGGCAAACTGTAATCATCACATCAGCCCTGCTCATCAAAAGATACAAAATACCCAGAACCCTGGGGACTAAACTGCATTACTCAGATGTGATTCCACTCCTCACTGATGGTAACCTTGATCCTAGGGAGGAAAGTAAGCAGAATTCAGACAGTTGGGAAAATGATTCACTTATATTACCAAAAACAGTTGCTTTTCTGGTGTTTCCCTGTTAGAAAAATCAAATTTGATCAGTGCAACCACATCAATTTTCACGTTGTAGAGTTTCAGCAAACTAGCAAAGCTAGGCACCTTCCAAAGCTGGCACAGAGATCATTTTCCTTCACACAAACTCTAAGCAGCATTTATCATGGTTGGAACCAAATGCTAAACCAAAGCAAATCCCTTTGCTAAATAAAACAAAACAGGCCGCATCTTCAAAGTGGAAGCTTGGAGTTAAAATGCAGAAAGAAAGAGATTTAAAACTCAGTCTTAGAGAAAATAAATACAGAGACACTCAGCTACAGGAAAAAAACAGAACTGAAGACAACAGAGGAAAACAGCAAATGAAGATAAAAGGATTTTTTCTATGAACTTAAAGTTGCTAGCATTTAAATTAGATTAAAAATAAATTTTACATAAAAAAAGCTTCAGCTTAGAAATACTTTTTAAAAAATTTTGGAAAGAGATGGAATGTTCTTCCGAGTCACTGATTTTAAGTTCTCATGACACAGTATACACTATCTTTAACACATCCATCAGTCACCAATTATTTTCGATCTTCTTTCTGATGTGTGATTTTGAAGTGTAAAGAATAATGGAATTATCTTCACTGCATGCAACCAATCTAATTTTCATGAAAAAGCTCTGAGCAGAATTTCAGTTTAACTCTATGCATTATTTATCGATCTGTTCTTTTGCAAATTGGTGCATCTTAACGACTTCAGGAGATCTAATGGAAGAGAAGCTGTCACTCAGAAATGGCCCTTGTTTTCTGCTGTGTTGTAGACTAATTAACTGCTATCCATGTCAGTTTATAGGACATTTCCACCCTAATTATAATTGAAAGGTCATTTACTATGATAATGACCAGCTGTAAGGATCTATTTGAACAAACCCACAGGAGTCCATAACCGCAGTGAGCACAGCTGGGGCTTTTATTATATGTACTACTACAGATTGAGTAACCTCAGTTTTAATAGGGTATTCTCAAGGCTCCCTCCCATGATCTGCAAATGTGAGTTTCCTGTCTATCGAGCAACAACAAACACAAAATACTGTGGATGTTGGAAATCTGAAATAAAAACAGGAAATAACCAGCAAGTTTGACAGTATTTTTGAAGAAATACATAGAGTCAGTGTTTCAGATCAATGAACTTCCCTCAGGTGATCTCATTTAAAAATTCCAGCAACTCATCTCAAAGGATAGAAGATCTTCAGTTCGATAATGGCCTTTGAGTACGAAAACTGAGATCTTGCTGTTGGAAAGTCATTAGTGGAAGTTTAACAAAAATTAAAAACATCATTCTGTTTACATATTAATAAATTCAAAATTTATACTTTGAAGTCTTCTTTATCAAAATTATATGTCAGCATATAGTGATTTCAAAAGCAGCACTAGATTTAAACTGAGTTCCACACTTAAAAATGAGTTCTGTACTGGGACCAAAATACCATAATATAAAAGGTGATGAATTAGCTAATCCTCTTATTAAAAACCTTACTGTTTTCCCCAACATGAAATTTACTAAATTGCTTGGGATACTTCACTACATTCAGGATTACTCAATAATAAAATTATTTGATTTCAAATATAATGGTGATTTTTAATTTTAACAAATACATACTTTAAGTTATCATTAACAGGATAATATATAAAATTATAGAATCAACTTAATCTCAGTCTAATTGGAACATGCCAGTGTTTATGCTTCACGTTAACCTTCCTCCCACCTACTTCATCTAACTATCAGCATATGTTCTCGTGTAGCCTTCCAGCTTGTTCTTATTGCATCAAGGAATGAACTGACATTCAAGGAAGAAAATAAAACTATAGAAATAGCTGTATATAATGGAAAAAGCATTGGACAGAGCATGAAAGATTCTAGTGTTGCTATTTGCTAAATAACATCCACAAAACATTATCCTTCTTTAGCAATTTATTTATTGCAGACATTTTGTTTGTCTATTGCCCCTGGCCAGCACCAATTGCAGAGCCAGGTAATAAGAATGAAGAGCAGAAATTAGTACCATTTGTAAATACATTTAACTTGCAAAACCTGCCACCAATAATTGCGTTTGAAATGTGTTTTGTACATTTTAATCTAAATGTTAAACTTTGCAAAGAAGAACAGCTGAAGCAGGCCCAAATATATGTTTTCAGATTATTGCATTCAAACAAATACCAACAGCACAATAAATGGTTTTCTACCAAAGGTTGTTTGAGAAAACCACTGAGTCAGGCTTTTTTGCAGAGTTTTCCCAAGTGTACGCAAAATAAACAGTAATTTCATAGGTCCCATCAATAATTTCTTTGGGCTGGCTGGTCTGTGCTGCCTGTCTGTAGACGATATTCCCAGTGGAATTTTACATTATTGGAAACATTTATTTTTGGATTGCATTCAGAGACAATTTTATTTTAGGAACACAGTATCCCTTTAAAGCTGCCAGTGTTCCTCATTATATTACGAGGCCTTAGAGTCATCTCCAGCCTTGTTAACCATTTGGCCAACAGTTGTGTCTGTGTAATTCAGAAAGCAATATATTTGTGTTTTCATAACATAGGTCAACACACACACGCATTCTATTAATATAACAGTCCATTATTTATTGGCAACTTAACCTAGAATTGCAACACCGAGTTAGTGCTGACAATGTAGCAAACCTTGTGGAGATTGGTTGCATAGGCACTGGCCAGCCTCCAGTATCTCACCCATTCTTTTTATGTAGGCAGACATACTAAGTGATGACAGGCTAATTTGCATCACAACTGAGTCTGATTATATCCTCCCTGATATCGATACACACATCAACACCATAAAACTGGCACTGGGTAACAATTAAGAACAGAAGCCCCAGCTGGCTCTTCCTCACAAAGTGCTGAAAGCAATTATACATCTACCCAGTCAGCTAACAGTACAGAACAAGTTGTGGAGGTGCTGGTGTTGGACTGGGGTGGACACATCGCCAGGTTATAGTCCAACAGGTTTATTTGGAAGTATTAGCTGCAGCGCGCTGAAAGCTAGTACTTCCAAGTACAGAACAAAATTTGAACAAATGTCTAATTTTTTAGTTCTACCTTATTGTGTTTCGCCCATCAACGGAGGCTCCAAGTGAAACAATGATGATGTCACACCAGCTGTTGTCAATTTATAAACATCACTGTTCCCTTGTAAAAAGCGAAAGAACTGTGGATGCTATAAATCAGACACAAAGTCAGAAATTGCTGGAAAAGGTCAGCAGATCTGGCAGCAGCTGTGGAGAGAAATCAGAGTTAACGTTTTGGGTCAAGTGACCCTTCCTCAGAACCTCTAAGGAACTTTCTGAAGGAGGGTCACTTGACCCGAAACATTAACTCTGATTCCTCTCCACAGATACTGCTGGACCTGCTGAGCTTTTCCAGCAATTCCTGTTTTCATCAACATTTCCCTGAACAGGTTAATAAGGTCTGCTAATGTCAAAGTTCATCCACCAATCTTCCAGCTCCTCATCAGTACCTGGTATGACTTTTCTGGGCTGCTACTCATAAAACCATTTGTTGATATAGGTTCTTTACTCCTGCCTAATGCATTTGGCACCAATCATTGCTCATCAACTGATACAATTATTCTCAATTTAAGACTGTTATTATTTGGGTTTCTTATTTGGGTGCAGATTTCTTTTGTAGACTAATTCCCTACATCATTAATATCAGAGATGTTTTATCACTATTCATAAATAGATTTATTTTCTTAATCTCCAATAAGTCATAGTTTGTAATAACAAGGATTTGATAATTGTTTCCATGTAATTTAAAACAAGCACTGTTACACACTTCCGAATGAAGTCCAGGTCTATTCTTGCTTTCTACTCAGCTAACAATGCTCCATAAAACTCATCCTGCTGATTATTTGCTCCCCATACATATACAACAAATTTGCACTCAATTAACTCATAATTAATACTTCCAGACACGCTCCCTCTTCTATTATGTCTCAGGAATCCCTTCAGAATATGTTAGATGAGAACATCCACAATGAGTGTGATATTTCTGATATATTCATTCTTGAAAATACATTACTGTTCTTTCACTGCCACCGGGTCAAATTCCAAACTACTAATCAAACGAGTGTAGATGTACCAATGCAACACAAACCACAGTGTTTCATGAAGTCAATTCCCCAAGGTTAATTAGGGATGGACAATACATACCTGTCAGCAAAATCCACATCCCACAAACAAAAAAATGGGGAACAAGACTGTATAACCCTAGCCAGTTGATGCCAGTGAACGTAAACACTGCTGAATTAGGTCCATTCAGGCACTTGCCTCCTGGACGAGAGCAATATTTGCTCAGATAGTAAAGGCACATAGTTTTAAGAGTAGAAAAACATTATTTGTTCCAATAAGCAAACTCTATTTTGCATCTTCTCTGTAAATCACTGAGGAAAGTATATACAGTCGTTGTCTCAATTTCAAAAGCCTCCCAAGATAACTTTTATCATGGATTATTACACGTTAAGGAAATACAACCATAGAAATAATACAGTAAAGAAGAGGGTCATTTGGCCTATCTTGTCCATGCTGACCCAAAGAAACCCAGATGCCCTTTTTAATCCCATCTTCCTGAAAACTGTCCATAGCCCTGCAACTTATAGCAATTATAGTGCAATTCCAGGTACTTTTTGAAGTAGTTTAGGGTATCTGCCTCCAACAACAGCTCAGGCAGTGAATTCCAGACATCCACCATCCTCTGCGTAAAAAAGTTTATCTTCACGTTCCCTCTTATCCTTCTGCCACCTAACTTGAATCTATCACCCCTGGTTTTTGAACTCAACGCCAAAGGAAAATTTCTATCTCTATGTCTCACAACTTTATACATCTCAGTCATGTCGCCCCTCAGCTTCTCTCTTCTAAGGAAACCAACATCAACCTCTCCAAACTCACCTCGTAGCCACAGTTCTCTAGCCCTAACAATATTCTAGGAATTATACTTTGCACTCTGCAGACCAATTACATCCTTCCTGTAATGTGGTGACCAGAACTGTACACAATATTTCAGTTGGGGCCTCACCAGTGTTTTATACTATATCCGACTTTGTGTTATATACCTCTACCAATGAAGGACAGCATTTCATAAGCCTTCTTTAGAACTTTATCTATCTCTTCTGCTACTTTAAGGGACCTCTGCACTTTTATACCAAGATCTTTCACTTCACCTACCCCTCTCAGTATGTTCCTGTTTATTGTGCATTCCTTTTCATTGTTCAACATCCCCAAATGCATTACCTCACACTTATCAGAGTTGAACTCCTTCTGCCACTTTCCTGCACACTCCACCAACCCAGCTATATCGTACTGGAGCTTACAGTTATCCTGTATATTTTTCACTACACAGCCAATTTTTGTGACGCCTGTAAATTTCCCAATTGCAGCTGCCATGTTCAAGTCCAAGTCATTAATGCATAAAACAAACAGCAGGATACCCAACATCAATGCAGATTATCACATGAAACATCTTTCCATTCGCAAGGGCACTATCAACTATTATCCTTTGTTTCCTGTTATGAATCCAACTTTGGATACAATTCAACAGATCATCCTGCATCCCATGAACCAATACATTTTTGATCATTCTGCCATGTAGGACCTTGTCAAATGCCTTGCTCAAATCCACGTGGTCAACATCCACTGCACTACGCTCATCAATCCTCTTGTCGCTTTCTCAAGGAATTCAATCCAATTTGTAAGGCATGACCTTCCTTTAAAAAAGCCATGCTGAACATCATTGACCAATACATGCCTTTCTGAGTGACAGTTTAGCCAAACTCTTGGGACTGATATTTAAAAATCTGTCCACCACCGAAGTAAGACTAACTGGCCTATAATCACCTGATGATGGAGCGTCGCTCTGAAAGCTAGTGTGCTTCCAATTAAACCTGTTGGACTATAATCTGTTGTTGTATGATTTTTAACTTTGTACACCCCAGTCCAACACCGGCATCTCCAAATCATGGCCTATAATAGTTTAGCATTTCCTTTGTATTCTTTATAAACAACAGAATTACATTTGCATTCCTCCCAACCTCGAGCACTCCAACTGTGTCTAGTGAAGATTGGAAAATAATCCTCAGAGCATTTGCAATTTCCTCCCTGACCACTTTCAACATCCTAGGGAATAACCTATCCAGCCGTGGCAACTTATTCACTTATTCTGACAAAAATCCCACTTTCACCTTAACAATCCTTTTGCTCTTTGTATGCTGGTAAAATGTCTTTGGGTTGTCTTTCTTGCTTGCTAATACTTTTACATGCCAACTCTGATTTTCTTTATTTCCATTTGATCCTTCTATTTACCTGATGTCTGTGTGGAGGTTGTACATTCTCCCCATGTCTGCATAGGTTTCCACCAGGTGCTCCAGTCTCCTCCCACAGTCCAAAAATGTGAAGGTTAGGTGGGTTGACCATGGTAAATACAAGGTTATGGAGATAGGGTGGGACTAGATCTGGGTGGGACTAGATCTGGGTGGGATGTTCTTCGGAGGGTCAGAGCAGATTTGATGGGCTGAATGCCATCTTTCTGAAATTAGGTATTCAGTGTTCCTCTCAAACACTACAGTGTTAAGTTTTTCCTGACTTCCATGAGATTACTTCTTCTGTTTAATCTTCCCCTATATTTTTCCTAGGAACCATGGGGGCCTAGATTTGGCAGTACCTTTTTTGGGAAAGGACATGTCTGCTTTATGTCCAAAGGATCTCACTTTTTAGTGCCTCCAACTGGTTTACCACTGATATCTTATTTACTAGTCCTGACCAATCTCCCTCAGCCAAATCACTTCTCAGTTTTGACAAATTGGCCTTCCCCCCCGGTTTAAAATTTTTACTTCGGAGTTATCCTTGTCTTTTTCCAGAACAATACTAAATCTAACCGAAATGTGGTCACTATCCCCGAAATGGTTGCCCACTGTCACTTCACCCACTTGCCCATCTTCATTCCCTAAAACTAAAGCCAGAATTGTATCTTCTCTCATTGGGCTTATCGTTCCTGGGCGCAGTACATGAATTTTTGACCTTCAATGCTGCTTTATATTGTTTGAAACACAGTTCACATTGTGATAGTTGAGGGTCTGCAGTATATTCCGAGTAGTGTGACTGTCCCTTTTTTATTCCTAGACTCAACTCATAAATCCTGATTTGTTAACCTGTTTAGTATATCATCTCTTCTCACAACTGTAACTGACCATTTAACCAATTATACCACCAACCCCCTCCTTTTTTGTCACCCAATCTATCCTGTCTGAAAACTCTATATCCAGGCATAGTGAGTTGCCAATTTTGCCCTCCTTTGACCATAGTCAGCTCATAACCTTAGTTCATCAGCCCTGTTTGTAATACTTCTTGCATTAAAGTATAAGCTGTTTAACCCCATTAATTCATTTGCTGGATGCTTTCTAATCCTCGTTTCTTTTGTCTTTCAATTGCATTAATTACATCAGTAATTAATGTTGCATTACCCTTTTCCTGATCTGAATCTGACCATCTAAGTGTACACTTAGTTCCCATCCCCCTGCCATCCAGTTTGAAATCTCACCAATGGAATTAGCAGTAGGATGGAAGTTGAATAAGGACTTGAAATCGGCCTGTTGCAAAGGTATTACTACGGTTGTTATGAGGGATTTCAACATGCAAGTAGACTGGGAGAATCAGAATGGTACTGGACGCCAAGAAAGGGAGTTTGTGGAGTGTCTCCGAGATGGTTTCTTAGAACAGCTTGAACTGGAGCCTACCTGGGAGAAGGCAATTCTGGATCCGATGTTGTGCAACAAACCGGATTTGATCAGGGACCTTGAAGTAAAGGAGTCTTAGGAGATAGTTGCCATAATAAGTTTTAATCTGTAATTTGAGAGGGAGAAGGGAGAATCAGAAGTCAGTATTGCAGTTGAACAAAGGGAACTATGGAGTTATGAGGGGGGAGCTGGCCAAAGTTCAATGGCTCAAAACTCTAGCAGGGATGGTAGTGGAACGACAATGGCAAGTATTTCTGGGTATAATGCAGAAGGTGCAAGATCAATTCATTCTAAAGAGAAAGAAAGATCCTAAGGGGAGACAGGGGCGGCTGTGGCTGATGAGGGAAGTTAAGGACTGTATAAGGATAAAAGAGAAGTATAACATAGTAAACATGAGCGGGAAGCCAGAGGACTGGGAAACTTTCCAAGAGCAACAAAGGATAACAATACACGGAGAAAAAAACTGAGGTACGAAGACAAACTGACCAAAAATATAAAAGGAGGATAGTAAAAGCTTTTTTAGGTATGTGAAGAGAAAAAAATGGTTAAGACTAAAATTGGGCCCTTGAAGACATGGGTGAATTTATTATTGGGAACAAGGAAGTGGCAGAAGAGTTGAATAGGTACTTTGGATCGGTCTTCACTGGGGAAGACACAAGCAATCTCCCAGATGTAATAGCGGCTGAAGGACCTGGGGTAATGGAGAAGCTGAAGGGAATTTATATTAAGCAGGAAATACTGTGAGATAGACTATTAGTCTGAAGGCTAATAAGTCCCCGGGACGTGATGGTTTGCATCCCAGGGTACTTAAAGAGGTGGCTCTAGAAATCGTGGACGCATTGGTAATCATTTTCCAATGTTTTATAGATTCAGGATCAGTTCTTACAGATTGGAGGGTGGCCAATGTTGTCCCACTTTTCAAGAAATGAGGGAGAGAGAATACAGGGAATTATAGACCGGATAGCCTGACATCAATGGTGAGAAAGATGCTGGAGTCAATTATAAAAGATGAAATTACGAATTATTTGGGTAGCAATAACAGGATAGGTCAGAGTCAGCATGGATTTACAAAGGGGAAATTGTGCTTGACTAATCTTCTGCAATTTTGTGAGGATGTAACTATGAAGATGGACAATGGAGAACCAGTGGATGTAGTGAGCAAAATTAGGGCACATGGTATTGGGGGCAAAATACTGACTTGGATTGAAAATTGGCTGACTGACAGGAAGCAAAGAGTCGTGATAAATGGGTCTTTTTCGGAATGGCAGGCGGTGACAAGTGATGTACCACAAGGTTCGGTATTGGGACCGCAGTGGTTTACAATATACATTACTGATATAGATGAAGGTATTAAAAGTAATATTAGCAAATTTGCTGATGACACAAAGCTAGGTGGCAGGGTGAAATGTGAGGACCACGTTATGAGAATACAGGGTGACTTGGACAGGCTAGGTGAGCAGACGGATGCATGTGGAGCTTGTTCAAGGAGCAACTATTGAGTGTCCTTGATAAGTATGTACCTGTCAGGCAGGGAGGAAAGGGTCGTGTGAGGGAGTCATGGTTTAATAAGGAATTGGAATCCCTTGTTAAAGGGAAGAGGGCGGCCTATGTAAAGATGAGGCGTGAAGGTTCAATTGGGGTGATTGAGAGTTATAAGGTAGCCAGGAAGGATCTGAAGAGAGAGCTAAGAGCAGCAAGGAGGGGACATGAAAAGTCCTTAGTTGGTAGGATTAGGGAAAACCCAAAGGATTTCTATAGGTATGTCAGGAATAAAAGAATGACTAGGGTAGGAATAGGTCCAGTCAAGGATAGTAGTGGGAAGTTGCGTGTGGAGGCTGAAGAGATTGGGGAGACACTGAATGAATACTTTTCGTCAGTATTCACTCAGAACAGGACATTGTTGCCGATGTGAATACTGAGTCACAATTAATTAGAATGGACGGCTTTGAGGTATGTAGGGAAGAGGTGTTGGAAATTCTGGAAAGGGTGAAAATAGATAAGTCCCCTGGGCCTGATGGCATTTATCCTAGGATTCTCTGGGAAGCAAGGGAGGAGATTGCAGAGCCATTGGCCTTGATTTTTATGTCCTCGTTGTCTGCAGGAATAGTGCCAGAAGACTGGAGGATAGCATATGTGGTTCCCTTGTTCAAGAAGGGGAGTAGGGATAACCCTAGTAACTATAGGCCGGTGAGCCTCACTTCTGTTGTGGGCAAAGTCTTCGAGAGAATTGTAAGGGATAGGATTTATGAACATCTGGATAGGAATAATGTGATTAAGGATAGTCAGCATGGTTTTGAGAAGGGCAGATCATGCCTCACAAACCTTATTCAATTCTTTGAGAAGGAGACTAAGGAGGTGGACGAGGGTAAAGCGGTAGATGTGGTGTATATGGATTTTAGTAAGGTGTTTGATAAGGTTCCCCATGGTAGGCTACTGCAAAAAATACGGAGGTATGGCATTGAGGGTGAGTTGGAGGTTTGGATTAGGAATTGGCTGGCTGGAAGAAGACAGAGGGTAGTAGTTGATGGTAAAGGTTCATCATGGAGAGCAGTTACTAGCAGTGTTCCGCAAGGGTCTGTTTTGGGACCATTGCTGTTTGTCATTTTTATAAATGACCTGGAGGAGGGGCTAGAAGGTTGGGTGAGCAAGTTTGCGGATGATACGAAAGTCGGTGGAGTTGTTGACAGTGAGGAAGGATGTGTTAGGTTACAGCGGGATATAGATAAGCTGCAGAGCTGGGCAGAAAGGTAGCAAATGGAGTTCAATGTGGGTAAGTGTGAGGTGATTCACTTTGGTATGAGTAACAAAAAGATGGGGTACTGGGCTAATGGTCGGATACTTGGTAGTGTGGATGAGCAGAGGGATCTTGGTGTCCATGTACACAGATCTCTGAGAGTTGCCACCCAGGTAAATAGTGCGGTGAAGAAGGCATATGGCGTACTGGCTTTTATTGGTAGAGGGATTGAGTTCCGGAGTCCTAAGGTCATGTTGCAGTTGTATAAGACTCTGGTGTGGCCGCATCTGGAGTATTGTGTGCAGTTTTGGTCGCCATACTATCGGAAGGATGTGGAGGCACTGGAACGGGTGCAGAAGAGGTTTACCAGGATGTTGCCTGGTATGGTAGGAAGATCGTATGAGGAAAGGCTGAGGCACTTGTGGCTGTTTTCATTGGAGAAAAGAAGGTTTAGGGGTGACTTGATAGAGGTGTACAAGATGATTAGGGGTTTAGATAGGGTTGACCATGAGAACCTTTTTCCACGTATGGAGTCAGCTATTACAAGGGGGCATAGCTTTAAATTAAGGGGTGGTAGGTATAGGACAGATGTTAGGGGTAGATTCTTTACTCAGCAAGTCGTGAGTTCATGGAATGCCCTGCCCATAGCAGTGGTGGACTCTCCCTCTTTATGGGCATTTAAACAGGCATTGGATAGGCATATGAAGGATAGTGGGCTAGTGTAGGTTAGGTGGGCTTGGATCAGCGCAACATTGAGGGCCAAAGGGCCTGTACTGCACTGTATTTTTCTATGTTCTATGTTCTATGGCAGATGCTGTTTAATGTGGATAAATGTATGGTTATCCACTTTGGTGGCAAGAACAGGAAGGCAGATTACTATCTAAATGGTGTCAAGTTAGGTAAAGGGGAAGGACAATGAGATCTAGGTGTTCTTGTACGTCAATCAATGAAAGCAAGCATGCAGGTACAGCAAGCAGTGAAGAAAGCTAATGGCAAGCTAGTCTTCATAACAAGAGGAATTGAGTATAGGAACAAAGAGGTCCTTCTGCAGCTGTACAGGGCCGTGGTAAGACCACACTTGGAGTATTATGTGTAGTTTTGGTCTCTAAATTTGAGGAAGAACATTCCAGCTATTGAGGGAGTGCAGCATAGGTTCACGAGGTCAATTCCCAGAATGGTGGGACTATCATATGTTGAAAGATTGGAGTGACTGGGCTTGTATACACTTGCGTTTAGAAGGATGAGAGGAGATCTGATTGAGACTTAAGATTATTAAAGGATTGGACACTGTGGAGGCAGGAAGCATGATGGGTGAGTCCAGAACCAGAGGACACAGTTTAAAAGTAAGGGGTAGGCCATTTAGAACAGAGTTGAGGAGAAACTTCTTCACCCAGAGAGTGGTGGATATATGGAATGCTCTGCCCCAGAGAGCAGTGGAGGCCAAGTCTCTGGATACTTTCAAGAAAAAGATGGATAGAGCTCGTAAAGATAGTGGAATCAAGCATTCTGGGGATAAGGCAGGAACAGGATACTGATTGTGGATGATCAGCCATGATCGTAATGAATGGTGGTGCTAGCTCGAAGGGCTAAATGGCCTACACCTACACCTATTGTCTATTGTCAAAAACCCCTTTAGGTTTGTGAAAGTCCCACCGTCCCCAAAAATGGTCCCAATGCCTCAAGAATCTAAAACCCTCCCTGTTATACCATTTCCCCAGCCATGCATTCAACTGATCTATCCTGTTATTCCTGCCCAGCTTGCATGTGGGAGAGGGAGTAATCCTGAGATTACAACATTTGAGGTCCTGCATTTTAATTTATCTCCTGACTTCCTAAATTCAGCTTTCAGGTCCGCATCCCTTTGTTTACCTAGGTCATTGGTACCTATGAAATCCACAACCACTGGCTCTTTTCCCTCCCACTCCAGAATGTCCTGTTTTAATTTCATTCCAAGCATCATACATGCAAATCTTTTAAGATAGGACTTCAATCTTTAAACAAAAAAAGCAAAGCCATTGATCTTGGGCTAGCTTTAAAAAATCTTCAACAACTAAAGTTCAATCTCACTATCGTCAGGATGAGTTCCCATGCACCAATAAAAATGTTATGACTTGAAAGAGATAATTCACTTGATATCCTGTCCGTATATGGCAAAGTGCTTTTGTTCCTGTAAGAGAGAATATCCTTCAATTTAGCATGAGTTATTCAACAGGAGATCTGCCAGTTCTGTAAAATTATTACTGCGCTGAGTGTTACCACAGTCAGAATCAAGGACTCCAATGTCACATATCTTAACAAGGCTGCCAGTGGAAGCTTTCTTTGCCTTTTCTTCATCAACAGATGTTAGCTTTGGAAAATCACTATACTAACATTGGATCTAAGTACTTTTATAACATAAAGTCTTCACACATTAAAACCATGCCCTTTTAAAAGCAGGCAACATAATTACAGGAAGCACACACATTACTGACATATTTTGCACAATATATTGCAAGTGTCAATAGTCTTTCAAAATATCTACAGCATATTAAAATTCCCAAGGTTCTTCAGGCTTGCATACAAGACTGTCGTCAGAGTTTATGATTAGTCACCAGTTAGTTGGAATATAACTTGCGCAATCGCTTTAATAGCATGTTGTTTCATGTACATTGATTTCTGACTGTCCACTAAACTTAGGCACAAGCTTTTAAGAAGAAAAATGTCTCTTTGATTTGATGGATTATCTGGTCACTTCATAAAACCTCCAACAGAAAAAATCACGCTCCTTATGCTCCAGAAATTTCACATGATGCACATTTCTTCCTCTCAGTCATCAGATCAATGTCCAGCCTCAGCAAGGGACGACTTAACAGGCTTAACCTGTGTCCCTGCCTCTGTGCCAGGAGGCCTGGGCTCAAGTCTCACCTGCTCCAGAGGGACATAATAACGCCTCTGAACAAGTTGATTAGAATATATCTCTATGGACTCTTTAATAATTTGCTGGGAGTACAGCCTACGTTTGCAAGCTTAGGTCACATTCCACATTTACACAGTGAAGGCCAGATACATCAAGTCATTAACTATTACTGTGCTGAATGACAGTCAGAATCGGGGACTCCAATGGCACATATATTACACAGTCAGAATCGGGGACTCCGATGGCACACACATTACACAGTCAGAATCAAGGGCTCCAATGGCACACACATTACACAGTCAGAACCAAGGACTCCAATGGCACACACATTACAGTCAGAACCGAGGACTCCAATGGCACACACATTACACAGTCAGAATCGAGGACTCCAATGGCACACACATTACACAGTCAGAATCAAGGACTCCAATGGCACACACATTACACAGTCAGAATCAAGGACTCCAATGGCACACACATTACACAGTCAGAACCGAGGACTCCAATGGCACACACATTACACAGTCAGAATCGAGGACTCCAATGGCACACACATTACACAGTCAGAATCGAGGACTCCAATGGCACACACATTACACAGTCAGAATCAAGGACTCCAATGGCACACACATTACACAGTCAGAATCAAGGACTCCAATGGCACACACATTACACAGTCAGAACCGAGGACTCCAATGGCACACGCATTACACAGTCAGAATCAAGGACTCCAAAGGCACATATATTACACAGTCAGAATCGGGGACTCCAAAAGGCACATACATTACACAGTCAGAACCAAGGACTCCAATGGCACATACATCATACAGTCAGGATCGGGGACTGCAATGGCACACACATTACAGAGTCAGAATCAAGGACTCCAATGACACATACATTACACAGTCAGAATCAAGGACTCCAATGGCACATACATTATACAGTCAGAATTGGGGACTGCAATGGCACACACATTACACAGTCAGAACCAAGGACTCCAATGGCACATACATTATACAGTCAGAATTGGGGATTGCAATGGCACACACATTACACAGTCAGAATCAAGGACTCCAATGGCACATACATTATACAGTCAGAATTGGGGACTGCAATGGCACACACATTACACAGTCAGAATCAAGGGCTCCAATGGCACACACATTACACAGTCAGAATCAAGGACTCCAATGGCACACACCTTACACAGTCAGAATCAAGGACTCCAAAGGCACACACATTACACAGTCAGAATCGGGGACTCCATTGGCACACACATTACACAGTCAGAATCGGGGACTCCGATGTCACAACTATTATAATTGATAAATTGTAACATATTTTGTAGCTCTTAATCACAGATACTTCAATATAATCTTCTTCCATATCCTGTGAAGTAAAAAACAAATATAAAATACTTCTTCATGCAACTAAAAACAAGAAATTAAAGCAATGGCATGCTGTGTAGCTCCTCTAGCCTCCCCCAACGATCATGGTGATCTTCAACTTCAACTCCACTTTCCTGCCCAATCCAAACAGCTCTCGACTCTCTTAGTATCCAAAATAAACCCTTTGAAGAGTGGAGCGACTTGAATTTACAAATTATGACATTTCTTCAATTGCAGGAAGATATTTAAAGTAACTCTCTTAGCCCCATTTAAAAAATATTATTGCTAATTTTTTCCTCACTCAAATGTGAACCTTGTTTGCAACTCCGGAAGGTGAGCGCAAACCAAGTAACATTTGCACGATATTTAGAAAGACCTTAAGACTGTAATTGATGGTATTGGGAAACAAAGTCGCAAGACCAGTGGAATTACAGCCCAATCTCTACTCTTTAGTTTGTTACACCCAAGATAAATGTTTTAAATGACAGCTTTATTTTTGTTAACACCGTGGGCGGCGCGGTGGCACAGTGGTTAGCACTGCTGCCTCACAGCGCCTGAGACCCGGGTTCAATTCCCGCCTCAGGCGACTGACTGTGTGGAGTTTGCATGTTCTCCCCGTGTCTGCGTGGGTTT
Organism: Chiloscyllium punctatum; assembly: GCF_047496795.1. Classification (NCBI taxonomy): domain Eukaryota; kingdom Metazoa; phylum Chordata; class Chondrichthyes; order Orectolobiformes; family Hemiscylliidae; genus Chiloscyllium; species Chiloscyllium punctatum. The sequence continues at coordinate 95,974,272 of NC_092751.1, forward strand.
CCTCTGGGTGCTCCGGTTTCCTCCCACAGTCCAAAGATGTGCAGGCCAGGTGAATTGGCCATGCTAAATTGCCCATAGTGTTAGGTAAGGGGTAAATGTAGATGTAGGGGTATGGGTGGGTTATGCTTCGGCGGGGCTGTGTGGACTTGTTGGGCCGAAGGGCCTGTTTCCACACTGTAAAATAATCTAATCTAATCTAATCTAAATCTAAAATGCACATCCCATTTCTAGCTCCCCATGTTTATACAACCAATTCACATCTAATTAACCCTTAATGAATACATCCATCACCTGTTACCTTGTTCCATTAGATCTCAGGCATTCCTTCAAGTCATATGGAATGATGATAGGTTTGTCACTAACTGGCTCCTTCCAGGTTCTTTACAATGGACTGTGGAGACAATCTGATGACTTCTTTCTGAGTCTGCTATTTCACAAACAGTGAAGGCCTAAACGTTTGCTATCATATAAACTTGCAAATTTCTATTCAAACTCTCTTGGTTTGGAAGCCTCACAACAAATTCAGCATTACTGCCAGGGTCAGTGGCTTCCCTCAACTACCTTGAACTCCTGTGAGGACACAACATGATAACGTGCTTCTAAATTCAAAACCGGTGTTTTACTAACTCAACTGAAAACAAAGTTAATGGCCTCAATGTGTTTACACTACTTGTTATGAACTCAAAAGTAAATAAACATCTTTCCATTAACAACAGTCATAGAGATGGATTGGAGGCCTGGTGTGCCACAAGGATCAGTGCTGGGTCCAGTACTTTTCATCATTTATATAAATGAATTGGATGTGAACATAGGAGGTATAGTTAATATGTTTGCAGATGACACAAAATTGGAGGTGCAGCGGACGGCAAAAAAAGTTACCTCAGAGTACTACAGGATCTTGATCAGATGGGTAAATGGGCTGTGTGGCAGATGGAGTTTAATTTAGACAAATGCAAGGTGCTACATTTTGGAAAAGCAAATCAGAGCAGGACTTATACACTTAATGGTAAGGTCCTGGGAGTGTTGCTGAACAAAGAGACCTTGGAGTGCAGGTTCATAGCTCCTTCAAAGTAGAGTCACAGGTAGATAGGATAGTGAAGAAGGTGTTTGGTATGCTTTCTTTTATTGGTCAGAGCATTGAGTATAGAAGTTGGGAGGTCATGTTGAGGCTGTACAGGACATTGGTTAGGCCACTTTTGGAATATTGCATGCAATTCTGGTTTCCTTCCTATCAGAAGGATGTTGTGAAACCTAAAAGGGTTCAGAAAAGATTTACAAGGATGTTGCCAGGGTTGGAGGATTTGAGCTACAAGAAAAGGTTGAACAGGCTGGGGCTGTTTTCCCTGGAGCGTCGGAGACTGAGGGATGACCTTATAGAGGTTTATAAAATCATGAGGAACATGGATAAGATAAATAGACAAGGTCTTTTCCCTGGGGTGGGGGAGTCCAGAACTAGACAGCATAACTTCTGGTGATAGAGAAAAGATATAAAAGAGACCTATGGGGCAACTTTTTCACACAGAAGGTGGTGCGTGTCTGGAATGAACTGCCAGAGGAAGTGGAGGAGGCTGGTACAATTTCAGCATTTAAAAGGCACTGGACGGGAACATGAATAGGAAGGGTTTAGAGGGATAGAAGAAGAGAATAGAAGAAAATCCCTACAGTGTGGAAACAGGCCCTTTGGCCCAACAAGTGCACAGCGACCCTCCAAAGAGTATCCTACCCAAACCCTTTACACTACATTTACCCCTGACTAATGCACTTAACCTACACATCCTTGAACACTATGGGCAATTTAGCATGACCAATTCACCTGACCTGTGGGAGGAAACCGGAGCACCGGGAGGAAGCCCACACAGACATGGGAAGAATGTGCAAATTCCACAGAGACAGTCACCCGAGACTGAAATCGAACCGGGGTTCCTGGTGCTGTGAGGCAGCAGTGCTAACCACTGAGCCACCATGTCACTCCTTCAATAAAAAAACAAGGCAAGTTACTTCCTATTCACATACCACGCTTTCTGAGCAAGGTCAGATTTAGATCACTACTCCAGAATGACCCACTGACCTCTTAAAAAAATCATTACAGCAGTAACCACATCAATCTGCCTCAATTAGAAAAATCCAGATTCTAACAAAATTATAACAACAGATACTAACTACCTTGCATCACATGGTAAACATTGGAAAAGATTCAGGTTAGGCAGATGGGCCAAGGGAAATGTAGGAGTAGGGGGATGGGTCTGGATGGGATACTGTTTGGTGTGGACCCGTTGGCCAAATGTCCTGTTTCCACATTGCAGCGATTCAATGACATGATTCTATGCCTATAACATCCTTTTCCCTATTCTCATAATGATATTATGGCTGGAATTTTAGGATTCAAAAGGGTCTAGATAATACACTATGACAAGTTGTTTGCCTTGTCCTGAATCGTAGAATCAGAGAACATGACCTATGCTTGAAGGGAGAAGATTTAAAACTATCTACAAAAACCAGATCAATGAAAGAGTAGGTCAACTTATAAAACAGGTTTCCTCAGAAGATAATGCAAGCTTTTAGTTTTGATTCATGTAAATTAAGTGGATAATTTTCAGAAAACATTTTACGATACAATAAATTAGTAAATTGAGATATCATGTGGTCAGTCTTTTTTAAAAAGTCATAGTATTTGTTGCAGTTCCCGAAAATACTCAGTGGCTTTCACCACTCACTGACCAATTCAGAGGGTAGTTGATTCAACTATATGGCTGTAAGTCTAGAGTCATATATGAGCCTGAACAGTAAAGGTGATAGATTTCTTTACCAAAGAAATCACATGGGTTTTTATGATAATTTAATATTATTATAGTCACTATTACATATGAAATGTCCCTTAAGTTCCAAATCTTTTTTGGCAAATAAACATATACTTCAGGAAAACCCTTTTGTCTCTGAGGTAGCATCAATTAGTGGCAAAGAGTATCGCTAATGTACAAGTTCACTTTTGTTTCGCCAAGAATATAAAAATGTGGTAAGGGATTTGGAAACTGGCATGAATTAAGTTTGGAAAGACCATAAGGTCATAAGATATAGCAGCAGAATTAGGCCATTGAATCTGCTCCACTATTTGATCATGGCTGATACATTTCTAAACCCCATCATCCTGCCTTCTCCCCGTAACCATTGATCCTCTTACTAATCAAGAATCTATTTATCTCTGTCCTAAATACATCCAATGGCATGACTAAAGTATTGAAATGCTTACCATGAATGAACATTGCTCTAAACATCGAATAACAGGTAATTAAACCTCATATTGTACTTTGACTGATAACAATGTACATTAAACTGTTTTTCAATTGTACCATATTCTATTCTTGCTCCAATAAATGCAAACTGGAGGAGAAATGCACATTGGTTCAAGAACAGGTTCAGAATGCCAGTCAATTAAACAAGTGAGCTAACTTTTCATTTAAATCAAATCTCTGTTGATCATATTGTCAGCTGTGAATTGAAAAAGACACATTCTTGTGCACAAATTAAACAGAGGAGGAGCAATTCTAGAATTTAATTAACTCATTCGATGAGAAAAAGCTACACTGTTCCCATGACACATCCACCACCCAATGGGCAACGGAAACGCACACACCAGCAAGATCTGCATTTCTTGGTTGCAAGTTGTATCCAAGTTATGGCAATTTGCCATAGCCCCTTGGGCATGGGACAGAGTCAATTTTCAGCCAGGATTTTCAATGTTAAGCACCAGCAGTGACTTGTGCTAACATGTGCAAAACAAAAACCCAAAAATATATTTGGTGTAAAGGGTGTTGGCTGTGATATCACCTCTACATTTTTCAGAGAATATCACATTTAATCTTTTGTACTGATTGCATTTGGATCTCATTTTCTGCTATCTCAGAATTAGGTCTAAATAGATAAATACACCTTATGAGTCTATCTTGTAAGAAGTGTTATTTGTTCCTATATTTATATAGGTTCAGTAATTGAGACCATCATAGCCTTTTAAGCCTTACAAGATAGTGGAAGCTCTAAAACCACGTGCTTTCATTTTGAAGTACCAACAATTTATTTTTAAAATCTAATAATTATGCAGCATTAGCAACAGGCAGCAAAATGAATTGCTGCACTTGCACCTCTAAACTGATAATATGCCTTTTTTTATTCACTATATGAATGCTATTTGACCTTTGCCAGAAAGACAATAGAAGTGATGAAAGACAGAACTTAGCAATTACTCAGAAGCGTGACACTTTCTATGACTACCAAATCAACCAACAGAATCATTCTCAAGAGAATATAATAGAGAACTTGAGCTTGAAAGATAATTTGCAAGTAAAGGTACTGGGCTAATGGTCGGATACTTGGTAGTGTGGATGAGCAGAGGGATTTTGGTGTCCATGTACACAGATCTCTGAAAGTTGCCACCCAGGTACATAGTGCGGTGAAGAAGGCATATGGCGTACTGGCTTTTATTGGTAGAGGAATTGAGTTCCGGAGTCCTGAGGTCATGTTGCAGTTGTATAAGACTCTGGTGCGGCCGCATCTGGAGTATTGTGTGCAGTTTTGGTTGCCATACTTTAGGAAGGATGTGGAGGCACTGGAACGGGTGCAGAAGAGGTTTACCAGGATGTTGCCTGGTATTGTAGGAAGATCATATGAGGAAAGGCTGAGGCACTTGGGGCTCTTTTCATTGGAGAAAAGAAGGTTTAGGGGTGACTTGATAGAGGTGTACAAGATGATTAGGGGTTTAGATAGGGTTGACCATGAGAACCTTTTTCCACGTATGGAGTCAGCTATTACAAGGGGGCATAGCTTTAAATTAAGGGGTGGTAGGTATAGGACAGATGTTAGGGATAGATTCTTTACTCAGCGAGTCGTGAGTTCATGGAATGCCCTGCCAGTAGCAGTGGTGGACTCTCCCTCTTTATGGGCATTTAAACGGGCTTTGGATAGGCATATGCTGTACATCTCTATGACTCTATGGAGGATAGTGGGCTAGTGTAGGTTAGGTGGGCTTGGATCGGCGCAAAATCAAGGGCCAAAGGGCCTGTACTGCGCTGTATTGTTCTATGTTCTATGTTCTAACACATTCAAATGGAATTGAACTGTATGTCACCAGGATTCTTCAAGAAGTTCTATACTGGCTGGTTCAGAATCAATTCTTATGCTACGTCAAGAGAAAACCATAGCAAGTGACTTAGTTTTGGTCACAGATAACTTGTACCTACCAAATTCCACAACTACAAAATTAGATGATCTGAAACAAAGTTTCATTGAGTTATTTTTTAATCTGTTCCAAAGGAACCAGATGGATTTATTTTTCTTTTATCAATCAGGAGCGCTATAACACAGTATGATATAGGTAACTAAAGTCAGGAATCTTCTCAGTGTAACAAAGATCCGGAAGATTAATGTGATACCGTATCCTTAATGCTACATTGAAAATGTAAGTTTGCAAATGCCAGTACACTATCAAGGAAAGAATTAGATAGGCAAGCATTAAACAAGCTCAAAGTGAAGTTAGCAAAGTCTTCTGGCTGTCCAGTGATTTCTCACATCCGGAACAGATGTAAAATCAAGACTTCATTTTGGAACAATGGCACATGGCAGATTAGAGTTGGGCTTTATTCCAAAATGTATCAGGATCCTCATCATTTGTGAACTCTTCCTATAAAAATACAAGCTTTTAAGTTCCACTGACGTTTTCTGTCCATTTATTACAGCCGTAATTTTAGCAAACAGATGTTGCCAATGAGAAGTGCCAGACTTATTTTTCATTTACATTAAAATCATTATAAAATCTAGAATTTTTGCTTCTTCAAGCCAATGGAGAAAAGCCTTATAAGTATCTAGAATAAATCTTTGAAATAATATGGTAAAATATTCAGTCTGATTATTTTTCTCCTTTACAAAGACAAAATGTAGATTAAGCTTCTCCTTGCAAAATACTTCTGACCATAACAATGAATCATCTTTTCAGTGCTGCTGTTTCAATAAACCATCTTGCTCCCATGTCAACATTTCATCCCTCACCATGTCTTCCAGTGAAGCTCAATGAAATCTGGAGGAACAGCAAGCCATTTTCCACTTTAGGACATGACACTGATGTTAACAACTTCAACATGAACATGGTCATCCATTTTGATTACATCAACTCTCAACCTCCTGTGCCCTACTTATTTTAAAATTCAAACTCTTTATTACCACCATTAGCACTTATTTTTATCTTTTGAACTGGGAACATGTGCTCTCTGTTCAACTCACTCCCCCTAACAGCATAAAAAACATTTTTTTCAGCCCTCATTCAGCTCCGAAGAAGACTACACAGAGGCTATCAGACCTGCTCGGTCTCTCTAGCACTTTCTATTTTTATTTCAGATTTGTACCATGCGCAGCATTTTGCTTCTGTTTAACTTTATAAGTCTTGGGGAAAAATTAAAAAGAGGGAAATCTGAATTTTGTTTTGTGAGTTAACATAAATATAGGTTAATTCACTCTCTGAACTGACCTGACCAATTGACAAATTTTATTTGAAGTTGACATATCTGCAGAAGTATTGAACACATTTTAAATTGTGGTGCATGTCTGATTAATATAAATATCATTTATTTTATAGTTCAAATTTTAAATTTATGGCATATGAGTTTTGGTCTGCAGATATGTGGGTTGACCGAGTATCTTCTCAGTATACCCAGAGCCATGATTTTCATTAAAAAAGTTTTGAAGAGGTAATCCAGAGTGAGAATGGGTATTTGTTTTCACTTGGAGAGTTTTATAAATGGGCAAAGTAAACATTGAACATTTCTTTGCTTTGAGGAAAACCCATAGCTTAGAAGGCTTTTATTTTTAGTTTGTACATATCCTGGATGTTAGATTGGATAAGCACAGCTCCTCCTGAAGAAAGCAGATAATTCAGGAGAGTTAGGAAATGGGTTACCTCAGTGCAAGTATTTTGGTCTGAAAATTCTAGATTAAAAAGCTTAGTTAGAATCCTGAAGGTGTTACTCAAAGCTGAGAAAATCAAAGCTCAGTTGTGAGAACAATCAAGGTAAGGCTGTCAAGCTCTTAAATACACAAATTGAAACAGTGAAGTCAAACCTTGACCTTCACAGAAAAGGGAATTCTCTTCATTCTTGGAGTGCTGTAAAGCGTTAGGGAGATAGAAATTGGACTTTCGTGTGCTTTAAAATCTCTCAAATTGTGTAACATACAAATTGTCTGGTTTAAACTGTTTTTTATTGTTAACATCAGATCTTCAGAATTGTATGCTTGTGTTGCATTGAAAGAGTTTCTTAGTATTTTTACTACAAAACAAAATATGAACTACCAAGTCAGATTTCCATTTGGAATCTGACTTGTCCAGTAATGGCATCAGCTGGGATCATGACAATAGTTTGATTCAGACTAACTGGGAGAATCCATTACCATTTACAAACTATTATTCTTGCCACGTCCATCAGTGGACATTCGACAGGATCTGAGGGGTACGTGAAAATGATAATGATGCGAGAATACAGGCACAACAGTTTAACAGCTGATGAAGCAATAACACAGCAACTTAAGGAACTCACACAGTCCCAACATTGAGATTTCTTGATGTTATACATAGATAAATGAATAAAATAGCAAGAATTAGAACTGTAATTCAATTGAGCAGTTTCATGTTACATCAACCACAAGTTGATCAATATTAAAAGGAGTATGATGGGATTTAACCAAAGCTAGCTATATATTAATTTAAATATTCTGAGTTCCTTGCATTTCTGAGTACTGCCAGTGTATACAAGCCTGTGCTTATATCATGGTTGTTTTTCAAATTAATTCTATTTTTAAATGTTGCTCAGCCAGCCTCCTACTCTGCATGAGATTTTATTAAGGTTACATTGTAGAACGCTTTCTGCATGAAGCTCAAGGAAGCAAGCAATACCACTTGAATCTCAAGCTCAATATATAGAGTAACCTGAAAAGCAATCCAATATTATTCATGCACCAAAATTATTGCCTGTGGCTGTCCTTGCGGTGGATCGATGACACGTTGCTCTGTTAAGACAGGAGCTATGTGACATAATGGACAACCTGTTATTCTGCTTTGCATCTCACGGGTGTAAGCTGCTGGGCTTGCTTCAAGCCAATTTGAGGCTGACGAGTCTTAGCAGGGCATCAAGTCAATTTTCAAAATAATCTGTTTTATTTAAATTAATTCTGGTTACATAGGCAGAATGTAATATAATACTAGAAAAACACACAAGATGAAAGCAAACAGGTCTAAAACGTTTAATCAGTTACTTTCCCCACAGATGCTGCCTAATTTGCTGAATATTTTCAACAAATCACGAGACCCGGGTAATGTTCTGGGGACCTGGGCTCGAATCCTGCCACGGCAGATGGTGGAATTTGAATTCAATAAAAATCTGGAATTAAGAGTCTAATGTCAACCCTGAGTCCATTGTTGCTTGTATGAAAAAATATTCATCTGGTTTACTAATGTCCTTTAGGGAAAGAAACTGCCACCCTTACCTGGTCTGGCGTACATGTGACTCCACACCCACAGCAATGTGGTTAACTTTTAACTGCCCTCTGGGCAATTAGGAATGGGCAATAAATGCTGACCTAGCCAGCGATCATCCCAGGAATGAATTTTAAAAATCTGATTTTTATTTCGGATGTCCAGCAACTGCAGCATCTTTGGTCTTTTTGGTGTGGTTTGGTAGAAGATTGAACAGTTTGGGGCTTTTTGCACAAGAAAAAGGTGGCCAACAGATGGCACGGAAACAGGACTAGGCCATTCAGCCCAGTGAGCCTTCTCCACTATTCAATACAGTCATAGCCGATTGAATACTTTTCCTCAAATTTGATTCCCAGCTGCACAGGCCTCTGAGGTCGATGCATATGAGCAACTTCTGGACCTGGAAGTCAATGCCATAGTCAGCATACCAACTCCAATCATCATGTGCGGAACCTTGCGGTGATTGCACATATGCACAGCCGTGCACCTTAGAGAGAGCGTTATCTTTTACCCACTGTACCCCTATAACCCTTTATACCATTGGTAATCAGAAATCTATCATTTTCGTCTTTAAACATACTCAAAGACTGAGCTTTTGAGCCCTCTGGGATAGAAAATTCCAAAGCTCCATGACCACGAATAAAAGAAATGTCTCCCAAATTTCGTGCTAAATGGCAACTCCCTTAGTTTTAAACTGTGTTCTCTGGTTCTGGATTTGCCAACCAGAGAGAACATCTCACCTTTACCTACCTCGCCTACCCCTTAAGGCTTTTGTAGGTTTTGATGAGATCATGTCACATTCTTTGAATCTCCAGAGAATACAGACCCAGTCTGTCTGATCCTTTTTCGTAGAACGGTCCAGTCACCTCGGAATAGGTATAGTGAACCTTCATTGCATGCCCACTATGCAGTAATTTCCTTCTTGAGATAAAATTGCACATAGTACTCCAGATGCAGTCTAACTTATTTACTACACAATTGAAGCAGGACTTCACTATTCCTGTAATCATAACATTCTAGAAATCATCATGGGAATGTACAAGTGTGAGACAGCAAACACAAAGAAGACCCTCAGGCAAGATGTAAAATTTGGGCCATAAAAATGGACAGTCGCTAATAAAACCAATAAAAATTTCAGGAGAAAATTTTCTTTTTCAAACCTAGATAGTGGTTAGAATGTGGAACACACTACCAAGGAAATGGATATGGAAACAAAGTTATATTCAAGTTACATAAATATATGAGGGAGCCAATAAGGATGTGCTGATGGAATTAGAAGAGAAGTGGGGAGTTGGCTCATGTAAAGAATGAACATCAGGATAGACCTGTCGGCTGAATGGTCTATTTGTGTGCTGTAAACACTTGGTACAAATGCTGTTTCTAATTTAGAGGTTTGATTTGAGCTATTAAGTTTGGATATGACTGATTTATAATTAATACATTTTCATATCAACGAATCACCTGGAAGGAGATGCAATTAGCTAGAGAAAGTTAAAAATCTGAATTTGAGTCAGTTTGCACTTCATAAATTTGAATAATTTAAATTGAAGAAACAAGCATGTAGGGTGATACCAAGGAAGTGTGACAAAACTGCGAGCTAGATTCACCACTTCTATAATACAGAAATAAAAATTTGTTTCATCAAACACTAGCAGCAAGGTTTAACAAATTATGTCTGACTCCAAAACTATTACTGCCTATAAACCAGCTTCAACTGTGCTTTTGTTATTTATGTATGAGCATTTGGGGAATAAACCTGTCATACATTACTAGCCTGTCATATTTTATTTCTTAGTTGAACTATTGGCACACACAATCAATAAAGCGAAATGCGTACCTACGTAACAGTGCATGAGCCAGAAATTATTTACAGATAAAACACTTACCTTGTGAATGTACAGATGTACATTACTTGTGTCTTTTGATATTAAAAATACCAAGAAGTTATTTATCTTTTGCGTCTGAACCTCTATAACTTGCATCAATTCAATCAATTAATTTATCTTTTTTTTTCTGCTTTACTGCATGTAATCATTCTTTTTGCATTCTCTTTGAATTCCCTGAACTTCAGTGAAGAAGCTAATTTTTCTTGTGAAACACTTTCAAGCGGATGCATGACTCAAATAGAAATTGAATGGCAAACACTTAGCTTATCTCCTAGCATTTGTTTTTTCATTAGTTTTCACTATCAAGGAAATAATCAAGCAGCACCATTACTGGAATGTGAATACTGTTCAAACCTCCCATAGTATGGGGAACTATCAGTACATCACTCGCCAACTGGCATGACAAGAGTGGAGGTGAAATATTATGAGTAGGAGGTAGACAATTTGATCCATGGATTTTTATATGGTCCCTATCAGGGAGGGGGCTAGCAGACAGAGTCCCAAAGCATCTACTCAGTCAGACTTTGTCTAGATGTGTCAAGTTTTAATCATTCAATGTCTTTGCTGACCAAAAGGTGCAGCAATCTTAAAAACCCACTGCAGAGCGCAGTCAGTGCATAAACATCAAGGGATAGAACAGAAGTTGTCCTGGGTATTCAGACAGAAGTGGAAAGATCATTTCCCTTTGGATAGGATTTTCTGACTTGTTTAGTGGTAAAGGAATGAAGGGTATGACTGCAAGTAAGGCAGGTAAGGGGACCCAGAGAGGAGCCTCAGCCTTTGCAATTGTCCAACAGGTCTGGAGTTTCTTCTGCTTGTTTGGCTCAGAGCGAAGGCTACAAATTGTACAGAAAGCCATTTACTTGTGGGGAGTAAAAGTCAAGATTAAGTGTTACTAAGGTAACAAAAAAGCCAAAACTAAAAAGTTCTATATCTGAATATATGCAGTATTCATAACAGATAAATGAGTGGAGAGCATAAATTGAAGTAAATAAATGTAATCTGATAGCCATTAAGGAGACATGGCTGCATGATAAGGATTGTGTCTGAATGCTGAGGGAATATATGACATTCAAGAAGAATAGAAAGCAAGGTAAAGGGAGGGTGGGGAGCATGGTTAGTCAAAGATAGCACTGGTACAATACATAGAGGTGACAATGGTTCAGATCAGAACATAGATTCTGTCTGGGTAGATATGAGGAATAATAGGGGAAGTCACTAGTAGGGGTGGTATACAGGCACACTAACAGCAGGTACGATGTTCAATGCAGTACAGAAAAATAAATATTGGGTATTCATGTTGAAGAGATGATGGTGATTGGGGTGATTTTAATTTCCATATAAACTCAAAAAAAAAGATAGTTGCCTAGATGAAGGGTCAAAGAATGCATTAGAGATAGCTTCTTTACAAGAACACATTATAGAACCAACCAGAAACCAGGTTACATTAGAAATTGATTGTGTAACATGATGGGATTAATAACCTCAATGTAAAGGCATCACTGGGGAGCAGTGACCACAATATGACTGAGGTTTATAGCCAGTTTGAAAAACAGAAGTCTAAAACTAGAATTTTAAACTGAAGTAACAGCAAATATCTGAGCTAGTTGAAGTGAACTGGATTACTGGGCTACGAGATAGATCAACAGAGCAGCAATGGCAGACATTTCAGGGGATATTTCACAATGTCCTGAATAAGTATGTTCCTAATACACAGAGAGGTTCTAAAGGAAGGACACATCCATGCTTCACTAAAGAAGGTAAAGAAACAATCAAACTTAAAAAAAATAGCATACAATTATGCAAAGATAGGTGGCACGTCAGATGACTGCATAGAACATAAAGAATCGCACAGCATGATAAAACCACCAATCAGAGGAAATCATTTAGAATATTAGAAGAAGTTAGCTAGAAATATGAAAATGGACAGCGAATGTTTCTAAGTACCTAGAAAGGAAGGGAGTAAGTAAAAGTGAATGTTGATCATCTACAGCAATGAGAATAGAGAGCTTCAAGTAGGTAATAAAGAAATAGCAGCAAAAATTACAAATATTGTTTGTGTCTTCACTGTAGAGGACACAAAAAAAATTCCAGAAATAACTTTAATCAGGAGGTGGAAGGGAGACAGGAACTTACTGAAATTACAATCACAAGGGAAATGGTACTGGGCAATTTGTTGGAGCTGTGAGCTGACAATTCACCAGGTCCGACCTGACATCGCCAATGTTCTCCAAAAATTTAGCTAGTGAGGTAGTAGATGCATTGCCGCCAATGTTCCAAAGTTCATTACATTTTGGAAGAAATTTGTTTTGTGTAAAAGACGTAAAGAATTGCTCCCAACATGGAGATCGGTCCACCCAGACGTCTCATGTATCTCTGCCATATGTCTTGCCATGGTTCTAAAGAGATTCCATCCTATGTTTCAATTTAAGTCATTGGGAAGTAACCAGAATCAAGGCTACATGTTTATCTTATTTGAAATGGATGTTTAGCTCTTCAGCTTTCCTCTCCTCACCTTGGCTCATTCAATATAAACTGTAAGCAGAGACTATTTAAATTCACAACTCAAAGATAAAACATACACAAAGATAAAACAAAGACAAAGATTAAGCCATGACCTTGTTTAGGCTACCTATATCAAACAATGTAATTTATTGCTTCCCAATTACGAAAAGATGTATAGACCAAAATTATGCATATTTTCTTTGTACCAATTGATAAGTTGCATGTTTCATGTTGAGCTCATAAATATTTCACATTTTAAAACTGCCCAAATAAGGCATTTCCTGAAGCTTAGTATCTCTTACTTTTCACATGTAACAACCCAGCAACCCCTTCTTCAAATCTTAAAATTTGAACTCTTCATGGGTGGCACTGTGGCTCAGTGGTTAGCACTGCTGCATCCCATGTTTGATTCCAGCCTCAGGCGACTGTCTGTGTGGAGTTTGTACATTCTCCCAGTGTCTGTGTGGGTTTCCTCTGGGTGCTCCGGTTTCCTCCCACAGTCCAAAAAATGTGCTAAATTGCCTATTGTGTTAGGTGCATTAGTCAGAGGGGAAATGGGTCTGGATGGGTTACTCTTCAGAGGGTTGGTGTGGACTGGTTGGGCCGAAGAGCCTGTTTCAACACTGTAGGGAATCTAATCTAATCATTGCCTGGAATATAACAAGATAAGACTTTTTAATGACAAGATAAGTGGAATAGAGGGACTAGAAATTGGACTGCTTGTTATTTATTTTCAGATGTTATTCAGCCTCGCGTTCCAAAAGTTTGGATAAAAAGTGTATGCATATGTCTAGCCTGGAGTGCACTGACCAAGTTCAATAGAGACTTTAAATCATGCCAAAAGAAGGGGATTAGTCTTTTTGCAATGCAAATAAAAAGGGTTTACGGTCTACATGAGATAGTTGATTGCTTTACGAGGATGCATGCAGCCTCATCAACTGCACATGGAGGGAGTGGCCTCCACAATCTCCAGGGATTAAGCATTTATTTGAATGTGGAGGCAAAAAGAACATGGGTACTCCTCCCAATCCCACACAAACCTCCACCTTCATTACCCTTTATGACCTTCCTTATTCTATTAAATCCACTTCTGATCCTCACACTTCTTCACCTGGTCCCAACCCTCAACCATCCAATACGGCCTTGACCTCTTGTTGTCAATTGCATACCTTGCTTAGTTGAGGACAGCTGCAAGTGTCTTGATCTTTCTTCACTAATCTTCAATTATGGATTGCAGGCCCAGTGATTATCTAACAGTGAAGTCATATATCAATAGGACTTTATTTTCCCTGACTATTAATTAGCTTTCCCAATTGAATCTTTCAACCACTATCTTGAACTTCAGCCATGTAGAGTACTAACATTTTTAGTTTTGTTCTGAGCTCACCAGTAGCAACTTCTCCATCTCATTGTGAACAATAAACCAAGAAAATACCCAGTCATTCCAATGCAAACTGATCAAAATATAGCATTTGACTTTAAAAAAGGTCATTACAGCATTATTTCCTCTGGTGGGGCTAACATTAGCCAGCACAAGTACACTAATGAATCTGAGAATATATGTTTTACACTGAAACTAGTTTTATTTTGAACTTGAGGTGACTTGCCAGGATTGGAAAACATGCAGGAGAAAAGATAAAATTAAATCTTCGCAAAAGGGTATTTGTGATTACGTACACTCCCAGTATCTTGGCAAACCTCACCAACACTTTCAGCCTCTATTTCTTTCTTAAATCTATTTGGTTTTAGCCTCCACAGCCCATTGTGGTTGAGACTTCCATATGTTTATCATCTTCCATGTTAACAAATTTCTCTTCATCTTGGTCCAAGTTGCCTCATCATTTCTCCTGAAGTCAGTAACCCTCTCTCTGGACCCTGTGGCCAGGGGAAACATTATTCCTATATCTAACCCTGACAGAATTTTACATGTTTTACTGAGATCCCTTCTAATTCTCCTAAACTCCAGAGAATACAGACTCCATAAACCAATGTCTCCTTAGAAGATAAACCTGTTATCCCAGGAGTCAGTCTGATGAACATTTGCTGCACTCCCTCTATGGTAAGAATATCTTTTCTTTTCCATGTGTGGTCACTTCACCCAGAGTACAGCTACAGTGAAACGTTCTTGTTCCATTACCTAAACCCTCTTGTAATGAAGGCCAACATTCCATTTGCCTTCCTAACTACTCACTACATCTGCACGTTTGTTTTCAGTGAACATTACAAGGACACCTAAGTCGTTTTGTATGTCAACATTTCACAATCTATCACTAAGTGAATAATATTCTGCCACTCTGATTCTTACCGAAGAAGACAATTCCATGTAATATTGCATTTGCCATGCATTCACTGTCACATGATTAGATTAGATTAGATTACTTAAGAGTGTGGAAACAGGCCCTTCGGCCCAACGAGTCCACACCGACCCGCCGAAGCGCAACCCACCCATTCCCCTACATTTACCCCTTTACCTAACACTACGGGCAATTTAGCATGGCCAATTAACCTGACCTGCACATCTTTAGACTGTGTGAGGAAACCGGAGCACACCCACGCAGACACAGGGAGAATGTGCAAACTCCACACAGACAGTCGCCTGAGGCGGGAATTGAACCCGATCTCTGGTGCTGTGAGGCAGCAGTGCTAACCACTGTGCCACCGTGCCGCCCACATGCTAATTGTCTGAATCATTCTGAATCCCCTTTATATATACTCTTGACTATTCACAATACCAACTTGTTTTGGGCCATTTACAAATTTAGAAATAGTAAATTTGATTCCCTCATCTAAATTGTTGTCATTTATTATGAATAGCTGTGTCCCAATCACTGATTTTTGTGGTACCTCGCTCACTACCGCTTTCACCCTAAAAATGATCCATTTATTCCTTTTCTGTTATCTGTTAATTAGATCTGTTTGTCAGGTGACTCACAAATCTCAAATACATTTGTGCAGTACAATTTCCCTTACATAACTTAACACATTATTTAGATAATGCCAATGGGATAGTACAAAGTGTCCTGTTGTCACATTTTTAATCAGGTTATATACTAGTCTGGCACATCTGTCATGTACTAACAATGCAACAACCTTGGCTTAAAGTTATTGTATTATTCTGAACATTGTCCGCCACAGTCCAACACCACCATATCATGGCTAGCATCGACACCATTAACTGCTGGCTCAAAGTGGAGAGGATCTCCAAGAAGATCGCGCATAATGACACAGACACCAAGTTTCTGCAGAAATGTAAGAAAACAGGAAAGATTCCAAAATGACTACAGATCATGAACCGACCTGTTGTGTGATTTTTACCTTTGTCCACACCAGCCCAACATGGGCATTAAAGCTAAGAGCAAGACCTACCACCTTCTGAAATGACCAATGGCATAAACCAAACCATAAAAAAAATTCTAAAAGTTCTCACATCTTACCATTCAATAAGCTTGTTAAGGCAACATAGATTTAGGTTTAAACTCACAATAAAATGGATGTACAATGCATCAGGAGAGCGCACACATACTACATAAATATTTCATCACAGCACCACATAGTGTAATATATAATGAACATACTCTAGTTTGTCAGCATATTCATCAAAAGAGTTATAAATAATGTACTGCAAAAATGCGTATGTGCATCTATTCATCTGTCACAGTGATGTGATAGAGCTGAACAGAACAGTATCTGATGTCTCTATCTAATAGAGTGGGAACTTCATTAATGCAAGTTGCTTCAAAAGCGCACCACGGGTTACAGACTTGAATCTATACAACACCTTATCAATTCCACAAAAGCATCATTGTTTTTCAGAATGACAGACTTTGAAATACTGTACACATCACACCACAATCTGCAGAAAGGAGTACAACCCTTTCCCTAGTTTTGTTACTATCGATCAAGAGAGAAATATTGGCCAGGGCAACAAAAGAAATTCCTGCTGTTCCTTTAATCTTTGATGAAATTTTAAATTTGTTTCCAAACTAGAGGAACAAACAGAGGGAGGTTTCCGTTTAATGCCTCATGCATAGAGTGATACCATTGAAATATAGTATTAATGGCTGATGATCTGCAGCAGTTCAGCAACTTATGATGAATAAAATGAAACGGATTTTCTGGAAGCCATCAGTTGCCTCTTTGCAATGCAATTTGTTGACAATACAGGCTAATAACAACATGGTGAGGTGAATGGATGATTTGTGATTGATGAATGAAAATTATTTAACTGGAGAAAGTCTGTAGAAAGCTGCAGCACAAAAATTTGGCAGTCATAGAGTCAGAGTCATAGAGATGAACAGTACGGAAACAGACCATTTGGACCAACCTGTCCATGCCAACCAGATATCCCAACCCAATCTAGCCCCATCTGCCAGCACCCAGCCCATATCCCTCCAAACCCTTCCTATTCATATATCCATCCAGATGCCTTTTAAATGCTGCAATTTGTACTAACCTCTACCACTTCCTCTAGTAGCTCATTCCATACGCCGACCACCCTCTGCGTGAAAAGGTTGCCCGTTAGATCTCTTTTATATCTTTCGCCTCTCACCCTAAACCTATGCCCTCTAGTTCTGGACTCCCCCAGCCCAGGGAAGAGACTTTGTCTATTTATCTTATTCATGCTCCTCATGATTTTATAAACCTCTACAAAATCACCCCTCAGCCTCCGACACTCCAGGGAAAACTCCAGGGCGGCACGGTGGCACAGTGGTTAGCACTGCGGCCTCACAGCGCCAGAGACCCAGGTTCAATTCCCGCCTCAGGCAACTAACTGTGTGGAGTTTGCACATTCTCCCCGTGTCTGCGTGGGTTTCCTCCGGGTGCTCCGGTTTCCTCCCACAGTCCAAAAATGTGCAGGTCAGGTGAATTGGCCACGCTAAAATTGCCCGTAGTGTTAGATGTAGGGGTAAATGTAGGGGAAGGGGTATGGGTGGGTGCGCTTCAGCGAGTCGGTGTGGACTTGTTGGGCCGAAGGGCCTGTTTCCACACTGTAAGTAATCTAAAAATTTTTTTAAAAACTGCCTCAGCCTGTTCAACCTATAGATCAAATCCTCTAACCCTAGCAACATCCTTGTAAATATTTTCTGAACCTTTTCAAGTTTCACAACGAGGAGACTAGAATTGCACGCAGTATTACAAAAGTGGCCTAACCAATGCCCTGTACAGCCGCAGCATGACTTTCTAACTCCTCAAAGAGTTATGAAACTGCACTCCAAGGTCTCTTGTTCAGCAAGGATCTTACCATTAAGTGTATAAGTCCTGCTAAGATTTGTTTTCCCAAAATGCAGCACCTTGCATTGATCTAAATTAAACTCCATCTGCCACTTCTCAGTCCATTGGCCCATCTGATCAAGATCCTGCTATAATCTGAGGTAACCTTCTTCATTGTCCACTACACCTCCAATTTTGGTGTCATCTGCAAATTACTAATTATACCTATTATGCTCACATCAAATCATTTATGTAAATGATGAAAAGTAGTGGACCCAGCACTGATCCTTGTGGCACTCCACTGGTCACAGGCCTCCAGTTTGAAAAACAACCCTCCACTACCACCCTCTGTCTTCTACCTTTGAGCCAGTTCTGTATCCAAATGGCTAGTTCTCCCTGTATTCCATGAGATCTAACCTTGCTAATCAGTCTCCCATGGGGAACCTTGTCGAATACCTTACTGAAGTCCATATAGATCACAACTACTGCTCTGCCCTCATCAATCCTCTTTATTACTTCTTCAAAAAACTCAATCAAGTTTGTGAGACATGATTTCCCACGCACAAAGCCATGTTGCCTATCCCTAAGCAGTCCTTGCCTTTTCAAATACATGTACATCCTGACCCTCAGGATTCCCTCCAACAACATGCGCACCACCGACGTCAGGCTCCCTGGCTTGTCTTTACCACCCTTCTTAAACAGTGGCACCACATTAGCCAACCTCCAGTCTTCCGGCACCTCACCTGAGACTATCGATGATACAAGTATCTCAGCAAAGGGCCCAGCAATCACTTCCCTAGCTTCCCACAGAGCTCTAGGGTACACCTGATCAGGTCCTGGGGATTTATCCACTTTTATGTGTTTCAAGACAGCCCGCACTTCCTCCTCTGTAATATGCATATTTTTCAAGATGTCAACATCTATTTTCCTACATTCTATACCTTCCATATCCTTTTCCACAGTAAACACTGATGCAAAATACTCATTTAGTATCTCCCCATCTCCTGCGGCTCTACTCAAAGGCCACCTTGCTGATCTTTGAGGGGGCCTATTCTCTCCCTAGTTACCCTTTTATCCTTAATGTATTTGTAAAAACCCTTTGGATTCCCCTTAACTCTATTTAACCAAAGCTATCTCATGTCCCCTTTCTTGCCATCCAGGTTTTCCTCTTAAGTATACTCCTACTGCCTTTATACGCTAAGAATTCATTTGATCTATCTTGTCTATATCTGACATATGCTTCCTTATTTTCCTTAACCAAACCTTAATTTCTTTAGTCATCCAGCATTCCCTACAACTACCAGCCTTTTCTTTCACCCTAACAGGAATACACTGTCTCTGGACTTTCATTATATCATTTTCCAGCCGTCCCTTTACCTGCGAACATCTGCCCCAATCAACTTTTGAAAGCTGTTGCCTAATACCGTCAACATTATCCTACCTCCAGTTCAGAAATTCAACTTTTAGATCTGGTCTATACTTTTCCATCACTGTTTTAAAACGAATAGTCAACCATAGTTGTTGGCCCCAAAGTGCTCCCCAATGACACTTCAGTCACCTGCCCTACCTTATTTACCAAGAGTAGGTCAAGTTTTACCATTTCTCTAGTAAGTATATCCACATTTTGAATCCGAAAATTTTTTCTGTACACACTTAGCAAATTTCTCTCCATCTAAACCTTTAACACCATGGCATTCCCAGTCCATCTTTGGAAAGTTAAAATCCCCCACCATAACCACCCTATTCACAAAAAGCTATTAAACAAGTTCAGGTAATAGGAAGGCAATAGAATGTTGGTCTTTGTTTCAAAGGGAAAGGAATATATAAATTGCGGGGGGGGGCTGCATTGTTGGGGTACAAGGTACCAGTTAGACTACACCTAGAACGTGGAAGAAACATAAACAGAAGTTGCTGGAAAAAAAAGAAACAGAGATTGGGTTGGGATGTCTGGTCGGCATGGACGGGTCAGACCTAAGGGTCTGTTTCCATGCTGTACATCTCTACGACTCTATGACCAAAAGTACTGACAATTGTTAGGCATTTCTTTTTTATCCTCCAGTGATCAATATACTGTATATACACAAAATAGTTCACTACCTTTGGAGAAATTCATCCAGTTTTAGAATCCTAGCTGCAAGCCTTTGTGTATTTGAAAAAGGAAGCTTCTTCCTCACGTACTGCCCCAGAAGGTTAATAAACCTGGGGTAGCTCACTCATTCAATTCATATACCTTATCACAAACACAAAGTTAGGATACACAGCATGATTTGCAGCTCACATGAAATTGCTAGGTCTTTTATAAACCATGAAATAAAAGTTTATCCACTAACAATGGCAAGATACAATGAACTCTATCTTTTTCCATTAATTTCTGAGACGTTATTCCAATACTATCCCAGATCCTTAAATCTTCTGAGGTGTGGTTTAAGACCTATAAATGAATAGAATTTTAAAGTAATGAGGCACAAATTGCCACTAAAGATTTGCAATCCAGTAAACATAAGACATGAGCAGAAGTAGATCATTCAGCCCATCAAGTCTGTTCCACCATTTAATGAAAACACAGCTGATAATCCGCAATTTCCTGTCAAAACCCTTGACCCTTTAAAAATCTGTCTCTCTCATCCTTGAATATACTTGACAACCTAGCATCCACAGCCTTCTGCAGTCAAGAACTCCACAAATTCACTATCGTCACAGAGAAAATTCCTCCTTATCTATCTTAAATGGGTTACCATTACTTTGAGAATATGCCCTCTGGTCTTAAAACTCTCCCATCATAGGGAATAACCTGCCAGCATCTACACTGCCAAGGCCCCTAAAAGTTTTACACGTTTCAGTGAGGTTTCCTCTAATTATGCTAAACTCCAATGAGTAAAGGCCCAACCTACTCAATCTCTTCTCATACGAAAGTCGCTTCCATGCTCAGGAACAATCTAGTGAACCTTCTCTGGACAATCACCAATGCCAGTGTATCTCTGTTTAGATAGGGGGACCAAAACTCTTCAGCATTCTAATAAAAAAACTGAAAGAACTGTGGATGTTGTAAATCAGAAACAAAAACAGAAGTCACTGGAATGGCCCTGAGGAAAGGTCACCGGACCCGAAATGTTAACTTTGATTTCTCTTCACAGATGCTGCCAGACCTGCTTAGCTTTCCAGCAGCTTCTGTTTTTGTTTCCTCAGCATTCTCGGTGTGGTCTAACTAGTGCCTTGTATAATTTTAAAAAGATCCCCTTATTTCTAAATTTTTTCCCTTTGAAACAAAGGCCAACATTCTATTGCCTTCCTATTACTCAAACTTGTGTATTAGCTTTTTGTGACTCATGCCTGAGGACCACCAAATTTCTGTGCTGTAGTTTTCTGCAGACTTTCCCATTAAACAATTTTCAGCTCCATTACTCTTCGTTCCAACATGCTTAACCTCATATATTCCATCTGCCATGCTTCTGCCCATTCATTGAACCTGTCTATATCCCACTGTAGACTCACTGTGTCATTCTCACCACTTGCCTTCCTGCTCCTATTGCTTGTGTTTTGTTTGACAGTGCCATTGCCCAATCAGAGAATGTTGCAAGACAGTAGCCACATCAGGGTGAGGAAAAAACACATTTTTGAAAAAAAAAATTGGAACCAAATTCCATATTTAATCCATGTGTCATTTGTCAACTTAAAATGGAAATTAGTGTGCTGAGTGGAGCAATGTGGGATCTCATTAATATATAGGATCCATGAATAAAATAATAGGAGTCTTGAATATTAATGGGAATTAGCTTGTTGTACTCATTAATGGTTTTCATCTTAGCAATAAATGTTACAATATCAAAGTTTTTCCAAAAGAGTTTACATTTAAGTTGAAATGTTGGGAATGCGCAGCAGGTCAGGTTATAATGTGTGGAAAGAAAAAAAATGTTCACGTTTCACATCATTGATGTTCAAGCTCTGATGAAAGGTCATCAATATAAAACATTGATTGTTAATGTCTTTCTACAATGCTGAGCTTTTATGGTCCAGATTTTCAGAATCTACAGCATTTCACATTTTTACTAAAAGAGCTCAATGTATATATATTGAAGGTGCTGGGATTGCCCTAGATGGAATGCTTGGGACCTGAGTTACTCATACTTGCATGATTCAGATATGCCAGTTAAGGTCATCCACAGTCAATCAGACAAGTTTGAATGAAAGAAGAATGAGGTTGCATTTATAAAGCACATTTACTCCTGCAGAACATCCTAAAATGCTTTAGACAAACACAGGTAATTTCTCATTGTGCTGTTATTCTGAGTTTGGCACAATGTTGTATGAAAATACAGCATTGAAACAGCTAGCCTTTAATGATTCAAGCCAGTGTTTATCCTCCACATAAGTCTTTGTTCTTATTGAACAAGGTGCATTTTATTAATTAAAATGAAGGAATGGCTTAGGATTTACATAAAGTGGAAGCCTGAACTATGAATCATAATCTTTCAACTCATTTAACAAGAGTGTGTTGAACCTTCATTGAATGAAGGAGTGGCCACATGAAGATTTGGATTAATTAAATAATGAATGTAATACACATACTCAAAGAAGCTCATCGACGTTTGTCTCATTTTTAAATGTAACTTGAGTAAAATTTCTGCTGTGCTCACTGTTCATTTGGGAGTACACATCAACTCTATCTTTTGCATTCATTCATTTTCCTGAAGCCAGGAAGTATCTAAACTACAGTAGTATAAAACTGTAAAAATGTCCACACAGGTAAATAGGTCAGTCAATGAGACTGAACCTTCTAAGAATGAAAGAAAGAGTTTCAAATTCTTACTAAATAAAAAAAAACACAAAAGAACTGTGGATGCTGTAAATCAAAGACAAATCAGAGATGCTCCGAGGAAGGGTCACTTGATAATCTCTCTCTACAGATGCTGCCAGACTTGCTGAGTTTTTCCAGCAATTTCTAAATATAGTAGCAATATTCCTACTGCTATTAACATGAAAATCAGGAATCAAAACAGAAATATTTTTGACAAAAAATTGCTTAGAGCATGTTACTAAATTCTAATGACTTCATACTCAACAAGAGAATCTATATTTTGTTATAAATATGAATTGTGCACCATTTGGATCTGTCTCTAACATAGGGTAAAATGAAGGAAAATTAGATTACATTAGATTAGATTACATTACAGTGTGGAAACAGGCCCTTCGGCCCAACAAGTCCACACTGACCCGCCAAAGCGCAACCCACCCATACCCCTACATTTACCCCTTTACCTAACACTACGGGCAAGTTAGCATGGCCAATTCACCTGACCTGCACATCTTTGGATTGTGGGAGGAAACTTAAAATGGAAACCCACGCAGACACAGGGAGAATATGCAAACTCTACACAGTCAGTCGCCTGAGGCGGGAATTGAACCCAGGTCTCTGGCACTGTGAGGCAGCAGTGCTAACCACCGTGCCGCCCACGTGACCATGTGACCTGTTCTGAATTTGGCCTGACAGCAAATATCAGTGGTTGTTGAAAGTTGAAGTAGGTCAAGATTGCCTTACTGGAAAGGAGATGCGATTCTGCTGAAACAAAAGTGGAAAGTGTGAGAGAAACTCAGCAAATCCAGCAGCACCTGTAGGAAGAAAAGCAAAGTTAATGTTTTGAATCCAGCCCCTTCATTAGAATTGAAAATAACTATGAAGAGTGGTATTGACGCTGATGAATTGGGCTGGAGTAGGGTGGTGGAAAGAGGAGAAGCTGCATCAGGTATTCGTACACTCATTAAATGTGTCACAGCGTTAAAAAGTGCCAGTCAATTTGCATTGAGAAGCAAATGACGAAATCAAATGGACAAAGTTCTAGAAGGGAGCAATTGGCCAATAAACCAAGAAAAGTATCAACTCATCTTTGTTACCTTTGAGGAGATTTATCAAGGCGCATATGGGTCCTCAAAACCCTATTTTTGCTGACTCAGAAGTGGAAGTGCTACAACTGAATCAAGCCATCGCTTAAATGATGCTGCAAATGTGTTGCTGGAAAAGCGCAGCAGGTCAGGCAGCATCCAAGGAGCAGGAGAATCAATGTTTCGGGCATGAGCCCTTCTTCAGTAAGAAGGGCTTCTTCTTCCTGAAGAAGGGCTCATGCCCGAAACGTCGATTCTCCTGCTCCTTGGATGCTGCCTGACCTGCTGCGCTTTTCCAGCAACACATTTGCAGCTCTGATCTCCAGAATCTGCAGTCCTCACTTTCTCCTCAATCACTTAAATGATGTAGTTCAAAAGTAAAATGTTTAAAATATATCCACAATCTTATATTGCAGCATATCAGAAGTCCTTTCAATGCAACACGGTACATCATAGATCTATAGAATTGAAGTAGATTCTGCTGTGTGACAGAGGTGCTGCAGCAGGAAAATAAAGGAATAATATCTGGGCCATTTCAATTCATCTATCCATAAAAGATCCATTGCAGCTCGTACATGTTGTCTAAAGGATTCCAAATACCTCTACTATTACATTTGAAAATCAAATTCAAGTGTTTATTGTACTCTATATTAAACATTTCTGCTTACCATTCCTGAAATAATCTTTCAGGTCTATGGTCTTTGACTGGAACTGGGAAACGTTAAGTACAAAAGGAAAGGTCTGAGATACGACAGAAGCCAGGAGAAGGTGAATGATAGAAGAATTGGTCTTACATGGCCAAAAGAGAAAGGTAAAAGGGCAAGAAATTAAAACAAAAGATGTAGAAAAGGTGTGCTGTCGGCAAAAACTAGAGAACGAAAATGCAAAGAAAAGGAAACAAAATAGGACAGAGATTATGGCATGAAATTGTTGAACTCACTTGTGTCTTGAAGGCTTGGGAGTACCAAATTGGTAGCCAAAGTGCTGTTCCTCAGGCTGACATACAGCTTCAATGCAACAGTACAGTAGGCAGAGGACAGAGATGTCAGTGTGAAAGTATGGTGAAGAATTAAAATGACAGGTCATGGGAAGCTCAGGGTCATGCTTGCAGACGGAACAAATCAGTCACACAATCTGCACTGGTCTCCCTTGTGTAGTGGAGACCACAATGTTAGCAGTGAATACAGAACCCTAGATTGAATTAAGCAATGAGGACTCAAGGCAAAATGTGACGTACAGTGATGACTAGAGCACTACAAGCTTTATAACCACCTCTTCTGACTTTTACTCTAAGCTTGTGATGCTGTAGTTCAACATACTGCTATTTTTGCTGTTTTATGCTCCATATCAGTTGGACACAGTTAACAGTGAGTGTTCAATGACTCATAGGTCTACTTCTACGTCACCAGCCCCAAGCTATTTCAACACTATTCAAAGAAATATAAGAACTGACTTGCAACACAGCAAGAAGGTCATACAACTGAAAGAAATATACAAAATGAAGAGCTTTTCATGCTCTTCAAGACAAAGTCTTACAGTTCCATCCTTGGCCTTTGCTAAATTAGGGGCATCATAGTTGGCATGACAATAGGCACTTGATATTGGTCTGCCTCTAATTTCTATGGAACTGTAAAACTAATTCGAAACAGTAGTTCCTATTGCAAAGTGCACAGATGCACTTGGAATGAAGCCAGGATTACATACAACTATATTACTGCTGAAAACGAAAACGGATCCACTGATCGCTTGTGAGAGATTTTCAGGTGGAAATGGGATAATAGGGCCCTAAAAATAGGGCATGATTTACCACCAGTTTCCAATGATAATGTGGTCGATACCTTCCCAAAGTAGGTAGATGGAGGTCCAGCCTGAGTCAGGCAGTAAGTCCATTTAGTATTCAAATGAGAGGCCTATGGCATATGCAGGACTTTGATTCTCATTTTAGGACTCAAGTGGGCACCATGAAAACTCTGTCCCAGCTGAAGTGCAGGTTAGAAGTGAAGACTAATATATTTCTGCAGGCCTGGAGGAGCAAGAACGCTCCCGAGACTTTGCAAAATTAATATTGAGTCACAGATGCAGAAGCTGTCTCATTCCCAGGAGAAGTGGGAATTGGTGCAGGGGAGATCTTGGGGTCAGCCTGGGGGCTGGGGAAGAGAACTCCTGGGGTCTGTCGGTGAGGAGAGCGAGCGAGCCTGGAGGTGATGTGAGAACCTGAGATGAGGGAGGCAATGGGAAGATCCCGAGGTGGGTAGTACAATACCAGAGGTCGACAGGTGCTGAGAGCGACAAGTGAGTGTTCCGGTGTGAGGGGTGCATGGAGACTGAGGAGGGGGAAGTGTGGGGCCTGGAATCTGGAGAAGGCTGGAGTGTGCTTGCTGGCAAGGAAATGCATGGTTTGGGGAGAAGGGTTGAGAGGAGTTCAGGGTTTGAAGAAAATAGGGAACTGAGGGGGAAGAGGGTGGGTGGGAGGGACAGAAAACAGGAGCCTGGGGGCTGGGTGATTGTGGAAAGAGAGAGAGGATCCTGAGATCTGAAGGGAGTTGTGTGGGAAAGGGGTGGAGTTTTGTGATTTTTCCTAAGTGGGGGATCCTGGCAAACACTCCAGGGGATGTTAAATCGGTCCACATTAATTCATCCAAGGCTGCCATAGACTCAAGCTGAAAAAAAGGAAAGAATGGTTCAGACATTAGTTAGAATTAAATGCATAAGGGCATTCACATTTTGAGAGGTGATGGTATTTGCAGTCAATTAAAGCCCTTTTTGATCTTGTACATTCCTGTGATATCAACTGAATTGGCCCACAATCAATCTCTGATTTTCTTGCATCAAGAGTGCTTTGTATTCATAGGTCAGGGTAATTGTGCATATCTTCACATGTTCACTCTCACTGCACAGTATGGAATGCTGAAATTGTTTTTTAGGTTGATTAGCAATCTATTGAACTATGTGAGTGTGGCTGTCTGTGGTTAATAATGCCAGGAATTGGTCTTGAACATTAGTTCTTCTGACTCAGAGACTCTATCTTCACTGCTGGGACAATGTAATCAGTCACCATGACACAAGAATAGTAGAGACTGGAACTGAGATTTGTAACTTTGCTTTGGTCATTTGGGTGAATATCAAACCATTGCCGTGATATGACACTTTGAGTCACCCTAAAAAATTCAAGTTACTACTTGCCTGATGTGGTATACATTTATTCACCAAGGGGACAATGCCAACTTACTCCTAACTAAAGATAATTAAGACATAAATTGGCAAAGAGCTAGTGTTAAAAAAATTTTCCCAGACCAGAAGCAAACTTTTGCTGAAGCTAAATATTTTAAAATCATGCCAAAAAGTGTGCCATTTGGTTATGATTATTTGGCCATTTAGAACATTGATTCCAGATTATCTTGCAAGTCAAAGAGGAATAATTGCATTCTCCAACTGGGCATCTACCCTTCTTGTGCACAACAATGCGTTTAAGTGAGCTGGTCATGGTACTTTGGATAGTTACTCTTGATCTTGTCTCGTGACTTGAATGGAAAAGCTATTACCAGAAGAGAGGTGAAGGGTGCTGCCTCAACATTAAGTCAGTGCTGAGTATGAGCTTGGGTAAATTGGGAAAAGTCAGCAGTTCTTTGGCTAGCAAAATTAGCACAATTTTTAGCTGCTTCATCAATGACCTTGTGTTATGAGGCTGGAGTGGGGTGGGGGGGGCTATTTTTCAGGTGATTGAAGGAAATTTAACTCCAGTGACAACCGTGAAACTGAGATAATCTATGATAGCCTACAAAAGGACCTGGACAAAATCAATGCTTCAGAAGAGGCATCTATAATTCTTTGTATTTAACTATGTCAGGCAGTGGTGTATAATGTGAGGTCTGTCCTTCAATTGCACTATAATTGCCAAATCTCCTATTCTGTGGCTGGGTTTAGGGAATTACCATTGAAAAGAAATTTAATTAGATCAACTGTATCAACCTGGTGAAGCTAACAAACAGGACTACTTGCATGCCAGACAGCATAATCAGCAATTGATAGATACAGCTGAACAATCCCATAACCAAGCTCTGCCGACCTGCCACATCAAGTCAAGAATGGTGGTGAAGATGATGGCTCCACATATATCCCCATGAATGATTGAAGGGCACAACACATCGGGGCTTTGGATGAGTAAACTGCTACAAGTAAAAGCATGTCAGAAATCAATGGCATGTTCCACTTGGGTGCAGCTGCAGCAAATCAAAGTTCAAGACCATCCAGGGAAAAGCAGAATGGACTCATCCAACCATTGAAATCTGTGCCCACTCAATCCACCACTGCTTCCCTCTATTCGTACAGGATACATTGTAGTCAAACTGCTCAGTCTCATGACCTCTACCATCATGAAGGACAAGAGGAGAAATATCAGATAAACATCACATCATTTTTGGCTTCATCATATTGCACAGTTTCATTATTGGTGCTGCTTTAAATTATGGAATTCTCCACTTCAGATCCACCATCAGAAGGATAACAACAATTAACAAGATAGCAGGAACACCAACATCTTTTCAGGACAGTCAGGGATAGACATAATATGTAACACAGCTATTATCCCAAGAAATAATGCAGATCGTCAAATGTGAATTTTCAGACGTTGTTGGGTTGCATATACCAGTCACGGGGGAGGCAATGATGTAGTGGTATTATCGCTAGACTATTACTCCAGAAACTCAGCTAATCTCTAGGGACCTAAGGTCAAATCCTGCCACGGCAGATGGTGGAATTTGAATTCAATGAAAAAAAAATCTGGAATTAAGAATTGACTGATTGTCAAATGTAGGAAAACAGCATCTGGCTCACTAATGTCCTTCAGGGAAGGAAATCTGCCATTCTCACCTGGTCTGGCCTACATGCGAGTCCAGAGCCACAGCAATGCGGTTGACTCTCAGCTACCCTCTGAAATTGCCTAGCAAGCCACTCTGTTATATCAATCACTGCTATGTCTCAATCAAGAATGAAACCAGATGGACCACCCAGCATCAACACAGGCACCAGAAAAGACAACAACAAAAACAGCCCCATTGACCCTGCAAAATCCTCCTTTCTAACAGCTAGGGGCTAGTGCTAAAACTGGGAGAGCTGTCTCACAGACTAGTCAAGGAACAGTCTGGCACAGTCATACACGTGGAATCATACCTGATGGACAATGTCTCAGACACCTCATTAACATCTCCGGACATGTCCTGTCCCATCAGGAGGACAGACCCAGCAGATGTGGTGGCACAGTGGCATATAGTCAAGAGGCAGTTGCTTTGGGAGTCCTCAACATGGACCTCAGACCCCATGACGTCTTATGGCTTTAAGTTAAATATAGGCAAAGAAACCTCCTGCTGGTTACCATGTGCCACCCTTCCTTGGCTGATGAATCAGTGCTCCTGAATATTGAGCAACACTCGGAAGAAGCACTGAGGATGGCAGGGGAGCAAAATGTGGGGGATTTCAATGTCCACCACCAAAAGTGGCACAGTAGCAGTACTACTGATCAAGCTGGTCAGGTCCAAAAGGACATAGCTGCTAGGCTGGGTCTGCAGCAGGTGGCGAGGGAACCAACAAGAGGGAAAAATATACTTGACCTCATCCTTATCAATCTGCCAGCTGCAGATATCTCTGTTCGTAATAGCATCAGTAGTATTGACCACTGCCCAGTCTTTGTGGAGGTGAAGTCTCAGGTGCACATTGAGAATATCCTCCATCATGTTGTGTGCTAAGTGGAACAGACCAAACAGATCTGGCAATATAAGTTAGGGCATCCATGAGGCACTGAGTCGTCAACAGGAGCAGAATTGTACTCCAGCAGAATCTGCAACCTAAAGGTTCAGTATATTCCCAGGCAACCATTACCATCAAGCCAGGGATCAATCCTGATTCAGTGAAGATTGAAGAAAAGCATGACAGGAGCAGCACCAGGCATGCATAAAAGTGAGGTGTCAACCTGGTGAAGCTAACAAACAGGGCTACTTGCATGCCAGACAGCATAAGCAGTAATTGATAGATACAGCTGAACAATCCCATAACCAAACTCTGCCGACCTACCACATCCAGTCAAGAATGGTGGTGAAGATGATGGCTCCACATATATCCCCATGAATGACTGAAGAGCGCAACACATCAGGGCTTTGGATGAGTTGAAGCATTTGCAGCAACCTTCAGCCAGAAGTGCCAACTGATGACCCATCTCAGCCTGCTCCAGTGGTCTCCAGCATTACAGCTGCAAGTCTTCAGCCTATTTGATTCACTCCAATTGATATAAAGAAAGATGCAATGGATAATGCAAAGACTACAGGCCCTGTCAACATTTCAGCAATAGTAATGAAGACTTGTGCTCCAGAACTTGCCGCTCCACTAGCCAAGTTGTTCCACTAAAGTCACAACACTGGCATCTCCCTGACAATATGGAAAATAATCCAGATATGCCATGTTAACAAAAACAGGACAAATCCAACCCAGCCAATTACTATCCCATCAATCTACTCTCAATCATCAGTAAAATAATGGAAAGTGTCATCAACAATGCTACCAAGCAGCACCTGCTCTGCAATAACCTGCTCAACGACACCCAGTTTGTTCTGCCAGGGCCAGGGCCACTCAGCTTTTGACCTCATCACAGCTTTGGCTCAAATACGGACAAAGAGCTGAATCCCAGAAGTGAGTTGAGAGTGACAGCCCTTGACATCAAGGCCACATTTGATCAAGCGAGGCATCAAACAGCTCTAGCAAACTGGAGTAAACAGAAATCAGGGAGAAAGCTCTCTGATGATTGGAGTCATACCTAGTATATAGGAAGGTGGCTGTGGTTGTTGGTCAGTCACCTTAGCTCCAGAACATCTCTTCAGGAATTCCTCAGGATAGTGTCTGTGGCACAACAACCTTCAGCTGCTACATGAATTGCCTTCTCTATTTCATAAGATCAGAAAAGGAGATGTTCGCCATGGTTGCACAATGTTCAACATCATTCACAACTCTTCAGATAATGAAGCAGTTTATGTTCAAATACAAGATCTGTACAATATCCATACGCGGGCTGACAAGCGGAAAGTAAAATTCATAACACACAAATGTAAAGCAATGACTACCTCCAACAAGAAACAATCTAAATATTGTTCCTTGACATTCAAAGAATCGCCCACTGTCAACATCCTTGGGGTTACTATTGACGAGAAACTGAGCTCGATTCATCACATACACACAGTGGCTACAAAAGCAGGTCAGAGGCTATTTGGTCAAGGAACTCACTTTCTGACCCCCAAAGCCTGTTCATCATCTTCAAGGAACAAGTCAGGAGTGTGATGGAGTACGTTCTACTTGCCTGAATGGGCACAACTCCAACAACATTCAAGAAGCTTGACACTATCAGAAATATCCACTGTCTCCAACATAGACACTCAGTAGCAGCAAAACCGCTGCAGAAGTTAACCAAAGATACTCAGACAGCACCTTCCAAACCAATGACCACCTCCATCTAGAATGACAAGGGCAGCCGATAAATGGGAACATCACCACCTGCAAGTTCCCCTCTAAGACACTCATCATCCTGATTTGGAAATATATCACCATTCCTTCATTGTCACTGCGTCAAAATCCTGGAATTTCCTTCCTAATGGCCAACCCACAACAAGTGGACTGCAGTGGTTCAAGAGGGCAGTTCACCATCACCTTCTCAACGGCAACTAGGATGGACAATAAATGCTAGCCAGCCAACAACGCCCACCTCCCACAAATGAATAAAATATTTTTTTTGACATTAATAGAGTGAATATCCAAGACATGATTCCTCTAGCAAGTGAAACTAAATCTAGGGCACAGAAGTTAAGAATATGAGATCTGTTGCCATTTCAAGGCAGATCAAGGGACTTTATTTTCTCTGAGGATTTTTAAGAGAATGTAATTTATCCCCCCCTGTAAAGTAGTGGAGGCTTCGATTTTTAAAATGTGTTCAAGGCTGAGTTCAACAGAACTTTGTTAGACAAGGAGGTCCAGTCTTCTGGGGTGCAGACAGGAAAATGGAGCTGAGAACACTGACAGATCAGGCACGACCTTTCTGAACAATTGAGAAATCTCAAACACCTTCGCCCCAAGTCCCATATCCTTACATTTTCCCTCGAGGGTGGATTTGTGCCCACTCACAGACCACTTTTCCTTCTGTTCTGGAGCCAAGCCAGCTGAGGAACACTTGGTTTATACCAATGTCACTGAGGGCTGGCTCTCTCAAAGTGAATCAAATACTCCCAATCACCTGAAAAATGCAGAAGGGGAGTATAATGAAATACCTGACCTCGTATTAGAGGGACAACCCACTTAGAAATGGCACCGCAGAGTTACTGGCATTCACAGAACCTGATACTGCCATACCTTCAGAATAAGAGAAGAGACAAACAGAGTTAAGCAATTGGTGGGCTCAAGCAACTCTAGCTACCAGAAGTCAGGCATACACTTGGATTTACACTGCCGAATTTCCTACCAAACACTCACTTTTCTCTTATAACCTGCTTCATCAGAAAGTGATCTGCAATAACGGATGAACGTGTCGTCTCATCCTACTCAAACATTGTCACATCCTAATGACATTTTTTTCCAACAGCTGCTTTTGTTTCATTTCAAAGTTTCAGAACTATTATGTTTAATCTCATGAGCCAAACCAATCTGAGCACCTTCATGCCTCCTAATGCTTTTTCTGGAGCAAGTAACAGATTAGAGATTTATCTAACCCAGCTCTACCTGACACACATTATATTAGGAGTAAATTTAACTTCCTCTTCAAGTCATAACTCAATATAGAATTTGCTGGTTTTCATTATAATGTTCATTATATACTTAATGTGCGCTCAAAATGAATGAGAATTCAGAGCAAGAATGAGGTTTTAGCCCATTTAGGTTGAATGATCTAAACAATGAAAGATGATTTCGTGTGTTCATCAATATCATATTGCAAGATGCAGTCACAGGTATGGTTAACAGTCCTCTATTTTCTAATAATAAGACCTTCGTCATTGGCATACAATCGAATAATTTCTTAAGAAAAGGAGGAAATTTAACACTCCTAGATTAGGTCCAATGACATACATAAAACCACAATGTCTTTTTAATTCGTTCATGAAGCAGCAAACCCATTCTGAAAATCTCTTGGGAAATAAGACCATTGAGAGTAAACAGAAAAGGCAACGATCACTAGAATTGTTCCTCCAGTTACTCCCAGGAAAGTCTAGGCTGTTGTCGCCCATGGAGTATCTAAATGGATAAGCTACTGGATGAGCAAAACAGAGGTCTGATCTAACAGAAAGCTATCATCAATAACGGTGACCATGAAACCACTGGATTGTCATTAGAACAGATCTGGTTTGTTATTGTACTTTAGGGAGTGGATTGTGTCAGACTTACTCCAGACCCATTGCAATGAACCATCATTGTCCTTGAAAATGCCCTATTATGCTACTACTCAATTGCATCAAAACCATGCAACAACCTGGAACAGTTCAAAAAGGCTTCTCACCACCATTGTCATAAGATCAATTCAGAATGGGCAATAAAACCTGGTCTCACCAACAACGATCTGAATCAAGAAAAAAAATGCCACTTCTCTCTTTCTATGAGACCTTGTCTCACCCCCTGACATATCTCTACCCATTTCCTTACTGACACAGGCCTTCTTTACATACTGGTGGGAACCTCTGAGTCATGTGATCATCAGCCAAGCATTCTGGCATTTAGATGGAGTTCAGCAGTTGATATCTGATGGGCTTTCAACTTGCCATGCAATCCATTCGAACAAAGTTAGAAATTATCCCTTAAGTCTGGTATTTAGAACAGAGTAAACTGCAACAATGAAGATAATGCATACCTGTAAACTGCTTTGAATGAAAATCACCCACACACTAACATCAACCATGGGTCAATGGTAGCAGGTCAGTCCTTTCTTTACTGGTATCCTCACAGCACTTGAATCTAAACTCTTCAGCTTTCTCACTGTACAATTTGCACTTGAAAATAATAGCTAAGTAATCTACTGAAACTGACAGTAATAAATGCAAGTCATGAATGAGGCCCATTTAATAAATGGATTCAATCAGATATTATGCCCTATCAACTGGGTAACGCATGTAACGGAATAACAAAATCAAGGCATCGAATCTTAAGTCTTTCACCCTTTCCAAGTGGTTAACATGAATCCATGGGAAGGATGCAGGAGTTTGATTGCCAAATAGGGCTCAAAAGGCTGATTGAACCAAAGTCAACTCACACCATGTGATGTCAAGAAACAGCCTAAGACAACGGCTCTGACAAAAGATATGGGCCCTGACAACATCCTGCAACTAGAACTGAAAATGTGTGCTCCAAAAATTGCCATGGTCTAGCTTTCCAGTACAGCTACATGGTCCCCAACAATGTGGTAAATTGCCTAGGTACATCCTACACACAAACAGCAGGATAAATTCAACCTGGTCATTTACCATTTCAACAGTCTACTCTCAATTGTCAATAAAATGACAGATGGTATCACCATCAGTGCTATAAAGCAGCATTTGCTTAGCAATAAGCTGGTCACTGATTCTCAGTTTGGGCTCCACCAGAGTCAATCAACTCTGATCACATTACAGCCTTCACTTGAACACAGACAAAAAAGCTGAACTTAAGAGGTGAAGTTCAAGTGACTGCCTTTAATGTTAAATCTTCACTTTACCAAGCATTCATCAAGAAACCCGAGCAACATTACTTTTTTTTCCCTGGAGCATCAGAGACTGAGGTGCGACCTTCTGTCAGTTCATAAAATCATGAGGGGCATGGACAGGGTGAATAATCAAGGTCTTTTCTCCGGGACGGGGGGGGGGGGGTGGAGAAGAGGTCCAAAACGGGAGAAGAGGTCCAAAACTAGAGGACACAGGTTTAAGGGGAGGGGTAAAGATTTAAAAAGGACTTGAGGGACAACCCTTTTCTCACACTGAGGGTGGTGCATGCATCAAACGAGCTGCCAGGGAAGTGGTGGAGGCAGGTACAATTGCAACATTTCAAAGGCATCTGAATGGGTATATGAATAGGAAGGGTTTAGAGGGATGTGGGCCAAATGCTGACAAATGGTACTCGGTCAGATTGGGATGTCTAGTCAGCCCAGAGGAGTTGGACCAAAGGGTCTGTTTTCATGCTGTATGACTCTATAAATCATAAGGAAAGCTCTTCATTGGTTATATTAGTATAAGCATAAAGGAAGATAGATGTGGTTGTTTGAAATCTGTCAACTCAACTCCAAGACATTTCCAAGGGCAGCACGGTGGCACAGTGGTTAGCACTGCTGCCTCACAGCGCCAGAGACCTGGGTTCAATTCCCGCCTCAGGCGACTGACTGTGTGGAGTTTGCACGTTCTCCCCGTGTCTGCGTGGGTTTCCTCCGGGTGCTCCGGTTTCCTCCCACAGTCCAAAGGTGTGCGGGTCAGGTGAATTGGCCATGCTAAATTGCCCGTAGTGTTAGGTAAGGGGTAAATGTAGGGGTATGGGTGGGTTGCGCTTCGGTGGGGTGGTGTGGACTTGTTGGGCCGAAGGGCCTGTTTCCACACTGTAAGTAATCTAATCTAATCTAAAATTTCCACAGGAGTTCTGCTGGGTACTGTCCGAGGCCCAATCATTTTCAGTTGTTCATCAATGACCTTCCTCAGGTCAGAATGATGTTTGTTGATGACCATTCAAGATTCCTTAGATACAGAATCAATCTATGTTCAAATTGGGCTGACAAGTGGCAAAAGGCATTTGTGCCACGAAAGAACTAGGCGATGACCAGCGCTAATGTAAGAGAATCGAACCATCAACCCTCAACATTCAAAGGCATTATCATTGCTGAATTCCCCATTATCAATATTCTAGGTGTTACCATTAACTTGAAACTAAACTAGACTAGCCATATCAATATAGTTGCTACAACAGCAGGTCAGAGACTAGGAATTACATCATGAATAACTCACCTTTTAACTCCCCATCATTTACAAGGCACAAGTCAGGAGTGTGATGGAAAATTCCCAACTTGCCGAATGATGCAAGTGCAACAACAATCAAGAAGCTTGTCAACATCCAGGAAAAAACAGCTGTTGATCAGTACCATATTCACAAATCATTGATGCTCCGTAGCAGCAGTACCATTTATAAAATGCACTGCAGAGATCCACCATGACACCTTAAACAGTACCTTCCAAGCTCAAGGTTCTGGAAGGACAAGGGCAACAGATACATAGAAAAACTGATACCTGTGGATTCTCTTCCAAGCTACCCACCATCCTGTTTTGGAACTACACTACAGTGCCTTCAGTGCAGCTGGATCAAATTCCTGGAACTCCCTCCCCAGTGTGGCTCTGTCTACTCCAAATGAATGGCTGCAGTTCAAGAAGACATCTCACTATCACATTCTCAAGGGCAACTAGAAATGGGCAAAAACAAATGCTGGCTCAGTCAGCAACTTCCCACACCCCATAAATGGATAAATAATAAAATCCTGCCTAATGTTTCACTTCATAACTTCCCATCTTCCTCCTGCCATTAATCACAACATGCTCACACATGCAGTTCCTCACTGACTGCACCAAGTGGAAAATATCTTCAACTCAAAATAAAGAAAATCTTAACATTTATATGGTATCTTTTTAAGACCTTAGAGCCCCTCAAAGCCTTTACAACTAATGATGTTCTTTTTGAAGCCTAACTGTTGTGATCTAGGAAACATGGCCAAACCCACAAACATCAATATGATAAATGGCCTGTTACGCAGTTTCAGATGTTAGTTGAGGGATAAATATTGACCAGGATCTCAAGAAACACTCCATTGATTTTCTTTAATGTAGTATCATGAGACCTTTTACAATTACATTAAGATGGCAAACTGGCCCTCAATTTAACATCTTGACCGAAAGAGGAAACGTATTGCTTTGCAAAATTATTCTAACTTATCCGACATATTGTCCCAAACATGTCTTTTCAAATGCAAACTTGATCTTAATATTAAATTCTGAAGAAGCGAATTTTAGAGTTCGTCTGCAAACATGAAAGCAAAACTCAGTGCAAACGTATTAAGCTATACAAACAAGAAACACAGTGACAAGGACAGAACTTTTTGGTAAATGCTTCATTAATATACACTTGTAAAGCAAATTT
Source organism: Chiloscyllium punctatum (assembly GCF_047496795.1). Classification (NCBI taxonomy): domain Eukaryota; kingdom Metazoa; phylum Chordata; class Chondrichthyes; order Orectolobiformes; family Hemiscylliidae; genus Chiloscyllium; species Chiloscyllium punctatum. Next base: position 96,011,418 of record NC_092751.1, read on the forward strand.
TGACAATCTGTGCTGAATTCAGAAAATCATCTGATTTAAAAACTCAAAGCATTTAAATTCTAACCACAATCTGAATTCCTGCTTTGTGGGTTCACTCTTAATGGCCTGACTGTGGAGAAATATTTATCACACTCCTCATGGGAATGAATTCAACACAGATTGATAGAATGTAACTTTGCACACTGGCAATTTAACATCAAATTACCTTAAATATACAGTGTTGCTTCGAAGCATTTTTAATCAAATTGTTCAGAATGTTAAGACACATCTCCAAGATAAACAGGACTTGAACCCATTTCTGACTCAGAGGTAAGTACAATACTATTGCACCACAAGAACCTCAATCTTGCTTGTACTCTGTCTGAAGAAGGGCTTATGCCCGAAACGTCGATTCTCCTGCTCCTTGGATGCTGCCTGACCTGCTGCGCTTTTCCAGCAACACATTTTCAGCTCTGATCTCCAGCATCTGCAGTCCTCACTTTCTCCTCGAAGATTGAACTCTGTCTTTGCCTTGCCTTGGGCATATCTAGTGATTATTGATAGAGGATTATCCCACAATGGAGTACCTATACAAGATGCATTGGTTCTTAAGTAACAGGAAGGTTTACTGCTTGATAGCAGTGCATGCAACCACATTTAGTCAGGCGCACTTAGCCAGTCCTAAAGTGGTACTAATACATCTTCTGCTCTGAAAGCTACAATATAACCCCTCACCTCCACTCATGGACCATGTGTGACCTCAGTACAACAGGTGGAGCCAATGTAACATGAACAATACCACCTCACAATCATTACTTTACACTTCTATTTCTAATCATTACCTTATATTCATTCATTATCAAAACAATTCACTCTCTGTTTCTAATTAAACAAGGAGTTCAGCTATTTGAGTAAAATGTTTTGCCATTAAAGGGACATCAGCTTCATGAATAAAGTATCAGAAACATGTTTTTGTTTGAGTGGGAGGAAAGTTGTGTACCATTTCCATCAGGGATGATGTTTCAAGTAAAGATCTCTATAAATCTTATAATATTTTAAGTTCTGCAGCCATCAGCAATTTTTCACATACAGCATTAACCAATACATTTTATTGTTTTAAGTACATATATCATCCATTGAATACAAGTTTGCAGGCCATTATGCAAAACAACACCAACAAACTCTAAAAAGTGTAATTCATCAAATCAAATTCTTTCAAGTGGTGTTTTAGGTCCTGATTCATCGTGACACTTCTAACTTTCCTGTTGGCACTTTACATTCAATTGCATTCATTGCAACAGAGTAAATGGAACTGAGTTGATAACTAAATTAAATCAATTATTTGGATTCCATGGCCTCCAGAAACTTTTCACAAACTGAACTAGACTGTGGAACTCCTGAAAAGACCTTTCACCCACATTTCCTATTCAGCATCAACTGCCTATTTCACCTGTGTGTATTAATCAAGTCTTTGTTCTCACCTCCTACTTCCCATCATTCAGCCTCCAGAAACAAAAGTTTGTCTAAAATAGAGTTGCCCTGTCCTACATCAAATTTAAACCTATCATCGCGTTTACAAATCAACACTAGCTCCTTTCCCTCAAAGGTCACAAAAATAAACTCTTTCTCAGCTCAAACTCTTCTCTAGCTTTGCCCTATCCTATCTTTGGAATCTCTTCCTGCCTTCTATTCTCCCACTCCTTCACACCCATTGGACCTAACTCCAACTTTTGCACAACACACACTTTTCTTCAATCCACCACTGGAAGCAAAACTTCAGCATCCTCAGTCCAACTGAAACGTATGCTTAAGCCTTTCACTTCTCTCATTTCTAATCTTTCTCAAAGCCCGTGTTTCTGAACATACATAAACCTCTAACTTCCCATCTTTTGCTTGTCAATTTGTGAGAAACACCTTGGTCACTTCTTAACCTTATAAGTGTTCCACAAATACAAGTTATTGCACCAAATATCTACTTTCAACTAACTTGTTCTCTCAGTAGCTGTACTTTGAAATAAATATTCAGCAGGAATATTTTTCAAAATTTATTTTAGAAGCAATTGCCACTTTCATCTATTCCACATAATAAAACATGGATTATTTGAGATAGTGTGTTTTATTAAATGTTTACTCTGCAAAGAAACTAAACTATTCCCCAGGAAATTCATTTTGAATCAAAGAATGAATATATTTGAAATGAGCCATGTCCATTTTCTGTAGTTTCAGACACATTACTGAGACACCAGTGAAGGATGGAACCTCTCGGTTTAAACTAATAAAGCTGTTCTATTAACTTCCATCATCGAGAATGACGCAAAAGATGAGCTGAACCATGAAACATAACAGTTATAGAAGATGATCTAAATATAACAGTGGTCAGTTCTTGATTAATGATATTTTGTGATTTTGTTTGAATATAAGCACTCAAACTGCAGACTGGCATCTCCATAAGGCTGCAGCAAAACCTCATGCACCTTGGCTTTAGTACAAACCAAAACTAATCAAATTCTTTGTGAATAAGTGGAATGTCAAATATTTCAATCCTCTAAAAATCAACCTCTCATTGTCAAGTACAGGTATCCCCTGCTTTTTGAACATTCGCCTTTTACTAAAGAGCTACATTAGTACCTGTTTTTGCGAATCCGAAGAGGATTTTTGTTTACGAAAAATGACGATAGTTCAAGACACATAATCAGCCAATGTTTTCTAAATTCAAATAGGGTAAAGATAGAAAGGACATGGGGGCTCAGAAAACTTCTGTTCCAATGCTTAATAAACTCATTGCTGCAATTCTGCAAAATTATTTTAGTTTAGATTTATAAATGCCATAGAGTAATAGGTTTAATGTTATTTTCTGCTGAATTGAAAATTATTTTAAAATAACATTGCTAAAGATATTATTTTTGATGCAAAGTGATAAAAAATACAAAATTATGCAAAATTTAAAGAGATTTGAATCTTGAAAAAATGATTCTTATTTTAATCAGATGAAGCCTTTGTTTTACAAATGTAATAATGCAGAAACAGCAAGCTAGCGCAGGGAAGACTTCATTTCAAGTATTCTCTCACCCAAGTTAATTTAAAAGCTCTCCTACCTGGTTAGGACATTATTTCACATTATTTTCAAACCAACTGATCATTATTTGCTTTTATCATATAGATGGTGACAGAATCAACGAGTTCTCAGACTCCTGATCAAACTGTGAAGATTGCATGATCTTATTAATATCTTAATGAAACCGTGAAGTCAATTTGTGGTGTTCCATTGAGCAGACTGAAACAAATGAAACATTTTTCCCACATTGCTTTCCAAGCTTTCCTATATCAGAAATGATCCATGTTCCAACTTGAAAGGATAGAAAAAGATCATACGATGGCAAAAGTGATATAGTTCCATAGCCTAGAATCCATTGATTGGATAAGTAGAGGAAGAAATGCTGAAATAAAACCAGGACTTGCAGAAGAAAACATGATGAAACCCCAACACCCTGAGCAAGAAGGTGGACACTCACATGCAGATAAAAGGAACAGAAAACAACAGGGAGATTCAGTAAGACAAATAAAAATCAACACAAAATGAAAGCATGTCTCTTGGAACAGAAATAAGAACTGAAAGCACTTGGATTCAAATATTATGCCAGAAGGAAGGATTCGCTATCATGGGATGGCCTAATCTGACCGAACAGTCAGCCAGGTCATTGGTTTTCTTAGCAATGGACTGCTGCACGTATGTTGTTATTGGAACAGCTCAGTGTGCTACAACTGATGTTGTTCCAGATGGCTAACATGAGAGCCACAAATGAAATATTTGCTTTAGGTGATATGATGTCATTTATTAGCCACATTGTAATGGGACATTTATAAATCTGAAACTAAAAGGACAAGATAGTGACAAGCAGCTCAATGCCTTCATAATTCTAATACTGTCTGCAGGCATTGTCCGAATGTTCACTTGCTTTAGGATCTATTGAGTGGATCTGATGAAGCATCTCTAATAGAGGCAGAGTGAAAGCCATGCTTAAGTTAAAACTGAGGAATGCCATAATACTGCTACTTTTGTGTTGAGGGGAACAAAAACTAAAAGTGCTACCACATAACTTCAGAATATACTCAAATTCTAACATTTCAAATATGTTTAGCAAGCAACCTCGGCTCCTTAAAAACACTTTTAAAATAAACTGACCTTTGTTTGTGCCTGCGTGCTATCACCAACATCAGAGGCCAAGCCACTGAGGACAGAAGTAAAGACCCCTCCCAAATATTTTGATGTGGGTTCAGGAAATTTCCATCATTTCAGTCCAAGTACGAACCATCACCTGAGTTGAGCAATCAAATCTGTGAGCTTGCTGACTTGATTCCTGTTTTAGATATTTTGGTCCTTTTTTTGACGTTCCACCATTCCCAGCATGTGCCAATACCCAAATCTCAACTCAAACCTGACCCACGACCGACAACCCCTCCCCCCCTCCCCCCCTCCCCCACTGCCCCCAATCCCCTCTCAGGTGAGAAACCTATCTTTTGAGTTTAAGGTATAGGGTATTTCCCTCAGAGGAAGAACGCAGCTCGCAGCCCAAATTGCAACTCAGATGTTGCTGAGTGAGATTCACAGAAACTGTTATAAGATTAGGTACTGAAATATAACTGCAACTTAAGTTTTTGAAACATGGAGCATTTCAAAATACGTAACTGTTCAAGATATATCATTCTCACACCCTATTAAATATTGAGCTGCATAATACGTTTGTAGGTTTTTGAGCCAAGATTTGATTTGGTTATCGCCAGGCTGTGTGTTGAAAATAAATTAAGAGAATGTTTCAGAATTGTGTCCCACAGGGGAAATGCAAAAGCATTGCAAGTCCAAGGAAGGCACAATATGAAGATATTGAGTCAAGGCAGCATACACAAACTGCTGTTAAGCAAATATTTTATATCTGTCATCAGAACACTTAAAAGCAATCCAAAATTAATAGAGGACCAAGGGTCTAATGAGAATGAGGAAATTAAAGTAATTAATATTAGTAGAAAAAAAGTAATAGAGAAATTAATAGAACTGAAAGTAGGCAAATTTCTATAGAATCAATCATAGAATCCTTACAGTGTGGAAACAGGCCATTTGGACCATTGAGCCCACACTGACCCTACGAACAAGCATCCTACCCAAACACACACCTTTTGCAATCCCTGTAACCAAGCATTTCCCATGGATAATCCACCTAGCCTGTACATCCCTGGAGACTATGGGTAATTTAGCATGACCAAACCACCTAAACTGCACATCTTTGGACTATGGCAAGAAACCAGAGCACGTGGAGAAAATCCACACAGAAACAGGGAGAAAGTGCAAACTCCAAATAGACAGTTGCTGAGGCTGGAATCGAACCCAGGCCCTTGGCGCTGTGAGGCAGTAGTGCTAACCACTGAACAACTGCATCAGATCATGGACATGATGGGCTAAATTTTGAGGTTCTAAAAAAGATGGCTATACAGACAATGGATGAACTGATTGCAAATCTAGGAAGTTTTTAAAAAATAGCAATGTCCCAGTGGATTGCAAGATAGTAAATACGATACCACTTTCCAAGAAAGGAGGGAGAGAGACCATGGGAAACAGGAGGCCAGTTGGCCTGACGTAAGAAAATATTAGAACATATATTTTAAGGAGGTTTTAACAGTCATAGTATGACAGAAAATCATAGTATGAGAATGTAATTTCATGAAAGAGAAATTGCATCTGAAAAAAATGTTTGGAGCAAATTGAGGATGCAAGTAACTGTGAAGATAAAAAGAAACCAGTGGATATATATTACATATGGAGATCCAAATATCAGTCAACAAAGTGCCACATAAAAAGCAAGGGATCCTGGCCATGGGACAGATATTAACATGAATAAATCCAAACATTAAGCAAAAGGAGAAAGCGCAACATTTTCAAGTTAGCAAACTGTAACCATCAGGGTGCACAGGGATCAGTATGGGGTTTCAGCTACTTACAATCCATATCAATGACTTCAATAAAGGTACCAAGAGCAATGCATCCACATTTTCTGACCAAATAAAATTAGATAAAAAGGTTGGCATCACTCCTGACATGGCCTCATGCACCCTTCAATGAATAGGAGTTGATTTCCTGGTTTGATGCAATGATAGAATGGACGATATGCCTGACCATGAAGTTGCAGATTGTGGGTGAATACATCCTGCTGCTATCGATGACCCATGGTGCCTTATGGAGGCTCAGTTTTGAGTTAAGAAATTTTAAATTCAAAGAAGTGTTCTGTGTCACAGTCATTGAAACAACAAGGTATTTTCTCTTGAATATTACTTTAAGGTATTAGCTTGCCACTCCATTATAAGTCAAGTCTCATAACACAACTATAGAAGTGCAAAATCAACATAGTCACCCTGACCAATTTGGAAATAGCCATTTAATGCATAATCTGATACTACTTTGGATTCCTGCCCTAAACATTTCAACTAGAGGATGACATGAGATGTAATAGAATCAGCAGCCAAGGCCATGAGTGCAACTTGCTTCTTGTGGCATTCGTCGAATTCTATTAATACTCCTCTAAATCTACAGGGTATTATCACATAGGTCGGCAGGAAAGATATAGCTTACGGACATGTGTTTTGATCTGATGTCTACATTAAAACATTCTGATGTGCACCAGTCATAGAGTACTGAGGTCAGCACTTACACATATATTCCATGGAGCTGCGAACAAGATATCAGTGACTTTATGACAGACAGTGAAGCTGCTTCATTATCTTACACTTTTATTTTGCACTGAAACATTAACAGCACAGATTTACTCGTGTATCTCCTGTACTTTTTTATTGCTTTGTACATGATAATAACTTGAAACTACTTTCCAACAAATGTCCTTCCAAAGAATGTGCTTACAAATTTTACATCAAGTGAATTTATAGATCAGGGAATGTGATATTTGTCTCTTTCCTCATCTTAGTTCGATTCTCTTACATTGCGAAAGGAGTCTCCACCCTGTTTCTTTTTCTTCACTGTATCTGAGAATTACATCTTCCTCAGTCTGAACAAAAAGAAAAGCCAACCCCTACTGTGTCTCAGTTTTAGCCTCAGAAAATCAACCCTACTAAACTGTAAGAGTCCACGCAAGACTGTATACTGACCATTCACATTGTTTTCAGATGAAGTGCACAAGTGGACATCAGATCTGCTCTAGCCCATGTCTCGACCAGAAACTATGTCCACACTGTCAATCTGTTGCACTTAAAAAGCTCATAGCCAAAGAGAGCTGAAACTCCTCTGAATTTCAAACCAAATTCTAATTGCAATATGCTTATGTATTCATAACATTCATGTCATTACTTTTACAGCATGGAAAGAAGCTTTTCAGTCCATCTTGCCCATGCTGGTCATCAAGCACATATCTACTCTAGTACAACTATCCAGCACATGGCCCATAGCCCTGTATGCTATGGTGCTGCAAGTAGCCAGCTAAATACTTCTAAAATATTATGACGGCTCCTACCTTTACCACCATTTCTTGCAATGAGTTCCAGATACCCACCAGCCACTGAGTAAAAAAAAACTTCTTCTTTAAATCTACTCTAAACTTCCTGCTCTTTACATCAAATCTTTGCCCCCTATTTATCAATCTTTTTACCAAGGAGAAATGTTACTGCTAACTACCTTAGTTATATCCATCATAATTCTGTATACCTCATTCAGGTCTCCCCTCAGTCTTCTTTGGTCTCAGGTCTTAAGGATCATAACACTGACTGGCACTGGTTAACCATACCTTCCAATATAGAATTGAGACGTTATGGAGCATCGCAGATCGTTTCCAAACTCTTGGTTTTCTTTCCTTCTACAATATGCAGCTCAAAATTGCTAACTTTTCAAGTGATGATTAGAAATCAATATTAACCTACATTGTATCAATCTATGGCACAAAGCATCACTGCAATAATCTGCTAGACTCTTGTGCAGACTGACTGTACTTTAAATTCAACTCAATGTTAAATATAGCATTATGATTGACCTGGTTGGTCATATTATTCTCAGCTTTTATTATTCAACACATTGAAACTATGTACTGACCTATAATTGTAAAGCAACAAAAGTGACCATATGATCAATTTCGTGTTTTTTTCTCAGAAACCCATTTTGTGACTTTGACACTGACAGAAAAAACCAACCAACAGTTGGAGTCAGATCGAAGGAGTGAAATGGAGATGCAAGATTTTCCAGAAGCAGCAACTTAGCTCCTACAGCATAGTGTAGTCAGCCAGAGGTGTCACAGCCTCCAGATAGAAAACTTCACACATGAGAAAACTTTTCAACTAACTCTATTTCCTTCTCTTTCAGCAGCAAGAAATATGGCAGTCTCACATTATTTGGACATGAAATAGAAGGTTCGGCAACATTTCAGTCTGCCTCATGTTATTAGAATTAACTAGAATGTTTAGTATTCTGTGATCTAAAGAAGCATTTTAATAAATGGAGCAGAACATCAGTGCATGATCCTCCTGTGAGTCTTAGTGCCTTTGCTCATCCAATCTATCTCAGATCATGCACAACAGTTTTGTACACAATGCTGAACGTCTGCCAGACAGCAGGTGATTACCTGTATAGCATAAGCAAGCATTCATAGAAATTCCACTGAGAAACAATGAAGTTAGACTCAATGATAAATAATTCATTTCAAGGATCAGGTTGCACATCATTTTGCATCGTTCGTCAGAGTTTTTAAGCAACTCAAACATGTATTAGTACAACACCTGGAGAGTGCAGATGGCCTTTATATATTAAAGTACTTTTAAAAATGTGGAGATTCAAAGGACTGGTCAGAAATGCAATGAAACAGAATTTATATAGAATAAGAATACCCTGTCATATAATGCAGAGTTTGAACACAAATTTGAACATTCAATTTAAAATCAGAGTACATTGTGTGCAAATAGTTCTTCAAAGAATGAAATCATAGACAAGGAAAAATACTGCATTTGCTGGAAATCTGAAACAACAGATCCTGTGGAAAATAATTAGTAGATCTGGCAGCATCTGTGGATAGAGATAAATAAATTGTATGTTATGGGTAGGTTAACATTTTTATCAAGAAACCCGTACAATGAATAGAAAAAGTAAGAAGTGAACAATTGCTGAGAAGAATATTGCGTGCAATTCTGGTCTCCTTCCTATCGGAAAGATGTTGTGAAACTTGAAAGGATTCAGAAAAGATTTACAAGGATGTTGCTAGGATTGGAGGATTTGAGCTATAGGGAGAGGCTGAACGGGCTGGGGCTGTTTTCCCTGGAGCGTCGGAGGCTGAGGGGTGACCTTATAGAGGTTTATGAAAATTATGAGGGGCATGGATAGGGTGTAAATAGGCAAAGTATTTTCCCTAAGGTGGGAGAGTCCAGAAGTAGAAGGCATAGGTTTAGGGTGAGAGGGGAAAGATATAAAAGAGACCTACGTGGCAACTTTTTCACACAGAGGGTGGAACGTGTATGGAATGAGCTGCCAGAGGAAATGGTGAAGGCTGGTACAATTGCAACAGTTAAGAGGCATTTGGATGGGTATATGAATAGGAAGGGTTTGGAGGGATATGGGCCAGATGCAGGCAGGTGGGACTAGATTGGGATATATGGTCGGCATGGATGGGTTGGACCGAAGGGTCTGTTTCTATGCTGTACATCTTTATGACTCTATGACTCTAAGAGTGAGCAAAAATGTGTTCTATTAGAAAAAGCCAGCAAGACTGGGAAGGGCCCACCTTAGAGGAAATAGACTGGTAAGAGACACTATCATCGCAAGAAAGAAAAAGTGAAAAAGTTTGTGCTAAAGTTAGGAGAGGTGTCCCACAGATTAGGCAAGCAACAACCTGACATAGTCACACCCTTGAAGGAACGATGGTACAGATCTTACAGTCTCTGCACAATCAGAGACCAGACATGTCCTAGAGATGCCTGACTCGGGAATTTACCAACATTTGCAACCGTCTTAAAACATCCCCAACTTGAATTGAGTCCTAAGGGTCCCAATTGACTTACCCAAAATAGCAAGCCAGGAACAGTTAGAGGACTTGAACCTGCTCAAACTGCTGGCTACCTGTAAAATGACTGATCCGACCCCCACCTCCAAATCACCTGCAATGAGGAAGACAAAGGCATAGAAAGTACTTGGGGGGGGATTGCACAACATCTCACCAAACTTGCTGAGCCCTGAAGGACATAACTGTCAGATTTGTTTTGCAACAGGCTGTGAGCAAGAGGGAACAGCATACTTGACCTCGCCAATCGATTGGTCACATATACATTTATCTATTACAATATTGGTAGGAGAGACCTTTGCATAGTCCTTGCAGAGACAAAGTCGTATTTTTACAATGGGGAAACCCTCCATTATGTTGTATGGCACAACCACTGTAGCAGAGTCATATCGCTGTCCAACACAGAAAAAGACTATTCGTCCAACTCGCCCATGCCGACCAGGTATCCTAAATTAAATCTAGTCCCATTTGCCAGCATTTGGCCCATATCCCTCTATTCTTCCTATTCATGTACCCCTCCAAATGCCTTTTAAATGTCGTAATTGTACCAGCCACCACCATTTCCTCTGGCAGCTCTCTCTGCCTGAAAACCTTGCTCCTTAGGTCCCTTCTAAATATTTCCACTCTCACCTTAAATTCATGCCCTCTGATTTTGGACTCTCCTACCCTGGGGAAAAGGTCTTGACTATTTACCCTATACATTGCCCCTCATGATTTTATAAACTTCTGTAAGGTCATCCCACAGCAACTGACTAAACTGGACAGATTTCAAACAAAGCTAGAAACTCTAAACAAGACAGACATCTAGTGGCATGTGGTTATCAGCAGCAGCAGGTCTGTATTCAACCACAATCTATAACTTCACGACTTGAAGTATGTGCCTCTCTACCATAACCATCAAACCAGGAGATCAACCCCTAAAAATATTTATTTTGTAATTTGCAATACAGGCTAAACAGTTAAAGTGACATACAACAGAGCTAAGTGATTCCACAATCAGTTTGCCCACATTCAGCCATGAATGATGAGAAGAGAACTAATCAACCAATTGGATGAGAGCTCCACAAATATTTCTTTCCTCAAAGTTGGGAGTACCCAATACATCAGTATAAAAGAGAAAACAGAAATATTGGTAACCTTCTTCAGCCAAAATTGCCAAATTGATTATTCATCTCAGTCATGTGCCGAACTTTAGTTAATTTGATTCACTCCATGTGCTACCAAGGGAGGGTCAAAAGCAGTGTATAAAGGCTATGAGCCCTGACAACACTGGTCAGTGAAGACAAGCAGGCCTTGCCCAGCAGTGGTAATGGTTTCTGCTGGATTTTCAGCTGAAAAGTGAGAACGCCTTTACCAACTTCAAATTCCACTCTTAAGAGTGTAAAGACCTACCCTGATCATCTTAACAATGCTCCTTAGCACAATCTTTGAAGGAGTCTCCAACTGCATACTATAAATGATGGCATTTATAATGACAGTAGTTTGCGGTCTTTCTGAATAAAGTGACTGATTTAATAGTGAATTAAATGGGCAGATCTGTACCCACAAGGAGCCAAGTGTGACAAAATAAATGTTTTTTATTTAGGAATCTTAATAACTAACAGATAGAGACAATTTTGAGTGCTTAGCTTGGGTTGGATTTGCATCCAAATGACAGTGAAGTAAAATTTAATGGTTCTTTCATAATCCACATTAAGAATTTCAATTTTGCAGAGGAAAAATGGCTCCTGGTTAAACTCAGGAACAGAATATGTTTGTAACACAATCACAACTTGAAATACTTATTTTTGTGTTTCCATTCTATATCACCAGTGATAAAATTGCAGTCATAAGCAATTCAGTGTAATATTCTGAATAGCTGGTTACTACAAAACATATTAAATATTTTTGCATGCACATAACATTGCCTGCCCCTAACATTACTTAGGTAGCTACTTAGTCGCAGGAGACTGCAGATAATCAGCAGTAAACTGGATCTGGCAACATTTGGATCAGGTTTCCTAAAAGAACTGTCTCATCTTGCTGAGTACTATGGAAACTTACTGATCACAGTGCACTTTCATCGATGGCAAACATTTACTGCAGGCTTAGAAGCCAGATAGCTGAATGCGAAAGAGAGAACAGAGACTAATACACTAACAGATTTGGTCAAGATCCCACAGGTTTGATAGCAAAGAACGGGTGCACGTGCATTATGTCGGAGGGAGATCCACAGTGTGGTCAGATAAAGGAGTCACAGGTGATAATGAAGAACGATGATGTACGTTCAAGTCCGTTCAAGTGAAATTTTTAAATGGTGATCCCATTCATTTGCTGTACTTGCTTTCCTGAATTTGGGAGGGGCCTTTGCAATTTGATGCTGTACATTCTTTAGATAATACAAACTGTGGTCACAATTCAGGATTGCTTGAGGGAGTAATGTTTAAGGTGGTGGACAGTTTACAAGCCGGTCAAACATACAACTTTGTCCTAGATGGTGTCACGTATCATCTGTTACCAAAGTTGATCGATTCAGACAAGTAGAAAATACTGCTTACATGCGTGTTGTGGATGGTAGATGGACTGTGGGAATTGACAGGTGCCTCACATACTGCAGAATACCAATTGTATATCCACTCTAATAGCCATGCCATACAAATGGTTGGTGCAGTTGAGCTTCTGGCCAATACCAACGTCTAAGATATTACTAGTCAGGAAAGTGATGATGATAATGTCACTGAAAGTCAAGGGGAGGTGACTAGATTTCCTTTTGTTGGAAACGAGCACTATCAGAGATTTGCTTGGTGCAAATACCATATGTTGATATCTTTTACGTCCTGAAAAATGATGTAAACAGAACATGGCTAGCTCTCCTAGAAATTCATATGACTCAGGTTATTTGAAGTTGGCTTTGTCTTTTCCTAATCTTAGTCAAGGACACAAATATGACCACTCATCCCTGGGTTAATCATTGCTCCTTGCTGCCAAAACTTCAATTCTCTCATTTAAAAACAGCTTCTGAAAACTCTTTTGCCTTTATACAAAAATATTACAAAAAATGCATGAAGAATTTCAGGATTTCAAAGTTAGCACATAATTGGGAAACATGTAGTTTAAGACTGACTAAGAATCTGAAGATTTTATTTTGAAACTCCAAATATTTGCATTTCAGATTCCTTAATTGAAACTCATTTAGCTTTTTGGAGCTCACATCAATCAAATGCCTAATGATGGGCTTAAGGAAAAGAGTGAGCAAAGCTGATTAATGATGACAATGGACACAATGCAAACACATTTTGACACGTTGAACAAAGATACCCATTTTATGAGAATGCGGTTGCAATGACCATTCACTTGCAACAGTGGAGCTTCAATGATGGGTCAAAAGATCACCTTCTGTTGTTCTATCATTCTTTGATTCCTGGTCGGTTGCATTCTCTCCCTCCCTTCAGTTCAACCTTCGATCTTAGGCCTAACTCTAACAGTAAGATTGCAGCCTCGTCTGGTTTTGGATTTAAGTTACTTCAAACTAAATATAAAAAAAGCAGCCATTTAAAATCCAGTTGCTAAGTAATGGAGGTGCACCAAGCATCATGCACGTGAACACTTTTAGTGTGAAAGAGTCAGCACTCCTGACTGAACAATAAGAGAATGCCACTTTTATGATTTACTAAAAAGTACTCAAATGGAACATTCTGGCAGTTTTGAAATATTTACATTATTTCCAATGAAATCACTTTCTAGTTTACAACTCATTGTACAAAGATAACAAAATTCAAAAAATATTACAGTTTGCACTATTAGTAATCATTAGCACAGCATGTTGAAGTCCCAAACTTCAAACTTCCAGCCCAGCTACAACACTTTCTTGAATAACTGCCAATAGGACATCATTAAGTTTACCCCTTGTCATCAACTTATCTATCATCACAAAGCAAGTGTTAACTTTTTAAATGGGTACAAACAATAGCATTCAACTCAAAAAAATAAATCAAAGAAATTTTTCAATGTAAACCATAGAGTTGCTTTCTTCTTCATAATGGCCTTCATAACATCTAGTGCTCATTGATTTTAAAAAGCCTTAAGTATGCTGTTGGGAAGCAAATTCTCCTTCTCCACGGTTACTAGAAGTGAATTTAGTCACAAGCAGCCAAACCAACATCCTCCCAATGTTGGTACTCAAACTGGATATGTGGATGACCACTTTGGTCAGGCCCAAGAACAAGTGTTTCACATTCGTTCTCCGGAAACAACCAACACCAATCTCTTGCCACAGAGACTGGACAAAAGCCAGGAGCGTGGGTTGGATTTGCAACCTGAAATTCCCCAGGGTAGTGTCCTGGGCCCAACCATATTAAGCTGCTTCATCAATGACTTTCTCTCCTTCACAATGAGCGCACAATATTCAGTACCATCAGATCACAATTGAAGCAAGACCTGGACAACTTCCATATTTTGGCTGACAAGTGGCAAATAAATTAATGCTGTAAAAGTGCCAGGCAATAAGCATTTATTCTAACATAGAATGGCATCATCATTGCTGAATCCCTTATTATCAACATCCTGACAGTTACATTTACCAGAAACTGAACGGGACTAGGCATATAAATAGTATAGCTTCAAAAACACTTCTGAGGCTGAGACAACTACAGCATATAATTCACTTCTTGACTCCCCAGAGCCTGTCCACAGTCCACAAGGCACAAGTCTGGAGTGTGATGGAATACTCCCTACATGCCTGCATGAATGCAGCTTCAATAGCACTTAGCTTGACAGCAGCCAGGATAAAGCAGCCCACTTGATTGGCAATATATCCACAAACATTTACGTCCTCCATCACTGATGCCGCCTGACAAAGGAGCGGCGCTCTGAAGGCTTGAACTTCCAAATAAACCTGTTGGACTATAACCTGTGTTGTGTGATGTTTAACTTCATCCAGAAGATGTACTATGGAAATTTACTGACACTCCTTAGACAGCACCTTCCAAACGCACAACTATTACCAGTGAGAAGGACGTAAGTAATTCATACATAGGGACCACCACTACCACCTGCAAGTTCACCTCTAAGCAATTCACCATCCTAACACGGAAAGTTATCACTGTTCCTTCATTGGTGCTCAGTCAAAACACTGGAACTTCCTTCTCAACAACACCATGGTCATATTTACACCATGTGGACCCATCACTATCTTCTCAAGGACATCTAGATATGAACAAGAAATGCTGAAATTTAAAAAGTTTTGAGATCAGGTTGGCTACTCTCAACTTGGTTGCTAATAGCTGTGATTCCAAACAACAAAAAAAAACTATAATTTAAACAATAACTAGATTAAATTGAGTTCAGACTCGTTTCAGGGGTGATCACCGTGGGATACAGAAATTGGACTACTTCCGAGGGGTAGTTCAAGCTGTTGGACTTGGATTTTACTCAGAGCAATAATTAGCAACAGAGTTTTACTGCCAAACTTTGGAACTTATATTACATGGCATCAGTGACTGCAAGCATGCAGTACACCTTCACTGATCTCTAACAGCCACAAAACCAATGCACTGAACAGCCTATTCAGATCAGCTGAGGGAATCACCCACTCACAATCTGACTTTTCAATTTAATGATGATGATGAAAGATATAACACCAGTAACTTTAACTGAACCAAGGTCATAGAAAAGGCTCTGCCGAATGTGGACAAGAATATGCAGTGCATGATCAGTGCCAACATAAAACAACCTGCTACCTCCTGTGAGATACAAGAATTAAAACTGCAGGCACTAAGTTGAATGTGTAAGTAATTCATTCTCAGAAATCTATAGTACAATCGAAGGCCATCCCTAAACGATTTGTTTTGGAATTAAACCTGCATCAATTGTTGACAGGTTTGTCACAGTGTTATTGACATAGGAATGGAAAATGATTCCCACCTCATTTTAATTCACTTATCAAGTCCTCTCAATTTGCTTCTGGGATAGAAACCAAGAAGACTGAGGCCAGCCAATAATTGGGGATTGGTGCTTACTAACAATGTGGAGGCCAATTACTGGCACCTCTTGTGCCCTCACAGGCAGCCAGTTCATTTTAAACAACTGAACATGTGGGCATTTTGCTTCACTGGCAGTGGCTTGAAGCTAGGTTGGTATGAAGGCAGAGGTTGTTTTGTGTAGTTTCTGCAGAATAAGATAAATGTGACCGTGAATGCTGTGAATTTGGGGAGGAAGTGGAGGGGAGCATTCCTGGTCTTCGTGGCCTTGCGTAAACATATCCGTTGAAAGTTTTTTTTAAAAGCTATGATCTTGAATTTCATGATGTAAACACAGCTTGGTCTAATTTTGACTTCAAGGCCACAGGACATTCTGACTATTCATTCAATAAATCACATTTCTCACTTACGCGGGCCAAAGTAAAATTACCCAGCAACTGATTCATGTCAACGGATCATTCGCCTGCAATGAAATGCTATGCAATAAAAATTGGTGAGGGGATCTGGAAGGAAAGCTTGCAAAAGCACTCTTAAAGACTAGAGAGTTGTGGATAGCCATAACCCTAACTTTTTCTCCAAACTCCTCTTTCTTGAGCAAAAATCGGGCCCCAAAGATACGGAGTTCGTTCACTAAATGCTTCTCTGTGTTTCCAAACAACAATCTCACAGTGGCTCAGTGGTTAGCACTGCTGCCTCACAGCATCAGGGTCCCAGGTTCAATTCCAGCCTTGGGTGACTGTGTGCGGAGTTTGCATATTCTCCCCGTGTCTACGCAGGTTTCCTCCGGGTGCTCTGGTTTCCTCCCACAGTCCAAAAGATGTGCAGGGCAGGTGAATTGGCCATGCTAAATTGTCCAAAGTGTTAGGTGCATCAGTCAGCGGGAAATGGGTCTGGATGGATTACTCTTCAGAGGGTCAGTGTGGACCTGCTTCCACACTGTAGGGAATCTAATAATGAGGGCAGCATGGTGGCTCAGTGGTTAGCAACTGCTGCCTCATGGGTTTCTTCCAGGTGCTTTGGTTTCCTCCCACAGTCCAAAGATGTGAAGGGCAGGTGAATTGGCCATGCTAAATTACCCACAGTGTTAGGTGCATTAGTCAGAGGGGAAATGGGTCTGGGTGGGTTGCTCTTCGGAGGGTCGGCATGGACTGGTTGGGCTGAAGGGCCTGCTTCCACACTGTAGGGAATCTAAATCTAATCTAATCTTCCCAATATACTATACCACTTCTTATTCTCTTTATTAAACATGCTCTGCAAAGCTCAAAAAAAGTAAGCACACAGTTCAAAATAGAAATCACAAAATCCTGGAACCGCTTCCCAGTAGCAGTGTGGGCGCTCTTACACTAATTGGACTACAGTAATTCTTGAAGGCAGGTCACCTTCTCAAGGGTGATTGAAGATGGATAATAAATGCTGGCCAAAGAACAAAACCATCATTCCCTGAATGGGGTTCAAAAGTTGTATAGTTCTATTAAGTAAAGACTGAAAAGAGACAAGCAAATACAGCATCAAATAATCAAAATTCACTGTCACAGGAAGTTTTATTCAAACTGTGAATAACGTGACGGAATTTTAATCTTTTCCTAAATATCTAAAATTATTTGCATTTAACATTTTAGTGGAAGATTTAACTTTAGGCTATTAAATTCAGAGCCTGGAGTCGAAGCAAAGGTATAATAAATTATTCAATGTGGAACTGTAGATAGTTAATTAAGGAAGCTTTTAACTAGGGCTCAGCCATTTCGATAGTTTCAAAACATATAAATATAGTAGCTCAGGGCAATTTAGCATGGAGGATGACTCGAAAAAGTTCTGTCAGTTTACTGAACTGGAGAAGGTGGTATTCTTTGCCTTTTAGACAATAGACAATAGACAATAGGTGCAGGAGTAGGCCATTCTGCCCTTCGAGCCTGCACCGCCATTCAATATGATCATGGCTGATCATCCTTAATCAGTATCCTGTTCCTGCCTTATCTTAATAACCCTTGATTCCACATTCCTTGAGAGCTCTATCCAACTCTTTCTTAAATGAATCCAGAGACTGGGCCTCCACTGCCCTCTGGGGCAGAGCATTCCTCTCTGGGTGAAGAAGTTTCTCCTCATCTCTGTCTTAAATGGTCTACCCCGTATTTTTAAGCTGTGTCCTCTGGTTCGGCACTCACCCATCAGCGGAAACATGTTTCCTGCCTCCAGAGTGTCCAATCCTTTAATAATCTTATATGTCTCAATCAGATCCCCTCTCAGTCTTCTAAACTCAAGGGTATACAAGCTCCAGTCTTTCAGTGTAAGGTAATCCTGCCATTCCAGGAATTGACCTCGTGAACCTATGCTGCACTCCCTCAATAGCCAGTTTACTTTCGACTTTCTTAACTAGAATTTATAGACAATACACTGTAGACCAAAAGTAAGCTTAAGGTATGGGAGAGGAGCTTGGTCACAAAAGAAGTCCCATCATTGCCATGTGGAAAGTCATGGCCTTTCACATGTCGTAGACAAGCTGCAAGTGCAAATGACTGTAGAAGCCTTAGCTTCAGGGTTTGGAGCTCGAGTAGCAGCTGGACCCACAGTTGTGCTTCTGCAAGACAAAAGGATGACATGGACAACATGTCCATGTAGCTGGTTAGGGAATGGATGGCTGCCAGGAAATCTGAAAGAATTAAGTAGGTAGTGCGAAAATTCCCAAAATGAATCTGCTCACTAATCAGATTTCTGTTCTGGATATTGGTGAGGAAAATAGTTCCTCAGGACAGTACAGCCAAACTCATGGCATCCCAGGTGAATCAGCTGCATAAGAGGGAAGGAAGAAGAGCGGGAGAGCAGCCATGATCAGCTTTTTGCTACATAAGGGAATGGACAGACTTTTTCTGTGTCTGTGGACCTGATTCCAGAATGGATGTTGCCTCCATGTTGCCTCTGCAAGACATTCTTCTGGAGGAGAGTGATCAGCTAGGAGGTCCTGGCCCACATTGGTACCAACAACAAATGATGGGAAATGTGGTCTGGTCAAAATTTAGGGAGCTAAGTTGTAAACTAACAAAGAGGAACTCAAAAGTAGCAATCTCAGGATTGATTGTCTTGGTTGACTCATAACTGCTTTCTGGATGAGCAATAAATGCTGGCATAGCCAGTGATGCCAACATCCCACTAACAAAACAAAAGCCTCCCAATGCCAAATGCAAGTGAGTATAGAAATAGGTGGATAAAACAATTGAATGTATGATTGAAAGATGTCCAGAAGGGAAAATCCTGGAACACTGGTACTGGCTCTGGAGAAGATAGCACCTGTACAAGCCAAATTAACTATATTGGAAAAAAAAACAAGTATAAATTCAACCAGGGCATTTTGCTACAGCCATTGGGAAAACTTATAAACTCACTCAGCAGGGGTGTGGACACCAGGAGAGGAGATCAGAGAGGAATAATAGGGTGCATTAAATATGTAAAGACAATGAAAACAAGAAGAGTAATTAGTAAGTTAATAAGTGGAGTCAGAATGAGGGAGAAATTGAAACACTCTAAATCTGGATCATGTCACATGCATGTGAATGCATGGATCATAATAAATATGATTGTTGAGTTATAGGCACAGATCAGCAAGTGAAAATATCATAACGTAGCTATAACACAGAATAAGATCAAGGACGGTCTTGACTAGGTGTTGAATATTCCTGGATAGAAGTTGTTCAGGAAAGATAGGAAAGGAAGAGAAGGAGGAAGGTTTATAGTATTGGTTGAGGACAGGCTGGCGAAAGAAAATATCTCAGAGGGTTCAAGTGCAGAATCAATTTGGTTAGAGCTAAGGAACACAGAAGGAGCAATTACATTGCTTGATGTTACCTAAAGACCACTAACTCGTGTGAAGAATATCAAAGAACATACAGGGAAATTACAGAGAGATACAAACATAATAGGATAGTTTTAATTATCCAAATGTATACTGGGATAGCAATAGTGTAAAAGGAAAAGAAAAGTAAATGTCCCTTGATTGCGTTCAGAAAAATGTTCTACAGCAATATGTGGCCCAGCTCAAACTGAAAGGGTGCATTCCTAAGAACCACAGGGTGCATCCTGTGGTTCTTAGAAATGAAGTGGGCTAAGTAAATCAAGTCAAAAAGTGGAGCACTAAAAAAGCGCAGCAGGTCAGGCAGCATCCAAGGAGCAGGAGAATTGACGTTTCAGGCATAAGCCTGGCGAAGACCTTATGTTTCTGAGAATGGCTGGCTTTTAGCCACTCTATCCTCTAACTAAGGAAACCTGTCAGAATTCTGCTGTAACATCCATTCTCAGCCACTGCTATAACTGATGCTTGTTTCAAGGAGAAGATTGGGTTTTCTGTCTTCTTCTTCTTCATGTTTTCAATGTATTTGCGCTAAAATATTTGTTCATCAATTTCAGATTGTCTGCTTCATTGTTTTGAACTTTTTACCATTTTCTGTTAGAATTATTTTCCACTCTGTGCATCCTGTTTTATACTTTTTTCTCTCTTGGCGGGACTAAGAAAAGGAAATGGGGGCTAAATGAAAGAACTGTGGTAGGAATGAGAAAGAGTTCGTAGAAATACTGGCAGACAGAGGAAAAAAGTTAAAATAGGATTCAACATTGAGAAATGACAAAATAAAGTGAAAAAGAGGGAGGAAAGTGTTAATCTACCAGATAAGACATTCACATGTCATAGAAATGAATCAAGATGGCAGGTAGCACGCTCTGTCAGAGATGAACAGCAAAAGGAACATGAAGCAGCAGGAAACAGACTGCAAACAAAAGGGATGCAGGAAACATTTGAGGAAAACATTAGTTCCTTACTGTGCAGCTGTCAGTGTAAGTAAATACTAGCAGTCAGTGCTACTCCTTTTAGGTAGAATCTCAATTTTAAACATGGATTATATTAACAACAATCAACAGACCTGATTCTGAACAAAAGTTTAATAATGAAGGCTCAGCACAGGAACTGATCAACATGATACTGCTTTGGTTTTTGCAACTGCAATCTCAAGAAATGTGCTCTCAAGAAATGATGCATGTCATTATGTGTACATTGCTCAAGAGTAAATTTATTCATAGTCTCTAGCAGCAATCAGTGAGAGGGCCAAAATGACAGTGATAACAAATTTCAGAGTATGGGAACTCAAATGTAATAGTCATGCTAGCGTGCTCTGGTTTGCATTGGGCAGTGGACACATTCCACATTTCATTAAATCATTGCTTGCACTTACAAAAAGATTCAAGCAGTAGGCTATACACCAATGCAGTAATGGTCTACATCCTAAATTCGAAGCAGCTTTGGAAATTCCACAAAATTCAAATTCAGCTATGCTACAGTTTAGCTCATATATTTGTCAAACATCTTTGATGTCAATAATACAAGAGTACATTTCTGCAAGAATGAATAAAATTATGTCGTTATTAATTCATCACTCATAGATGTGGTTGAAGGATTTATATGTGTTTATCAAGTATACAAAGCTATAGCCTCACTGAATTTTTCAGTGTAAGTTGGACATCACCATGGATATTATTCTAAGGGTTCCTACTCATATCAACTGACTTGATTTGCCTGATAGAGATGACTTGACAATATTCAAAAATGCCAGGGGTGTAACTAATAGATCTGTTCTCAATAAACCGAAACCTTGCTGTGCACTCATATCAATATTAGTGTTTCTCTGCTCTGATAAATGTGCTTCATTCAAATTGGAATAAATTTCCATTCAGAAAATTGTTTTTAATTTCACAGAGCAGGTCTCCTCCTCCTATATCCGAGGAAATAACTGGTTTTGCTCTCAATTCTAACAAGACCATGACTTAGGGAGATTTCAGAAAGTCACTTTACATGGATATCTGCTTTTAGATTGCAAAGAATTACTCAACCATTCGGTTTTTGCTGCTACAGGTACACAAGTTTAAAATGAATAGGCTTCTCATACAGAGTGAAATCAGTTTTCTTCAAGAAAGCTTACTGAGAAATAATCACATTGCTGTATTTAACTACGGACCAAAATGATCATATACAATAAACTAAAGTATTATAACTTTATGTTGAACAATAAAGACATCAGTTTCTTTTCTATTTCAAATTTTGTCTGATATTTAACAAGGAAAAAAAAGGAATTTCCATGACACAAAAACAACTTAGTTATTATAATGTTGAGCCGGCAGGAAAATTCACCTCCTGCGAAATAAGGTTTTGAAATTTCTCCTGAAAAGGATAGACTTTGCTTTCACTCAACACCTTTTACATTCTCAGGATGTCCCATAGCATATTCCACCCAATTAATGACAGATAAAACTTAGACATTCCCATTTTATAGGCAGAAAGTAGAAGCCAATTTGTAAAGATAAGATCCCACAAATAGTCAATGATAATTAAAGGGACTAATTCCCAGCATTGGACAGTTATTAGCCCTGTTCCTGTCAAATGTGTATATGGTCTTATCATATGCAAGTGTTATGGCCGCAGTCACTCCTCTCCTTCAACTGGAACACTTTTGGAACAACTTTCATCTGCTGCAGAGGTGTGTTTTGATCATAGCTATACTTTCAGGTTCATCAGATGGACTCCAGAGATGAGCAGTTTTAGGCCTGTATTCTTTGGAGTTTAGAAGATTGAGAGGAGTTCTAACTGAGGTATATAAAGTGCGAAAGGGAATTGACAAAGTAAACAGAGAGGATGTGGGGCAATCTAGAACAAGTGGTCATAGTTTTAGGATAAGGGTAACAGATTTGAAACAAAGATAAGGAGAAATTACTTGTCTCAAAGGATTGTGAATCCATAGAATTCACGAGCCCAGAGTGTGGTGGATGCTGGGACATTGAGTAAATTTAAGAAAGAGACAGACAGATTTTTAATTAGTAATAGGTTGAAGGTTTATGATGAGTAAGCAGGAAATTGGAATTGAGGCTGAGATGACAGAGCCATAAACCTATTGAATGGCACAGTAGGCATAAGGGGCTAAATTGCTTACTCCTGCTCCTAGTTCTTGTGTTCATGTTCTTATTATTGCCATACAAGAGGTAGGATCCTTCACTTCCATCATGAATTGAATCAGTTTAGGATGGAGTCCTGTTGCAGTAGTTTTCAGTTACCTATTGCAATGAATGAGACAGGTAACTAATGACCTGTTTGCTTATATTAAAAAGAACTTCTAAAAGACTTAACCTCCCTAATGTGGATTATATACTGCCATGGTCATACTTTCATTTGTGTCCTTCCTGCCCCTTGTCTCTGAACACTGAACAACAGGGCTTAAAAAAGGGTAAATGGCAGAGAACAAAATGGAATCATGCTTTGTTATTTGAATTCTGTTAAAATTCAACTGCCCACATATTAATGGGCACAATTTTTCTTAATTGGGCTGATTCTCTTCCTGCATCCTTCAACCCCATACAAACACAAACAAAAATGACAGAAACAAATCTGCCAAACTGTGGTACGCTCCCGAGTTGTATGTGCTTCTTGCTCTTGATGGGAGAATAATTCTAATTATTTAAATATCTTATCCAGCTGGATAGAACAGATCTATCTAGGATCTTACATTCGTCAAAATAATGCTAGTCACTATACTTGAAAGTAAATCATACAACATCATGCATTTTAAGACTATACCCTTCAGATACCTTGTGAAATGACATGTTAGGGCCATGGCTTGCCAACTTGAATGTGCACTTTTTATTGTAATTTATGGTTCTATACATTTGCTACTGGAACTGACCATAAACAATTAACTTAACATCTTGCTTCCAGGTTTAAATTCCTCCAGTAAATTTTGAAGTCATAAGCATACTCTACTTTATAAAAGCTTCTGGTTTCAGAGTTCATGCATGGAGTTTGCACTTTTTTGATCACCTTTTACACTGAACATTGCCTTGATGATGATGAGAACTAAAAACGTTTTACAAACTAATTAAATGACCTTTTTTTTGAAGACTGAACCATAAAACAATAACCTCACAATTAGTCCAGAGCAGTGTTCCCTAATTTATAAAGCATTGTTAAATCCCTTTCATGCAGATTTGCTCTTACTGCTGAGCTGAAAGCTGAGCATGAAAATGTCAAAATTAATAGATGAGGAGAATACAAAAACCAGTCCATTAATCCGTGCACATTTATAGTGCTGCAGTCTGGTTAAAAGCCTAACATAGTCTGTAGTTTATAACAACATATAGTTCAGTAAACTCAGCCTTTGCTGGGAGGCTGATAATTAGCATATATAAAAAACTAATGATTAGCCTGTACATTAAGTGGGGTGAGGTATAGAGAGGTACTGGTTGTTAGGTGCTCTTTAAGATTCAAAGCACCTTTGGGCTGGATTAAATAGTGAGTTACGAACTCAGTTCTAAACTCGTCATCACGGATTGGATTCCATGATAGATTTCTGGACTATAGTTCTGGTAACATTCTAAAGAACCTATTTATGAAGTAAATTACAAAGAGTTATATAGAATGCACAGTGTAGAAACAGACCATTCAATCCAATCAGTCTACACCAGTGCTTATACTCCACATGAATCCCTAACCCACTTTGTCCACATTGAGAGTATACTCTTCCACACTTTTCACCCTCATGTTTACTTACCATTTCTTTAAATGCATCAAAGCATTTGAAATCTAACAACATGCATCACTTGGAAGCAAAATATTTACCCTTACTTCTGCTGCACTAATTTCTCATTACCCTTGTCACTGAATAAACAATGTTGAACTCAACGTAACTTCAAATGACGCAACAGAGAACAATGAATTTGTTGCATTCTTCACTCATGAAGAGAACATATACATGACTAAACGTCAACGGAAAAGAAGCATCCGAGATAACATGGAAAGTTTGAATTTCATATGTTTAATCAACTAGTAACACAATTCTCAAAACATACTTTGACAAGTAGCAACTAATTTCAGCAGAATCAATTTGTAATGATGTTCATAAATGGCATCTGCTCTTAATACAATTTCAAGATTGAGTGATCATTTCTCACAACATCAGAATACAGACTAAAAATTATAATGGATAAAATTGATGCTTGACTTCTGAAGAAAAATTCCAAATAGTCGTGAGCTTGCTTCCAATAAAGTGATTTACCTGATGCAACAACACTTATGCTATCTTCTGTAACAAAAGAAACTGCATGTGGATATTGGAATATTGACATTTACGACAACTAATTATTTTATGTAAACATGACCCATCTCAGGCACTAAATGTCTGGGCTAACATTAAGCTATTGCATCTCAACAGATGAGCGTGATTTCAGAAGAGTGTCAAGCTTCAAGTGAGATGAAAATTGAAGTCATTATATGCTCAGGTGATATGGTATGATGTAGTTACAATATTTATCAGCATGTCTCTTCAAAAGTATACTCACGTGAGATATAGGCCATGAGACATTACATAATATTCCCTCTTTCCAAAGATATTATCCCAAATTGATATGCATAGTTGTAAAAATGTTGTTAATTACATAATTATACAAACAGGTAAAACAGAGTGTACAAGACTAGCATTTAAAACATCAATGTGATGCTTGGAAGTTTCACAATCTGCCCTGATTTGGTAATTGCAAACCCATGCATTGGTCTCGGTTGTATTTGTTTGACAACTCGCTTGTCCTGCTGCTGGTTGTTGTCACTCAATCATCTCAATCACACCACCTCACTGCAGTGTTCTTCCTCACATTCTTTGTGTACATGATTCGTATATGGTTTGCGTGTCTGAGGTGACTTCAATTCCTTCACAATATAGCACCATGATCAGTAATGACTAAATATGATCCGGGTAGTTCACAATTTCGGGAAACACTCACCACAACCCAAGTATTTGTATTCATATTTCCAACTTTCACTTTGCTCAGTATGCAGTTATGGCAGTTATCTACTTTCTCAGTAATTACATATCTCTCTCATTCACTTCTGTCTTTGAAGATGAACATCCTGTATCTCAATAGTTAAATAATTGCTTGATGTGCAAGGTAGCTCACATTTTCTTTCTGAACATAAGTTATGGTGGTGAAGGTATCCTTTTTTCATTGATATTTCATGAAAATACAGCAATGCAATGTGAAACGTTTGCTTTGTTGAGAGACATTTAATGATTGTTGATTTGATAGTACGTACCATCATTTGGCTAGGCTATTTGCATATGTTGGGAGGTTTGTGTGATTCTGAAAATGTGTTGCTGGAAAAGCGCAGCAGGTCAGGCAGCATCCAAGGAGCAGGAGAATCGACGTTTCGGGCATGAGCCCTTCATTAGGAAAGTTTCCTGAAGAAAGGCTCATGCCCAAAACGTTGATTCTCCTGCTCCTTGGATGCTGCCTGACCTGCTGCGCTTTTCCAGCAAAACATTTTCAGCTCTGATCTCCAGCATCTGCAGTCCTCACTTCCTCCTAAGTTTGTGTGAATGACAATGGGATAGGTCACTCCTCAACTAGTACACATCTTGAAACAGCTGACTAGAGTATTATGGTGCATTGACAGAAAGTATCTGATCTGGGAGGTGAAATAAACTGAAAATAGTGTTCATCATGCCAAGAATGGTTATTCCCATTGTATTGCTAATATGTCAAATAATGGGACATTTAGAGAAGAATTCCATCACAAGGATGGAACCTTCCCCATACACTGTGAATAGGTCTATTGATACCTTCATCCAAGGAATGAATGGAACATCATGTGGATGCAGAGGTTGCTGGGTTTGATAGGTTTGGCTTGCATTACAACTGTTCATGAATTGTTGAGTATCTTGTTTCATCCCGGCCACTGCATAGATTCAGGTGTTAAAATTCCTGTGCATTTAATATCTATGCCCTTGGTGCATCTTAGGCATATCTTGGTAAAATGCTTGGGATCGATTCAACTGGATAAAGCAGAGCTTTGATGTAGACTCGGATTTCTAGATTTCCTTTTTCCATATATTTTCAACTTCGCGGTCGAGGTATTTCCAGAGAGGTAAGCTCAGGAAAGAAATCGCTTGTGTGTGGCAAGGTGATCACTATCTTGATATAATGGTATTAGAAGTTGTCTGTCTTTGAAAATGACTTGTCATGAAATACCAAGTTTGTCTCCTTGAACAAATCTTCTCAAGTATTTCTTTAATACTGTCTGACCATCCCTGTATAATGATATGCTGTAACGATCATAGTTGCTCATCTTTAGTAGTCACTGTTTGCAACTGGTCGCTCCAGCTGTTGCCAAACCAGAATAGGTCAACCTGTTGAGAATGATTTATCGCCTAGAATGTCAATGTACAAATGAAGAGAAATATCTTGGTCTTTGTGTGAGTTAAGTAATCTGTTTGGCATATAAGACGAATCATCCTGGCTTAACTTCCCTTCAAAGTCATATGATTGGATCTTTATAAGTAGCTGATGTGAATGCAGCAGAGCACTTGCTAATTGTTTACAGCATATGATCTCCAGTAATTTATTATCTGATCGAGTGATGAATTTCTTGCCTAATAAGCAGATGTGAAACTGCACAATGCCGAACACCAGAGCTAGTCTTGTGCTGTATACGGAATAGTTGGCTTGCATAAATGGAAAGGTTTTCAGATCAAAGGCAGTAGATTTTCCATGCAAAAGGCAGGCACCTGGATTTTTAAAAATCTAGTTCAACTTCAAGAACCATGACTTTCATGGGGTCATAGCATTGCAATAGACAAGAATTGTTGTCAGAACTTACTTAAGAAAATCAAAGACAGATTAGTGATCACCTTGCCCCACACAAAGGATTTCCTTCGTGCATACATCTCTCTGGAAATACCTCAACCGCGAAGATGAAAATATATGGATAAAGGAAATTTAAAAATCCAAGGCAACGTCAAAGCTCTGCTTTATCCAGTTGAATCGATATTTGTTTAACAGCTTTATCCTTACTTAGGTCGCAATGGACACCATGGAATGAGTAAACTGGCAAAATAGTGATTTGGCTGGCATCAACCTGGCACTACATAGAACAAGCAAAACACCATGGTGGAGATAAACTGACACAATGTTACCAGCAGTGGCCATCTAGAAGGTTCCAACATCCTGATAGCTGAGATTTGTAAAGCTAATTGAAGACCAACCAAATAACAACTTTGGACAATAGAGAATTTGGACAAAGGGAACGTTTCTCAATTTAAAACAGCAATAGTTCCTATGACTACCAAAAGCAGTACAAATCTATAGAAAGGGCATTAACCACCAACAAAACAGAGCTAATCTCCATTTGATTGGAATACAAATTCTTTCAAAACAAAATAAAAACTTAAGACTGCTTTTATTTCAATAAACAATATAAAGAGGCTAAAATGCATTTTTGAGCTGAAACACAAAGCCAGTGAAAATCACTATTGAAAGTTGGAAGAATACAATGTTTGTGAGAGCCATCAGAACATAGAAACAGGAGTAGGCCATTTAGCCTGTCCTGCCATTCAGTGATCATGGCAGATCTGTGGCCGAATGTCATAAAACTGCCTTTGGCTCATACCTCCCAATATCTTTGCTTAACAAAAATGCATCTATCTCAAATTTAAAGGTAGCAACTGATCTAGCATCAACTACCATTTGTGGAAGGGAGTTCTAAACCTCTACCCCACCCCCCACCCCCCACCCCCCCCGTAGTGTGTATATGTCAATACAGAGCAACCTCGATTATCCGAACAAGTTGGGCAGGCAGTATTGCATTCAGATGATTGATTATTGGGATAATCAATTTGACCTTAAACAAGGGAAGCTATAGTGATCTAGCGATGTGCTCTACCAGAGAGTTTGTTTAAATCTATAATTTTGATGTGTCTGCTATTTAAACAAACTAATCTTTGCATTCTGCAAATTGCACATTAAACTGAGAAGGGCTAAACCCTTGCCATCACGTAAATATATGAAATCTCAGCATTAAACAAGGTATCAAACAGCTTCTACAATCACAAGAGTATTTGTCAGTTTCCACTGAACTCAGTGTCGCGATAGAAAGACAGAAGCACTGCCTTACACATGCGTTTACTTGCTCTGCCATTTTCTTCATGAACAGCCCAGTAAAGGGACAGGAATAAAGTCTTACTTTTGCAAAAGGTTGTGTAACTAACGCTTATGTAAAAAAAGATCCAGTCATTGTTGCTTGACGTGCTTGCGCTTCTATGTTTTTACCAGCATTTTCACATGTTCTTCAGTACAGGTAATCAAAATTCACTTACATCTTTGACCTAATGTTTTTACGGGACCTTGAAATCTTATTCAGATAATTTAAAATGCAGATAATTGCTATTTGGATAATCGAGGTTTCTTTGTATATAAGTAACAATTTCTCACACCAGCAGCTGCAGAGTCTGTGTTCTTAAAAAAAAGTTTTAAGTTTATATTGACACAATGCTTATAGTATTACAATCCAATATTTTTAAAGGTGGAACCATAGTCAGTAGGAACCCCATTACAGATTGGGTGCCCAGTGATCCCCTTACTGAATTAAAAGGTTCAAACAATATATGCAGTAATATTTTATAGATAAAGTGTTAAATGGTCCTGAGAAAAAAGGTCTAAAAATCATATTTTCCATTGACAAAGAGGGACTTCACAAAATGAGCACATCCTATTTCTGTGAGGAAACAAATGATCCTCAAAATCAGTTCAAAGTAAGAATTAACTTCAGGATAAACTAAGTTCACTTGTCATACAGATGGCAACCCCAAGAGTCTATTGAACAGTTTGTTGGAAGATACCGCAACAAAGGTCATGAGTATGTCTCTTCTCAAGAAAAATGTTAGAGACTCATTGAATTAGTCATCACCTTTTATACTAATTAAAGCCTTTCTGAAGGATCTTTTAGGTGATAAAACGGACCATATCATTCACATATTGCTTGAGGATGGTGCAAGTATAAAGACATAGTAACGGGCCAACAACAACTGCATGTTTTAGGTGCAAAGTCTGCAAAGCCCACCAAACCAACACAATCCGTAAAAGATTCAGTTTGTTGCACCTAGCAAGAAACTGCAGTTTTTCTTGAGATCTGGAAAGAATGTGGCACTAAAGGACAGTAGGCACGCATGTCCAGGAAATCTGGCTCCAAATACCAACCAGAACTCAAGCTGGAGCAAGGCGCTTGAACAGGTTACCAACACGATGGTAGAACACTGGGCACTAAATATAATATTAATTGGATCCTCAAAAGGTTGACACATCAATGGGAGAGAGTGAGGACTGCAGACGCTGGAGATCAGAGTTGAGAGTGTGTTGCTGGCAAGAGCCCGAAACGTCGATTTCTCCTGCTCCTCGGATGCTGCTTGACCTGCTCAGTGCTTTTCCAGCACCGCACTCTTGATACATGAATGAAGTTCAATGCCAACCAAGTGAAAGGCAAATTCAGAAAGTACCTAACTTCACACATCATGGTGAGAGTTTGCTCCAACATAAATCCCTTATGTGTGGCAAGATGACCACTAATCTGTCTTTGATTTTCTTAAGTAAGTTCTGACAATAAGTTATTTTATCTGATTCAACAATACTTATGTTATCTCCCATAACATAAGAAACTGAGAGTGGACATTGCGGTATTGAAGAATCCAAAAAGGCATTTATTATAACCAACTATTATAAACAAACCTATTCCATTCCTAGGAGAAAGTGAGGACTGCCGATGCTGAAGATGAGAGTCGACTCTGATCATTACTGGGGCCTCGACTCTCGACTCTATTCCATTCCAAGGCATTTCCAAAGTTAATATTCAACAATTAAGGTTACAACAGATTAGCATGATACCAGTGGAGTGTCATGCTTCAAGTAGTAAATGGAATATGAGACCTTTATACCCTCAGGTCACATACTATGATGTAGTGATGATATCTTTTTTGTTTTTAAAAGATATACTGATATGCTAATAATAAAACCTAACAATCCAAAAATTGTATCTTACTAGTTTGATTTTATGTCCTGTGGTTCTACTCTCACAACTGAATTTTCAATAGCATACTGGGCTTCATTTGCATTCTCTTGACTACATTATGCATCTTCAAAGATCGCTTCTCAAATCATCTACCTCTGGGACAATAAAGTCCAAATGTCACTTCTTTTCCTCATAACTCAGGCCCCAGCAATGAGCATCAATGAACTCTTTTCTGCAATGTTCAGCACCTGAGAGTCTTTCATTTCCAGTGTCCATGTGAGGAATACTCACCATTTACCTGAATGAGTGCAGCTCCAACAACACTCCAAAAGCTTCTTATCATCCACGACAAAGCAGTAAGCTTGATCAGCACCCCAACCCCATCTTAAGGCCAATTGGCCTTACTTCCACTCCTATGTCTTATGGTCTTAAATAATCCCTCCAAATCCAGTGCATAAATGGTAGAAGTGTGTACCATATATGCATTAAACAAATCATCAAGGCCCCTTCAACACCATCTTCCAAACATTTACTACCTAGCAAAACAAGTGCAGCAGGCATATGTTAACACCATGATCTGAAAGCACCCCCTTCCAAACTGCATATCATCTTGACTTGAAACTGTATCACTAGGTTAAAAATCCTGGAACTCCCTTGCTTCCTAATTATACCATGGGTGTACTTACACCAAACAGGTGGCACCAATTCAAGAAGTCAGTTCACCATTACATTCGCAAAGGACAATTAGGGAAGGACAGCATGGCAACTGAACATGAGAAAGTTCGATCAGTATCTTTTTGGGCTTATGTGCTACATTTAATCATTAGATTCAACATTCAATGGATTCTGTTGACTGCTTTTCAATGATGATTTATTTATTTATAGCTGGTACAATCACAGCTGATGTGGTAAAAAAAGTGAGGTGGACCTTTTTAATGTTTAAGCTGCATCATACACATGGTTAAGAATGTGAGATGCCTTCCCAAACAGGGTTGTTCTCTCACCAGCGAGATGACTGGTGGTGGTTTAACTTTAGAATCACTCTGCCTCAGGCGAGGGGAGAAGTTGAGAAGGAGAGCCATTCACGATAACCTCAAGTGGAACAAGATTAAACCGACAGCTGTCAGCATCACTCTGCATCGCAAACCAGCCATGCAGCTAACCGACGCTAAACTCACAGCCCCTGACTCACCCTTGAACAGCATTTAATCTATACATTTTATGCCAGTGGGATAAACTTGCTGCGACTCAGGAGAAAATAGTTCCAATACTGTCAAAAGAAGCTGAAAGGAAACTGCAAAAGGCAAAGGGGCCTCTGTAAAGGGAGAATGTCATCAACAGCTTCTTAAAAACAGCCTTTTCAAGCTGTGCTCTTGATTGTTTGCGCAGACTAACACGATAACTATTTCACAAGGGAATTTGCAAATTTTCCACATGGAGGTTGTGTGTATTGATACAAACAGGACATTGCTTAAAATAAACCACAAATCCAACAGCATGTATGATGTTAAAATCTCAATCACATAACTGCTCCATGATTGAAATCCGAGAGCATCACCATTTTTCCCCTATCTTTACCTACAGTTATTACCAGTTACTAAGACAAAACTCTGAATAAGGCTCGGTGTAAGATTCAATGTCAGATGTGAATGAGCTCATCATTTCCCTGGATGCTTTGAAATAATTTTGCTCCAAACCAACTGCTTTGTACCAGGTGAAGAAAGGCAGGAAGGCAGCAAAAATCATGGCCCTGTAGGTATTTTAAAATGTCAACCCATATTAGTGAAATGATTGATCGTTTTGTGTCTGAATTTTATCTGGTGGCTACAACTGCGACACTTGCTCCTCTTGGTTCAATGACTCCCTATTCTGCATTAGATGGTCTCAATGATGGAGGAATTTTAAGTAAAATATCAACCAGTAAATCCAGGATGGCTCCAGTATTTCAGTCATGATAGAAACATTGTTGCTAACATAACCCTGAAGGAAAAGATATTCCTAGCATCCATAAATCTTTAGTTCTGCAAATTAACTGATCAATTGGTGCAGGTGCAGGTGCAGGGTCGGGCGGTGCTGGAAAAGCTCAGCAAGTCAGGCAGCATCTGATGAACAGGATAATCGACATTTCGGGCAAAAGCCCTTCATCAGGATGCCGCCTGACCTGCTGTGCTTTTCCAGCACCACTCTAATCTTGACTCTGATCTCCAGCATCTGCAGTCCTCACTTTCACAGGTACAGGATAGGTCAGACTGCACTTAAATTACTTTGACAGTGCCCTATCACCAACCTACAGAGTCCTTCAATTATAGTACTTCCATTTCATCATTGCTCAACTTATCTGTGATCATCTATGCCAGATTTTGGAGTTATATACCAGGTATACAGAGATCTGCTGTGATACATACATACTCACAGGCTCTGGACAAGTTGACATTCCTCAGTGCGGGCTTCTGCAGGCTGTAGTATCATAGCCAGGGGGGAGGCTGAGCTGCTGGATATTTCTCAAATGTCCTGAGAGGAAGCTTCTACCGGACCTGTGTGTAGTTCCTCCTTCCTCTGGGTGCTTGCTCTGCGCAATGAAGGAACACCTGCATCGAGATTGAAATGCCACATTTCCCTCTCTCCTTACCATTAACTCTGAGCATCCAACCTGGAGGAAACAGTACTGTCCATCATTTGACCACCCTGCCTACCAGCACCTCCAGGTTTCCATCAGTGAAATGGGGTACTAGCTTCCCTTTCTAGGGTATTTACTCAGCTGTAATGGTGAACAGCTCTTAACTAGCTGTGTCGGAAATGCTGTGGTTTAAATATGGTGGCAGTTGGGTGAACATTTCAAAATCTAGGCAGCGATGGGCATTTCTGCCTTTCTTGATAAATGCACGTATTGAGCTAGGGCACCACAGGGGTCAGCCGCATTATGAATGAGATGAAGAATGAACAATTGCTTAATAAAAATTGACAGGGGCCCATGGAAGACTGTCCCACTTGAATTGCATCAAAATAATTTTTTTCAAACAATATGGGAAAGTTCAGCCTTATGTATTTGTGGTGAGTGTTCAACAATATGACTTTGTGGTAGCCACAATTACTAAATGGGCATAGTGTGAAAAGTGCAGTGGATACACTTCGATAGCACTGTGGACTGTGAAACATACTATGTCAAACAGAGAGCACTATATGCGGCACTGGAGCTCAGATTCAGAGTTCCATTCTTCTACAGTTCCTGTTTAATATCAAATGTGACGAAATTATGAATTTAAGAGGTGTATTTTAAGAGGTGTCCTGCTTCTTTAAATGAAGAGAGGATGAGATGCTAAGCAGTCTGCTCCAAGCCTGTACACAGCTTGTTTAGTTAGTTACCTTTTTTTAAAAGCTGGAACAACAGAACCTGCATCAGAATCCACACAGTTTATACTAATGTATATCTATAACCTGCATGAAGGTCAAGCTCCCAAAGAACTAGGATTTTAGTTTAACTTTCAGTATCTGTTGGGGTTTGGAAGGTGTGATACACATCTCCCTACTTACAGCAAAACTTTGAGCATTTTCTCTCTCTCTCTCTCTCTGTCTCTCAAACGTAGTTCTCTCTTGATGTTCTTTCCTCCTGGACTGGAGAATTGCCTGCGAGACAATCTATTTTACTGAATCTGTCTTTGCCGAGGGTATGTCAATGGGATGTTACTATATTGGGACAGTTGCTATTTAGCAGTTAAATAATCTCTTATCCTGTTAGGTTTTCCATTAGAGTTAAGCTATTCCAATTCTTCTTTCTGTTGTTTGCATTTTAACTATAATGTAAGAATAAAGTATCTTTTGCTTCAAGCCTGTTAGTTAGAGAAATCAAATTACATCCAGAACATAATGCGTTACACTTGCTTTTAAAAATAGTTGGGGTCTAGGCTATCTTCTTAATATATTTTGAGGGGGTTTAATCTGGTCCATAACAGAAGGCAGGTGACACAGTTAACTTTCTCAAAATATTCAGATGACTCTAAGGGGCTATTGTGGTGCAGAGGTAGAGCCTCTACCCCTGGACTGAGAGTCCTGAGTTCAAGTCCCACCTGTTCCAGAGGTGTGCAATAACATCTCTGAACAGGTAGATTGGAAAAAAAATTGAGATGACTCTATAGCAAAGCAGCAAGAATATTCAAAAGATTCTAGAAAAGGGCTTCAAGACACCTAATGAGTTCCACACTCATCAAATAGATGCATAAAAGCTTTATGAACTTAAGTCTCTACAGTGGGATATGCATTCACAACTTTATGAGAAATAGAATCCACACAGTTTATACTAATGTATATCTATAAGCATGTAAAATACCAGTGATATGAAGTACATAGGGATTGAGTAGCAAAGTGAAATTGAGGTCAAGGATGATTCATGAAATTATTAATAGCAGACGGCTTGGGGGCCATACAGGCTATTCCGCTCCAAATTCCTATGGTTCATGCCTGGAGACTGGTCAGGATTATGTGAGTGATAATTCAGAACTGACAACATCAACATTTTAAAAAGTTAAAGGATATTTCACACAAGTTAATTAAAATTGATACAAAAAAAAGGGACAGATGAAGTTTGAAGTTGAGGCAAACAGTTGAAGATCCCCAAGAGTCAGGTTTGACCCAACCTGGCAAAATATTATAACTGGCATCGTTAGCTGGGGAAAAAAAAGGTAATAGACCTGATATTGCAATCAAGGCACAACTAACAGTAACTTTTTTTACATCCACCAATGCACAGTTAAACAAAGAAACCTTCCTCCACAGGGTGCGTCAGTCAAGTCCTCACAAATGATTTTAAGTCAAGATTGATCAATCAATATGAACTTTTTAATTCTATTATTCTCACGGCAGAAACTCTTGAAATAGATATACATTGTCATATAAGATTTAACTGGGTTTTGACAGTATACTAAGTTCTAATTAGATTAGATTCCCTACAGTGTGGGGAACCACACCAGTCCACACCGACCCTCTGAAAAGTAACCCACCCAGACCCATTTCCCTCTGACTAATGCACTAAATATGGCCAATTTGCCTGACCTGTGCATCTTTGGACTGTGGGAGGAAATCAGAGCATCCGGAGGAAACCCACGCAGACACAGGGAAAATATGCAAACTCTACACAGTCGCCTGAGGCTGGAATCGAACCTGGGACCCTGGTGTTGTGAGGCAACAGTGCTAACCACTGAGCCACAGTGGTTAAAACAGGGATATTAACCTTCAATTCAATGTAAATGAATTAAATTCTAGAATTTTTATTGGTTCAGGGTATGCAAGATAAAAATTTATATTAAAATAGAGTCATGCAGCACAGAAACAGACCCTTTGGTCCAATTCGCCTGTGCTGACCGGACATCACAATCTGACCTAGTCCCATTTGCCAGCATTTGACCCATATCCCTCTGATATAGTCATATAGCCATCCAGATGCCTCTTAAATGTATTAAGATTTTAAAAGTTTTATGTCTAAAATTCAAACAATTAGTTTGATCAGGTTCAGAAAACCAAAGGTTGTCCGCTTCACTTGTAGTTTCAGGCAGTGACTTCTTTCAAATCACTGATAACTCTGCAACTACACATGAAGCTGGATATTAGACCTTCCACATCAGCTATGAAACTGCACTGCTTGTTTGTTTGTTATTTCAGTGAAATCCCAATCTCCAGAATTCTTGTGCAATGAGCGGCACGATAGCACAGTGGGGTTAGCACTGCTGTCTCACAGCGCCAGAGATCCAAGTTCAATGCCAGCCTCAGGCGACTGACTCTGTGGAGTTTGCACATTCTCCTAGTGTCTGCGTGGGTTGCCTCCGGTTTCCTTCCACTGTTCAAAAATGTACAGGTTAGGTGATCCTCCCACAGTCTAAAGATGTGCAGGTCAGGTTAATTGGCCATGCTAAATTGCCCGTAGTGTTAGGTGAAGGGGTAAATGTAGGGGAATGGGTTTGGGTGGGTTGCGTGTCTGCACGTCAGTGTGGGCTTGTTGGGCCGAAGGGCCTATTTCCACACTGTAAGTAATCTAATCTATATATAATGTCTCAGTCTGACAGCTGTGCAACTGCACTTGTTAGCTGCTTCATAAAGAGCCAATCTCTGAAGCGTATGCAATTCTTCAGTCTCTTACCTTGCCATGACGTTATTCTCCCAAAACTTTCTCTCCTTCCTCCCTTCTAAACTATCTTTGTTTTTGATTGCTTGGTAGGACATCTCTACCTATGTTAGACTCAGGTCAGATAGAATCCAAACTCCTTTTGGCTTCCACAAGAATCAATTACCTTTTAAATAGGGAAACACCCCCTCATCATCACCACCACCCCCCCCCCCCCCCACCACCATCAACATGCCAGCAAATCTATATCTTTGAAGCGCATTTAAATTTACTTAATAATTAATCAGCAGAAAATCAGTGGTTAGTCTGGCCCTATCACAGTAATAACTTTTAAAACAGGGATATTAGCCTTCAATTCAATGTAATGAGTTATGAATCATAGAGTCATATAGCTCGAAAGTAATACTTTTTCCATCTTGAAAAAAAGTATCTTCAGGTAAGGTTCAAGAGTCAAAAAATCCAAAGCAAGATGAACTTCCACTCGAAAAATAAGATCCCCAATTCAGAACTTTGGCGATCATTTCTCCCACAAATTCATGTGAAACCAGCCTGACTGTGGCTAGTGATCTGTGAGCAGATCTAAAAAAGATCCAGGAAAAGTTGACTTTTATGAAGTTGTTTAATCGTAACAAGTAACATGCAGATTACAATGGCTCACAGGTGCAACACAGCTTGTTCAGAATGAAGGGGTTGATTTTATTTGCTAATCCAAGCCAATGTATATTTTATACCACTTTTGCTCCAGTGGAGATAAGATTGAAAAAGGGATGTTTTCAATTATACACTAGCACTGCAGCATTGAGGTCATACCAATAATTTGTCTTTTTAGTGTGCGTTTGTTCTCATTTGTTACGATGGAAACTTTTCATTGAATTGTGGTCTAACCCACCCACGGGTCCTTATCTATCACATAACATCTTGGAAAGGGATGGTGAAGTAAAATCTTCCTCAAAAGAAATGTGAAGAGCAACAATCTTCTCAAAGTTGAAAACAGAACAAACATAAAAATAACTTATGAACAATGACGATCATTTTGAGGCATGAAACTTACTCATCTTAACGCTCATGCATCATAAGCAACTATTTTATTTAAAATTATCACTTTTGAAAACAAGTGAAAAATTCACAAATACAAATCTTCAAATGTTCAGCTTCAGGAGAGTGTTTTCAGTGCTTTTTCAATGGGTGGTTCTTTGGATCCATAATTTAACAAGGTTTCATCTCCATTATAAGTTAACCCAGCTGCACCATTTTAAGTCTGGTCAGTAAGTGTAATTATTATATTAAAGCCCACCTCAGGACTAGATTTTTTTCTGAACTATTCATTTTCCCTCCATCAAGTGCGAGAAGACAAAACATGGGGCGAGTTGGAGAGAAACTTTTCCGATTATCGTAACTGCAGCAATTAAATGCTGGGCGAAAAGACCCATTGGAAATTTACTTGACTCACCAGCATCAATGCACTTAATTGGACAATTAGCGACCACCTACTTGACCATATTCCTCCCTAGCAGCTGAAAAGGTGATTTGTTTCCCAACTGGAAAACCGTGGTGACCTGCCTGGCAGGTTAGGAGGGAGTCATTCAATTGCTCCAAGGAGTGGCCTCTGATAGCTAAAACCTTATGGGTAGTTGTCTTCAATTTGAAAAGTAAGCATTCCTTCTCCCTGTTGGTAAAATTCAGGCTCACCTTATTGTTGCAGTGTTGAATAAAGAATTGAAGTGGATAGTGAGCTTTGGTTCACAGGAAACTAAAAGTTGCAAAAATAAATATGGCACATGACAATTTAAGTCAGAGCAATAAATATGTGCAACATCTGTAAAAGTTCCATTATTTTCCAAAATTTTCTGGTCCCTTTATGAGTTTTATTGTGCATACAATATAGTTTTGTTTTACTTGAATCTTTGATACTGCATTTGACTCCAAATGATAATGGTGTTCCCACAAAAAAAAGTTTCCTTTACACTATGGAGAGAAAGCAGAGACAATATTTAGGGTCCAGTGACCCTTCACCAGAACAGATATGCTCTGATGAAAGGTCACTAGACCCAAAATGATGAATCTACCTTCTCTCCATAGATGCTGCCAGACCTGCTGAGTTTCTCCAGCAATTTTAGTTTTTGTTTCTGATTTCCAGCATCTGCAGTTCAGTGTGAACAAAACTTCACAAAATCCTTGAAAATCTGCACACACAAACTGTTCTCCATTTGCCACAGTTTCTATTTTGACATCTTTCAGAAATTTTGACTCAATTGAACAGACTTAGTTTCTAGGTCATTTACAAACAGCACTGTTGCGAATCAGATCCCGACGGCTAATCATTAATAGCCAATCTTTCAGCCAAATGTCACAACTGATGTCCCTCTGTCAGATATTCTCAAATAGAATCCCTCCTTATTTAAACTAAAAAGTCAAACAGACAAAATTAGTTAAACCTAGCAGCTGGCACAGCATAGTCACTTGACATCAACTGATAGAGAAACACTTCCGTAATACTTAAACTATTTTGCTGAAATCCCTTGAGAAAATCCTTTTAAGGATTGTGTGGCTAATCATTTGCTATAAAAGGAAAATTTCTTTCAGGGTCCAAACAATTCCTGTAAAAATAGAGTTGAAAACGCTGACTGACATTATATAAGTACAAAATCACCTATAAATAATTAGAAGTTAAAGAAAGATAAGTTACAGCAGCTAACTGAACTCATAGAAGGCCAGTTTCCAACTCGTAATAACTGAATATTTGCCAAATTATTTTTCAGAAGCTTGGCTGCTCCTAATTAGCTCCATCTGAGGATGAAGGATGAGAAATTTCTGGATTCAAGAAGTGAACAGAAAACTAGGGGCAAACTAAATTTGAAAATATGCATTGTGTTGCATGAAACAGATAAGTGAGGCAAAAACCAAATATGGCAAAACAGGTATGCAGCCGGACCATTTGCAAAGCCAATAAAACAATAAAACATTCAGAAGAGATGAGAAAATAAGGAGGTTTAAAGCTTCTTATGTAAAATGAAATTGCCTTATTTTTAGTAGGCTATGGAAGAAGAATGAGACCTAAGCCCTTTCCTGGTAATGAAATGAAAGCGTATGGGCAAGGAGCAGGCTTATCCCATTTAATTAATAAGAGATTTTATCGAAATGCCGCTGAAAATGAAGAGTTGGTAACAAAGACACAAGCACGAAGATGTAAAGGAGGGAGGGTTTCAGAGGCAGGTTTAGAGACAGGGGTTCTTAGAAAACTACAGAACAATGTGACAGGCTGGCTCCCATTGAGTTCCCGCCTTCACCTTATTTCCCCAAAGGCAAAAGGGGAACTGATATAGCTAACAGACATATTCGATTGGAACCCAAACTTTGGTTATTAATGCCTCAATTACCACCACCACTTACCTCTATACCAGGAGCTCAGCATTTCCCTGGAGGAAACTTCAATGAAGAGATCAGAATGCCATCATATAATCTTGCAGATTCATGTATGAAACAGAAAGTTTGTACACAGCACATCACAAGCACTTAAATCTATTTCCTGATCCAAGAGATGGTTTTGGCTACTCTGTTTAGGATGCTGCTTGGACCTTGGGTGAGCACTTCCAAGTGTGACACCCCCTCACAGTTATTCTACTTGAGAATGGCAACTTTTCCCAGAAGGTGTTTCAGCCAGTCTTCCTTTGTCATTCCAAGTTGCTCTCCTGCAATGCAATCGGATGCCGAACATAGAAATGATGCACAATTTGGCTGCCTCCTGCTGGTAGCCACACTCCTAACAGGCATTTGATTGCGGGGTCAGAAATTATCTCCACGCCAACTTGCAGAAATTCTTAGGAATGCTGAATATGTGTGAGGAAGCATTGGTGATGAGACTTTTAAGAATGCTATGAACAAGAGGAAAATAAGTGAGTACTGTGAAGACATCCTGGTAAGGACAGTGGACACAAGAATCCTTCCTTATCGAGTAACAAAGTACCTCTATGACTACAACCAACATGTCTTTTAGGCTGAGTGATGTTGTTGTAGGGGCCTACACTGTTAACATGTTGTTAACAGTTAGTGAGCTAAGTTATGAGATAGGCAGTTTGCTGTTTATTTTGTGCAAAATGTTGCTAATATGCCAAGTAAATTCATTTGACAGAACACTTGTCATTTAAAATTCAAGCTTTCAAGAATTCCATAATTGGCAGTTATTGGGATTAAGTATTTTCTTCCGTTTCATGTTACAAATATAGCTGAGTTCACTTCATAAAATACACGTCATCACCAAACAATAAAGTGTACTTGGCAATAACAGCCTATGACTATGAAACATGTTCCGATGTTAATTCCAAATTTTAAAAAAGGAATGTTAAACAGTTACTTAAAAATGCATGAATGTTTGTTAAAATACCTAAGGAAGAAATATTAATTGAATTCATGCACACACACCAATAATTTAAAAACTGTGTTTTCATTGCTCCTTTCATGACCTCAGAACATTATGAAGTACTTTTGAAATGTCGTTATTGTTGTGAGATAAGTAAAGATGCAGATAAACTGTTACAACTGTTATATAGTTTGTAGGATTGTTAGTAATATGGCAGCCAATTTCTGCACTGCAGGGTTTCACAAACATTAAAAAAGATAATGATCAGAAAATCTGGTTTAGTAACAACAGTTCCGTGATCTTCCCAAATCGTACCTGGTATATCTTGTGTTCTCCTGAGCGGGAAGGCAGAGCCTGGAGTCAAGTGTACCAAGTCGGCAGGCACTGAGGAAGCCTGGAGTCCAGACTCCATTGGAAACAAGTACATCCTTTGGTGTACCATACTGTAGTATTGGCTCAGGTCATGTGCTCAACCCTTTAGACTGGGTCATTTCTAGCCTTATATTAACATGATTTGCAACCTGAACCGTTTTATCAGTTAGAAATGTTACTCACAACATTGACAGCCCTGATGCTATCACTGGCCTTTTAATTCAGCTTTGATTTTTTTAAAATTAATTGAATGATAGTTGAAACACACAAAGGAACACTTCACATCAGTGCAGGCTGATTCATTGAAATCCTAACCAATTGCTTGTTGATCCGAGCAAGTGTTCTGAGTAACTGATAAATTAATTGTAACATCCACATCTTCAACTGTGCATTTAGAGTGCTTTCTCGACTTCCCGTAAGACAAGTTTCTTGTCAATTAATTGCCCACATGGCTTTCAGCCGCTGGAGTCTCCAGTTACTGAGATTAGATGGAAGTAGACATTCTGCTCTCCAGAGTCTGGATACAGTCAGTCGCATGCTGCCACAACTTTTTATCTAAAATGCACAGACAGAAATTTGAAACAAATCTGTGACTGAATTTCCTCCCTACCAAGCTCTTTCACCTGTGTACTGGGGAGAAAAAATTGCCCCTAAATATTGTAATGTTAAGAGCTCTTCTGGTGCAGTGGTAAAGTTTCCAACCCTGGGTCATAAGGCTTGGGTTCAAGGCCCATCTACTCTAAATAGGTATCATAATATGTCAGAACAGTTTGATTAAAAATATCAATAGCCTAAAATGAGGATTATATCTCCCTTTGTTCATCTTTTGGAGCACCTTTTAGCATGGATCATGTTTCAGCAAAATTCTGAAGGGCATTTTGTTACACTAAAGACACTACATTAATACAACTTGCTAAAACAGAATTTTGTTATAATAAATACCCATGAGGCATTCGCATTAATGGATGGAATCTTGTTATAGTGTTTGGAGGTAGGGTGGTTTCACCTGCTTGCTGGAGAGCTGCAGGACACCCACGATGCCTTGCTGTGGGAAGGTTGGCTAAACCACTAGCCAATCAAATCGTTGGAATGACAACCAGCCAGCCTTCTGTGGGAATCAAGATCTCGGGGGGAGGGAGATCCTGCCAAGTGATAGCTTCCAATCTGTCAGAGGGCACCAGCTCTTGTACTCGCAGCACTCTGTAAAGGTTGACGCTGCTACTGGCAGTACAGATACCAAAGTCCCAGGATTCCAGAGGTCCTCAGCTACAATTTACCAATGTGGGGGCTCGTATGGGGATCAGGGAGCGGGGAGGTAGGAAGCAAGGGCAAGAGGGAGATAGCTAGCAGTGGACAAGCCACTCCCCACTCTGCAACACCATCTCAATGGCTAGTTTGTAAATCAGGCACTGATTGTCTTTGAAGGGACTCCACCCCTCCAGGTGACCCACGTGGTTTCAGCTGTCATACACACCACACGACCACAGGCCTGTTTGCCACTGGGTCAATCCCTGCAGCAACGGGAAGGTTGACTAAGGTCCTTCCCTCGTTTAATTCAATTCTATTGGAAACAAAATGGCAATGGGATACAGATACATCCACCACCCCAAAGATAAATGCCCTTCCTGCTATGAAGCTCAACAGAGAGAGCAAAAGATTCCACCCAATAATTCTACTTTGCTCCCAGATGAATCGCTTCAATTTCTGTGAAGTGTTTAAATTCTAAACAATCCTTAACTCAAAAAGCAGAATCAATGCTGTTCATCCTGGGCAGGTGAAGATGAGGAAATTATGGATCTAATTATCTCAGAATTTCATGGGGACCTGCCCAATAAGAGAACAGCTGCCAGAAGCAGGATGTAAGACAGCTGGTCCAACTCTGCC
The DNA here is from genome assembly GCF_047496795.1 of Chiloscyllium punctatum. Lineage (NCBI taxonomy): Eukaryota > Metazoa > Chordata > Chondrichthyes > Orectolobiformes > Hemiscylliidae > Chiloscyllium > Chiloscyllium punctatum. The sequence goes on from NC_092751.1 coordinate 96,054,964, forward strand.
ATGATCCTGACCTTTTTGAGCAAGTAAGGTGGATAAAGCCTACTGGGCAGACACCCAATGGGGAACAGTACTGGTTTCGGGCAAGATGCACAAAATTAGACGCCCCAGTATTAAATATATTGGTATTAAATTTTCAAAGTGCTCTGAATCAGCCGAACAAAGGCAGATCAGGGTGTAGGTTTGCTCGCTGAGCTGGAAGGTTAGTCTTCAGACATTTCGTCACCACACTCAGTAACATCTTCAGTGAGCCTCTGGATGAAGCACTGGTGGTGTAGCCCACTTTCTCTTAATGTGTTTGGGTTTCCTTAGGTAGGTGATGTCATTTCCTATGGTGATATCATTTCCTGTTCTATTTCTTGGGGGTGATAAATGGGATCCAAGTCAATGTGTTTGTTGGAAGACAGATCAGACATTTGGAAGGGTTTAGAGAAGGTGACAGAATAGACACTACTTCCAACCTTACAGTTAGTTGTCCTGCCTCTCAACATCCCACTTTCACTTGATGTCTAATTCCCCACTATTGTTGATGGACAGTTGGAATTGCAAACCATTGTCCTCGCCATCATTAACAAGTGACAATACAAAGATAGGTGATGGAGCAGGTAGTATTGAGTAGGCACGGAGGCTGAAGAAAGATTCAGACAGGTTAGGAATTCGGACAAAGAAGTGGCAGATGAAATACAATTGGGAAAGTATGAGGTCATGCACTTTGCTAGGAAGAATAGAGGCATGGACTATTTTCTAAATGTGGAGAAAATTCAGAAATCTGAAGTGCAAAGAGGCTTGGGAGCCCTAATTCAGAATTCTGTCAAGGTAAACTTGCAGGTTGAGTTGGTAGTTAGGAAAGCAAATGCATGTTGTCATTCATTTCAATGGGACTAAAATATAAAAGCTTCAGAGGCTTTTATACTTCAGAGGCTGTATAAAGCTCTGATCAGATCACACTTAGAATATTGTGAGCAAATGTAGGCTCCAGGAAGGATGCAAGGGAGGTTCATGAGAAGGATCCCAGGAATGAAAGGCTTAACATATAAGGAACGTTTGAGCAGTCTGGGACTATACTCGATTGGGTTTAGAAGGATTGAAGGGGGACGGGATCTAATTGAAACTTACAGAATATTGAAAGGCCTGTTCAGAGTGGACATTGGGAAGATGTTTCCATTGGCAGGAGAGGCGAGGACCCGAGAACACAGCCTTAGAGAAAAGGCGGATGCAGATAAGAAGAGACTTCTTCAGCCAGAGAGTGCTGAATCTGTGGAATTCATTGCCACAGAAGGCTGTGGAGACCAGGTCATTGTGTATTTTTAAAACAGAGATAGATAAGTTCTTGACTGTCAAGGGGATCAAGGATTACACAGAAAAAGGAAGAAAATGGGGTTGAAAAACGTAACAGCTATAATTGAACGATGAGAGCAGACTCCATGGGCCGAATAGCCTAATTTTTGCTCTGATGCTTTATGACCTTATGAGTTGAGCAATGCATGAGTGGTAGTAGTTGGGGTCATGAAGATGGAAAAACATGGACATCCAATTTTGTTATAAGAATTTGATGGAAGACCTCCAAATCCAACTTTTCCTCAAGTCTCAACCCTATTTTTAGACCAGCAATTCACATTTTCTGAAGAATAGGAGAAATGTGATACTTTCGAATGAACATCATAACTAACCAGAAACTGCTGAAGGTTGTATGAGTTCAGACTTATTCATGAATTAACAAACATGAAAGTGACCAAAGACAGTAACTATAAAATACTAAAATAGTTTAAACAAAACAACATCAAGTTACAGCACACTAAAAGGTCATGCTATCATTAACACAATTTTCCTTCTATTTTATCATCCATCCTTAGTAGCACATTCATCTCTTCTTTTCTTGTCCATGCTTATCGAGTTTTTGCTTACATGTTTCTATGTAGTTTGCCTTAAGCTTTCTTAATATTTCGTAAAATATATTCTCCCAAAGTTGGAGAGTATTTTGTTTCTTGCTTGGGGCTTTAAGGTAACGCTTAAAATGTTAATGGATATTCTATTAGCTATTCCTAGATATTTTTAAATAGTTATAAAGAACATCAAATTGATTTCTATTAGATTGGTATGAAATCTTTTGTTAGTTTTAAGAATAGCCACATACCTTTTCACTTGAAATGTATTGCTTAACTTCTGTTAATAAAATAATAAAATTTGTAAAGCATCTCGTTTAAGTTTTTCCTGTTATAACTCCTACAAACCCTACTCTCTACATACTCCTTAAATGAAGTAGTATATTTTCAGGAGAGAGTAATCATAGACTATCAAAATATCTGGGGTATTTATAGTATAGCTAAGGTTTATTAATTTGTGCAGCAATTTGAAGGAAGATATTATTCTTGGGCATAATTTTCCCTGTGGGCTGGTTAACTAAATTAGCTCTATATAAGAGTTAAAAGTTATAAATCTCTTCATTCTTTCAAGTAGATTATTCTTTATTCCTACCACTCTGAACAAATAGGTTGTGGGACCTGCGTTCGATTCCACTCTCGAGCGACTGTCTGTGTGATGGCTGCGCATTCTACCCATGCATTTCCTCCGGGTGCTCCAGTTTCCTCCCACAGTCCAAAGTTATGCAGGTTATGTGGATTAGCAATGGGAAACGCAGGGTTGCAGGGATAGAGTGGGGAGGGATGGGGGATGGACTTGGGGGTGGGGGGAGCGGGTTGTGTAGGACTGGGTGGAATGTTCCTCAGAGGGTTGGTATGGACTCCATGGGCTGAACGGCTTGTATCCACACCATAGGGATTCTATGATACTATGATTTCACATACCTTTTCACCATGACTCGGGTAAGAGAAGAGACATCTGTGCTGAATTCAATCAATCAGTCACGGGAATTGAACCTGTGCTGTTAACCTCACTCTGCATCACAAATCAGTCATCCAGCCAACTCAGCTAACTGACCCTAAGAAAGATCCAGAAGTATAAGAACAAAAGATGGGTCTGTAAGCTCCTTATACAAATCCCATCAGAGTTAACTAAAAAATGGAAGATAATGTCCAGATTCCAGAATATCAAAAGCAGTGTGCCTCATGGTGAACTATCCTCTGGTAAGCAAAACCAAGGTACACTAGCTGAAAAGACAGCTCTCGCTGGGTGACATTGACCTACAAGTCCAGAAGCTGGAGGATGCTGGCAAACAGCTGATGCAGAATGACCAAGGATTTGAAACAAACAGATGCAAAGCTGCTGAAAAAAAAACATACAATAGAAGCCAGAGTCACCTGAGCCCAAGAGTCCCTCTGCTGCAATGCTCAAGTGCTGCAGATCAAGAATTACTCTTAAGCCACAAATGATCATGTCAACTAACCCAACAACAAGCCTTTCCATAACATTGCCTGCAAGGAACTTGCCATCAGCATCTCTCAGGTCATCTCTTTCCCATGGAAAGAGGGTTTCAGCTGGTCCTGTCTTGTCTGATGATTCTTTCATTTGACAATCAGACTTGGCAACAACTAGCACAGAAATTACAACGTAATATGAGCAAATAATGAAGAACTTAGCTGAAATATCACTGAACAGGGGAATGTATGAATTGAAAGTTTGTTAGAACAATTACAGTGTAGACTCAATTTGTCACTAAAATGGCAGGTTTAACAGACATTTTTCATGTTAGTATTTGTTCCAAATTTCAGGGGAATAAAATTACAGTTCATAAGTTTCTTTTTCAACTACAACATTTCAGTGGCACATTACAGCTAGAAATTGTAAATAGCTGTACACTATTGGTTAAGTTTTCCTCATTCACACAGTTTACAGTGTCTGCTGACCAGTTAAAAAAACAAAGCTATCCAACAGTGTGAGATGTGGATCTAGATGATGTAAGGCTGAGGAATTGGGGAGAAAATAGAATGTGATGTGAACCTAAACTTGTGATTAGGGATCTGTGCAACTTGAATGTTGACAAAGATCACAAATATACACATGGAATGAAGTAGCTTACTAAGTTAACATCATCAAGGTGAAGTGCTTTGTGTATTTGACAATGCTCCAACAAAGTACCTTTGGACCTTTTACTATATTAAAAGCATTATATGAAAGCAAATTGCTGCTGCAATGTGTGGAGTTTTACATAAACTAAATTTTTATAGACACATTTACCATCAGTTTGCACAGCTTAATATCAATCTGCAGTCTGGCATCAATCTAAAGTAAAAATAGCAGTACTTGTTCATAAACATTACTGGCATATTTGCCTATAAATATTGTATAACCTAAGATAAATCCAGTTATGGAACCAACTGCTGGTACTGGATGTGTGTGTCTGGAGTCCTAACCAAAGATGGCAAAATAGCCTGTCATACAAATGACTCACTTAAGTAGATGACGGCAGAGGTGGACGTGATCTAGATAGAGGCGAATGTGAGTACTACAGATGCTGGAGATTAGAGTCAAGAGTGTAGTGCTGGAAAAGCACAGCGGGTCAGGTAGCATCCGAGGAGCAGGAAAATCAACATTTCGGGCAAAAGCCCTTCATTCCTGATGAAAGGCTTTTTGCCCGAAACGTCGATTTTCCTGTTGTTTGGATGCTACCTGACCTACTTTGCTTTTCCAGCACTACGGTCATGACCTATATAGACTTCAGTAAAGTGTTCAACAAGGTTCCTCATGGTAGACTGTTTAGCAAAGTTAGATCACATGGAATACAGCAAGAACTAGCTATTTGGATATAGAACTGGCTCGAAGGTAGGAAAACAGAGCGTGGTGTTGAAGGATTGTTTTTCAGACTCGGGGCCTGTGACCAGTTGGGTGCCACAAGGATCAATTTTGGGTCGGCTACTTTTCGTCATTTATATAAATGAGTTGGGTGTGAACATAGGAGGTATAGTTAGTAAGTTTGCAGATGACGCCAAAATTGGAGGTGTATTGGACAGGGAAGATGATTATCTCAGAGTACAATAGGATTTTGATCAGATGGGCCAATGGGCCAAGGAGTGGCAGATAGAGTTTAATTTAGATAAACATGAAGTGCACCATTTTGGAAAGGCAAAAGGACGCTTAATGGTAAGGTCCTAGGGATGGCTGGCGATCAAAGAGACCATGGAATGCAAATTCATAGTTCCTTGAAAGTGGAGTTGCAGATATATAGGATAGTGAAGAAAGCGTTTGGTATACTTTCCCTTATTCATCAGAGCATTGAGTATAAGAGTTGAAAGGTCATGTTGCAGCTATATAGGATTGGTTAGGCCACTTTTGGAATATTGTATACAATTCTGATCTCCTTCCTTTGGGAAGGATGCTGTGAAACTTGGAAGGGTTCAGTAAAGACTTACAAAGATTTTGCCAGGTTTGGAGGTTTGAGATATAGGGAGAGGCCGAATAAGCTGGGGCTGTTTTCCCTGGAGCACCTGAGGCTGTGGGGTGGCCTTGTAGAGGTTTATAAAATCATGAAGGACATGGATAGGGTAAATAAACAAGGTCTTTTCTCTAGGATGGGGGAGTGCAGAACTAAAGGAGATAGGTTTAGGGTGAGAGTGAAAGATTTAAAAGGGACCTACGAGGCAACCTTTTCACACAGAGGGTGCTGCATGTATGGAATAAGGAAGTGGTGGAGGCTGATACAATTACAATATTTAGTAGCTATCTGGATGGGTATATGAATAGGAAATGTTTAGAGGGATATGGGCCAAGTTGTGGCAAATAGGACTAGATTTATTTAGGATATTTGGTCAGCATGAGCGGGTTGGACTGAAGGGTCTGTACATCTCTATGACTCTTTGTAAAAGGATTGGGAGGCAATAGAGCTAACTCAGTACACACAGAACAGAAAAATATCATGTGCTCGAAACAGTTACTCAGAATAGTTACTATCCAGTCACCAAGTTCACATGAGAAGTTAGTGTGTTAGATAAACATCTGGTCCGTTCATAGTACTGTAACTGATTCTGTGGGTGAAATCTCTAAGAATTATATAATCATGTTCAGTGTTTCCTCATACTTTGGAATAATGTTTCAAGTAAAATATGCAGTTCATTATTGGACTGCCATTATAGAAAGCTGATAGATGAATCAGTGAGGAGAAAGACCCCTCTAACTCCCTCCTCCCTACCTTTTATCTTAGCCTGCTGGACACACTTTCCTCATTCCTGAAGAAGGGCTCATGCCCGAAATGTCGATTCTCCTGTTCCTTGGATGCTGCCTGACCTGCTGCGCTTTTCCAGCAACACATTTTGAGCAGATGAATCAGTGAAGCATGGTCACACACTTAAATGATAAGAGAATGATTTTTTTAAATATATAAGTAGTTTATGCAGATTGCAATCATTTGCCACTTTGCATGACACAATTTTAAAACTCACATTGTGAAGTATTTGACCAATATGGTGGTAAGTGGTAGAACTGATCAAAACTTTGAGCTCGCGGGTAAAATTGGACTTGTTGGTTCATTTCAGTCTTTTGCTGTTTCCTTTGTATAAATAGCAAGTCACCTTTAGCTACCTAAACATTATCCAACTTGTTGGACATGCACATTAATTGTTCACTAAACTCCCTGCAGGAAAGAAAGGCTGTAAAATAACAATGAAACTAGCTTTATAATGATCTGAAAACTGTTAATGCAATACTAATTAACTTTTCTCTTCCCTGGGGATGAACAATTTAAAAATTGTTCAATTGTATCATATTAATATCTCTAACAGTTTATGACTTTCAGTGAAGATGGTGGCATAGTGGTAATGTCGCTGAATTAATAATGCCATGAAGAAATGCCTTCATGAAGAAAATCTGCCCTCCTTACCTGGTCTGGCCTCAATGTGGCTCTTGACTCACAGCATTTTGTTTGATTCTGAATTGCCCTCTGAATTTAGTCCAAGGGCAAATAGGGATGGGCAACAAATGCTGGCCTTTCCAGCAACACACTCATTCTTTTTTTTTAATTTTGGCTTGTTTTCTTGTTTATCATTTCTATCCCTTTGTCTCTGACTCCATATCCAAGCCAGCAATCACACCTCACTGCTTAAACCAACTGAGCTGGTAGGAGTCTGAATCATATTGCAATAAGTTGATTAAAAGAATGTGCATTCGGCATCAGGCTTTTGTAAGGAGCTGTGACTTCAACAAGGCTTCAATTTTAAAATGGAAATTGAAGGCTGACTGAATTTGTACAGCAGCTTCCACAGCATAGGTCAGTAATTTTCTCACTGTGTTCTGGTACTGATTTTAGTAGGTAAGCAGAGTGTGAAACTAACAATTGGAGCAAGGATTGCATGAAAATTGCCAACAACATCCAATTATATAGCACTATAAGCATTAAAATATTCTCAAAGTTTTTCCACAGTTTGACAGGCAAAATTAGGAGTCAGCCAGAAATGGAAGGATCACGAATGCGACCAGAAAGTATTCAAAAAGTACACAAAAGTTTATTTATTGAGTTGGACAGTCTCGCTAGTTCAGAGAGAGTAGATTTGGGCCTTAATCACAGGAGGACCACCAACGCTAAGATTAAAAAGCACAGAAGATGTAGTACACAGCACAACGTTCAGGGATAGAGACATGAAATCGATGATTACAGGAGATTTCAAAAATGATGATGAGAAAACCTGGAGATGTTTAAAAGATAAAAGATGAGAAATTTCCAATGTAATTTGTTGAAGGTTGGGGGTGCCAAAATAAATTTGTAAGATTTGGGGTGGGGTTAAGGGCAAGACAGAGAAGGAACAGAATGATTCTATGCAGCTCAGGTTATGTTTGGCAGAATTGCACTCGATGAAGGGCGCTACATGGGACAGCAGCAAAGATAATATTGCAGCACTCAAATTTGGAAGTAACATGCTTGGCATAAACGTTTCAATTACATACCAGTAGAAACGGAGTTGGGCAGTAATGCACAGTTGAAAGAACACTTGGATAGGCAATAAGGCAGAATTGAGGCTATTCATCATAGGATTTTGGATGAGGTAGAATTGTCGATCTCTGTTACCTCAGGAATTCAAAATATGGCAGGGATTTTTGCTCAGGGTTAAACTACTACTGAAACCAGGCTTTGGTGCTAATTATTTTTTTAATCATGCCATAACAATGTACTGTTGCCTTTGATTAATCAATTAAGGGAATGGCAGTGACTAAATCAGGCTGTATGTCAATGAGTAAGAGAATACATCCCTAAAGAGTTTTGGATATCACACACTGCAAGTGAGGTGAAGAAAGGAAAGCAGTTAGACTTGCGGGAGTTTCAAACTGAAGCCTCTCAGGTACCACTTATTTTGTACCTGAAATGCAACCTTTGGGCTGCAGTGTGCCCATTGTCAGTACAGACAATCCACAGACTCTGGTATATCAATATTATTTGATAAATCTGTTTCTCTCTACTGAAATGTCTTCACTGAAAAATACTCTGCAGAGATAATAGAGAGATTATGAGCTGATCAAATCATGAGCTGATCAAATGGACAACCTGGGTTTGAACCCAGGAATTGCAGCAATCAAAAAACTGCTGCAGTTTGCACAAAGATTCAAGAAACCTGCGAATATGCATTTTCTACAAAACCACACACACAGGCCTTCCAATACCTACAGCTATTTTTGTTTCCTCTGATTATGTTCGTTATAGCAGAAAAATGCCTTCAGAGGATTACAATCAATCAATCTGCATTGGTCATAATACACCTCACCATATTTATACTTTTTTCAATGTGGACAACACTAAAGAGGAAGATAAGGTGAAGACTCACAACTGTATCTTAATTAACACAAACATTTAATCATAGAGAGCAGTCAGGGACTGCTCAACTGCTGACTGCATTTTCCCAAATCAAGTTTCTGTCATTCTTCACCTGTAAACCAGCAAGTCACTTTAGTGTTTTCATTTGCAATTAACCTACAAATGCAGTCACTGTTAAATAATTGCTGCTAGCACTTCCAGCTTTCGAAGAGTGTAACAGAAAAATCAGTAAATCAGGTGCAAAACTTGGTCATTCTTAAAAATGCAGCAAAGACAAAATGCATTTCTTAACCCCTTAATTATGGACACTTGTTGGCATGCTGCACCCAAAGGTCGTTCTGTTATAACACATTTCATTAATGTGAATTCGCCGTAACGCAATAGACAAACTGGGAGTACAGTTTTTAAAGCGCAAACCTTTAAAACATGTGCTGGCTGTAACACGATTACTTCGCAACATTTGAGCACTGTTTGTAAAGTACGACTTTTCGATAATGCGAGGTTGCACAAGAATGCGACCATCGCATTATAGAGGAACTACCTGTGATTGCAAATGTTTTACCATGAAGTACTTGATACTGGGCAGAATGTACTAGCCCTGACATTTTCAGATGGGTGTTTAGAAGGCAAACACCAAATGTTTACACTCTTGACATTTTTCTAATACAAATTTTTTCTGGGTTTGATGTAGAGTAGTTTCTGGAACACAGGGATCTCTCCCTTACAGAAACTTCACAATTTTTGTATTTTTACACCCACATGTGCAGCAACTAGAAGCTGTTGTCCAATTTACACCACAACAAAAGAAAGTCTTGATGTCTGGTATTCCAACTGGAAGCTCATCACTGCAGCAGCGTAGAGAGGAGTTGCATGTTAGAACCATGTGGAAAGCTGGACAGACCTGGGTTCCCTAGAGCAATTTCTAGCTCTAATACAAACAACTGCAGGGACTAGTACTTCATTGTTGTTAACTCAAGTAATTACGGTCAGTAAAACCACTGCTTATGGCCCATCTCTGATTATACAGCATCAGCAATGCTATGCTGAAGTGAAGTGTATCCCAAGAAAAATTAAGTAACATCTGCATCCATAAATAAAAATTTTAAACACACAAAATTATGAGAAACCAGAAAAAAAGAATTATGTAAATTGCATAACGTGTTCACCAACAACCCACATGGAGAAATATTGAATAATTTCTCAGATTTAAAGGCTTCCTCAGAGTTCTGAATCCAAGTTGTCTCCTTTTCTGATTTTCCACATCAAAACTTGATAAAAATTAGCATACCCACAAATTTAGCAACGCTGTCCATAAATCAAGACTGAAGATCAAGATGCGGATGTAGCAGATGCCAAAAGGTGACATTTGGTGACAGTAATGAAGGATTCATTAAGAAAATCCAACTATTTTCTCAGTACATTTCATAATGCAGAAAATAGTGCTGAAGTCTTTTAAGTTGTTTCTATCTACATAGGTTGATTTTTTTTTTAACAATGTTGTGTTCACATTGTGAGGGACATTGAGGTTAATCCTTTGTTTCTCCCTTTCTCCAGATGCAGCTTGTATTTCCAATACTTTGCTTTTAACTCGTGTGAGCACTCACCCAAAAGACCAAAGCATCATTCACAGAAATCAGTGAAAAGCTTACAAACTTCAGGCTCTCAAAGTACATAATAACCAATACTTTTGAACTGCAGTCACTACAATAATGGAGTAAATCAACAACCAATTTTCACACAACGTGAAATGACATAAATAACTAGGTAATCTATTTTGGGTGTTGGCTGAGGAATGCACGTTAGTTAATAAACTAGCAGAAATGCCCTACCCTTCTTGCAATAACACTATGATATTGTTCACATTGATCCAAACAAGAATGTAGGACCCAAATTTAATGCTTGATTCAACAGTATGATTTGGAGGTGCTGGTGTTGGACTGGGGTGTACAAAGTTAAAAATCACACAAAACCAAGTAATAGTCCAATAGGTTTATTTGGAAGCACTAACTTTTGGAGCGCCGCTCCTTCATCAGGCGGTTCGAAGTAGCGCTCGAAAGCTAGTGCTTCCAAATAAAACTGTTGGACTATAACATGGTGTTCTGTGATTTTTAACCTTGATGCAAACTAAACACCTCTAACGCAACACTGCCTCAGGACTGCAGTGAAATCCAAGAAAAGATACAGTTCTCGTCCTATACATTAGGATTCAGAATTAAGGACATAACAATTGAAATCAGTGGAAGCTTCAATGAAATGAAACAAATCCTAATGCAGGACAAATATTGAAGAGTCTTCAGCACTCGCAACATCAATCTTTGTAAGTATTGTATTTGTTTCTGGTCATGCTTGTCACCTTGGACGCAACAGTCTGAACATGGACGTACTCACTTCTGCATTGCGCATTGTTGCTTCTGGGCTTTAATCGGTTATTCTTCAGTGTCTGAATAAAATCTATTACCTTTAATGTATGCCACTCCTCTTCAAACAAATGATAAATAGCCATCAAACAGTGAACAGATGCAATGCAAAAATAATTTGGCTTTTTATTTGTAAAATATTTATCTGCTGATATAGTCAGAAATGCTAACGAGAAGACATTAAAATTTGCTTATAAAGATAATGAATATTTTTATTACCACAGTAAACCTTTGTGTTTTATGGGAAAGCTCAATTAACTACACAATAATCATAACACAATGGCATATGGAGAACTGTAATAATGTTATAACTATACAGTGCTTTTCACAGCCACATGCTGTCCAAAAGCATTTTAAATCAATGAAGTCAAACGTGAAATGCAATCGATGTTGCAAAGTAAAGCAAACGTGGCCAATCTTTGCACAAGATCCCACAAACAACAATGTGACAGTCACTAGATAATGTTTTTTTTAAAATTGAAGATGATCAAGAGATAAACATGGCGAGGATGAGAAGAATCCCGTGCTCTTCATTAAATAGAGCCGTGGGATTTTATTTTTGCACTCACAAGAGGGTAGCCTGATCTTGAGTTAACATTCTATCTGAGTAAGGGGACTTTCAACTGTGCAGCATTCCTTCTGTACTGCATTGGAGTGTTAGTCAGGATTTTGTGTTCAATTCCCTGGGGAACAGCTGGAAGATGCCTGACGAATGAATAGGTATAGATCTGGCACGTGGAAACAATTAAGGCAAATAGCTAAAAGTGCTAACTGGGTGAAAAGTTCTTTCATTGCATATGACTGATATATTTGACAAGTTCATATCTCTCCATAATGCTTCATTTAAGTCAAACATTATCTTATATATTGAGAAGTTTCAAAGCTGGGGTTTTGCAAAGAACTTGTGGGCAGAATTTGCCACTCCCTTGAGCAATGTGAACAAAGACAAGAAATGTTGGAAAAATGAAAAATGAAAAAATTCAGAACCTCAACATCAATAAAGCAATTTAGAATTTTTCACTTTGAGTTTAAACAGTGAACTTAAAATCTCATTAAATGCAATGACCTTACTTCCATTGATTTGCACTTCATTAATAGACCAACTCAGGTTGCTTCTAATTGGCTTCCAATTTTCCTCTCCTTCCCTGAGAAGTTGGACACAAATTCCCACATGGTAATGTTAGTAATCCACAAACCCAGGCAAATGCTCTGTGGACATGATTTCAAATCTTACCCCAGCGACTGGGAGAGTTTAAATGATGAGATTAGATTAGATTCCCTACAGTATGGAAACAGGCCCTTCAGCCCTTCAAGTCCACACCAACCCTCCGAAGAGTAACCCACTCAGACCCATTCCCCTACGCTACATTTACCCCTGACTAATACACCTAACACACTATGGGTAATTTAGCATGGCCAATTCACCTAACCTGCACACCTTTTGGATGTGGGAGGAAACCAGAGCACCCGGAGGGAATCCATGCAGACACAGGGAGAACTTGCAAACTCCACACAGTCACCCGAGACGGAAATCGAACCAGGTCCCTGGCGCAGTGAGGCAGCAATGTTAACCACTGAGCCACCGTGCGGCACCACATTTAAAGCACTGAATAATTCTGGAATTGAAAACTGTTGTCAGTAATGGTAAATATGAAACTATGGACTGGGGTTACAAAAAAAAACATCTGGCTCACTCATTCACCTTTACCTGGCCTGGTTTGCTTGTGACTCCAGGCCCACAGTAAAGTGGTTGAACTGCCTGAAGCACCCGAGCAAGCCACTCAATGCATGGGGCATTTAAGAATGGGTAACAAATGCTGTTGCTGCTGGCGATGCCTACATAAAAATCACCAATCATGCCAACATTTTACGATTCTAAAGCATGTTCAGGGCAAACGAATAAGTCTTGATTTAAAGTTCAAAACAAGATAAAATAACAATGAGAAAAGAGTTAACAAGGTCAATTACGCACGTACTGTGCAGCTCTAAATGTTGCTGGATGATGATGCCAGATCAAATGACATTTCATTCCAAAACAAACATGTACACCACCCTAAACCAAAATAATATTAAAACTGAATTTTAAAATCCTTTGGTTTAGCAAAAGCGTCCCTACATGGTCTTTCAATGTTATCACCTCCTTAGATTAAACAATGAACAAATAAAGCCAATTATTGAAAAGGAACTCTCTATACTTTCCCAGCACATCTGATCCCACAAGAATAATCCAATGGGATTTGTTAAAGATCCACAAACAATTTCTTTTGAAAAATTAGCAAATATTGATCAAGGAAGAGACTGAAAATGTTTTTTTTAAGAACGTGGCAGATGATTCATATTCCCAGCTAATTAGCAAGGCTCGTTTAGTTTCTTTTTAACAGGTTCACTGAACAGCCAGCAATGGATTGTCACATTACATTAATGATATCCAGTGCTCTAGTTAAAATACTTCCACTTTGAATACTTTTCATGGTCCAATTTGTTTTAATACTCACCAGCAGGAAAAGCATGATACTGTGGAAAGGAGTAAAACTATTTGCTATTTTAAGCAGTTTACTTGTTGCTGAAAGGTTGACCGCCCATGTAGAAAATGCATTCAGAAACTTAATTTTCTCAAGGATGTTTGATTGGAGAGTTGTTAGGTGGCAGAAAAATTGCCTGAAGATCAAATTTTCATCCTGTATTACCTCACTGCATTTTCAAATAAGGTGTCCATAAACTGGACTGATATATTTTCTGGTACAGGGCACATGTGAGAGTTTATTGCACTTTAATCTACATTCAAAATTTCACAGACGTTACACAAATTCACAATATTTCCATTTACTGCAAACGGCTTGATAAAGCAACTTTAATATACAAAAATAGTCCCAAGGCACTTGGTGGAAGTGGGATTAGTGAAAATCATACAATCTGACTTCCATCTGCTCCAGTATCTGCAACAGCTAAGTTCAAGTCCAAAGGATTGGTTTTCATCTGCAATTGATTAAATGGTCCATTTATGGGAACACTTTTCAGATGCATGACACCTTAATTCCAAAACGAAATATATTGCAAAAGCAGGAGAACGCAAGTTAAAGGAAGTAGTGATCGATTTGTATAGTTCTCTGGTTAGGTCAGTCTGCAGCTTTAGTGCTGTGTCCAGTTCTGATTGCACCGTGAAAGGGGAAAAATTCATATATTGGAGTCAGCGCAGAGGAGAATCACCAGTCCGATTCCTAATGACAGGTATTTGGGTTGTCAAGAAAAAAATTTGAAGAATCTTAGCTCAAAAGAAGGTGTCTGAGAAGCACACATGGCAATAAACAGTATGGAAAAGTAACTTGGAATATCTATGTTAAATTGAGGGTTCAAACAAGGAGACTTCTAAACGTTAACTTCACATCTTATACCACAGAATCGTTATAATGCAGGAGATCATTTGACTCATAATTTCTGTACTGACTAAGCTTCTCAGAAGGTGGCAAACATTTGGAAGGAAACATGCAAGATGTAATTAATTACACTGATGGCTCAGGATGGGTGAATCAAGATGGATTCATCCCTTGTGTAAAAAAGCTCAACATTCCAAATCACAAACAGAAGAAACAAATTCAGTGTCATTAAAATTATAAGTGAACTAAAACAGGTTGTTCGTGCTTAATGATTATTATTCATTCTCGTTATTTTAACAAACAGTTCACTAATTTAAAAACTCAATCACTTCTGGAATATTCTGCCCAATGGAGGCCAGCGTCTGTCTAAACTTACAACTAAGAGATCACGCAACTACAGTACTTCCCTCACTCAATGTTGCTCATTGAATCAATTCATCTTATGTGCGCATTTCAAGTAAAACCTCAAAAAAAACGTTGTGTCACATAAACTAATAAGACAATTACACACACAACTATCACTCTCACGTCACCATTGAGCATATGGGACTTTCCCTTTTCCTTCTAATTCTGTCTGTGGGTTTGTCCCACTGGGAACTGTAAATGGGACAGCTTTGCTGAATCAAGTGTCCTAATATAAAAGAAACCAAAAAGTAAGTGAAGTATGCTGAAATAAAATTAGCAATAATTTCACAGAGATAAAGGCCTTAGAGAAGCCAAATTATATTTTGGAACATCCAAATTGAAATTTCTGTTCCTTGCTAAATGCAGAATCCCAGAAGGCAGTTTTTTTTTTAATAAGTTCAAGTTTGGAAAAGGAACTTACCTACTAATAAATGCATAGAGTGACATGAATTAACTTGGCAATATCACTTTTTTGAACCTATTTCTGACTGAAGTCCATTCATTTTTAAAAGTAAAAGGTTCACCCACCCTGGAAAGACTTCCACAAACTACAAATATAGAACCCATGACTTTGAGGCAAGAACTGTGAAACCTACCAGAAGCACATGGGGTTTCCACCCCAAATAAATTCAAGTTTACAGCTTTGCTACCAGCTACTTTCTGTGCTGGCACATGGAGCATCGGAACAGGGTAGGTCTGTGCGTAAAACATCACATATTGCATGCAGTTGTTTTTGCAGTGTGGCAGAGTCCTGGAGGAAATCGGCCTCCTCACAGTTGGCTGGAAGTCCATCTCAATTTAAGTGAGCAGAAATTATACCAGTAACTTGGCATATGTCAATGCCTTAATTATAAGCAAATAAAAGTTTAACACAATTATGGCTAAGGCATTGTTATCAGATTATTTTGTACAAAATTCCACGTGGAAGAGAGTTTTCCTGAATGTCTCTGACAGATGGTAAGGAGATCAGGTCCTCCATCTTGACATTATAATGCAGATTTCTCAACCTGTCTGAATGAGGTGGCAATTTGCTTTGACGCTGGGAAATATAGTTTGGCTAGACTGTCATTATTTACAAGATCTTGCACTTGTGGAAGTATGAGATTCAAGTCTGCTCAGTTGCTCTTGTGTTTGTGATTTCACAGTAAACTGTGCATGCACAGTAGAAATGGATGAGATTTTGTGAGATTCATGTAAATTGAATATAACAAATTATAATCACAGCACTGGAGTTATGCCTAAAATGAATCACTGTCAAAAGCAGGACTAACTTCCTTACAAAGATACCTGGTGAAGAGTGAAATTTATGATTTTCAGAATAAATATAGACTTAGATAATTATGGGCGTTCAGGTACATGATGTCTGCAAAAGGTTGGGATCTTAACAGTGTCACGCATACAACCCAATTGTTTATTTTAAATTAGATTAGCAGATTAGATTGATAATCATCTGTTACTTCTAACAATTAGGAAACAACTTCAAATTCCAGGCTGTTTCAAGTACACTTTACACAAGTTTAGTTACCTCTGCCATGGAAATAAGTTGAGCACCCTTTGATCGGTTTTTCAACTTTTGTGTGATCATTTATGGCATTGTGCTCAATACTTTCTCATGTAATTCAGAGCACAAATCATGACGTTAATACTAATGTGCTGTTTATTACATGGTTTACGTAAGTTTTATGATGCAAGAGCAGACACAGTGAAAGTAACCTTTATCATTTTATTCACCCTGTAAATTCTGAGCTCTGAGATCAGTCCAATATGAAGGAATACTTTCCTAGGAGTAGGATTTAAACTTAAATTAATTTGCAATTTGAACTCAGACAGTATAAACTGGCAACATAAACTGTGCAAGATCAGCCAAGTTACTGGAGACCGCTGTGGATATGAGGCAGACTGAAGCTTATTTTGTTCAAATAAAAGCATTGTATCCCAATTGAGATTGATACTGGTTTTAAAAGAAATCAAATGAAATCAATAATATAAAAAGAATAAGTTTAAGTGATCAGCTACTCAGTCTAGCTCAGTAACATTACACAGTCACCATTGTGTGAGGCAATCAAGAATTCACCTCCCACTTCAGTGCACAATTCAAGCTCAAGCATCTTATAGAGTCAAAGTCATACAGACCCCTCTGTCCGACCCATCCATGCTGACCAAATTTCCCAAACCAAACTAGTCCCACTTGCCTGTGTTTGGTTCATATCCATCCAAATTCAAATTCCACATACAATGTGTGAACACGTTACCCCTCAGGTCCCTTTTTAAATCTTTCTCCTCTCACCTTAAAAACATGCCCCCAAGTTTCAAACTTTCACACCTTAGGGAAAAGACCTTTGCTATTCACCTTATCTATGCCCGTCGTGATTTTATAAACCTCTACGAGGTCACCCTTCAACTTCCTACGCTCCAGAGAAAAAAGTCCCAGCTTATCCAGCCCCTCCATTTCTGGCAACATCCTGGTAAATCTTTTCTGAACCCTCTCCAATTTAATAATATCCTTCCTACAGCAGGGTGGCCTAAATTGTACACAGTATACCAAAAGTGGCCTCGTCAACTTCCTATATGGCGCTGGCCTTTGGTTTGAGATGTTAATTATCCCATGACACTATCCAAACAAAGAACAGGGAAGTTCGCTTGACTTGCTGACTAAAGCTCATCTTCAACAAAATAATATTGCTAAGTAAAACAATAATGGAAAATGCTGAGTACAACAAACAAGTCAGTAATGGAAGGAGATTCAGATATAACCCTTCATTAGAACTGTAAGGTATTTCAGAAGAGCAGCTTACTGGATGTAAATAAAAGAGAGCAAAAGAAGATGAGCTATAAAGTAATTAGGTAGAGAATGAGAGATGATTAACCGGCAGAAGAGATAATCGAATAAGACAAAAGATGGTATGATAGAGAAATGAGAGACATTTACAACATCTAGTGAATGTATGAAAAGTTAAACTAGGTTAGCTAAATTGGAGATATGGAGCAAGCAAACCTGGAAAGGGGAGATACTAAAAATGACTGCACATCCAATTGGCTATTGCTATACAATTTAGGAAAATCTAAGATTTAAGAAAAATACTCTTTGTCTGTGAGGGACCTTGAGGTATGAGGACAGGGAAGGCACTGTAAATATCTAAATTCTTCCCTATGCTGTCCTCTACAGGAACGCCAGTGAATAAGCGGTGTTACTTGGAAGGGTACTGCACCCTACATAATTTGTATACACAAACCTTAATTTTTGTTGATTGGGAATAAAAGATATTTCCTTCTTAGATGTCAAAAATATGCTCCACAAATGATGAATTATAGGGCAATCAATATATACCACTTGCTAACACATGTAAACTCACCTTGTGTCAATTTTGTATCCATCTTTTAATTCACCTTTTAAGGACATGAGTTTAATCAATTTTAAAATTGTAGTCAGTTACATCTGGGAAGAAAGGAGTGAGAAATCTTCCCTGCTTCATTTTATGTGCCCAACCACCACCAGAATTCCACCAGGGAAATGGAATTGCTAAAATCTAGGTCAAGCAGTGCAGGTGTCAAAATGTACATCACTTTCTTAGACTCCGAAATGGAAATAATTTAGAGATCAGCAAGTGGGTCAAACTACTTTTTAAACTTAAAATAGCAAGGTGTTAAAACCAGATCTGGCAACAATATTGAACTATAATGAATGTTAAGCATAGCAGAGATTCCAAATGAATCAACCCATTTGTCTATCACTCACTGTCTCATATCAACTCATTTTCTGCATTTAGTAAAAACATTGCAATGGTGTGCAGAACAGGACATTAATTTTGTGGATCTTCATAAAATCTAAAGAAATATGTGGCAGCATTTTTGTGAACTCTCCAAACTCTGTCTCCTTTAAACATAGCTCCCAGCTGTGGTACAAGATTAATACATTCATCCGATATTGTGTTCCATATTGAATGCTGAGCTTTCAATATTGTTTGAGTTAACCTTCCAAGTTCTGAGCTGTTTCACAGCAATCCATCCTATGCATGTGCTGAAAGCATTTCACATCTTCCCTATAGAACCTGAAAACATGCTTGGTTCTGCCACTGAATATGATGAAGTAATCCCCTGCTGGCAATGCTTATCTCAATAGCAGCAAAAAGCAGACATCCATCAGTTCAATTCATATAAAAGCCCAAATTCTCAGTTCAAAATGCATTCTACTGAATGAAACATACCATCAAGACAGATTTCCAAAATTAGTTCAAAATCACAATGCTGAACAAAATTTCAAAAGGACCAACGGTGTAATAGGTTCCTATTATGCTTTTCAGTCAGAAAGAACATGGTTTCAAGTCCCAGGTCAGGACTCAAAACATATATTCAGGATTATATTTCAGTGCAATTCTGAGAGAGTGCTGTCTTGTTGTTGAAACCAGTAACAACCTATGTTTAGACAGCACCCTAATAGAGAGGAACATATCAAGATACATCAAAAGAGCTTTATCAAAGAAAAAACCGCTAAAATTCAATTTATCCATTCTGGTATGTTTATACAAAATCCATGATACTATCTGAAGAACTGTATGTTTGGCTTCATAATGTGAATAACAGTTCTCCATCAACTGACACCACTGAAAAGAAGTGAATTGTCTCATTTGCTATTTGTAAGATCTTACCAAGGGGAAATTGTTTGCCACATTTGCCTTCATAATTAGTGACTATACCTCAAAGGTTATTCTTTGTTAGTGCAAAGCCTCGAAAGACATCTTAAGCTTACAGCACTTCAGTTCCAGTTACAGTCTTTGACTTTTGGTCATTTGATATGTTAAGTTGATGATCAATAACCTTTCAATGAGTATTGCTTTTAGAATAACTGCACTTCTGAACATGTTGCATTGCCCTTCCATTTTATAGTAACATGGTCAACAATCACTCACATTGTGGGAGAGTGCAATTTGACAAATTGATTCACAATTTTTTGTCATTGTCGACAAAACCAATTTTTATTGCCCAAATCTAATTGCTTTTCTTCAACTGTTGCTGTCTGTGTGCTGAAGGTACTTTCATAATTCTGTTAGATAGGAAGTTCAAGGATTTGGACCCAGCTACAATGAAAGAATGGTGATATATTTTCAAGTCATTATGCACTCTAACTTGAAGGACAATTTTGAAGTAGTGGATTTCCTATTCACCTGCTGCCCTCTTTCTTCCAGTTGGTAGCGGTCATGAGTTTGGGATGTGCTGATGCTCATCCAGTCATTGACAAAGTTCAGTTTTAAGGCACATGAAATATATATTTTAGTGGAACTACAGCCAGACAATGAAGCCAATGTTTGACCTGTATAAAGGAGACAGTGACATGGATTCCTTTCTCATCTGTTTCCCCAAGGACTATCTGCTCAAATCAGATGTCACAAACATAGGCCCTGCAAGGAGTGAAGTGACAAATTTCAACCGCAATTTTAAATTTAAACAAGACAAAATTCTATTTCATTGTTATATCTCTAATCAGAGACAGCAGCTTGACAATACAAATGAAGAATTTATATTAAAAATAGCACGTTGTTAACACAAATAAGTCTTTGACCGTGTGCATTGTCCCTTTTGTTTCAAAAAAGGCAACAACCACCGAACTAAAAATGGTTTTGTAATGAAAGCAAGAATGACTTATTTGGAATTGCTTTAATTTCCAAGGATTGTTGGCCATTTGCTCAATTGGCAGTGCCTGCCAAGAACAGTTTCCAATGGCAACAATATATTTCTGAAGCACCCACATAATGGCAAACACAATGCAATATTTAAGCACAGGAAAATTCAAATTTCTGTATGGGGTGTACAAGGACTTCAAGATTATTTAATTTATCACCTGTCAAAGCTAATCAGCAAGAATTGCAATAAAATTTCATTATTTACCTGCATCACTCATTTTATAATTTTCAGAATTTCCTTTTGCAATCTGTTGCAAACCTCTCTGACAATGAATAATAATCAAGTACCAACATCATCAAAACCATTACAGTTTTATTTTTAGGACTGGCACAGCATGGTAACAACTGAGCAAAATGTAGTTTTCTGAACCGCTTTGCAATATGTTCGAGATAAAATAACGTATATTACAAATCTATCTTCCATTTTACATGAAAATCACAGCAGCATGCTTCTGTTTTTATGTCATTCTATAATAATCCCAAAAATAACCTCAAATTAATACCCCTGGCTCCTCCTTGCTATACAGACACAGTACTGTAGAGCTGGTTGAAGCTGTTTACCTTCACAGTTTTCAGTCAACTATGAGGACATGGCTTTATTATTCTAAAATGTTTACGGCATACAGCTGCACATGGTAACATGAACAAGAAGCAACAGCATTTACAATAACCTCTTTTCAGAAGTACAGCAATCTCTTCCACAATCCTTGGTGTTAAAACAGTCCTTTTCCCATTTCAGACCACAATCAAAAATACTGAAAAATAACATTACACAATTTAAAAAGCTAGTCATGTGTTATCATTTATTGTGACGGCAATCAGACCATTGAGTATAGGAGTTGGAATGTCATGTTGAGGTTGTCCAAAGCATTGGTGAGGCCACTTTTAGAGCCCTGCTATAGGAAGGGCATTATTAGATTGGTGAGGGTTCAGAAAAGATTTACCAGGATGCTGCCAGGACAACAGGGTTTGAGATAAAAAGAATTGAATAGGCTAGGACTTTTTTCACTGGAGTGTAGCAGCTTGAGGGGTGACCTTATAGAGGTTTATAAAGTTGTGAGGGGCATGATAAGTCGAATAGCAAAAGTCTTTTCCCTAGGTTAAGATGAAAGAAGAAAGATTTAAAAGGGACCTCAGGGTAATGTTTTCACACAGAGGATGGTTTGTTAATGGATTGAACTGAATTGAAGGAAGTGGTTAGAACATAGAACATAGAACATAGAACAATACAGCACAGAACAGGCCCTTCGGCCCACGATGTTGTGCCGAACTTCTATCCTAGATTAAGCACCCATCCATGTACCTATCCAAATGCCGCTTAAAGGTCGCCAATGAATCTGACTCTACCACTCCCACGGGCAGCGCATTCCATGCCCCCACCACTCTCTGGGTGAAGAACCCACCCCTGACATCTCCCCTATACCTTCCACCCTTCACCTTAAATTTATGTCCCCTTGTAACACTCTGTTGTACCCGGGGAAAAAGTTTCTGACTGTCTACTCTATCTATTCCTCTGATCATCTTATAAACCTCGATCAAGTCACCCCTCATCCTTCGCCGTTCCAACGAGAAAAGGCCGAGAACTCTCAACCTATCCTCGTATGACCTACTCTCCATTCCAGGCAACATCCTGGTAAATCTTCTCTGCACCCTCTCCAAAGCTTCCACATCTTTCCTAAAGTGAGGCGACCAGAACTGCACACAGTACTCCAAATGTGGCCTAACCAAAGTCCTGTACAGCTGCAACATCACCTCACGACTCTTGAATTCAATCCCTCTGCTAATGAACGATAATACTCCATAGGCCTTCTTACAAACTCTATCCACCTGAGTGGCAACCTTCAAAGATCTATGTACATAGACCCCAAGATCCCTCTGTTCCTCCACCTGACCAAGAACCCTACCATTAACCCTGTATTCCGCATTCTTATTTGTTCTTCCAAAATGGACAACTTCACACTTGGCAGGGTTGAACTCCATCTGCCACTCCTCAGCCCAGCTCTGCATCATATCTAAGTCCCTCTGCAGCCGACAACAGCCCTCCTCACTGTCCACAACTCCACCTATCTTTGTATCATCTGCAAATTTACTGACCCACCCTTCGACTCCCTCATCTAAGTCATTAATAAAAATTACAAACAGCAGAGGACCCAGAACTGATCCCTGCGGAACTCCACTTGTAACTGGACTCCATGCTGAATATTTACCATCTACCACCACTCTCTGACTTCGACCGGTTAGCCAGTTTTCTATCCAATTGGCCAAATTTCCCTCTATCCCATGCCTCCTGACTTTCCGCATAAGCCTACCATGGGGAACCTTATCAAATGCCTTACTAAAATCCATGTACACTACATCCACTGCTCTACCCTCATCCACATGCTTGGTCACCTCCTCGAAGAATTCAATAAGACTTGTAAGGCAAGACCTACCCTTCACAAATCCGTGCTGGCTGTCCCTAATCAAGCAGTGCCGTTCCAGATACTCGTAAATCCTATCCCTCAGTACCCTTTCCATTACTTTGCCTACCACAGAAGTAAGACTAACTGGCCTGTAATTCCCGGGGTTATCCCTATTCCCTTTTTTGAACAGGGGCACAACATTCGCTACTCTCCAGTCCCCTGGTACCACCCCCGTTGCCAGTGAAGACGAGAAGATCATTGCCAACGGTACTGCAATTTCCTCTCTTGCTTCCCACATAATCCTAGGATATATCCCGTCAGGCCCGGGGGACTTGTCTATCCTCAAGTTGTTCAAAATGTCCAACACATCTTCCTTCCTAACAGATATCTCTTCTAGCTTATCAGTCCGTTTCACACTCTCCTCTTCAACAATACAGTCCCTCTCGTTCGTAAATACTGAAGAGAAGTACTTGTTCAAGACCTCTCCTATCTCTTCCGACTCAATACACAGTCTCCCACCACTGTCCTTGATCGGACCTACCCTCGTTCTCGTCATTCTCAGGTTTCTCACATACGCATAGAATGCCTTGGGGTTATCCTTGATCCTATCCGCCAGGGATTTTTCATGCCCTCTCTTAGCTCTCCTAATCCCTTTCTTCAGGTCCCTTCTGGCTATCCTGTATCCCTCCACTGCTCTGTCTGAACCTTGTTTCCTCAACCTTATGTAAGCCTCCTTCTTCCTCTTTACTAGACATTCAACCTCCCTCGTCAACCAAGGCTCCCTCACACGACCATTTCTTTCCTGCCTGATCGGTACATACATATCAAGGACACGTCGTATCTGCTCCTTGAAAAAGTCCCACATTTCCACCACATCCTTCCCTGACAGCCTATGCTCCCAACGTATGCTCCTCAAATCCTGTCTTACAGCATCGTAATTTCCCTTCCCCCAATTGTAAAAACTTCCTTGTTGTGTGCACCTATCCCTCTCCATAACCAAGGTGAAAGTGACAGAATTGTGGTCGCCATCACCAAAATGTTCACCCACTAACAAGCCCACCACTTGTCCCGGTTCGTTACCGAGTACCAAATCCAATATGGCCTCCCCTCTGGTTGGACAATCTACATACTGCGTTAGAAAAGCTTCCTGGACACACTGCACAAACACCGCCCCATCCAATCTACTTGATCTAAAGAGCTTCCAATCAATATTTGGGAAGTTGAAGTCGCCCATGACAACGACCCTGTGGCTTCTGCACCTTTCCAAAATCTGTTTCCCAATCTGTTTCTCCACATCTTTGCTGCTATTGGGGGGCCTATAATAAACACCCAACAAGGTGACTGCACCTTTCCTATTTCTGACTTCAGCCCATACTACCTCCAGAGGCAGATCTCCCTCAAACTTCCTTTCTGCAGCCGTTATACCATTTCTAATTAGCAATGCCACCCCCCCTCCTTTTTTACCACCCTCCCTAATCTTACTGAAACATCTGTAACCAGGAACCTCCAACAGCCATTCCTGTCCCTCATCTATCCATGTTTCCGTGATGGCTACAACATCGTAGTCCCAGGTACCGATCCACGCCTTAAGTTCACCCACCTTATTTCTGATACTCCTTGCATTGAAGTATACGCACTTGAGCCCATCTCTGTGTCCGCAAGTAGTCCCTGTCAGTGCTACCTTCTCCACAGCCTCCCTACAGTCTTGGACATCCTGACACACAGCTAGCTTACTTGCTGGACTACAAGTCCGGATCCCATCCCCCTGCCAAATTAGTTTAAACCCCCCCGAAGAGTGCTAGCAAACCTACCCCCCAGGATATTGGTGCCCTTCTGGTTCAGGTGCAACCCGTCCTGTTTATACAGGTCCCACCTTCCCCAGAATGCAGTCCAATTGTCCAAATATCTGAAGCCCTCCCTCCTACACCATCCTTGCAGCCACGTGTTCAACTGCACTCTCTCCCTATTCTTTGCCTCTCTGTCACGTGGCACCGGCAACAACCCAGAGATGACGACTCTGTCTGTCCTAGCTTTTAGCTTCCAGCCTAACTCCTTGAGCTCTTGAATGACCTCCCCGCCCCTCTTCCTACCTATGTCGTTGGTGCCAATGTGTACCACGACTTCTGGCTGCACACCCTCCCCCTTAAGGATTCTGAAGACACGGTCCGAGACATCTCGGACCCTAGCACCCGGGAGGCAACAAACCATCCGAGAGTCTCGCCCATGTCCACAGAACCGCCTGTCCGTCCCTCTAACTAGAGAGTCCCCTATAACTAGCGCTCTCTTCTTCTCCCCCTTTCCCTTCTGAATCTCAGAGCCACAGACCCCTTCACTGCAGCTTACACCTGCAAGGCTGTCCCCCCCAACAGTTTCCAAAGCTGCATACTTATTTTTTAGGGGAACGACTACAGGGGAACCCTGCACTGCCTGTTTCTTCCCCTTCCCACCTCTAACTGTTACCCAGCTACCTCTGGTTGATTCAGGTACAGTTACAGCATTTAAAAGATACTTGGACAGGTACATGAATAGGAAAAGTTTAGAGGGATAGGGCCAAAAATAGGCAAATGAGACTAGTTTGGAAACTGGTCTGCATGGACAATCTGGATGAAGGGGTTTGATTCCGTGCTGTATAACTATCTCTAATCACCTTTGAGAAGGTGATGGTGATAAAGACAAACAACTGGTTTATTGTGCCATTATAAAAGGTAGTTAAAAATCAACCGGACATATTCATTACTCTCATGGTTAACATTACTGACAACAGCTTCTTTTTAGTTCAATGCTTAATTTAATTCAAATTAATTTCTCCAGATTGTGTCTCTTAATCATCTGATCAGGCTTCTGTCTAATAACTATGCTAGTATATCTATTTATATAGTGCCCCAGAATAAATATAATGTCCCAGGGAACTTCCCAGAAATATTTGAGCAGATAGTCAAAATTTAAAGAACATCTTAAAGGAGGAAAGACAGATACAGAGGATGAGGGAAGGAATTCCATAACCGATAGCCCTTACGAATGGTCCATTTGGAAGCATGGTCATCATTGGGAGCAATTAAAATGAGGTATGTTCAAGAGATCAAACTGAAGGAGAGAATGGATTTTTTTAATGAGATTGTAGGCCTGGGGTAGATTACAGAAAAGGAGAGTATAGGTAGATATCAAGGCATAAATTAAAATTTTAAAATCAAGGTGCGAGTTAACAGAGAGCCAAAAAAGATCAGTGATCTCAAGGATATAGGGTGAATTGAACTTGGCATGACTAAAAACATGCTAACCGTCTTGGATCACCTCAAGTTTTTTAAACTTAAACATAGGATGCTGGCCAGGAGTCAATCTGACTAATCAAGTCTTGAGGTGACAAAAAGGTGCTTCAAGATTTCTGCAGCATATAAGGCAGTGGCAAAGTCTAGCAATTTTACAAATGTGGAAATATGTGATTTTAGTGATGATAGTTCATTTTTAAGGAAACGTGTATTCGTTAGTTGATCTCCATCACAATACCAAAGATGCAAACAATCTGGTTCAGTCTCAGATAATATAACAATACAATAATATTAATACTACTAACCATCACATAACCATTACACAATTATCACATACTATGGTCCAACACACATCCACGTAAGGGACAATACAGAATACGCTCTGGCAGTTCTCCATTTACTTAGTCTGCTGATATAATTTACTTAGTCTGCCCAACTTTCCCAACTAATCTTTCAAGTAAATGAGCTGCATTATTGCTGTCCGAGTTGCAAGAACAACAGGGTGCCGTGTTACAATAAACAAGGCAAGAAAAGACAATGCATACAAGCAGTTAAAATACTTTCAAATAGCTAGTTAAATTCTTATGAGCCAGGAGGAACCTGTAAACAACATAATTGGAAAACCAAGTGTGGTTGATATTTACATCGTGATTTTTGTTAAAACTGAAAACTATATTAATGAAAATTTCAGATGTTTGTATTGTAGCATCTGCCACAATTTGGCTCCTTATCCATCTGGTCAATACCTTGGGGTTTTAAGCTCAGTTTTCAGAGAAGGCCTTGCAATTATTCCAACAAACTGGCCTGGATTAAAACTGAATGGAAACACCCTTCTAAATTACATTTTTAAAAACATTTGAATGTTAGAGGTTGAATGCCAATGATTACCATTATCTCTGGTCCTTATTTACAGAAATCAGACACTTCTGATAATTGACATTCTCATGGCTAATAGCATGTGAATATCGTGAGGTTAGGAAATCTCAGGTGCAAGCCTGTATTTAAGATCCCCAATATTGCAAAATCTGATACTATTTGATCAAATACAATTCTGGCATTAGGTGCCTGCCTAAATGCTCTCTCAAAAAAGACTGTCATAGTTCACATCTTTGTGGATGCGATGGTGTTGATAAATATCACAATTGCTGAGTAATTAGATCATACTCTTGATGCCCTGCAATGTAGTAATTCATAATATTTTGTAGGATTTCAACAGCATAAATACAAACCTCATTCAGGTGCTGAACATTTGTGTCATGTCAATTGGTATGTGAGGGCTGTCTGCAGTGACTTGGAAATATTTGCTAAAGGAAGTTTACTTGCCTGTATTCCACCTGCCTCTTCATTAATAATCATTTGGTCGTTATCAAAAGTGCGGGAAGTTCTCTTTGCTGATGGGGCCGTCCTTTGACGAGTGACTAATTCCCCATCTGAAAGACAAGCGGTGACCAAATCATTGTGGACAGGTGCAGGTGCATTTGACAAATGAGTGGTCAAGTAACATGTCACCAGCAGCAAGACGATCAAGTATGTGTTCAAATAATAATATTTGCTCAAGAAAGACAGTGGTCCATCCCGCTTAACTTTTTTCCTTTAGATTTCTGAGTGAATGAGTAGAACTTAGCAGCTTGCTAGGCAATTTGAGAGGGCAGTTAAGAGTCAACCACATTGTGCGTCTGGAATCGCATGCAGGATTTCTTTCACATAAGACATTAGTGAACTAAATGGATGTTTAGGACACTCAACAATGACTACAAGGTTGCAATCAGAATAGTTATAATTGAATTCAAATTGAATTCAAATCCGCGATTGTAGAATTCAAACTCATGTTCCCAGAGTATGAACCTAGCACTCTGCATTACCACTATGCTACAGCTCCTGATGAGGAGAGAAAATTGGAGCGATAAGACTGGTGAAGCAGTTCAGCACTCATGATGGATTCAGTTACCCAGCTCCCTATATAATTTTTAAATGCATTCAAGGAATTATAGCAGTAGACCTGGCCTACCTAAAAATAGAAGCAACTAAATTTTACAAACCACAAACAGAAAATATAAATGATAAAACAATACAAGAAAAACTGGTGCCATCTCATATTACATCATTCCGAGAATTATCATGAAACACTGAGCAGTACCAGCATGTGTTTCATAACCAGATGGTCATAAATTCAAGACTCAGGGCTGCCTGTCACATGAATCCACAGGCCACAATTTGTAACGACTGTTGTCTGTTCTCAGCTGGATCTCCAGCCTTAGCACCTCAGGCAGACAGAAAAACCAACATTGCCCGCATTCCTTCACTGCATGCGGCTCTGTTGCTACCTAATGATAGGAGTATTTTTAAACAAAGGACATGGGGCACTTAATTTCCATTGCAGTCCAGCCTCATTTCTCAAGAAAAAAAACAGGAATGCTTTCACAATTGTTTATTCGCCCAATTTCTTACTTGCATAGACACCAGCCTACCTGGAAGACCAATTTGCTGAAAAAAATCTTTGAAGAGGTCACTGCAATTATGCATTGGGGAGGTAATGGCCTAGTGGCATTATCGCTGGAATGTGAATCCAAAGACCAAGATAACATCCTGGGGACAGGGCTCAAATCCCACCATGGCAGATGGTGAAATTTGAATTCAATAAAAATTTGGCATTAATATTCTAATGATGACCATGAAACCATTGTTGGAAAAACCTGTCTAGCTCACTACTGTCCTTTAATGAAGGAAACTACCACCCTTTCCTTGTCTGGCCAACATGTGACTCCAGACCCACAGCAATGCGGTTAACTCTTAACTGCCCTCTGGGCAATTAGCAATGGGTAATAAATGCTGGTATAGCCAGGAAAGTCCACATCCCATGAATGAATAAAACAAAATTTTGCAGATAAAGGTGCGAACATAGAACAGAAACAGATAACTGACTGATGTAATCATTAAAACTCAACTTGTTACAAAAATAAAAGCAAAAT
This sequence comes from Chiloscyllium punctatum, assembly GCF_047496795.1. NCBI lineage: Eukaryota > Metazoa > Chordata > Chondrichthyes > Orectolobiformes > Hemiscylliidae > Chiloscyllium > Chiloscyllium punctatum. Next base: position 96,084,164 of record NC_092751.1, read on the forward strand.
ATTGCAGATGCAAGATATCCAAAATAGAAGGAGAAAGTTCTAGAGAACTTCCATAGCTCTGGCAACTTCTGTACATAGAGAAGCACAGTACAAGTCCAATGTGACTCTAAAGAAGTGTCATTTTGGACTCAAAACGATAACTGTGTCGCACCTTTCACCTACCCTGCTGAGTTTCTCCAGCATTTTCTGATTTTATTCCTACAAAGATTCATATGTTGTTTGCAGTCACTGAACGCCTTTTATTTTGTGTATACATAACTATCTATAACTGCATCCTTTCCATTTGCTTCTGTTCCTTATGCTAGGAATAATGAATTGAGAGTACCTTTGCAACCTGAATTAAGACATATTTTGGAATGAGATCATCAACAACTGAATTACTAATGAGCCTTAACAAAACTTTCAGCAGAGATCACTATTCCCATTTCAGAAAAAATAATTATTTTTTCATCTCAGCCACTTAAATACCTCCTCCTTATGGAAGGAGAGCTGCAAAACACAGCTGACTCAGACTCACATAACCTCTGACATTGCTCATCACCTTCAAAGTATATTATACCAATGAAATATTTATGACAGATACAACACAAATGAATTGGCAATGATAAAAAATTAAAAACCCAGCTTTGGCAATACAGCAGCTTGACAAACAATGCACAGTCTGGTGTCAGTTATAAGGATGAGCTCAATGTATTTATCAGATATTGAATGAAGCTTTGCAGGAGTATCGAACAGATGAAATGTTTAAATTATGGACAAAGTTCATGTCGACCACAGCTGGTTGCATCATTACCATTAGTTAAGATCTAGTTACCATTAGTTAGGATCTAGATTACTTGGGGGTTACTTTCAAATTCAAACTATACTCAGAGTCATACAGCACAGAAACAGACCCTTCAGTCCAACTCATCCATTAGAATGCAAAACCTAACATGAATTAATGTTCACTTCTATTCAAATCAGGATGCATAAAATACATGTATAATCTAAATAAAAGTATGTTAACTCTTTTACAGTGCAAGTAGCATCACAACTATTCACTTTCCTCAGGTAAGCAACAATTGATTTAAAACAATTGTTGTTCATAATATGGAACACGACTGAATTTCTCTCCCTATCATCCACTGCTGATTCGCACAATTAAGATGATAATCAAAAAGATAGTACTTTTGATGAATCTGGAAAGAAAAGAGAGCAAGAAAGTGAGAATAGATACGATATAGTATGGTGTGGTACAACATGGTATATTAAATGAGCATCCAATCACAGAAATTATGTTTTGTCAAAAACGTTGAGTGGATATTTTTCAAGACCATCCATGACTGAGGAGTGAAAATGTCTAATCCTGCCCCCATTTATGTTCTTAGAAAACAACAGGTCTTGTTGACAAGAAAACTTGTGTGGATAGGGCTGATTAGGGATAGTCAACATGGCTTTGTGCATGGAAAATCATGTCTCATGAACTTGATTGAGTTTTTTGAAGTAGTAACAAAGAGGATTGATGTGGACAAGCAGTGGACGTGATCCATATGGACTTCAGTAAGGCGTTCAACAAGGTTCCTCATGGGAGGCCTGTCAGCAAGTTTAGATCTCAAGGAATACAGAGAGAACTAGCCACTTGGAAACAGAACTGGCTTGAAGGTAGCAGACAGAGGGTGGTGGTGGAGGTTTGGTTTTCAGACTGTGACCAGTGGCGTGCCATAAGGATCGGTGCTGGGTCCACTGCTTTTCGTCATTTATATAAATGATTTGGATGTGAACATAAGAGGTATACTTAGTAAGTTTGCAAATGACACCAAAATTGGAGGTTTAGTGGCCAGCAAAGAAGATTACCTCAGAGTACAACGGGATCTTGATCAGATAGGCCAATGGGCTGAGGAGTGGCAGATGGAGTTTAATTCAGATAAATGTGAGGTGCTGCATTTTGGAAAGGCAAATTAGGGCAGGACTTATACATGGTAAGGTAAGGTCCTGGGGAGTGTTGCTGAACAAAGAGACCTTAGAGTGCAGGTTCATAGGTCCTTGAAAATACAGTCTCAGGTAGATAGGGTGGTGAAGAAGGTGTTTGGTATGCTTTCCTTTATTGGTCAGAGTATTGAGTATTAGAGTTGGGATATCATGTTGCGACTGTACAGGACATTGGTTAGGTCACTTTTGGAATATTGTGCAATTCTGGTCTCCCTCCTACTGGATGAACATTGTGAAACTTGAAAGGGTTCAGAAAAGATTTACAAAGATGTTGCCAGGATTGGCTGATTTGAGCTGCAGGGTGAAGTTGAATAGGCTGGGGCTGTTTTCCCTGGAGCGTTGGAGGCTGAGGGGTGACCTTATAGAGGCTTATAAAATCATGAGGGGCATGGATAGGGGTAAATAAAAAAGGTCTTTTCCCTGTGGTGGGGGAGTCCAGAACTAGAGGGCATAGGTTAGGTGAGAGGGAAAAGATTTAAAATGGACGTAAGGGACAACTTTTTCACGCAGAGGGTGGTGCGTGTATGGAATGAGCTGCCAGAGGAAGTGGTGAAGGCTGGTAAAATTACAACATTTAGAAGGCATCTGGCATTTGAATAGGTCGGGTTTAGAGTGCTATGGGCCAAGTGCAGGCAAATAGGACTAGATTAGGATAGGCTATCTGGTCAGCATGGACGAGTTGGACCGAATGGTCTGTTTCCATACTGTACACCTCTATGACTCTATGAATCTACGTGATGTACTTCAATTTCAGCAAGGTTTTGCTACCATGCCACACAAGCGATAACTTTGTGACAAGGCATGGACTTGGAAAAATGCTTTTGAGCTGAATGGGAAAGCAGTGAAACAAAAGAAAGCAAAGGTTAGTTATCAATGGCATTTTCTCATCACAGCAAGGAGTCATGAACAAGTGGCCAACATGGTCCAACACCGGAGCCATAGCTGCGCACATGCTTGTGAATTGCATCTGGACGTCCCTACACATGCAAGATGACACCAACTTGAGAATGAAGGCTCAAACACCAGAAAAGAGAAAAAAATATATAAACAGGTTCTGAGAACATGGAATGTTATGGGAAAAATAGCATTTGATGGGCAAACGTGCATGTAAAGAGCTTACATCAGAGAAATAAACATGGGAATATGAAATCAACACTCGCCTGGAAGAAAGGGACTTGAAGACATTCAGACATAGCTGACTGAAAACAACAGGAGAGCATGTGGAAGCAATGACAAAATGAAGCTTGGTCAGTATAGCCAGAGGAATCAATAGAATGAGTTGTTAATGTAATTGTACAACGTAATGAGAAAATCATACCTATAGTACAGGTATAGTACAGGATAATTCTGACTGGCAAATCATAAGGATATCCAGGTATTGGAGGGGAATGAAAAACATTAGACAGACTGATAACATAACCTGAGGTGGTGGAGACAAGAGCAAAGAGACAGGTCGCTCTGAGCCAGACAAGACTTAGGGAAGTTAAATAATTAGGCCTATCATGATAATTCCAAGCATGCTACTAAATTCAAACTGTAGAATCTGGTTACTTTTGGTTCTACTATATGCAAGTAATACAGAAATCAATCTTACAAAGAGAAGACGCACAATGTGTTCAGATTTAACTGATGCAAAACAAGTATAAGGAGCATTTGTCCAGGGAGTCAAAATTAGCAGTGGAGAGAGATAAGGGACTGGAAAATTGAGAGGCATTAGTTCCTGCAACTGAACTAATGAACTAAAAAAATCTTTACCAGGATTCGACCATATGTACCTGGTTTGTTCCATAATTTTAAAAATATACATTATTTGTAAAAGAAACCATGAACGCAGCACTATGCATTATTTAAGTTCTCCATTAAACTTTGAAACAATATTTATTTTCTCAGTAGGAAACATGTCATTACACTCAAATAGATCTGGAATTTGTTACTTTAATGAGATCAATTCCGAAATTAAATTCTGTCTATTGTAAATGTTGCTTTAATTTTAATAAGTCTGAAAACTCAGAGTCATAGAGATGTACAACATGGAAACAGACCCTTCGGTCCAACCTGTCCATTATCTTGCACTTTTTCTCAATACTGTCTTTATATTTCACATTAAAAAGTGGGATATGTTTTATGTTAAAGCTCCATTAATAAATGCAATTTGCTGTCAATTAACAGAGACAATAGCATTAAAAATCTTTTCTACCCATTTTACTGTCCCAATATTGGGTAGGAGCAGTAGAATCAATACTTTCAGTACCTGTCCAAGAGCACTGCATCATTAAAATCCTAAACTTCTGTACAGCATGGGGACAGTCACAGTGGAAACATGACAGACAGTTGCACAACTTAGGAACTTTGGCAATGGGATTCTTCTGGCTGCCAAAAGTTTCTGGATGACTGAAATTTTTAATCAGTAATGGAATCAAGGTCTTTGGAGGGGGGGGGGGGAAGAAAGCAAGAAAATTGAGTTGATCATTATCAAATCAGCCATGATCCCAATGAATTGTACAGCAGAATAATCCAACTGGCACACTTCTGCTCCTACATCCTGTGGTCATACAGGCTTGGTGGGTTGTACCATATAAAAATAAGATGGGCCAATGGGCTGAGAAGTGGCAGATGCAGTTTAATTTAAATACATGCGTGGTGCTGAATTTTGGGAAAGCAAATCTTAGTAGGACTTATACATTTAATGGTAAGATCCTCAGGAGTGTTGCTGAACAAAGAGACCTTGGAGTGCAGGTTCATAGTTCCTTGAAAGGTAGCAGGTAGATACAACAGTGATAACAATGTCTGGTACGATTTCCTTTATTGGTCAAAGTATTGAGGACAGGAGTTGGGAGGTCATGTCGCAGCTGTACAGGGCATTGGTTAGGCTACTGTTGGAATATTGCATGTAATTCTGGTCTCCTTCCTATTGGAAAGATGTTGTGAAATTTGAAAGGGTTCAGAAAAGATTTACAAGGATGTTGCCAGGGTTTGAGGATATGAGCTATAGGGAGAGAGGTTCAATAGGCTAGGGCTGTTTTCTTTGGAGCGTTGGAGGCTGAGGGGTGACCTTATAGAGGCTTATAAAATCATGAGGGGCATGGATAGGATAAATAGACAAAGTCTTTTCCCTGGGGTGGGGGAGTCCAGAACTAGAGGGCATAGGTTTAGGGTGAGAGGGGAAAGATATAAAAGAGACCTAAGGTGCAACTTTTTCATGCAGAGTGTGGTACATGTATGGAATAAGCTGCCAGATGAAGTGGTGGAGGCAGTTAAAAGACATCTGGATGGGTATATGAATAGGAATTGTTTGGCGGGATATGGGCCGGGTGCTGGCAGTTGGACCGAAGAGTCTGTTTCCATGCTGTAAATCTCCGTGACTCTATAAATCTATTACCTACCTGCACTCTTAAATATGTCTCTGGACTCACAGAGACCATCCACCTGGTCACTTCTGGAGTGCAAATTTCAAGCAACATGTTCGTTGGGTGGTTGTGTAAGGTAATGCCAAGTTAAAGTTCAAAGAGGTGAGATTAGGAATATCCCCTTCCAGTTAATTCAAAAGAGTTCAAGCTCTCATCCTCACTCCTCCTTCCAAAACAAAAGACATGTATTGTATGTTCATTTTTAAAATTGTCTCATGAAATTGGGCATTCCTGGCAGGGCCAAGCATTTATCACCCATCCCTAGAGAATATTGCAGTGAGCTGCAATCCATTTGGTGCAGCCAAACCCACAATGATGTTAGGGAGGGAGTTACCAGGATTCTGACCCAGTAACACTGAAGGAATGGCAACATAATTCTAAGTCAGGATGGTGAGGGCTTGGAGGTATATCCATAGCTTGATGCAGATGGTTGATATGTTGAGTCACAAGGTTGCCTCACGGATGCCCAGTCTTGAGTTTCTGAGTCTATTCAAAGCCTATGCCATTTAGTGTGATGATAGTCCAATAAAATATGATGCAGGATACGCTCAAAGTGAAGACAGGACCTCATCTCCCCAAGGCATATTTGTCAGTGATTTCATGGGAGAATTAGCAAACAAAATTTGACATTAAGCCAGTTATTAGGCAGATGAGCATATGCTCGGTCAAACTGGAACGTTTGAAGGATTCAAAGGAAGAGAGATCTATCAGTGATGCAGCAATGAAAATTAAAAGGCCAGAATAGGAGGGGTGCAGAAAATATGAAGCATTTTAAGAAAGCATGATGATCAGTGGAGCCTTGCTAGTCCAAGAATTTTAAGTAGGTTAGTCATCAAAAGGGTATGATGGGTGAATGGCCCCTATTCGCTGTGAAATTTCTCAGTTTGTGGATAAAGTGACATCTCAGAACATGTCATCATCACAATATAAAAGAGCAGTGTCAGCATGCTTGAACAAGTGGAACGTTCTAGATAGACGGCAAATTATTGTCATTAGCACATCGTACAGTATAAATGGCCCAATTACATATTTTAATATGATTTGCAACATTACACATAAAATCAAATATTTTCTGTGAAAGTATTGCCACTTAATGAAAAAGGAAACACAAGAGATTAAAACATTTGATTGCAATACAGCAGTATTAAGAAATCCAGTAACCAGGGATTGTAATACCACTTAATTTACGTTAGATTGGTAAGGTGCTTTCCTGGTTATTTAGAATAATTAATGGTTATTTACATTGTATGCTTGCAATTAGCTTAACCCTTGATTATTTCCTTTGATGAAGTGATATTTTTAAGTAGCATTTTTTAATCCTCTTACCAAAAGTAGTTCATGTTAGAATTCTTGTCTATATCAAAGGAGCAGCTAGTATCACCCAGAGGAGCAGATGGGGTAAGGCCACCAAGACAGGTATCCAGCATCACCTTAAGAAACAGGCAAGCTGAGAGTACTGAGACAGGCAGTCAGTATCACCAAGATGAACAGGAAAGAAAATGACACCATGGCAAGCAGTTAGAGACAGAGCTAGATTCATTGGAGCTAACTAGAATTGGTTCTCGCTCGACAGTGGAGAAAGAAGGCAGCTGTTTGGTAAGTCTGTGATAAGTGGTTATGAATTTGAAGTTTCTTACCTTTTAGATATTAACTTTACCGCCAATTTGTGAACTAAAATATTCAAAACATAATGTAAGTAAATGAATAATATAATTAACATGATTTAAGGATGGCAGTTCAAGTGATGTATCAAGGCAACAGTAGCATGGCACCTAGTTGATTTATGTTTGAATTGTATTAGTTAGGTTGACTTGATGGTTCATGGCTTTCCATGGTGCAATTTACTGTCAAAGTTCAATGAGTTTATAGACAAATAGAAGATGCAGAGACTCCCAGGAACAAAAATAAAGTAGAACAAAAATGAAATCATTGTTTGCAGCATATCACTTGTTCATCAGGAATGAGGCTTGTAGGCCAAGGGGGCTGAGAGATGAATGGGAGGGGGGGTGGGGCTGCAGGGAAGGTAGCTGGGAATGAGATAGGTAGATGAATTTGGAGATGAAAGTGATAGGTCCAGCTGAATGAGGCTATTAGAGAGAGAGGGACACAAGGAGAAAATGGAATAGGGGAAACGATTGTATTTTATCACCTCATGCAAGTCTCACATACCTCCCAGATAGCACTTTAAAAGCAACACTAGCATAGGCTGGAATAAACACCCTATCGGGAGCCTTTTCAGGAAGCAAAAGAGAAGGACATGGAGAGAGCAAAAAAAAGCAGGAAATGCTCAAAATACTAATCAGGTCTGACACTTGATTGCATTTGTTCTAGGTGTTGTTGACCTGAAACTTACTGATGTTTTTCATTCGACAAATGTTACTTGGAAAGAGTAAAATTATCCTCCAGTTTAAGGAACATTATTGAATCAAAATGTTCCCACAACATTCTAATCATCACCTGAAATAGGATAATAAATTAAGCCCATTTTCCTTTAAGCTTCTCTTTCTTAATGGTAGGATTTCAGCATCTCTTTATTACCTGATGCAGTCACGGGGCACAGTTAACCGTTTCTGTCATACTGCGATTGTGGAATAAACAGCTTGCTCCACTGGAGTAAAAATAGGCAAACTATTACGCACCATCTATATTTCAAAACAGTTTTTGAAACATAAGTTTCGCATTAAATGAGCATGCAACACTTTAAAAGAAACAGTCATTGCTGTTCACTAACCAGAGACCAGAAGTTGTCAATTTGTTCCAACATCAAAGAGTGTGGTGCTGGAAAAGCTCAGCCAGTCAGACAGCATCCGAGGAGCAGGAGAATCGACGCTTCGGGCATAAGCCCTTCATCAGGAATGACGCTTATGGGTCAAGGAGGCTGAGAGATAAATGGGATGGGATGGAAGATGTGGGGGGGTGGGCTGAGGGGAAGGTAGCTAGGAATGCGATAGGTAGATAAAGGTGGGGGTGAAAGTGATAGGTTGAAGAGGAGGGTGGAGCAGCTAGGCGGGAAGGAAGATGGACAGGTAGGACCATTCAAGAGGGCAGTGCCAAGTTGGAAGGTTGGGACTGGGATAAGGTTGGGACTAGAATAAGGTCAGGAGAGGGGAAGTGGGGAAACTGGTGAAATTCACATTGATCCCATGTAGTTGGAGTGTCCCAAGGTGGAAGATGAAGTGTTCTTCCTCCAGACGTTTAGAATTTGGCGGTGGAGGCGGCCCAGGACATGCCTCATCTTCCACCTTGGGATCCAACCACATGGGATCAATGTGGATTTCACCAATTTCCGCATTTTCCATCTTGCTACCTTATCACAGTCCCAACCTTCCAACTAGGCACTGCCCTCTTGAACGGTCCTAACTGTCCATCTTCCTTCCCATCTACCTGCTTCACCATCCTCTCCGACCCATCACTTTCACCTCCACCTTCATCTACATATCTCATTCCCAGCTACCTTCTCCCCAGCTGCAACCCCCTCCCATTTACCTCTCAGCCCCCTTGGCCCACAAGCCTCATTCCTGATGAACAGCTTATGCTTGAAACGTCGATTCTCCTGCTCCTTAGATGCAGCCTGACCAGCTGTGCTTTTCCAGCATCACACTCTTTGACTCTGATCTCCAGCATCTGCAGTCCTCACTTCTTCCAATTTGTTCCAACCTCTTGATCATTCCTTCAAAGCCATTGTAATGAATTTAAAATTGATTTTCCTAATTTATGATCTACAGAACCATACGCCAAATGGTAAGGTGCGGACTTGTTCATTTACAAAATGGATACAGAGAGAGGCACACAGAGAAAGGAGCCGGCAATTGGGACTAGTTTAGTTTGGAAATATATTCAGCATGGACTGAAGAGGTTGCTTCTGTGCTAAATGACTGTTAAGTGCGGAGCTTCTTGTAAGGTAGGAGACATGTGTGCCATGAGGGTTTTTAAATGCAGCTCTGTCATTCCCTGTCTTAACTAACAAAGTCATAAAGAAATGTATAGGCGAACTCATAAAAACAGATTATGGAAAGCACCATGAAGACATAGCATAATAGGGGTGAATGTAAAATTGGGAGTGGGAGTGAGAATGGGGCAGGGGATGGGGCATGGCAAGAAGAAACTCAAAACGTTAAAAAATTTAAAAAAGAGTCACGGAACAAGAGAAATTAACTGCAGATATATAGTATCAATTTCCAATAATGAGATCCATTGAACAATATAAATGGTTAAATACAGGACTGAAAAGTTTAAGTATAGACTGAGCTGACCAAATGGTCTTTACAACGCCTAGGATCCAGTACAGCCAAGATCATGATAATGTCAGCTGCGGCATGTAAGCAGTCAGTGTGGAATAACATGGTGTGTAATGTTAGCCTGACATCCTAGCATTTCAGTGAATTACTTTATGGAGTCAGGAAATAGTTCTACAGAGCTCTATCTAAATATAAATATTTTCACCTTCGTTCCTGCATCTAATTTGTGACAGGAAATTTACTGGTGAGAGAATTAACTGACCTTTAGTGTACTGGGGGAGTGAGATAGTGATTCTATAACCCCTAATTCCTTAAAGGGAAGGTTCTTGCTGCAATGAAGGATCAAATAATTATTTTGTTTTTGATATTTGCTAGGGTGCTACATGTATTTACTGTCCTTCCTTTCCTCCAAAAATCACCAGTATGGAGCAGGAGTCACATATGCGCAGGAAGAGTCCCCTGACTCTTTTTGTATATTGATCCAGCAACTTTCTTAGAATGATTCCTGGAAGGAAAAGGCCATTCTATACTCATACTTATCAAGTTATCCAATTAACTCTCCTTTCTTGTTCTTTTCCCATATCCAGTATTTTTTTTAAACATTATTGATGCATTTGATTCCATGACTTTTGAGGCAAAGCACCTCTTCAACTGATCTCAATGGATTAAAGAATTCACAAGACAAGGACTGTTGTCTCAAAGTCATCACAAATAGCCTGACAAGGTTCGAAGACATTGGCTTAAACGTAAGCCTCAAAATTGTTTTCTGGAGTAAGAAAACTGCGCAAATGGTCACCGCACTAAATTGAATTTGGTATGGGATGCTGTGATTAGTACAACAATGTATTTCTGCATGCATTCTTGGATTTTTTTAACATAATTAGTTTGAAGGCCATGGAGTCCCACTCATCTTCCCTTTGCCCAGGAGTGAAGGGGATAAGCTTTAGTGATAGCAATGGGATCCTTTTCAGATCCATCATGAAAATGAGAATTAGTGGATGGTCTTTGATAAATGTTCTGATGAAGAGTCATCAGTGACAGTAATTCTGCTTTCTTCCCACAGATGTTGCCAAACCTGCTGAGTTTCACCAAAAATTTCTGTTTTTATCTTTGATAAATATTCTGCATTAAAATGAACCATTTTGTAGCAATTAAACATAAACAATCAATAATTCTTAAATCTTTGAGAACAATGAAATGCATTTACTTATAATTTAAGAAAATGTTGCTCATGTATTTATTTGATTCAAGAGTTTACATATTAATAAAATACTTCTCTCAGAATGGCTTCAACTTTTCTTTTTAAAAATGTCATAAAACAAATATGTCCCTTGTAATTATAAAATAACTATTGATACAGCTCTTACTGCTTCATTTTACACCATGCAACTGATTAATCTTAAACTCATAAAGGTTGTTTTTTTATAATGCGCTAGTCTAAGTCAGTTCTGAATGATTTTTAGAGATCTATAATCTCTCCAAATTGCTCATGTGCTACTACTATTTCATTTTCAAAAACTATATGGTTTACATAATGACCTCACAGTTCCAAATTTCAGACTGGAACAGGTGCAGAAAAGGTGCCAAACGTTGGGCTGCACATTTGATTTCAGCTGTGTGCAACTCATTAAGATCACTAAGATGTTTATTGCCTTAAAGACTGCATAGACACCGCTTTCTGTACAATAATCGTGGCTGTTTTTCAGCACTCTCTTATTTTCTGCACCAGTGATTGTAAGTACCATTTGTTAAAGGTCAGTGGTCTAGATCCACTGAAACCCCAGTCAATGTTAATCATCTGTCATCATACTCCATATGACCAGCCCAGGGAATGCAAAATTTATGAAAATAGTGCAATTAATTTAATACACTATTATAACTACATAATCTTCATTACTACATTAAATATCTATCATATGCTAAACATGCTGAAACAATTTTGAACTTTTTTAATATTCATCAGATGTTGTCAGTCAACAATGAATCTACCCCCAGGAAACTAAGTTCAGTTCCATTTTATTCTGAACCATGACAATTCAGTCAATGACTTTCAGAACTTTCAAAGATAAAAATAAATAGATGCTTGCTTGCGCGCGCTTGTAAATATACGTTAGAGAAAAAATTTACATAGTGATCAATAAACCTGGAAACAATGACTAATCATGTTCAAAAGATGACAATGATGTACCTCCACAATACCCAACAGTTTAGAAAAAGTATGTACCACTGAGAAACTGGCCAAAAATAAAACTCAGTATCAACTTCCTGCTTTTAAATGTGATTTTTTTTTGTTATTGCATTGACATATATACCACGGTTCAGTTGTTTTTCTATGTAAGAAAACTTCTACATGCAAATTTCAGCCAAGTGTAAAGAGGTAAATGACCAAATAATCTGTATTTTTAAAATTAACTCGATGGATAAATGTTGGCCAGGAAATTAGGAAACATCTTCAGCACTGCTTTAAATAGTGCCAAAGAACCCATTAGATCTAGCTAAACCGATGGACAGGGCTTCAGTGTAAGACCTCATTTTGAAAGACAGCACCTTATAGGGGCATGGATAGGGTTAATAGGCAAAGTCTTTTCCCTGGGGTCGGGGAGTCCAGAACTAGAGGGCATAGGTTTAGGGTGAGAGGGAAAAGATATAAAAAACCTACAGGGCAACTTTTTTCACACAGAGGGTGGTACATGTATGGAATGAGCTGCCAGAGGAAGTGGTGAAAGCTGGTACAATTGCAGCATTTAAGAGGCATTTGGATGGGTGTATGAATAGGAAGGGTTTGGAGGGATATGGGCCTGGTGCTGGCAGGTGGGACTAGATTGGGTTGGGATATCTGGTCGGCATGGATGGGTTGGACCGAAGGGTCTGTTCCCGTGCTGTAAATCTCTATGACTCTACGACCACCTCAAACAGTCACTCCCTCATCACTCAAACCTCTGGAGCAGGATCTGGACCAACAACCATCTGATTTCAGGACCACAGCTGAGCCAAGTTTAGTATATCAGCTTAATCTCTGCACACTTTAACTCAGACAAATTTGCTGTTCATTTAGCTTTGACAGATCTTTAATGCAAACTTTTCAGTTTTGCTGAAAGTGATTTTTTTTCTGGCTTGTTACATGAAGTTTAACTGTTGATATTATACTAAATATTGTGACAAAACTACTTAAAATATGCAATCCAGCTGAGTGCACAGAGGCCAGGTGGTAAGATCCAGTGATCAAAATTTACTTGAAAAGAATGAAATGATAGGATCTATGAGGTCTATGTTATCCACCCAAAGATGTGATTTACTTGTTTCCCTTTGGACAGTACAAATATGAGCTGATAAAATGGATGTTTGCATAAACCACAGACATTTGATAGTTATCTGGTCAGCAGAGATTGGTATCGACACATATCTACAAAACATTGGCAGAAACTGATAAAACTGCTGCCCAACACACAAAATGAGCAGTAATGTGATAAAAATGTCATCAAAGAACACAAAGTCAACAGAAACTGAATAAAGCTTTTGAACTCCATATACGGTCACTGCCCACACAGTTGCAGAACTGCTATGAAAGGGGCAGTTGTTGAAGTGGCTACAAGGCCTTTTTTTTAATCAGTGATGAAAGTGGGAGATATTTATAGAACAGAAAATAATTTGAGAGTGCCTTGAGAATATTTTTATAAGTAGGAAGTGATCAGAATTCTAATATGACTCAAATTAGGCTAGAATCTGATGCCATATGTGACAACCACCTGTATATTAATTATTCCATTGTGTAGAAATTCTTTCCCTCAGTACATGCCCCATAAATATTATCGGTCCTCCAGGCATCCAGCATTTCAACCACTGTGTGAAGCTGCATCTTTCAAACTTTGCCTCAAAATGTTTTCAAGGCCCCACTAAGTGAATATATCCAGCACTCATGCTGGTAATTGGGAGTGATGGACTCACCCAAATACTTTGTCTACTGTCTTTACCATTTGGGCTCCACATTTCAGCAAGTACAGAGAGGAGAAAAGATGCAACTGAATGTGAAGGTACCTTGCATATATGTATGCACATATTTGAGACTACACGGGTGAAGCATTAGCAAAGAAGCAGCCAATTAATAGTGATGGTAGGTTGACCTTAAGACAGACTCTTTCCACACGGTAGTAGCTTCCCTATTTCCAGGCAGATGGTCTGGGTTTAAGTCGCCCTGATCCAGAAATGTGTCTTTACATGTCCCAACGGATTGATTAAAATCCGTTTTGCTTTGAGTGAGAGCTCGGGAAATGAGTAGGGAAAATGAGTGCAAGGAGAGAAAGACAGAATGGACTCAGGCAAAAAGAGTCTGAGGTAGACTGAGTCACAGAGAAACTGTAAAGAAGCACAAGCAAGGGATAGTGGATATGGAAGAGGCGAATAAGAAAAAGAGAAAGATATAAAAGATTTTGATATTTTCTTCCATGTGTAGGGACAGTACAGTCATGTTAATGGCCTGTATGGCCTATATGTGCCCTCCGCTTTACAGTTTACTGTGCTCACAAAACAATCCCACTATCTTTAGCATGTGGTTTGTGAACTTGGAGAAAGTGAGGACTGCAGAAGCTGGAGTTCAGAGTCAAAAAGTGTGGTGCTGAAAAAGCACAGCCAGTCAGGCAGCAGAAGCGTGGACATTTCAAGCATAAGCTCTTCATCAGGAATGTGAATTTGACCAAGTTATTATCAATGGCACCTAGATTCACACTCTTGTTTCCTAATCTAAATGGAAAATGCCCTTATTATTAACGTACACCTGATGTTTACTCACATATAAAGGCACCACAGTGCACTAAAGATTATCTACCATATAAAGGCTCATTATCTGAAACCTAATTTATCTACAGTCCGGTAACCTACACATTTGCTCCAAATTCCTGAACCCCGTGAATATTTTTGTTTCATCTGTTAATTTGTGGATGGTTCCATTATTACTTTGACCCAATTTGTTACTAATAATAATGATCCCAAAAGACAATACTACAAAACATCACATATAACTTGGCCATGTACAAATTGAAATGATGATCTATTTGCAGGCTTGAAACTAAATTACCTAAATTAGGCATAATATCTAGCTGCCAATCCCAAATGAACAGATATTGTTTTAAGAAAACTGAAGCTGGCAGCATAGAGCTTGCCTGGATGGTAGCTCAGGTTACACAATCTAGCAACACCGAAATTTTCAGGGAGTTAAATTTTTTGGTGGGGTAAAAATGCAAGTGCTTTTCATAGTGCTATCATCCCTTGAGGTAAGCGCTCTGAACTTTCAGACTTACAGACATTTCTGCACTGTGGAAGAGACATCTAAACCTGGTTAGGGATTCAAACACTAAAATTGTGCGTGCGGTGGCCAGGGATCTAAGAAATGACAAGAAATATCGCTTTAACTCTACTTATATTGGTACATTCATCTTAGTTGCAGTTATTCTGATCTATTGTGCTAAAGACAAATTTCATCTCTATTTCACGCCACCATCTGCTATTTATTTTGCAGTGAGGCAAACTGACAGGAAGCAAATTCCTTTCTGGTTCTTTTGACACCTGTAGATTTTGAGAAGAGACAATTGACTGAAAGGCAACAGCAAGTAACTCATATTGTGTGTGCACCTGCTCTGATCCCATGAACCATAAGTTTTGACACAGTCTTTCTTGGATATATTAGATCAAACATGTCTTCAGTACTGGTCACGACTACATAGTTCGGCCATCTCTTGGAGAATGACTACAAATACAAAATCCACCACTGAGCAAAACATTTCTTAAGGTTTGTCTGGGGGAGATGACAAGAAAATGTCTGCACACAAGTAGTAGTGGAAATCTAAACTCTTTCCTGAAGAAAAGTTACATTTTGCTGACCTAACACAACCAGGGTGATTAATTGCATGGTCTGTATGACTGAAGGTTGAGTAAAATATTTATTCTGGCTTTACAGACAGGGAGAGCTCCATACAGCAATAGAGTGAAAGAAATAGCCAACAGCTCTTTTAGTGAGTTACAGGATTTATAATTTTTATACCAGTTTTTGAAAAATATCTTTAACCGAACTTCAACCCCAAATTATATGCAAATAATCAAAGATAGGGGAAGCATAAATGACTGATTTTGGACATATATATTCATACATCATCTTCACACATACCAGCCCTTATGGAAAGGAAAATCAAAACTGGGAGTGCTCACGCAATCATCTAGACAATTTAGTTGTCATGTATTTAAAAGCTGCCAGCTTTGAAATTTATTTTCCAAACTACCACTGCATCAGTGCATGTCATTTTACACCAGGTCAGCACTGTACTTGTCACTTGCTAGGAACTGGGCTTTACACAGCTAACATGCCCTGAACAGACCAGATGTCATGATGGTGATTTTGGAGAGTCATATCAGACTCAGAACATTGACTGTGTTTCTCTCTCCACAGATGCTGCCAGCCTTGCTGATTTTCTCCAGCATTCTCAGAAGGTACTTGACAAGGTACATCAATCGGCTCCCCTTTATTCTAAACGCATTTTACTCCTTCCAATAACTAGTTAAACTTATTACAAATGTTTCATTGGAAGTATATATTTATACCAGATTGGGAAGTTAAATTATTATTGTTATCTCTACAGAAATAATTTACATAAACGTTGGATCACATCAACATTACAATTTTCATTTTGCTTTAATCTGTTAACTGATGCAGGACGTTTATAGGTTAATTTATTTCAGCCTCAAGGATAGTTAACATTTGGAACTGGGTCTGGAAACACATGGAGCATAAGATGTCGAACGCCATCTGCCTCTTGATCTGTATCTTACCCAAGTGAAACAACAACTGGGACTATACAGCTCCAGGGCAGGTCAGAGAAGCTCACGACAATATTGTGATTAGCCAGGCGGAGTCAAGCAGTGTTTAAAGAAAAGCACACTGAGGAACCCAGTGAGCTTTAACATCTACCAGCATGAAATCATTCCTCTGTGATCAAACAATTTAACAGCAGCAAGAGCGAGAAGTGGTTTCATTGGCACATTCCCATTTGACCTCAATGACCTGAGTCTCATCCTCACTTACACCTTTTTCACTTTAAACAGTTCTTTTATCTGGTATCCTCCAGGATTGCAATCTGTTCTTCTGAACAGTTCAGGCTGTACCATGATTAACTTATCTGTAAGATGCTTAGGGGGCAAATATGTGACAATCATACAAACATGCACATAAGGCGCAGGAGTAGGCTAATCTATCCCTCGAATCTGCTCCACGTTTAGTAAGGTCACGACTGAATTGATTGTAACCACAAATCCACAATCCTGCCAATCCCCAACAATGTTTCATGCCTTTACTTACCAAGAAACCACCTATCTCGATTACAAAATAGTTCACAAGTCTGCTTCCATTTTCCTTACAGGACCGAGTTCCAAAACTCTCAATCCTCTGTCAGGAAAAAAAATGACCTCCTATCTATCTGAAATGAACGAACCCCTATTTTTAAACAATGACCCCCAGTTCTAGATAATCCCATAAGAAAAAACATCTTCTACACATCTACCCTGTCAAGACCCTTCAGGACTTTTTATGTTTCAGTCGAGATACTTCTTTCTCTTGGAACCACAAACCAACTCTGTCCAACCTTTTCTCTTAAGACAACTTGTTCATTCTTGATATTCTTCAATACATTATCTGGGCTGACACCAATTGTTAAAGTTCACTTGAGAATGTAACTTTTTAAGAAAGTTTTGCGATTTACGTAAGAAAGAAATGAAATTAACATGGTCATTCTAACAGATGAAAGGCTTAATAAACGATCAAGGTATTTTTCAATATATAATTTCAGTTACATCACACTGTAAACTTTTGCTATACATTCCGTGTCTTATATTCGTGTACTCCACAACCACTTGATGAAGGAGCAGCACTCCGAAAGTTAGTGCTTTCAATTAAACCTGTGGGACTATAATCTGGTGTTGTGTGACTTTTAACTTTGTACACCCCAGTCCAACACCGGCACCTCCAAATCATTCTTGATATTAGTCTAGTAAACCTTCTCTGAACTGTATTTGCATCCTTCTTTGAATAAGGCAGTAATCCAGATATAGTCTCATCAATGCCAGCAAACCTTCCTACTTTTGTATTAAATTGCCCTTGTAATAAATAATAACATTCTATTAGCTTTCCAAATTACTTGCTGTACTTGTACATTATCTGCATTTGAGAGTTGAGAGTGTGGTGCTAGAAAAGCCCAAGAGGTTAGGCAGCATCCAAGAAGCAGGAAAATCAACATTTTGGGCAAAAGCCCTCTATCGGGAAGGGCTTTCCTGATGAAGAGCTTTTGCCTGAAGTGTCAATTTTCCTGCTCCTCAGATGCTGCCTGACTTGCTGTGCTTTTCCAGCACCACACTCTCAACTATTATCTCCAGCATCTGCAGTCCTCACTTTCGCCTCTGCACCTCAGAGCCCTTCAATCTCACACCATTTATATTATATGTTTTTTTGTTTTTATACCAAAATGGACAATTTCACATTTTCCCATATTATAAAATAATTTAGCCAGTTCTTAACCCACTCACTAAACCTATCTATATTCCGCTTTGACAATTTTACATCCTCCTCACAACTGGTTTTATTACCTGTGTCATCATCAGTCAGTAGCAAGAGCTGTCAAGTTCACTTAGCATTCCATCCAAACTCTATTTGTAAATCGCCATGTCAACCTGTGCTCCTTGATAGTGATTGCAGAAATTCATTAAAAAGGATTGAACAGGTATCTTGCACTAGTTATCACTAAGGAAAATACAATTAACATCCAAGAGCACCTATATTTCAGGGAGGGCAACTAGACCCGTTTCTTCATCCAAGTCATTTATATAAATCGTTAACAATTGAGGTGCCCGTGATCCCTGTGGCACACCACTCGCTATATCTTGCCAATCAGAAAAAGACCAATTAATGCCTATGCTCTGCTTTCTGTTTGCAAGCTAATCCATGCCATTAAGCTTGTCCCTACACCAAAAGATTTCATTTTCCATCATGATCTCTGATGCAGCACTTTATAAGTGCTTTGTGGGTGGCACAGTCGCACCTGGGTTCAATTCCTGCCTCAGGCAACTGCCTGTGTGGAGTTTGCAC
Source organism: Chiloscyllium punctatum (assembly GCF_047496795.1). Classification (NCBI taxonomy): domain Eukaryota; kingdom Metazoa; phylum Chordata; class Chondrichthyes; order Orectolobiformes; family Hemiscylliidae; genus Chiloscyllium; species Chiloscyllium punctatum. The sequence continues at coordinate 96,102,898 of NC_092751.1, forward strand.
ATTCTTCCTGTGTCTGCGTGGGTTTCCTCCGGGTGCTCCGGTTTCCTTCCACAGTCCAAAAATGTGCTGGTTAGGTGAACTGGCCATATTAAATTGCCCATAGTGTTAGGTGAAGGGGTAAACGTAGGGGAATGGGTCTGGGTGAGTTGCTCTTCGGAGGGTCAGTGTGGACTTGTTGGGCCGAAGGGCCTGTTTTCACACTAAGTAATCTAATCTAATAAATGCCTTGTGGAAATCTAAGTACAAAGCATCCACCAGTTCCCCTTCATCCACAACACATTTTTTTCCTCAAAGAGCTACGGCAAATTGTTTGAACGCAATTCCTCTATCACAAAACCATATTGACTCTGCCCAATTACCTTGAATTTAACTATAACTTCTTCAGTAATAGCCTCTAACATTTTACTCATGATAGATGTGAGCTAACTGGCCTGTAGCTTCCTGCTTTCTGGGTCTCTCTCTCGCTTATTTTGAATTAAAGAATTACATTTGCTGCCTTCCAATCCTAATGGATTACGTTGAAACCAAGGGAGTTTTAGAAAATTAAGATCCTTGCATCTCACTTGCTACTTCATCTAAGATCCTACAATGAAGTTGATGAAGATCCTGACCACTCAGTATCATCTCTTTGGTGACTGCAATTTTCCTGCATTCCTCCCTCCCTGAAGGATGGCTGCTCTTGGATGTTAACTGTATCTTATTTAGTGATAACTAGTGCAAAATACCTGTTCAATCTTTTTCAAAGAATTTCTGCAATCACTATCAAGGAGCACAGGTTGACATGGAGGTTTACAAATGCAGAGTTTGGATGGAATGAAAGGTGACATTGATGGCTCTTGCTAATGACTTTGAAGGGGAACAATCTCTGTTGCATAAATTGCAGCTTTCCGAAGATCAATTCCATTCTGACATCAACTTAAGATGATGATTGGTAGCTGGTAAAAGGAATGTCATCAAGCAGGCTCAACAGTCAATCACATTGACGAATTTTCACCAGCAGCAAATCAGGAAGTGAAAAAGCACTGACTCCTTTCTGAATCATTTTACAGACAACAAAAGAAATACACAAATATACATAAAGAAGATTAAAACTGGACTTTCAAAAATATTTAAAAAGTAATTATTAAATCTACAGAATAGTTCAAATTAAAATGGGGAAATCTGACACTTCATAAATGGAAAATATGTTATTTCAATCCCAGGAAGTTGGGTACAAATTAAATTAGGAACATAATACACCTCATTCAACAAACCATCATATCATATTCAAAGATTTTTACATTAGTAAAATGCAAGTTTATATCAATTGAACTACAGTAATTCTAAATATCTTGATCTGTAGATATATCAGCAGCACTCCCTCTGCAGGAGCAGGTAATCATTGAAAGAAATTTCTGGATTTCAACATTTAACAACACATCCCGGAAATCAGTTTCACGATTATCATACTGGTGAATGGTGGTATTTTTGGTATCATTACAACCATAAAATGGAGGCCACTTTTTCATATAGCAGCTAGGCTTAAGCAGTATATGGTTGCCTCCAGGATTGACCTAGTGGTCTCCACGAATCAAATACTAACCATGCAAGACATCGTTGAGGCAACATTAGAGTAAAATCACACATAAAGTGAAAGTAAACTTTCTCCTGTTGCTTACTTATAAAATACCGGAGGTGGGGGAATACTGACCGAGTCAGGAATTATGCAAATGGATAATGAAGAATTTATTTGGCTTTCCAATTGGTGTGGGAAAACAGGGCAATTAGAGGACAGATGCTTTGGGTAACCAATGGTGGGAGTGCGCTGGACAGAGTGCTAACTACAGGAGTCATATAATTAAACCTTTAGGAATATATTAAACCCAAGCTGGCAACCCTATTATTAACTGACATCTAATTGAATGGTTCATTTCACCAACCCCACCCCGAGCACTTTCTGTTCTCAAGTACACAGTTTATGTTTTGCAAATATCACCAGAATTCTGTTGAGATTTTACCATATCTCAAATGATCATTTCAATGGTTCCATGTTTAAATTCAATGTAGTCCTATACATGCAAAAGTAAAGGTCGAAACACCACGACGGACATTCATAAAATCCAGGTTAAGGAAGAAAACAACCAAATGTTTTGCCACCCGCAAGTAGTCTAAAATCCTAATTTCTTAAACCAGTCGAATTGTGCAACATGTCAGAACAGCTCCACGTTACTGACACTTATAGGGGAGCTCCATGGTTAATGATACCTCTTGTGGAGTCTCTCAGTTTCTGATACTCATCATGTTGGAACTCTACAGTTATTGCCTGCTCATGATGAAGTTCCACATTATAGTGAAGTTCCAATGTTACTGACACGCATCATGATGAAGCTTCACAGATTCTATCATTTTGAAGGACAGGAACTCTACATTTAATGGTATACACCCTGGATGAAACTCTACACCATCTAACTGTTGCTAGTCAAGCTGTGTTCAATTATAACCACAAGACCTGACTTTAACATTTGTCTGAAATCCCTCTAATCATTCTTTAAACAGAGATGTGAAATAAAATACCAGAATAACAAATTGTGAAACCAACAACCTTTTGGAGGTTAATGCGAAATTATGCCAATGCTTTATGATCAAAGAAAAACAATTATATTGAAAACTCTATTTGTTTTTCTGCGTTGGTGGTTGTGCATGATACTTGTTTTTCAGTAAGTGAAAATAAATTGTAAAGTACAAAGAGAAAGCAGTTGGGAGGGTAATTTAGTTCTCCAACCCAAGAAAACATTTGTCTTTACTGAAGCAACAGGATCTCCTCCCATCTTCCATTCCTTTCCATGCAGAACACTACTGTTCAGAGACAGCAAGAAAGTCTCACTGGTAAATTAAACTAATTTGTACTGATTGCCATTTTCCCATCTTTCAAATTAAAACACCGCATGCTGTTTGATATAATTTTTATCTTGATAATGAGAAGATGTCTTGCTTTGCCAAAATGTGCAGTTTCCAAGCTGCTTCACACTTTTTATATGTCCTATAATGTGCTTCTATTTCAATTGCTCTAAAAGTAGTACAATGGAATTTTCCAGAATGCAAGAATAGCTTCACCTACTCCAATAAGAATTACTAGTTAATAAATTGATTCTGAAATAGCTGCAGGAATGCTCCAAAATAAATATGAACAAATAATGTCAGCCGATCAAATGTAATATTTTGAGGCTTGAGATATGTATTTGACCTTTAATTACCATGGTTTTTAAATGAGGCTTGTGAATTAGTATGCCTGCACTTAGAAAAACTTGGCACTGAGTATTCGCATTTGGACATTTGCTATAATGCAATTTCAAGATTAATAATTTCTTTGTCAGTAAATCAGCCTCAGCTACCTACTCTAATTAGAGGAATTACTGGTACACAGGTTGTCTCTTGCTCTATAAAGGATTGACAATAACTTATGCAGCGTTCCAAAATTAATTCTTTTAAGTGGCCCAATGCAGACTGGAAGCTTCCAAGGTTACAATTCATGAATCCAACTAAGACATGACTTTTTTTTTTAAACAAAGTTTAGCTCAATTAAGATTCTTTGAAGAGTTTCTTTTTTTTTACTGAAATAAGAATTCCATTGTGGAAGCCCCATGCATTGATCTACTGCAGGGCCTTTATATAAAGACTATAATGTTTATCTTTTCAACTTTATTTTTTATTTTTCTAAGTTATACTGTGAATAACTGTAAGGCAATATAACTTATTTTCATTACTTCCCTATTTTGTACAGAAGATTTGTAAGACCAAATACCTAAGATGGTGCCATGTGGCTTTTCATTATGTCTCTGTACTTGAGTACATGTGACAATAAACCCAATTCAAATATATAAAGGTGAAAGTATTTGGGTGCTCTGCTCGGCTCTCAAATGCTGACAGTTAACGCTTCAGGTGAATACCCTTTTTCAAGCTATGATACCACTATTTCATAATAGTGGGACTGTTCTTGGTGCATCAGCGGATCCAGAAAGGCCCAGGTCCACTTCTGTTATTGGCTCCTAGCTTAAATTCTCAATCTGGTTTATTTCTAGAGGACAACCAGGAGGGACGAAAAGTGAGAGGGTGAGTCACTTTTGCCTTCATTACTCCTCTGCATATTTATTTCAGAATATTTCACTGAGGTGCTTTAAGTTCCAGCTACTTTAGGATCAATTTATTCACTGGTAATTCTTAATAGAGTAGCTCAGTGGATAACACTGCTGCCTCACAGCGCAGGGACCCAGGTTCGATTTCACCCTCGTGTGACTGTCTGTGTAGAGTCTGCACGTTCTCCGTATCTGCTTGGGTTTCCTCTGGATGCTCCGGTTTCCTCCCACAGTCCAAAGATATGCAGTTTAGGTGGATAGGCCATGCTAAATTGCCCATTGTGTCCAGGGATGTGCAGACTATGTGGATTAGCCATGGGAAATGCAGGGTTATATGGATAGGGTAGCAGAGCAGGTCTGAGAATGATGCCCCTCTTCAGACAGTCAGTGTCGACTTGATGGGCTGAATGGGTTGCTTCCACACTGCGGGGATTCTATGATTCTATTCTAGAACAGGTGAAGCTAGGTTTGTACTGTTTATTTCAGACATTAAGAAAAAAGCATTGGGAGGTAGCACGGTGACGTGTCTTCCACCAATCTTCTCATCCCAGTGTGGCCTATTTATCCTATTCAGTTTAAGGCACGAGTCTGTACATTATAAGCTGACAGGATTGCAAACATATATGGAATAATTTGTCTGTTCTATAATGCCTGAGATAATGCCAACATAAACCACAGACCAGTGCCTCTTTTAAGCAAAGTTTCCTATTGGAACTGGTGAAGTCACCCCCTTGAGCACAATGGATGAAAGTTTCTGAAACTTGAAGTGCATAAGATTGAAGTGCAAAAGTTCTGAAAATGCCATCTGAATTCTGGATGCAATTGGGATCAAGCAGCATTATATACAAGACTGAGATTTTTGTGCAGTAACTATAACACTCTTCCTCAAGTATGACAAGTCTATCAAATTTTATAGTTTCACATTGGAAACAGTGGGTACAATTACACACTGATCATTCCTAATGAGCTAATGAAAAATCTTTTGTAAACTACACTTCAAAAACTAAAATCAAGCAAGTAATAGTACTTGCCAGAAAAAAAAGGAATGATGTTAAAATTGGTTATTTCTTCAAAAATATATGCAGATGGAGAGAGATTCATTAAAGTTTAGGTATACAATTGTGCTGCCTACCTCTCAGTGGAACGACCAGCTGTTAGGGAACTACGTAACTAACATTCACACCTGACAATCACCAATAATGAGAATATTTCCATATATTTATTCTAAGAATAATCTGTAGCTAAATAAGGAGAAACCAAATACTAAAAATGTACATATTGCAAGCCAAAGGCAACTAATAAAAAATATGGACTAATAATCAACAGAATATCTCAACAACTGAATACTTAATTGCTAAATATCTTTCAACTAACTGCAAGTGGAACAGGTTTCTGGGGATACTTTCACCTTTATATATTTGAATTGGGTTTATTGTCACATGTACTCAAGTACAGAGACACAATGAAACTTGAGTTTTGACAAGTTTCAGGCAGGATACAAGCTTCTGGATTAGTGGTGCTGGAAGAGCATAGCAGTTCAGGCAGCATCCAAGGAGCTTCGAAATCGACGTTTCGGGCAAAAGCCCTTCATCAGGAATAAAGGCAGTGAGCCTGAAGCATGGAGAGATAAGCTAGAGGAGGGTGGGGGTCTGGAGAAAGTAGCATAGAGTACAATGGGTGAGTGGGGAGGGGATGAAGGTGATAGGTCAGGGAGGAGAGGGGGAGGGGGAGTTGAAGTGTTGGGCCACAGAGCGGAGTGGTTGATTGGTGCGGGTGTCCAGAGATGTTCCCTAAAGCGCTCTGCTAGGAGGCGCTCAGTCTCCCCAATGTAGAGGAGACATCTTCGGGAGCAATGGATACAATAAATGATATTAGTGGATATACAAGTAAAACTTTGATGGATGTGGAAGGCTCCTTTAGGGCCTTGGATAAAAGTGAGGGAGGTGGTGTGGGCGCAGGTTTTACAGTTCCTGCGGTGGCAAGGGAAAGTGCCAGGATGGGAGGGTGTATTGTAGGGGGGCGTGGACCTGACCAGGTAGTCACGGAGGGAACGGTCTTTGCGGAAGGCGGAAAGGGGTGGGGAGGGAAATATATTCCTGGTGATGGGGTCTGTTCGGAGGTGGCGGAAATGTCGGCGGATGATTTGGTTTATGCGAAGGTTGGTAGGGTGGAAGGTGAGCACCAGAGGCGTTCGATACAAGCTTCATGCCAGTGGTTAAAGACAAAAATGCAGGCCACAATCAATTTTTACTCCAACTGCTCAAATAACTGTCACCACAATGCTTTGAGATTACACAAAACTGATTCAATAGTTTATTTATTGGAAGTGAGAATTCAATTTGCCAACATTTATTTTGCAGTAGCAGTTTCTAAACTTTGGTATTTCAGTTACAGCTCAGCCTAATTTCCCATCTAATCTTTCACACTCCCAATGAAAAGAAAGTGATTTAAGTTTAAAAATATACTGTTGATAATCTACCATTCAATTTCAGGACCAGTTTTTTTTAAAGATTTGATTTCCTACAGTATGAAAACAGGCCCTTCGGCCCAACAAGTTCACACCAACCCTCCAAAGAGTAACCCACCCAGACCCATTCCCCTACCCAATATATACCCCTGACCAATGCTATAGGCAATTTAGCATGGCTGGCGCTGTGGGTCAGTGGTTAGCTCTGCTGCCTCACAGCGCCAGGGACCTGGGTTCAATTCCCGCCTTAGGCAACTGTCTGTGTGGAGTTTGTATATTCTCCCCATGTCTGCATGGGTTTCCACTGGGTGCTCCAGTTTCCTCCCACAATCCAAAAGATGTGCCGATCAAGTGAATTGGCCATGCTAAATTGCCCAGAGCGTTAGGTGCATTAGTCAGGAGTAAATCTCGTATATCAGATGGATCGGTTTTTGTCCCATATACATAGGAGGGTTTCCTGACACAGTATATCAAAGGGCCGACAACAGGGGAGGCCAAACTGGATCTGGTGCTTGGTAATGAACCAGGCTAGTTGTTTGATTTAGTGGTAGGTGAGCACTTTGTAGAGAGTGACCATAATTCGGTTACCTGTTAGTTTAGCAATGGAAAGGGATAGGTACATGCCACAGGGCAAGAGTTATCGATGGGAGAGGGGCAATTATAATGTGGTTAGGCAAGACTTAGGATGCAATGGGGTAGCGAAATGCAGGGGATGGGGATAATCGAAATGTGGAGTCGGTTTAAAGAACAGATATTGCGTGTCCTTGATAGATATGTCCCTGTCAGGCAGGGAGGAAGTGATAAGGTAAGGGAACCGTGGTTTACTACAGAAATTGGATCTCTTGTTAAATGGAAGAAGGAGCTCATGTGACGATGAAACAAGATGGTTCAGATGAGGTGATGGAACATTATAGATTAGCTAGGAAGGATTTAAAGAGAGAGTTAAGAAGAGCAAAGAGAGGACATTAGCAGTCTTTTCCAGGTAGAATAAAGGAGACCCCTAAAGCTTTTTATAGGTATGTGAGGAATAAAAGGATGACTAGCGTAGGAAAAGGGCCAGTCAAAGACAGAAGTGGGAAGTTGTGTGTGGACCCTGTGGAGATGGGAGAGGTGCTAAACGAACATCTCTCATCGGTTTATTGTATAGGAGAAGAATGAGGTACAAGATATTAGACTAGAAAGGAACAAGATTAGTAAGGAAGAGGTGTTATCAATTCTAGAAGGTATGAAAGCAGACAAGTCTCCTGGACTGGATGGGATTTATCCGAGGATTCTCTGGAAAGCTAGAGAGGAGATGTTGGAACCTTTGGCTTTGATCTTAGACTCGTTATTGTCTACAGGTTTAGTACCAGAGGACTGCAGGATTGCAAATGTTGTGCAAGGGCAGTAGAGATGACCCAGGCAATTATACACCAGTGAGCCTTACCTCTGTTGTAGGACAAGCATTGGAAAGGATTATAAAGAGATAGGATTTATAATCATCTAGCAAACAACAATTTGATTGCAGATGGTCAACATGGTTTTGTCAAGGGCAAGTCACGTCTCACAAATCTCATTGAGCTTTTTGAGAAGGTGACCAAGCATGAGGATAGGGCAGTTGACGTGGTATACATGGATTTCAGTAAAGCTTTTGATAAGGTTCCACATGATAGGCTGTTGGAGAAAATGCAGAGGCATGGGCTTGAGGGTGATTTAGCAGTTTGGATTAGAAACTGGCTTTCCGCAAGAAGGCAGCGAGTGGTGGTTGATGGAAAATATTCAGCATTTTACATTAGATTAGATTACATTACATTACTTACAGTGTGGAAACAAGTCCACACCGCCCCACCGAAGCGTTACCCACCCATACCCCTACATCTACATCTACCCCTTACCTAACACTATGGGCAATTTAGCATGGCCAATTCACCTGACCTGCACATCTTTGGACTGTGGGAGGAAACCGGAGCACCCGGAGGAAACCCATGCAGACACGGGGAGAACGTGCAAACTCCACACAGTCAGTCGCCTGAGGCGGGAATTGAACCCGGGTCTCTGGCGCTGTGAGGCAGCAGTGCTAACCACTGTGCCACCGTGCCACCCACATAGAGTCCGGTTACTACTATAATGGACGGTACGGTGGCACAGTGGTCAGCATTGCTGCCTCACAGTGCCAAAGATCTGGGTTCAATTCCCACCTCAGGCTGTGTGGAGTTTGCACATTCTCCCCACGTCTGCAAGGGTTTCCTCCGGGTGCTCCAGTTTCCTCCCACAGTCCAAAAATGTGCAGGTTAGGTGAATTGGCCATGCTAAAATCGCCCGTAGCGTTAGGTGAAGGGGTAAATGCAGGGGAATGGGTCTGGGTGGGTTGTGCCTCGGCTGGTCAGTGTGGACTTGGACTGTAAGTAATCTAATCTACTAGTGGTGTGCCGCAAGGATCTGTTTTGGGACCACTGCTGTTTGTCATTTTTATAAATGACTTAGACGCAGGTATAGTTGGATGGGTAGTAAGTTTGCAGATGACACTAAAGTCGGTGGAGTAGTGGACAGGGTGGAAGAATGTTGCAGGTTGCAGGGGGACTTGGATAAACTGCAGGATTGGGCTGACAGGTGGCAAATGGAGTTCAATGCAGATAAATGTGAGGTGTTTCACTTTGGGAAGAATAACAGGAAGGCAGAATACAGGGTCAATGGAAAAATTCTTGGTAGTGTGGATATGCAGAGGAATCTTGGAGTCCATGTACATAGATCACTGAAAGTTGCCACCCAGGTTGACAGTGCTGTTAAGAAGACATATGGTTTTATTGGTAGAGGGATTGAGTTCCAGAGGTGTAATGTTATGCTGTGACTATACAAAATGCGAGTGTGGTTGCACTTGGAATATTGTGTACAGCTGTGGTCACCCCATGACAGGAAGGATGTGGAAGCTTTGGAAAAGGTGCAGAGGAGATTTACCAGGACGGAAGGCTGAGAGACTCGGGTCTGTTCTTGCTGGAAAGAAGAAGGCGAAGAGGGGATTTCATAGAGATATACCAGATGATCAGAGGATTAGATAGGGTAGACAGTGAAAGTCTTATTCCTAGGATGATGACATCAGCTTGTACGAGGGGGCATAGCTACAAATTGAGGGGTGAAAGATTTAAGACAGATGTCAGAGGCAGTTCTTTATTCAGAGAGTGGTAAGGGCGTGGAATACCCTGCCTGCCAATGTAGTTAAATCTCCGTAATGTGGCTGAGTTAAACAATCCTTGGATAAGCACATGGAAGATGTTGGGATAGTGTAGGTGGAGGGGCTTAGATTAGTTCACAGGTCGGCGCAACGTCGAGAGCCGAAGCACCTGTTCTGTGCTGTGTTGTTCTACATTCTATTTGGGTTTGGGTGGTTACTCTTTGGAGGGTTGGTGTAGACCTATTGGGCCGAAGGGCTGATATTTTGAGTAAGACTAGTATCAGGACATTTTTACATCTAAGAGAAATCCATACAAATTAAATGAGGCATTTCATATTTTACAAGTGTAAAACAGGCACCAAAACATTCATGTAGAAATGCACCACCTGTCATGTCCTATACATCATCAAAAGAACCACGTCTTAATCAGGCCTTATTCAGCCACCTAACTGTAAATGTTATAATATGCAATACCAATTGATGCCTCCCTTCATTAAGTTGTTTTTTACCGACTGCAGCAGCAAGCTGTCTCTAAAAGCGTTAGTTTTGTAAAAATAGGATGGTTTATTGAGGAAAACCACAGGCTGTTGCCAATGATTAATTATCAACTAGACCAATCACTATCTTGAACTTTATCCTTAACAATGTGCTCCCTGTCTTGATTCTGTCACTACTCCCAATTAGGCCAGTTATGTTGTCCTAGTCTCCCAACTGTGGCAGCTCTACAACCTTGGTTTTTCCTCTGAACTGAAAATGTGTTGCTGGAAAAGCGCAGCAGATCAGGCAGCATCCAAGGAACAGGAGAATCGATGTTTCGGGCATCAGCCCTTCTTCAGGAATCCCGAAATGTCGATTCTCCTGTTCCTTGGATGCTGCCTGACCTGCTGCGCTTTTCCAACAACACATTTTCAGCTCTGATCTCCAGCATCTGCAGTCCTCACTTTTTCCTCTGAACTGTCTTGATTAGCACCTCTCCTCTCTCCTGACAATTCTTCCTTTTCTCAATATACTGCACCCTACAAATTTCCACCCATCCCCCACAACTCTCCCAATCAGCACCAGTCTGATGTAAATGAAAGCTAAAGCTCAAAATCAGCAGGATCTTGAATCCACCCATTCTGATACAAGCATCAACCCCCACACTTAGAAATTTGCAGGCCACTGAAAACTAAGTTATGAAACACAAACAATTTTACTGGCACGTTTCAGAACATCCCTAGAGTAAGACTTGAACTACTATAAACGTAGATGGAAGCCAGTTCAATAACACTTGCAGATATGTTATTTGCTTTGACTTTCAACTTCCCCAAGTACACCAAATCACTTTTTTTCTTTATCTAATAACTGGACAATTACATATGTAATACACAACTTCTTTTGCATATTAACATTATAAACATCGTTAGGAAACACTCAAGACAAAACTATCAGGGGTCTGTCCAGAAATCAATAGTAACAAGTGTAAAAAGATGCAATGTTTTCTTATTTTATAATCTTTGCTTCTGAGTGCTACGAAAGAAAGCTCAAAATAACATCCAAATAAATCCACAATAACTGGAGTCCACCTGCTTAGCTTTTGTTTTAAATGAAATAATCATCGATTTGACTGCCAACGAATTTGAACAGATTTCAGCTCCTGTCATAGAGAACACAGGCACAACCTGGTGTCAACACATCAAACTCAGGTGAATTTCACAGACTGCAACTGTGTGGAGCGAAGGTAAAGTTAAGACTCACAAGAACTCGGCCGGTGAGAGTTTGGGCAGATATCATGACACCTGCCCAGTCTTTTACAGACGTCATCCAGCCCACTTCCCCTTGTGGAATTTCTTCCTTCTCATCCAGGTCTTGGAGAGTATCATCTGACTGGTTACCTGTGCCGATACCGATTTTTTGCGCATCCTGAAAAAGAACAGGAAAATATAATTGTAGTTTCGACCAAAACGATAGAGGATTTTTTTTAATACCAGCTTTTCCTCATTATAACAGTAACCAAAAGAGAAAACAGGATGTAAAATACGACAGATCCTTATCTCACACAGAGCATTGCTAAAGTTTAGATCTACCTTCTCAGTGCATCAATACACAACAGCAAGGAAAGCAGACTGCAGCACAAACAGTGGTTACGATGTCAGAATTTAGGTTAGTGAACAGTTGTTCACACAGTTTGGTCCAGAACCTCAGCAATAGTGTTAGCCAGTGCAACAAAGGTCAGGTTGTTCTTCATGATTGACACAAGTTTCCCATTTGTGCTATACAGGTCTAGTTACCATCATACATGGGAAGCCCCAAGTAACAGGAAGCAATTTTAACTCACCTATCTGGCAGTAAGTGGACGGGTGGGCAATAACAACTGTTCAGGTTAATTACCTGCCTGTTTTCCTGAGAAGAAAAAGCTTACAAAGCAAAAGGTACCTGCCCAGTTCCTAGTGGGGTCCTTCTCATACATAGGCATATTGGCCCACAATGTTATTAACTCAAGAGTTAATTCGAAATTTACTGACACTGTCTTGCCTGACTGAACCAGGCAAGAAAAGGATCAGCCTTGAAAGGGGTTAGAAAAGGATGAAATTTCCTTCATTTATTTGTGGGGCTGGAAAATTACATTTCTCCTGCCTCCTTCCAATCTGTTTCAGGCCAGAAATTAGCCGAGTGATAATAGTCTTTTATTTATGCAGCAAGGGTTGAGTTTTTAAAATCACACCATCCATTAAACCAAGGTTAAAACTGGGGCTACAGTTTCTAAGCCAAAACATCCTCATGACCTCGTGTCATGAATATGCATTCAATCCTTATGGCTGGAGTTAGCAAAACCTTCCAGTCTATACTAGTGATCTGCATGCACATGTTGTGTGCTTACAGTTGTTTAGACATCCCCATGGTAATAGAGGGCAGTAAAGGAGAAATGGCAAACTGGGGACATTCGAGGGAACTTATCAGTCATTCTGCATGGATTCTGCTAGTATACAAGCTTATACTGACAGACCTCCAGATTGAGGCAACATGCAGCCAATCTAGCACAGGTATTGTAATTCACAACTTCAAAAGTTAATGCCACAAAATAGAAGATTGGTTCTGGATGAATTTAAACCTTTTCTGTATGAGAAGGACCCCACTAGGAACTGGGCAGGTACCTTTGCTTTGTAAGCTTTTTCTTCTCAGGAAAACAGGCAGGTAATTATGAACAGTACGAAAAGATTTGGTCTTTTTTTTGTAGTTTCAGTCTGTGTTTCTTTTGTCGACTTAATATAAGGCTGCCTGAAAATAGACTCCTGTTTAAAAATTGATTCAGCAACAGCACTGCACGTAGTATTCTTACAGATAGTTCTTCTCAATCCCACTTCGTGACTTCTGGTTCTAAAATTCCTGACAATTGACTATGTTCCTGTGTGCCTGTTGATCCTGTCTTCCAGAGCAAAATAAATTTGTTCATCAGAAAAAGCTACTTAAAATGTACATAGAGAGGAAACCACAGCTCAGACATCTGGCTGGAGTTGGCTGTTAATGCTTTGCTCCAAGGATCAGTGCTGGGGCCATCTCCATTTATAATGTATAAATGACTTAGAACGTAACTTAGTTCAAAAATATCTAAAAGGACAGGAGAAAGAAGGGGAAGACTAGGACAGGAGGCAGAGCAGAAAAAATGGGAACAAAAAAGGAAAGAGACCAAGTACCTCAATCTTAAAAATCTATGGTGTTAGTCATTATATTTTGTGCAGGTTGAAATTTTCTAGTGACTACATTTCAAACTTACTGAAGTGCTGTGGGTTGTCTAGAGATCACGAAAGGTGCTACCTAATTATAACTCTTCCCTTAGTTGTCTAAACTGTCAGTTGTTCATCACACAACTTTCCTTACCAACTCATAGTTCTCGTGTACTTCATGATTATATCAATTAAGCAATCCAATATACTGCGATGTAAGGTGCTTGATTTATGTGGATTTTAATGTTACTTATTTTACAGTTTATATTTTGAACTAATGGTATGTAGATTTTGGTCTGTATTTAGGACAGGGTTTAAATAATTCTCAGTATTTCTTAAGTCAAGCATCCTTTTTCAAACACAAACCATAAGAGACTTCCTGGACTGCTGCGAAAGTGGTTGAAATTGGGAGAGTTTCATTATTGGATAGAGTAAACATTGAAGAGCTTCATCTTGCATTCAGTTAGAAGGATCAGGAATGGATTTTTTTTTTACTTAGGAGAAACATACTGCTTGGAAAGCTTTTTGGTTTCAGTTTGCAGATATCCTAATTGAAGTTGGATATATGAGACAATTTCTCCTAAAGTGTAAGAATTTTAGTTTGAAAATTCCAGACTAGAAGTGTTTGGTTAGGACACAGAAGGGGTCATTTGAAGCTGCAAAAATCTAAGTTCAGTTGTGTAAATATTCAAGGCCGAGGCTATCAAACTCTCAAAGATTAGGGATGAAAGCAACGGTTAAGTAAAACTTATAGATGTTGTAGAAAAAAGAATTTTCTCTGAAGTTTTAGTACTGTAATGGAATGCTTTTGAGATAGATAGTGTATTGCACATGTACACTGCATTTTGAAGTAGTATAAATTGTACTGCATAGTTTGGTTTATTCTACTTTAATATCTTTAGTTTTGTGTAATAAACGTGTTTTATTGTTAAGGCCAGGTTTCAGTATTTTATATGACCCAACAAGTTAGACTTCAGTCTGATTTTAGGCACAAGTGAAGACCGCAGATGCTGGAGATCAGAATCTAGGTTACTGTGCTGCTGGAAAAGCACAGCAGGTCAGGCAGCATCCGAGGAGCAGGAAAATCGGCGTATCAGGTAAAAGCCCTTCATCAGGAATGAAGGCAGGGTGCCTCCGGGGTGGAGAGATAAATGAGAGGGGGTGGGGCTGGGGAGAAGGTAGCCAAGAGCACAATAGGTGGATGGAAGTGGGGATGAGGGTCAGAGAGGAGGGTGGAGTGAATAGGTGGGAAGGAAGATTGACAGGTAGGACAGGTCATGAGGATGGTGCTGAGCTAGAAGGTTGAAACTGGGGTAAGGTGGGGGAGGGGAAATGAGGAAACTGGTGAAGTGTTCCGAGGCAGAAGACGAGGCGTTCTTCTTTGGGTGGTGGAGAAAGCCCAGGACCTGCATGTCCTTGGTACAGTGGGAGGGGGAGTTGAAATGTTGGGCCACAGGGCGGTGAGGTTGATTGGTGAGTGCGCCCCGGAGATGTTCCCCAAATCGCTCTGCAAGAAGGCGTCCAGTCTCCCCAATGTAAAGGCGACTGCATCAGGAGCAACGGATACAATAAGTGGATGTGCAGGTGAAACATTGATGGATGTGGAAGGCTCCTTTGGGGCCTTGCATAGAGTGAGGGGGGAGGTGTGGGCACAGGTTTTGCAATTCCTGCGGTGGCAGGGCAAGGTGCCTGGAGGGGAGGGTGGGTTGTTGGGGGGTGTGGACCTGACCAGGTAGTTATGGAGGGACTGATTTTGTCCAGTAATAACATCAGCTGAGATCATAATACTACTGACCTGAAGACTACACATTTCAATAGTTATACATGCCAACAGAAAGTCTGACCAATCTAAAACTCTTAGTTCTCCTCAGTAGTTGTCACACTTTGAACACTATAATTTTACTGACATAGCATATTCTAAATCAGCACAGTGCTGGATAGCTGCTGACAGGTCATATAACATCAGTGAACGTTAATGGAAACAGGCAGAAAGCCTAATGCTAATGTTTCCATACCTTATACAATCAAGTAATATGATCATGGTGAAACCGGAGAGAAACAGGCAGCTCAGACAGAAGCACATGTTCTGCAAATAACGAAGCAAACAGGGCATCTCTGGGGAGTCCCACAAAAATCTTATTTACTCTTGAGGAATGGAACACTGTACCATTCCTGTAAATATATTAAATTTTACCCAATAGCATTCCCCCAAACAGTTAATCCCATGGGACATACATTTAGTTGAGCACAGCAATGACAACAACAGGTTATATCTTGAGCCTCTGAAATTTCACTTCATCTCATCCAGTAATTTTCCCACTGATCTGATCTTTAGAAATATATTATGCCCAGAACGTTTACATTTACATGAATAAATAGTAGATGTGCACCAGTTAATTAAGAAGATGTTACATAAATACTGTAACAGCGTGCAAAAACTGATGCAGTCTTAAGAGCAGTCATTGGGAACTTTGGGCTGTCCATGCTTGGTCACTTTAACAAGAGTCATCTGGGGAAAATCATTTAAATGCAGAAGTATAAACGCAGGAGAAAATTATTAAAGCTTTTCAGCATGCTAATGACCTAGAGAGGACAGAACTTCATAGGACCTTCTTATTAATAGCAATATACTTTTAAATTACTACTGTACTTTCAATCTTCCAACTGTGGCCATCCATACACCACATCAATCTGCAATACTCTCTCCAGTCTACTTTTTAATGTCCAGTCCATTATCAAATTATTGGTCCTTCGCATTCTTTCATTTCCCACTGTGTGTCCTACATTTTCTCGCCCTCAAGTTCAGTAGGCGCTGATTTCAAAACATCTAATTCACTTCTGATTTCACATTTAGATCAATTCAGTCTCCACCTATTGTTTACTCCTTTACCACACACCTCCTCCTCACTTTCTTCAGCATATATATTCAGCATTTTCCTAGCTACGATCTAGTTGGGGGAGGGTCACTAGACCTGAAACATTAGCTTGGTTTCTCGCCATGGATGCTGCCAGACCTGATTTCCTCCAGCAATTTCTGTTTTTGTATCAGATCAACCAGGCTTCTCATTTCTCCACCAAACTACTCTCTATTCCAAGATGATGCTTATTGTGGCTTGAATTTTAATGCTACAGGATAGAATATTGGTCCATCTGAAATAATGATTGATCTGTCATAGATTAGGTATCATTAGCGAAATGCAGACTATAGTCCTCTTTATTCAACCACCCCACTACCCTTCCCCCGTCCCCACTCTCCCGAAAACAAAAACATCCCTTCTTTGACCTGACAGAGAAAAATAAATGCAAATATTAATGGAGAACTGTGCAATTTTGAGAGAGATGGCTGCTTAGGAGTAGTTTGACTACGCTTACAAATTTGGCCATCATAACTGTTAATTTATTGGCTCAGAGACCCAGTTTCAATATAAATTCATAGTACATTTAGAAGATAATTTGCTGTGTGAAAGAAGCATCCAGGATAGCTTTTTAAACAATGATATTCAAAGTTAAATTGGCAGAGTACATGGAAAGGACTTTCAGTATTTATTTTTCATAGTGTTTAATATCTGCATTGGGTCAGATTTCACATCGTGCTTTACATTTCATAACATTATTGATTGAAAACTGTTGGCCACACCTTTTTTTGTGAAAAAGTACTTCAGTTAAGAACCTTTGACTTTGCTGATGGCCCAGTCGTTATTCAAGTTTAAATTTGTTTTAGAGGACCCTACGGGATTCCTTATTGTAGCAGACTTCAATGGATTTGCCCGAGAATTCTGGACAATTCCCCGAAACCTCGGAAAGTTCCCATTTAAATCAGAGAATTCGGGAGCTCCTGATGAGATTAGGTAAATGATTAAATACACAATCTACCTCTTAAGTACCTTATTAACTAACCTTATATTTTTCTTTACACATGCCCGATTATATTTCTGCCAAATCCCCAACATCCCTCAGACCCTGACTCTACATCCCAGGGACCCTACACCTCTAGCCGCTCCAGACTCGACCCTTCTACACCAGCCGTGAGCTGACACACCTCCTCAACCCCCTCACCCCGGAATCTGAAACACCTTCAACCTCCTCCGGAATAAATTCCTATTAACACCAAGGAGCCAAGTCTTCTTCCCCAGCTCCGGTATTATCCATTCAATGTGCGTAATGCTTGCAACAGCCTGTTTAAGACAGCAAATGTCTATTGAGAATGTTATGCTCTGGTAGACAGTATATATTTTATAAAATTATAATATGCAACATTCCGTATCTCACTCAGGTGCAACTTTACTTTTAATCCACAAGGTCTAATTTTACATGCAAGATCCTGTTAGAGGTCAGACTCCTTAGACAACTGCTAAAGTTAATTATAGATTGGAGGACAATTATCTTTGAAAACCAGCAGCGGCAGGAAATCATCTGCATTCTTTTTTAAAAGATTTGTTGCATCCATAACAGCGTGTGACGGATTTGATTAACTTGCACATAAACACAGACAACCACAGAACTCTTATGGCAAACGGATCAGAGTTTTGTTATTGGGAAAGGGTCATCAATTGAAGGGCACAGGAGGATTCTCTGTACTTCAGTGAAATGACTTATAAATGTGTCTGAGAGAGAGCTGGTGATACTCAGCAGAACAAGCATTTGGAAAGTGACAATTTTAAAAATTTGTACCCAGCATGTGGGCACTCAGTACCCATCCCTAATTGCCCAGAGGGCACTTGAGAGTCAACGCACATTGTTGTGTGTCTGAATTCACATATCAGCCAGACCAGGTAAGGATGGCAGATTTCCTTCCCTGAGAGCCATCAGTGAACCAGATTTTTTTTCTGACAATCGACAAGATTCTTAATTCCAGACTTTTTCTTTTAAATTCAAATTCCACCAAATGCCATGGCAAAGATTTGAACCCGATTCACAGAACATTAGCTGAGTTTCTGGATTAATGAGAGAAAGTGAGGACTGCAGATGCTGGAGATCAGAGTCGAAAAGTGTGGTGCCACAACCCCACCAACCCACCGTCCACTCCTGGCACCTTCCCTTGCTGCCACAAAGGATTGTTTCACATCAAGGAGAGATTTTCTTGCACGTCCAAACAGCTCATCTCCTGTGTCCGTTGCTCTCAATGTGGTCTTCTCTAAATTGAGGAGACAGGATGCCAACTCACGAAAGATTTCAGGAGACATCTCTGGGACACATGAACCAAACAATCCAACTGCTCTGTGGCCAACCACTTCAATTCCCTCTCCCACTCCGCCAAGGACAGTAAGTCCTGGGCTTCCTCCACTGCTAGAGCCACACAAAATCAATGTCGATTTCACCAGTTTCCTTCCTTATTTCCCCTCCCCTCATTGCATCCTAGATCCAACCCTCCAACCCAGCACCGCCCCTTGACCTGTCCTACCTGTCCATCTTCCTTCCCACCTATCCGCTCCACGCTCCCCTCTGATCTATCACTCTTACCCCCCTCCCTGACCTGCATTTACCTATCGCCTTCCTAGCTACCTCCCCCACCACTCTCACCCCTACTAAATTCTCACTCCCCGCCCCACACATTCCTGATGAAGGGGTTATGCCCATAACATCGACCCGCTGTGCTTTTCCAGCGTCACACTTTCCTAGTGATAATACCAGTAGGCCTTTGTCTCTCCTATTATTATGAAAAGACCAGGAGACCATAAAATTCAAGGGAAGAAGTAGTACATTTGGTCCATCAAGTCTGCTCTGCCATTCAATAAGATCATGGTTGATCACCTTTCCCCATAAACCTTGATTCTTTGCAGATTAAAAATCTGTCTATCTCAGCGTTAAATATACCTCATCACACCTACAGTAAAGAGTTCGACGGATAAAACTATTCATGTCTTACATGAGACTAAATGATTATTTACTGAAGAATATCAATAAGGCATTTGGTCTTCTATAAGGACACAAGTTTTGATGACAAGTGCAAAGAAACATAACATTTAAAGATTAAACTATTGAATGTCTTTCCTTTTTTTAAAAAAAACAATTATCTCCAGTACAGCAATGACTACTGTTGAAGGTAATGCTTGGATGAACATGATTAAATATAACATTTATTCTGTATTTTCCTCCCACCAGTCATTCCAATTCCTGGTCATCTGGTTACTTTCTCGGCTACTTTCAGAGATGAATCAAATGAGTCACAAAATTATTGTTTGCTACTCATCGTTGATTTTAGACAAGTTCGGGGAAGGGGGAAGATCACAAAAATTGCTTCATTCAATTTCTACCCTTTGCTGGAACAATTAATTAGTCTTCTCCATCAGCGTGGAAGAATCAGTTTGGACTGAAATGCAATCGTATACAAACATCCTTCCTGGTTTGCTGCAGTTTTTTTCATCTCTATCATGAGCAAACACATTGTGGGCAGACATCTTAAATTCATTTCAACAAATACCTATTGTGAACACTGGGGTATTATACATTCCAAGCATGATGTGAGAACTGGCACTGTGATGTGTATAAAGCTGTGAGCTGTCCCCAGAATAAAAAAACTAGAAAGCGAGCCATAGTTAAGAGACTGGTTAAGAGAAAGTCGCTGCAGTTTCTCCCCAGCAGTTCAAACAATATAGGATATGAAGCAAAACTGCAATTTTTTTCATATATAACAGAATTATGAAAAAGAACCAACAGATTTAGCTTTAAAGGCACACTGTGAAATCAAAATAGACGTTACTTATGAATGATACATGTTCAATATTGGGTACCAAGGTGAAAGCAAGTCCATTGAGCAATTTGTAAAGTCATTATCTCAACTTGTAGAAACATGTGAATGCACAACTACAAGATGATCTAATTAGAGAATGATCGATTCTACTACGACAACACAACTGCCAAGAGAAGAAAATCTGACTCTCGAAATTATGAACAGGTGTCACACCTCTGAGCTTGTAAATCAATAGCGACAGCACATGCATTGAAGAACAGGCGAGTTTGTCCATAAGCTGGAGAAGCAGCCCAGATCTGTGCAGTGTTCATAAGCAGTCCTGACCTATGCTGATCAGCACTATGTTGAAAAGTAGCCAACATCTTTGGATGTAGAGAAAACCAACAACTATCCAGAAAGAGGCAACAAATACCAGTGTTTAACTAAAAAGCACACATTATTCCAACCAGCAGACATTGGAAAAAAGCCAAAAAGCTGGACATTCATCATCTCAAGAGACAGATACTTTAAAGACTGCACATGCCATGCATTTAAACATACAGACAAAAGTAGGACTAGGTGAAATAACAAACAACTGTTAATGCATGAGAATAGTCACGTCTATATTTGTTAATGTCTGAACTCAAAATGTACATGATAACATGTCAGATATCTTCAATTTTTGTATAAGAAGGTTTGGATTGAAATGCAAATCATATGCAAATATCATTCCTAGTTTGCTGTAGTCATATGACATCAACCATGAGACAGACATCTTAAGTTAACTTCAGTAAAGACTGTCTGGTCTGTTATGTAGGGATCATCAGTGAGCCTCCAATGAGGCGCAGGTTTTCTGTCCTGCTTGCTATTTACATATCTTGATCTGTTGTGGTGAGGGATATCACTTCTGGTTTTTTTTCCTGAGAACTTGGTAAATGGGACTACGAGAAGCCAAGGAAAAATGCCAATACAACGTATTCAGGAACAACAGGTACCCAATAAGCGCATTTCCCCCATTTCCACACAACAGATCTACACAAGAAGACACAACACGCCCAGAGACTCTAGCACCCTGCCATACATTAAAGACATCTCAGTGATGATGACCAGACTACTCCTGTCCCATGGTAGCCCTCAAACCTACCACCACAGAAAAACAGCTCCTGATGAATTTAACGGACCTTGTACCAACAACCAGCAGAACGAACATCATATTCAAAATACCCAGCAAGAACTGCTACAAACATTACATCGGACTAATGGGCAGGAAACTCACCACCAGGATACATCAGCACCAACTAGCGACTAGAAGACATGACCAACTATCACTAGTATCCATACACACAGACGAAAAGGCACACCAGTTAAACTGGGACAATACATCCATCATGGGACAAGCTAAACAAAGACACACACAGGAATTTCTAGAGGCTTGGCATTCAAACTGGAACTCCACTAACAAATAATCATTTTGGACCCCATTTACCAACCTCTCAGAAAAAAAATGGGAAGTGATGTCACCTACCACAACAGACCAAGATACACAAATAGCAAACGGGACGGAACACCAGCGCTTCATCGGAGGCTCACTGGTGATGTCACCTGACATTGTGACGAAACATATGAGAACAAATCTATCAGCTCAATGAGCAAACTTACAACCCGATCCACAGCCTGAACTACAAACCTTCTCCAAAATCACACTTAATATACTTTAACGTGAATTTCAATCTCAGGCTGAGCAATGCTTACAATTCAATTATACTTAACTAAAACTAAAGTTACATACAAAAATCCTCTCTCAGCACTAACATTCAGAACATTAAGACATTCAGGCTCTTGAAATAATAAGCAGCTACATCTTGCATGTATGTTCGTCTTTTATGTAAAAAAAAACAACAGGTTTGACATAGCTAAGAAAATGAATAGCTGCTTAGCTTTTGGAGGAATAAAGAACTATGTTCTTATGTCAGATTATTTTAGATTTCCAGTATTTCGCTTTTGTCTTCTCCTGGTGATTTAAATAGTCCCAGAAAATTTCAAGGACTGAGTAATTTTGAAAGTGGATTGACACTGTACTGGAGTGACAGTCAACCCAAATAGTGAGACACTGTTTTCACCAAGGCCTTCTTTATTGATACTCTGGAATCAAAAATCACCCTTCTCTGAAGCTATACTGCAGGGTCAACCAATGAAAAAGCAAAATGGCAGAAATGTTGGAAATCTGAAGCAAAAAGGCAAAGTGCTGGAACTAAAGGGAAGATCTGTGATGGGAGTGGTCGGCCATATATTAAATGATAAAAGTAATGATGGTGCAAAAAGAACATCAGGCTAATGTGACAGAAAATAAAATAACAGTTGAGAGAAGCTATTAATGGGGAAATGCAAAACCTTTACCAGCAAATGCCACTGAAAAAATTGGTTGAATTTATTGATATACATATGTACAACAGATTTTGGAACAGTTTGTAAGTCAGGAAAAAGGAAACACGAATGGTGAAGAGAAGATATTTTTCACTTAAGATTATACTGTAGTTTTGGTTGTTTGTGCACCTATTGCTAGTAAAATAAATGACCTTTAGACAGAAGTGGATCATGTTCTTCAGACAGCCATTACTGGCTCTTAAATTACATATATGAAATGACATCACTGTGGTAATTAGGTGATCACAGCACATGATCACATTTGGGATATACTTACAAGAGCAATTTTCATGGTCTGGGGAGGCTTGGATACATGCATTGATTGTTTTTAATTGTGAAGAAAATAAAGTTTACACGATTTCAGCTTAAAAATGTCAATTATCACATAGAGATAGGTTGTCAAAACAAAACAAGGTCCTAAATTAACACAGTCAGCTCTCCAATGGGAACCCACGACGTATCACAACAGATCATCCCACTGGGGCAAATCTGAGTTAACTTGCAAACTAACTTTAAAAATATAAACTTATTTGATTGAAATATATGTTTAAGAGAAGTAAAAGACCAAGTTTGATTTCTGTATTGTACCAAACCCACAAATTGTAGACATTACCGAAGAACCAAATAAAATGCCTCAATTTAGTTACCCCCAATTCCTTTGACATCAATATATGGTTTCTATGAAAATTTGTGAAATATAGGGAGAGTCCACCTACTTAGTAAAGTGGGTTAATTTTCAGATACTATTTTTTCCTTTAAGTAATTGCACTAACAGTTCAGTCAATGTAACTATGCATATTAAAGGTCATTTTCTTAATTATTCACTGGTTTAATAACAAGGCAATTACATTCTATTTTTGTTCTAACATCACAGTCTGAGACCAAGAAAGTAGAGTGATGTTACGCCACTGCATTCTTGATCTCAAGCCACTACATGAAACTAAAGGAACCGAGGAGAGAGAGAGAGAGAGAGAGAGATGGGGGAAGAGAGAGAGAGAGATCATAATTCAGCCATTCAGAATATTGACAGCAGTTTGAAAATCAATTATCCACATAAAACTTTCATGGTTGGTATGGCTGGAAAAAGAGAGGAGATACTGGGCATCATGACATAAAATTATCTTAACTGCAGCTTTGGAAAGGAAAGCAACATCACTTGAAAATGACAAAATTTTGTTGTCTATGGGGTCTTGCTGTGTATACAACTGCTGTATTTCCTACATTTCAACAGTGAGCACACCTCAGAAGTGGTCATAAAGATCTTTGAGATGTCCCAAGATTGTGAAACAGGTACATACACATAAGGCTTTCTTTTTTTACTAGACTATTTATTGTAACTAAACAGAACACTTTACAAATTTAAGAAAAATTACTTCACTTTTTGTTGATTTCTTAATACAAAATCCAAAACTGTGCAGGTTTATGCAATTTCAGTATCATCAAATACAATGTGAGGTGCATGCCTCTAGAAATATTTATTGTTAAACCCTTTATTGATTTAGGAAAATAAAACCACCAGTACATCTCTGTGCCAGACAGTGCACAGCAGATAAGTCAGTGTAGTAATTTAATAAAGCATCGACCCAAGCAGCCAAACAACAGACAACATGCAGTTGCCATTCTAAGAGTGTGTGTGGATTGCACTGTTCCATGCACAGCAAATAATACTGCCATCGTCACAATATTGCCAAACAAAAGCATCCAAAAAATAAACTGCACAATCACCTGAAGAGCTCACTGAAGTTATTAGCAGGTTTTTTGCAAATATTTTTACATTTAAGTTTGATCTAAATCCTGATGTTGATTGCTTAAGTCATAGGGCTGCAAATATAGATTTAAAATAGTTTCCATTTGTCCATTTTGAGAAGCAGTGAACTTTGCTTGCCAAGATAAATATTTAACTCATGCAAGCCTCACTTCTCTACGATCTATCTGTATTCAGGTCAACAATGGTCTTCTTTCTATAGAAAATTTTCACTTGTCAGGAAGTTTTTAACCTACCTACAATGTGTTTAATTAGCACTGCTCACATGAGAGATGCTTGTGTTGTGAATGATCACATAGATACTTTTGGCTGTATTTTTTTAACCTTGAGGTAATGTCATTTGATGATAGAACCTCAGAATGACATTTGGAGGGAAAGGAGCAGCATGACATTCAAAAGCATTTCATTTTTAAAAAAGGGACAGGATTTTAGTCAGCAGTGAGTCAATGGTGCTCACTAATGACTGTGAAGAAAGCTTCCCACAACCATCTGATAATCTCTGTGGTCTCAACTTCCTTTTCACAATGGCAATTTAAACCTGATGGCCACATCAAGAAAATCTCCAGTTAGTAGGGGAGGTAGCCAATCACACTGAAGCATTCTTACAGATAGAAACCCAAGGAGTTAAAAATCACTGATTATCCTTAACTTGCATTTTACGTGTTCAGTCAGCAAAATGATGATTGGATCAATTTGGAAGCCAAAATAAAGAAGCATTAAAAACATTTTTTAATTGTAATTCAACAGTCAACAATATAAAATTACTCTTTTGGGGTCAGTGAGGGTGGTTTTTGGTAATTACAAACTTAGTAGGTTGTCCAGCAGCCAGTTACATCAAACATAAAGGTGCAATATTTTCTTTTCATGTTCATAGAACTCAATCATCATACATTGAGCAAAGGGAGTGAAATCTTAGCAAAAACAAAATGACAAAAAAATTTGTGGAATCTTTCAAATAATTGCGATGCTCCAAGCCATTCTTCAAAATGGTAGTTCAATGAGTAGAAAAAAAACCTTTGGCATTCGAGATAGTTTAGGTGATCCACTTCCCTCTATCCTGTAAGGAAGAAAAGACAAAGAAGAGCAACACCCTGCTTCCTGTCTATACCACTACATTTTTCTCAAAAAAAATCAAATCTTTGTTGTCTCAAGTTCATGCATTTCATGAGCAGTTCATTAACATGGTTTACCATCTCGCAGTAAACAACACTCTGAACCCAAATTGTCTGACTTTTGCACACAAGATCATTTGAAGTCATTCATATCTCCTCAGTATCAGGATTGTGAAAGAACAAATACTCAGTTTACAGTGAACACATCAGGTCAGTGAGTAAGAAAGAATATTGCCATTGTCAAGAACAGTTGGAGTTTGGGAGCTAACTTGAGCAAATAGAAGCACCATGGAGCATTCAACATTTCACAAGGGACAGCCATGCGGCAACACTTACACATCATATTACACAAAGTCATTTGATGTCTATTGTGTTTTCGACATAAAAAGCTTGCTACCTCTACCTTCAGAGAACAGAAGTGAATCAATGACGGACAGCATGACTCTCATAGTGACAGAATCTATGAAGCATTTTGTGAGCTAGTCAATAAGTCCAAATCCTAATCAGAACAGTGCTTTCCTTCCTTGGTTTGATGAACTATAAATAAAATTAAATAGGGAATTTGACAGTCATGTATAGAGTTATAATTGAATCTTGTGATATAATTTAAATAATTAAAGCGAGTCCAGTACACTGAGCGTATGGACATATAAATCCGGAGAAGAAGGTTATTAGACCTTTTCGAATCTGCTCCGTCATTTAATAACATCATGATTATGGCCTCAACATTCCTATCTAACCCCAACATCTGCTGACTCGCTGATTAGTCAATAATCCAACTGCTCCACCTTAAAAAAGTTCAATGGCCTCCACTGCTTTTGACAGGATGGTTCCAAAGACTCTCAACCCTCAAACAAAATATTTTTATTCATCCCCATCCTAAAAAAAAAACAACCCTTACGTTTAAACTTTATCCCCACAAGGAAAATTTCCACCCTGACAAGTTCATGCAGGATCTCACAGTTCAATAAGATCACTTCTCAATCTTCTGAATGTCATGGATATAGGCTCAGCCTGTGCAAACTTTCCTAACAAAATATTCCTATCAATCAAGAGAATCTTCTTTGAAATGCTTCTAATCCAATTATGTCCTTTGTTAAATAAGGAAACCAAAACTGTACAGAATACTCCAAACATGAATATTCAATTAAAGTGAGAAAAATATCCCTACTTTTATATTCCAATAATTTTATCACATTCCATTTGCTTTCTTAAGTAATAGCTCTACCTGTATATCAACCTTTTGTACAAGGATAGTAGAAAGTGAGGACTGAGAGCTGGAGATCAGAGTCCAAGCGTGGTGCTGGAAAAGCACAGTCAGTCAGGCAGCATTCATGGAGCAGGAGAATTGATGTTTCGGGCATAAGTCCTTCATCAGAAATGAGGGTTGTGGGCTAAGGGGCTGAGAGATAAAAGGGAGGGGGGTGGGGGAAGGTAGCTGAGAGCGCAATAAGATTCTAGTACAATTTTGTCTTCTATTAAATAAGGAAAGCAAAACTGTACAGAATATACCTATTGCTTTCCCAGCTACCTTCCCCCGAGCCCAACACCCCTCCCATTTATCTCTCAGCCTCCTTGGCCCACAAGCCTCATTCCTGATGAAGGGCTTATGCCCGACTCTCCTGCTCCTCGGATGCTGCCTGACCGATTGTGCTTTTCCAGTACCACACTCATAGACTTTTGTACCAGGAAACACAGGTTCCTCTATCTCAGAGTTCTGCATTAAAACACATGCTTTTCTATTCATCCTGTCAAAGTTAAGTTCCCATTTTCCAACATTATACTCCATCTTCCAAATTTTCAGCTATTTACTTCACCTATCTACATTCCTCTGCAGACTTTTTGCGCCCTCTTCACAAGTTACTTCCAGACCATTCTTTGTATCATCAGAAAATTTAGCAATAATATGTTACATCCTTTCATCAAAATTATAAATGTTAAATGTAAATAGTTGAGGTCTGAGCACGGATCCTCATCACATCTCACAAACCTGAAAATTACCTATTTCTGCCTCATCTTTGCTTCGTGTTTGTTAATCCTTCAGCCATGCAAGAATGTTACCCCCAATGCCATGAGAACCTTCAATGTGACACTTTATTAAATGCCTTCTGGAAATCTAAGTGTAACTGGTTCCCCTTTATGCACACTGTTTAAAGCTGAGACTTTAATGTTTATTTCTTTCCCCAACAGGCCAACAAACAATTAAGAGGAGAAACATCCAATAGAAAATGATAGTACTTTCAAGTCCCTATCATTACATAAACTATCTGTGGAAGGCAACAACCCATTGTTAATCATGGAGGTCAAACAGCAAATGAACTGAGCTCCAACGAGGGACTTCTCAGAGCTTTCCCTCAAAGTGTAAAATTGTAAAACAGAATGCATAACAAGGTTAATAATGCATAATTTTGGAGGAACAATTAGCAACCCACAAATACTAAAGGAATTTAGCATTCAAAGATTATGCTATTTTCTGATACCCCACTTTAAAGAAAGCTTGCAAAATGTACGAGCATTGACACATTTATATTGTAGTATTGCCACAGTAATGTATCCAGTAATACATTATCTTTGCCAGCCCTGTAAAATCATCACTCTTGCCCCAAACAGGTTTAAGAATCAAGACCAGTACTGTAAACAATATGTAAACATTCCTAATTACACAATTTATCTTTCCACCACCCCGACCTTTAACTTTCTGCTTTACTACATCATGAAAAATACTTCCCACATCAAGATGATTACTTTATCCAAGTTCAGTTTGGCTGTCTCTTCTTCCTATTGTACTAGTCTGACAAGATTTTACAAAATACATCAATCCATGTAAACAAGACTCCTTACACTTAGCAGTGTAAAATGGGCCATAACTTGTGCACTTTATAACTAGAAGCATGTGGTCCTTGAGAAAGGCAGGAAGTGAATTTGCTTCTAAAACATGTTCATAATTAATCAAGAAGATCTACTGTCAATTTCAGTGTCTGTTACAATTTCACATAAATCACCATGGGAGCATCAAAACAGCCGCTTACTTTACATAGCTGACAGTTCATATGAACAGCAATGCTGAGAAATCAGTTAGCTACAAACTGATGAATAATTCTACTGGGCTGTAGTTACTCAATAAACATAGTTTCTATTTTTCAATGTTTCTAAGAGCACGAGTAAGCCATTCGGCCCTTTGGGCCTACTCTACCATTCAACATGATCATGGCTGATCATCCAACTCACATTCTTCCCAAACCCTTTAGCCCCAAGAACTATATCTAAATCCTTCTTCAAGGCAATCAATATTGTGGCCTCCACCATTTTCTGTAGCAGAGAATTCCACGGGCTCAACATTCTCTGGGTAAAGAAATTTCTCATCTCAGCCCTACAAGTTCTATCCTGTAAGGAGAAAGTGAGGACTGCAGATGCTGGAGATCAGAGCTGAAAATGTGTTGCTGGAAAAGCACAGCAGGTCAGGCAGCATCCAAGGAGCAGGAGAATCGAGATTTCAGGCATGAGCCCTTCTTCAGGAATGAGGAAAGTGTGCCAAGCAGGCTAAGATAAAAGGTCGGGAGGAGGGACTTAGGGGAGGTGCGTTAGAAATGCGATAGGTAGAAGGAGGTTAAGGTGAGGGTGATAGGCCGGAGTGGGGGTTGGGGCGGAGAGGTCAGGAAGAAGATTGCAGGTTCTTCCTGACCTCTCCGCCCCCCACCCTCACTCCGGCCTATCACCCTCACCTTAACCTCCTTCCACCTATCGCATTTCCAACGCACCTCCCCTAGGTCCCTCCTCCCTACCTTTTATCTTAGCCCGCTTGGCACACTTTCCTCATTCCTGAAGAAGAGCTCATGCCCGAAACGTCGATTCTCCTGCTCCTTGGATGCTGCCTGACCTGCTGCGCTTTTCCAGCAAGACCTATCCTGTATCAGTATACTACAACTGTGACAAAAGAGGAAAGTAAAAACATTACAAAATTCAGAATGTTACCACCTACATCCACACATATTTCATTAGCTAATAATAAACTACAATAATAGTCAGTAAAATGAAAACTTTACAGCATGAATGAAGAGGAGATCATGGTGAACACAGGTTAATTTCTGCTGCGATGGAAGGGTGCCTAACATGCGTTCATCTATAAGAAAATTCCTCTCAGGTATTGCAAGGAGGAATAGAAGTTGTTACTAGTTTTGGTGGTTATTATGAGAAGAGCTTGAGGGAAGATGGCCCATTTAATTCTTCTAATATAGTCCAAATTGTGTTACAATTTTACATTCATTTAAACAAGAGGATTTCATTGAATATCTGATTCAAAAGATGATATCTCTGACAATGCAGCATTCTCCAGATACCGCATTGAACAACCAGCACAACTGTGCAATCACATTGAGATAGGGAAGCTTGAACCTTGAAGTCAAATGGAAGTCTCCAGAAGAAAGTACAGTCATGAGATTCTTTGAAAAATAGTTTAAAAATTGGAGGATGCAGAGACAGAAATACACTAAAACTGAAAGTATAGTATGAGGAAAGACACAGAAAGAACTGAACACAATAAACAAAGGGAGGTTTGAAATGGAGAACAATAGACAGCAAAGCCGATAGGGAGAGACCACAAAGAGTATATGGGGGAGAGAAACAATGAGTAAAGGGATCAGAAAGGAAGAGACAGAGTAGAAAATGGAGAGAAGGACCAGGGGAGATTGAAATATAGTGATGTAATGGAAATAAACACTATTTCAGGATTTAAGCACAAAAAATGTTATATATTTCCTAACTAGAGAAGTGATTGCTGGGCCTCTTGCTGAGATATTTGTATCATCGATAGTCACAGGTGAGGTGCCGGAAGACTGGAGGTTGGCAAATGTGGTGCCACTGTTTAAGAAGGGTGATAAGGACAAGCCAGGGAACTATACACCAATGAGCCTGACCTCGATGGTGGGCAAGTTGTTGGAGGGAATCCTGAAGGACAGGATGTACATGTATTTGGAAAGGCAAGGACTGATTCGGGATAGTCAACGTGGCTTTGTGTGTGGGAAATTATGTCTCACAAACTTGATTGAGTTTTTTGATGAAGTAACAAAGAAGATTGATGAGGGCAGAGCAGTAGATGTGATCTATATGGACTTCAGTAAGGCGTTCAACAATGTTTCCCCATGGGAGACTGATTTGCAAGGTTAGATCTCATGGAATAAAGGGAGAACTAGCCATTTGGATACAGAACTGGCTCAAAGGTAAAAGACAAAGGGTCGTGGTGGAGGGTTGTTTTTAAGACTGGAGGCCTGTGACCAGTGGAATGCCACAAGGATTAGAGCTGGGCCCTCTATTTTTTGTCATTTACATAAATGATTTGGATGCGAGCATAAGAGTTACAGTTAGTAAGTTTGCAGATGACACCAAAATTGGAGGTGTAGTAGACGGCAAAGAGGGTTATCTCAGATTACAACAGGATCTGGACCAGATGGGCCAATGGGCTGAGAAGTGCCAGTTGGAGTTTAATTCAGATAAATGCAAGGTGCTGCATTTTGGGAAAGCAAATCTTAGCAGGACTTATACACTTAATGGTAAGGTCCTACCTAGGGAGTGTTGCTGAACAAAGAGACCTTGGAGTGCAGGTTCATAGCTCCTTGAAAGTGGATAGAATAGTGAAGAAGGCGTTTGGTATGCTTTCCTTTATTGGTCAGAGTATTGAGTACAGGGGTTGGGAGGTCATGTTGCGGCTGTACAGGACATTGGTTAGGCCGCTGTTGGAATATTGCGTGCAATTCTGGTCTCCTTCCTATCGGAAAGATGTTGTGAAACTTGAAAGGGTTCAGAAAAGATTTACAAGGATGTTGCCAGGGTTGGAAGATCTGAGCTACGGGGAGAGGCTAAACAGGCTGGGGCTGTTTTCCCTGGAGCATCGGAGGCTGAGGGGTGACCTTATAGAGGTTTACAAAATGATGAGGGGCATGGATAGGATAAATAGGCAAAGTCTTTTCCCTGGAGTTGGGGGGGTCCAGAACTAGAGGGCATGGGTTTAAGGGGAGAGGGGAAAGATATAAAAGAGACCTAAGGGGCAACATTTTCACGCAGAGGGTGGTACGTATGGAATGTGCTACCAGAGGACGTGGTGGAGGCTGGTACAGTTGCAACATTTAAGAGGCATTTGGATGAGTATATGAATAGGAAGGGTTTAGAGGGATATGGGTGCTGGCAGGTGGGACTAGGTTGGGTTGGGTATCTGGTCGGTATGGACAGGTTGGACCGAAGGGTCTGTTTCCATGCTGTATATCGCTATGACTCTATAACTGAAATATTGCGCAGTTAAAATAGTACTGCTAAGTGGCACCAAATGTCTGCTTTGGTGTTCATGTTTATGGAATGCGACGTTATTGCGTTATTGACACTGGACTACTAATCCAGAAATACAAGCTAAAACTCTGGGTACATGAAGTCGAACCCCATCATAATAATGGTGAATTTGAATCTGTGAAAATCTGGAATTAAAAGCTGATCCAATGGCTATCATGGAGCCATTTATGATTGTTGCGCAAACCTATCTGGTTCACAAATGCTCACATTACCTGGGCTGGCCTGCATGTAACTCCAACTCTCAATTGCCCTCTCATGGCCATAAAAAGCCAGTCAATTCAAGCAGCAATTAGAAGTGAGGCAATAAACACTGGCCCAGCCAGCAAAGCACATATCTAATAAGCTATAAAATACTAAATCTTTAAAGACGCTAAAACAGTTTGTAAACATTTCTAACGTAAATTCCTGAGGGTTGGAATTGTTATCTGGCAAAGCTGAGTAACTGGACAGAAATCATTATATGTTAAAGCACACATGAAATTCTGTCAGTGACACTTGTCAGTCCACAATGGGTAGCAAGAATTAAAATTAGGATGAAGCTACTTAATATCAGTCAGCTATTAGAATTAAGACAAAGCCAATCTAAATTCTGGAAGCTCATATTCCATCTGCACAAAATGATTTTTATAAAATGAAGGCGAGTTCACGAGCTGTTTGTGATAGGACTGTTTTGATCTGACATGTCAAAATTCTAGCTTGTGGTCTTTCATGTCCAATTTTCTCTGTTCTGCAGCTGCATTGCTTTAACCAGATATTTTGAATGTTTTCAGTGATAATAGGGGACAACAAGCCAACCATAGGGTCATTAAAAGCTCATTAGACTCTGAAAGGATCCTCAAGATCTTTGGTACTGTTCTCAGTGTCGTATCATTTCAGTCAAGGACTGGATTCGTGCTTATCCTTCTCTGATTATAAATCTGTAAAATAAATCACGTTTTGAAAGTTCATTCTATTGTTATTGTTTTTAGTATTTGGAAATGTGGGTTTTAAAGTGAATAAAACTATGTATACATTTAAGTTTGATTTGTATGAGTTAAGAAGGGGAAACATAGTTTAAATTACATTTGTGAGTTCTGACAGTAGGGTTGGGTCACCTGGAAATTTGTTTGACTAAAATGAAATTAGGCTTTTAAGAAATTGAGGTGAATCGTCAGTTGCGTGTACCAACAAGCAAATGTGCAGGTTTCTATCAGACAGAGTAGGTCATTCAGATGCAAGGTAGCACTAACAGTGGAACAAAAGGTCCTGAGTGGATTTGAAATTAATAAGAGAAAAGCTCCAACAAAGTTTGATGCTTTGTTAAAAGGTTCCTGATGAAGAGCTTTGCCTGAAACGTCGATTTTACTGCTCCTCGGATGCTGCCTGAACTGCTGTGCTCTTCCAGCACCACTAATCCAGAATCTGGTTTCCAGCATCTGCAGTCATTGTTTTTACCTAGCCCCATAAATATGTTCAGAGATTAACCATCACAGTTTACAAATTGCCAAAAATGAAACTTAGGATCTGTCAAATCAGAATTCACTCTGGGATCTGACTTGCCCAGCATTACCATCAGCTAGGATCATAACAGTTGACTATTACTTTCAACCCAAATAATACAATTTGACAACATGATGTTCTCTGTCCTTCATGTGACCAGCAGTGGCCGTCCAGACAAATTCTGCAGCAGAATATCAATGGAATGCCAAAGAATTTAAGTCTTGGAACTTGAGTGCATGGTTCTCAAATTTCAATTTGTACAAGGGGCCTAAATTGTAATGGTCAGTCAGTGAAAACAACAAATTGTAAGACATCAACAAACGAGAAAGATATTTGCAGAGAACCACACATCTCTCATATGGCTCAAAGCGCACCAAAATATTTTGATGTGCAGTGACTGTAGTTAATACAATAAGGTCTAGTGAGGTAAAGCATGAAACTGTGTCCAAGTCTTGAATATGCACTGGAATACGTTTGATTATTTAAGAAATACCACACAATTAATTGAGGTTAACCAAAGATGTAAATGAAATTCTCCATATGATCTTGCTGCAATCCTTCCTTTTCTTATGCAAGCAGTTTTATTTCTTACATTTTCTCTCCCCTAGCATTCCATTATAAAAAAGTTAACATGATATTAGAAAATAAACATCCTGTAATATTATTGATTATGAGCAGCGATGGAATGGATTTTGGAAAATGCAGAAAATGGCCCATACATATACAACACAAATAGTTCATGCTCCCATTTCAAACTCCCAAAGGAAGACTATGCGAAGTTGAATGCATCAATAAAGCAGAATAAACATATTACCAAGTAACATGCAGCACCCCTAATAGTAATCACATTGTCCCAAGCCAAAATGAAATCAGCATTCTAAAAATGACTTCTTCACTCTAAGATAGAACCCAGAGGAAAGGGAAGCTGACAGGTACACAGCTGCTGTGCTTGGTCTAATATAAGACACTACCACATTTCCATACACAAGAGACAACATGCTGATCAACAAAGCAAACATGTTGACTGTTATATCTGACAGCATAATTTACATGAGTATTCTGAAGTATGTTTAATGTCAAATGGCAAGAATGTGACTACAATAAGCTTTACATGCGATGTCTAAATGGAGTTAGCCAAACAGATGTCTAGCTACAGTAAGATGTGCAAGAAAGACAAGTGCTTAAAAGCACATCAAATCAAGTAAACTCTAACAGATTACTTGCTTACAACCTTTAGCACAAATTAGGGAAAATAACCAAAGATGATTCCATTGAATCATTTTCTAGTTCAAATGCCATGGCTAGCCAGCAAGCAGCTTTTGTGAAACTTGAATTAACGTTTATATTGTCAAAACATTTCTCACATGCAACTAAACATTAAAAGTGCCAGTCTATAAGACCATGAGAAACATAACAGCAGCAGGCCTTTTGACCCTTCGAGCCTGCTCCACCATTCAATAAGATCATGGCTGATCCGAAATTCTTCACGACACCTTTTGTGTGTTTTCCCTGTAACCCTTAATTCCCTTATTGATCAAGAATCTAGCTATCTATCTCAGCCTTCACAATTCTCTGTTGCAAGAAGTTCCAAAGATTCTCAAACCTCTGAGAGAAGAAATTCCTCCTCATCATAGTCTTACATTGGCGCCCATTTATTCTGAGACTATGTCCTCTGATCCTAGACTCTCAACATTTACCCCGTCAGGTCCCTTAAGGATCCAAATGTTTCAGTCGGATCACCTCTCATTCTTCTAAACTCCAGGAGTTAAAGTCCCAACCTGCTTAATCTTTGTTCATAAGACAATTCCTCCATACCAGAGATGATCCAGCAAATCTTCTCTGAACTGCTTCAAATAAAATTATATCTTTCCTTAAACAAGGTGACCAAAACTGCTCACAGTACTCCATATGTGGTCTCAATAGCACCTTGAACAGTTGTAGTAAGACTTCTGTTCTCTTATACTCCAACCTCCCTGAATAAGGGCTAACATTGTGTCATCCTTCATAATTACTTGGTGCACCCATGTACATGAAACACAGAAAACTAGCACAAGCACCCCAAGTCCTTTTGTGTTGCAGCTTTCTGCAGTTTATCTCCATTTAAATAAAATTGTTTTGTTCTCCCTTATAAAAATTTGCCAATTTTTTGACTATTTACTTAACCTATCAATATCTCTTTAAACTGCTTGCATCTCTCTCACAACCTACCTTTTTCTAATTTTTGTGTCATCTGCAAATTTGGCTTCAGTATATTTACTTGCTTCTTCCAGTTCATTAATATTTATTCTAAACAGTTACAGTCCCAGCATTGATCCCTATGGAACCCCACTGGTCACGGGGTTGCCAATCTGAAACAGAACCCCTTGCTGTTTCCTACCAGTTTGCCAATTCTCTATCCATGCCAATATACTACCTCCAACACTGTGGACCCATCTTATAACTTAACCTTCTGTGAGGTATGTTGTCGAACACCTTCTACAAATACAAATACAAATATAACAAATCTATTGGTTTTCTTTCATCTACTCTATGTGCACTATATGCACACCTGCAACAAGTCAAATAGATGCTCATGAACTGACATGTGATCTTCTGTAAACAATATCTGGTGTTATACTATTGCAGAATTGTACATTTCACCATGCCTTTTGTCATTTCTTCACTGCAAACATAGTTTTTAGATGTTTCGTCACCATACTAGGTAACATCATCAGTGAGCATCCAAAAGAAGCTTCACAGGAGGCTCACTGAAGATGTTACCTAGTATGGTGGTGAAACATCTGAAAATGAACCTTCCAGCTCAGCAAGAAAACCTACATCCAGAACTCTGCTCTGGTAATGAGAAGGTTCAGTGGATCCAAGAATTGCTGCGTTATCCCTTGTTTGGAATGTGGGCATCATTGGAGAAAGCGAGGACTGCAGATGTTGGAGAGTCAGAGTCAAAAAGAGTAGTGCTGGAGAAGCACAGCATCTGAAGAGCAGGGGGGTTGACGTTTCAGGCAAAACCATTCATCTGGAGGCCAGTATTTGTTTCTCATGGATTGAGAGGCTTGACAATCCTATTCCTGTGTCTGGAGTTATTTCATGGGCGGCACGTTGGCACAGTGGTTAGCACTGCTGCCTCACAGCGCCAGAGACCCGGGTTCAATTCCTGACTCAGGTGACTGACTGTGTGGAGGTTGTACATTCTCTCTCTGTGACTGCGTGGGTTTCCTCTGGGTGCTCCAGTTTCCTCCCACAATCCAAAAATGTGCAGGTTAGGTGGATTGGCTACACTAAGTTGCCCATAGTGTTAGGTGAAGGGTAAATGTAGGGGAATGGGTCTGGGTGGGTTGCGTTTCAGTGGGTCGGTGTGGACTTGTTCGGCCGAATGACCTGTTTCCACACTGTAAGTAATCTAATCTACTTTTAAAAAAACCTCAACCTGAACTACAAATCTTCTCAAAATTCGCTAAAACACAATGATCCTTCACAAATTATCCTCACATCACTGAGCATTAACCAGTATCCACAATAAAAAAAAGTTCCATGAGTTTAATCCAGCTGATATAGCTTTTATCTGTATATTGACAGAACAAGAGAGGAGTTATGAAGGGCCCACAAGACACGGAATGTATTTCTTCACCTGGATTTGGAGATAAACTCAACACATGCAAAACCACCTCTCCCATCCTCCGCCCCAAAAGCAACTGAGAGACAATCCCATTTGAGAAGAAAGTTCAAGTTCAGATGTTGGACACTGATTACCATACTTCAACTACAAAATACAAAGGCACATGGTTGATTTTTTTTTCAGAACAAATCTAGCTCCAAATATCCAGCTTTAGGAATGAAGATGTGTAGAAATCATATCCAGGCCTGGTAATGTCCTGACATAGGAATTAAATGAACAACCAAAACAGCTGAAATCAAATTCACAGGTATCAATCCTAACAAAACGTGAGCTAAATCCCAATTACAGTATTTTACAAGCCACAGGAGACAGCAACACATCTGCAGTAGATGTGAAACTGATAGGTAGAAAATTAAGTTATGATGAAGACTTAAGGAGATTACAAAAAGATATGGATAGGTTGCTAACAGGCAAAGATGTGGCAAATGGAGCATAATGTGGGAAGATGTAAAATTGTCTATTTTGACAGGATAAATAAAAGAGCAAGAATATCTAAACGCAGAGCTCTGAAATGCAACAAGATCTGGGTGTCCTCTTGCATGAGTCATAAAAGGTGAGTACACAAGTACAGAAAGTAATTAGGAAAGCTCATAGAATGTTATAATTTATTTCAAGGGTAATCAAACATAAAAGTAAGGAGGTTATTTTTAAATTATACAAGGCAGTGGTGAGACTGCATTTGGAATATTGTGACAAGGAAGGATACAGATGCATTGGAGGCAGTTCAGACATGGTTTATTAGACTAATGCTGGAATTGGGATGACTTGATTGAAACGTAAGCTGAGGGGTCTTCCTCTTATGGGAAAAAATTACTTGGTCTATATATAACTGAGATGTGGCAAAAGTTTTATCTCAGAGGGCATGAATCCTGGAAGCTGTCTGCCTGAAAAGTAGTGGAATCAGAGTCCTCAAAACTTTTTAAGGCAGGGGTATATAGATTCTGGTGTATAGCAAGGGAGTGACATATTAGCCGGGTAGATCGGAGTGCAAATTTGAGGTTGCAATTGGATCAGCCATGATCCTATTCAATGGCAGAGCATGCTCAAGGGGGTTGAATGGCCCACACTACTAATTTAGTTTGTACGTATGTTTTTATGAAGAAGTCTTAAATATCTAAAGATATAACAAAGAATTAAACATATAAAGACATTTCTGTACTATTAAGATAATTTCTATATTCAGAGTGAGTTTAATAAATCAGTTAAGCCATCCAACAGTCTAACAGATTCACAAAGGGCTGAATAGCCTGTCCCTATTCCCTACGTTCTAAGCCACATCCACTAAAATAAGTAATTAATCTCTACCTGGCACCTGTTCCTGAAGTCTTGACTCAAATTGACAGTTCTTCATGTGAGGATCATAGTTCATGCTCATTCACCCTGAGTCAATCATGGGAAATATAGAAGCTGTGGGAATTTTCTCAGGTTACAGTTGTAGCTGCAAACTGGTGATCAGTTCCTTGTGGAAAATTTTCACTAGGCTTGACACCTTTGCTTAGAATAAAAGGTTACTATTACTGAACCTTTTTTTCAATCCAATTAAATTGGCTGCTTGGGAGTTTGGTTGAGGAGTGGCATTGTACAGCAGTGAGCTCCGTTAACAAGGTTAATTGCGTAGATACAAGATTGGAGAAATTCAAGTGAAATTTAGTGCTGTAAATGGTAAAATCAATAGCAATGCTGTGATTTAGACAAATAACTATCACTCGTGCTTCTTAATGGAAGCAATTTGAGAAAAATACAATACATGCATGTCCTCACTTCAATCAGGAGCATGCCTTAACTACACAATTACAAGTTCTCTAATACAATTACCTACATCAAATTGATTTCCAAACATATTTTAGCTAAGGGAAAGGTATCCAGTAAAGCTCCTATTGGCTACAAATTCAAACACATTTTTGAGTATTCAGGCATTCAATTTTCTTCCAGAAGGTCTAATTTAAAGAGAATATCATTGTTGTTTTTAATTCACTCATAGGATGTAGGTGTCACTGATTGGGCTAGCATTTATTGCCCATCTTCTGTGGCATTTGAGAAGATTTTGGTGACCTGCCCTCTTGAATTAATGCAGTCCACTTGCTGTAGGTAGACCCACAATGATGTTAGGGACATAATTCCAGCACTTTGATACAGTAACAGTGAAACTGAGCGGTAAGCTATGAAACAATGTCTTTGACGAAGAGATATTTATGCCAAAAATACATTATTGTTGGAAGAATATTTATGAGTGGAGTATTCAAATCATTGCTTTGGTTTGATACTTTAAAATGAGATAAATGTCATTGTTCTTCTACTGAGTTTATAGAACAATACATAATGTGGGACTGCAACTCGATATTCCACAAGCTTGAAAGAGACTGTAAATTCCAATAAATTCACAATATAAAATAGCATTGCCTCAATATTAATTAATTTCTTTGAACTAAATTTAGAGAATGATCCGGATGCCAAAATCAGTGCTATCCATGATTACAATGTAATTATCCAGTCTCCGATAAGGCCATTTACATTTAGAGTTCAGATGTAAATGCGTGTATTTGTTGTATTAATACAATTATCACAAGTAATCAACATTATCTATTCTTTCAGCCAAAGGTGCTCACCCTCACATTTTCCCACAATTTATTCTGACTGCTAAGCACTTCCCACTTACTTAATCTGTCCTTATTCCTCTGTAGATTTTTCAGTCATTCTCATAATTTGCCTTACCGTTTGCAAATCTGTCAATAATACATTCATTTTGCTCATCAAAGCCATTAATATATATTGTAAATAATTGTGGTACTCCACTAGCTACAGGTTGGCATCCTCAAAATGCCTCCTTTATTACTAGTTAGTCAGTTTTCAATGCAAGCTAATTTTCTACCCACACCATGATGGGATTTGACCTAATAAGCAGCCCTGAGTGTGGTATCTTATTGAATGATTTATGGAAATTCAAATATATTACATTCACCAAGTTTTGCTTTATCTAGCTGCTTGATACTTCCTCAAAATAATTCAAATGAATTTGTAAGGTATGCTTTTCCCTTCATGAAGCCTTGCTGACCTTGCTTAATTATATTATGTATTTCTAAACACTTTGCTATTATATCATTTGTGATAGACTCTAACATATTCCCTATGACAAGCAGTTTTCTACCATTCCTTTTGATCAGCTTCATTGCCATGATGTTACTTGCTTGCCACTCTTGGATTCTCAGTGTTTTCAAGGGGAGTAAAAGCTATAGTTTCCTGCTTAAGGCTAGTAGTTAAAATTGCACTATAGTTCCAATGACATCATCAAGATTTGATCTGTTTGCATAAGGACTCATTTAGTTTTAGGTAAGCGTCCTTGTCATCTTCTCAGTAAAGCAGATTAAAATTCAGGATGGCAAGTCCTTGGCGGCTGTCAAATAGGGATGGAGCCCAAGTAATTTTAACCATTCACTGACCCAATTACTAGTACAACAACAGGATTAAAATCAGCTCATCCTCTCTCCTTTCAAATACATTATCTTTCTTCTCCCTGCTAAACAATAACTCATTTTCTCAACATTGACCACAACCACTAGAGTCAGTCCTCCAATAGGTTGAAGAACACTGTGGAACACATCCTCAACCAATCAAGAGAAGAATTTAAGATTGGTAAAGAGGACAATTATTTGATTTAAGAAACAAGGCAATGAATGGAAAATCATTAAAAACAAATAACTTACTCACTGGACAACAGGGCAATTCATCAAAGCAGCATGTATTTGCTGACAAAATTCCAGCATCTACAGAGCTTAAGGTAAAAGAAAGCATCCCTTAACATCACACAGACCATCAAAATCTTTTGTCACAACATTGGAGGCAACAAGAGAGTTTGGAGGGAAAGCATGTTTTGATTTTTTTTTAAATTCAGTGAGTAGAGTGTTTGGCCAGATTTTAATTGTCCTAAATTCC
Source organism: Chiloscyllium punctatum (assembly GCF_047496795.1). Taxonomy (NCBI): domain Eukaryota; kingdom Metazoa; phylum Chordata; class Chondrichthyes; order Orectolobiformes; family Hemiscylliidae; genus Chiloscyllium; species Chiloscyllium punctatum. The sequence continues at coordinate 96,143,718 of NC_092751.1, forward strand.
GGTATGTCAGTGCATGTAGCATTCAAGTATATGAGTGCAATTGAAGTTCAACTAAATTATACAAAGCAGCTTAGTACCCTCTGGTGTGTGAACTGGAATTAATTTTTTTTTCTCATGGTAAATCTGCCCAGGGGAGAACTCCATCACTTTTTTTTAAAATGACTAAACTGAAAACATTTTTACAGTCAAATCCTTTCAAATAACATGGTACTGTTATTGTGAAAAAATATATATTTAAAGCATCTCAGTTCAAATTTGATGAAAATACATTCTTGGTTTGGGCTGAAATAACTGATAGTGTTATGAACACCTTCTGGCTTAGAATAGATTATTTCTTCTGTGCGAAAAAATTAAATTACACCCTGAAAGCTAAGCATAAGCATAATATGACAGATAACCCTCTACATGGAACCAATATACTCTGAAGCTCTTGTCACTCACTATATGAAGTACATGCTATATGTTTGATCAGAAAATCCACATCTCCAGAATGCCAATTTTTGAAGTAGATTAAACTTCTTTTGCTTACAAATATCACAAATTTTATGTTACTGCAAAGTTGAGTCTTCACCACAGTTACCTGCATTAATTTCTGACTTTATTCCCTGTCCCATTTGCGCAAAATCTTGTGTTCTGAAGAAATGTCACTGGATCCGAAATGTCAACTCTGCTTTCTCTCTACAGATGCTGCCAGACCTGAGTTTTTCCAGCATAATAAATGGCACTCCATCACCACAGTCCAGCTAAATGGAGAGAGATCAGAGACTGATCCCAAGATACTCTTGGTGTGCATGCTTATAAATTACAGAGACTTGCATCCCATTGGCTGTGAAAACAGACATCGTTACTTGCAATTTCATTAATCAGCCACTCAACTGAATCTGAAATGCCACTACCCTTGTTTAAAAGGTGAGGGAAGTAGAAGATAGGAAACTATAGCCAGTTAGCCTGACCTCAATCGATGTAGGATTTTCAAGCTCAGAGTACTTGGAAGTGCACAGTAAAATAGGGCTGAGTCAGCATAGCTTCACCAACGAGATGTCACGCCTGGCAAAACTGCTAGAATTCTTTGAGGAAATAATCAGCAAGTTAGACAAAGGAGAGCCAAGGGACGTGATCTATTTGGATTTTCAGAAAACCTCTGACAAGGTACTGCACAGGAGGCTGCTAAATAAGATAACAGCCCATGACATTAGGGACAAAGTATTGCAGAAATAGAGGATTGGCTGACCAGCAGAAGGCAGAGAGTTAGGATAAATGGGTCTTTTTCAGAATGGCAGCCAGTGACTAGTGGAGTTCTGCAGGCATTAGTGTTGGGACCACAACTATTCTCATTAATGACCTGGACAAAGCAACTGAGGGTATTGTTGCTACATTCACAGATGACACAAAGATATACAGAGGGCCAGGTAGTGTTGAGGAACAGGCGATGTTGCAGAAGGGCCCAGACATGTATGAGAATGGGCAAAGTGAAACATGGAACACAATGTGGGAAAATGTGAGGTTATGGTCTTTGGTAGGAAGAATAGAGGAGTAGGCTATTTTCTGAATGGGAAAAGGCTTTGAAAATCTGAAGCACAAAGGGACTTGGGAGTCCTTGTTTAGGATTCTCATAAGGTTAACATGCAGGTTCAGTAGCAGTTAGGAAGGCAAATGCAATGTCAGCACTCATTTCAAGAGGGCTAGAATACAAGAGCACAGATGAACTGCTGAGGCTCTATGAGGCTCTACTATTTAGAATATATGAGCAGTTTGAGCCCGTATCTAAGCAAGAATGGGCTGGTTTTAGAGGGAAGTCCAAGGGTAGCTCACAACATCATGGAAATGAAGGGCTTTTCATATGAGAAGCAGTTGAAGTCTGAAGTTTAGAAGTACAAGGAGGGATCTGATTGAAACTAATAGAATTCTGGTAGGCTTGGATAGAGTAGACATGGAGAGGATGTTTCTGCAAGGAGGAGAGACTAGGATCTGAGATCACGGTCTCAGAGAGAAGGAATAACCCTTGGGAACTGGGATGAGGAAAACTTTCTTCAGCCAGAGAATGGTTAATCTGTGGAACTCATCGCCATAGAAAGATGTGCAGGCCAAGTTATTGATTTTATTTAAGACAGAGATAGATTCATCATTAGCAAGAGATTTGAGGGTTATGGGGGAAAAGGCACGAGAATGAAGTTTAGAAACATGAGAGTCATGATTCAACAGACTTAATAGGACTAATTCTGCTCCTTTACCTCATGGTCTTATGAATGGGGGCATGAACTAAGCAGCACTTTGGGCTTAACATTGTCTTAAAACAACATGATAGAAACTGTTCCTTCTTGTTTTCATTCACTCACTCTATGTCAGTCAGAAGTCCAAACTAAACTAAGAGAGAAGCCAACCATTCATCTATGGTTTGAACTTCAGAATCTGCTGGGTCATAAGAAAGAACGTTAACAAACAAACTTATCCTATGCTTGTTTAATTATCAAAGAAGCATGCACGGAGCCACACATTGGCCTTTAATACTCTGGGACAAATAAGAGGTCTATCTGTAAAAATGTTAAATTGAATTAATGGGTATAGTTTGCTTTTAATCTGTTGATCTAATTCCTCATGTGGATCAAATTAATACATATTTCCCAAAGCTGTCACTGTCATTCTATTACTGTTCTTTAACCCACACAGTCAATGAGAGTAATACCATAGACACCTGGGGAATATTATTGAGTTGTACTTTCCCATTGGCTGACAATACGACTGGTCCAGTTTGTGACTGATCTATCTAACGTCTATTAGATGATATTAATATAAATCCAGCTGAAGGTAATCCCGGACAAATTCGATCACAAAATAAAACTTGGCCATGATAGACTATTTGTTTTGTTCAGTTAGTTAATCTAGTGGTCAGTCACTGAAGCGTGTCCACACAAACCTGTAGACTTTCTTTAACAGAACAGACATTCATCACAGAAAAGAACATTTGTGTTTTACAAAGTTACATAAATATAAAAGTCAGCAACCAAATCTCAAAACATTCAGCAAACCAAAGTTTCAACCTATTTCCTGACAATCCATCACAGAGACTCAAGGACCAGAGACATTACATCTTATTTCTTGAGTATCTCTTGAAACTCTTGAGTTTCTTAACGGACTTCCTACAGTTGCTTTGTTGTAAACTGTGCAGAGAACTGTGAACAAATAGTTAAGGACCTCCAGCTTGAACATAGAACATAGAACAATACAGCGCAGTACAGGCCCTTTGGCACTCGATGGTGCGCCGATCCAAGCCCACCTAACCTACACTAGCCCACTATCCTCCATATGCCTATCCAATGCCTGTTTAAATGCCCATAAAGAGGGAGAGTCCACCACTGCTATGGGCAGGGCATTCCATGAACTCATGACTCGCTGAGAAAAGAATCTACCCCTAACATCTGTCCTATACCTACAACCCCTTAATTTAAAGCTATGCCCCCTCGTAATAGCTGACTCCATACGTGGGAAAAGGTTCTCATGGTCAACCCTATCTAAACCCCTAATCATCATGTACACCTCTATCAAGTCACCCCTAAACCTTCTTTTCTCCAATGAAAACAGCCCCAAGTGCCTCAGCCTTTCCTCATACGATCTTCCTACCATACCAGGCAACATCCTGGTAAACCTCCTCTGCACCCGTTGCAGTGCTTCCACATCCTTCCTATAGTATGGCGACCAAAACTGCACACATTACTCCAGATGCGGCCGCACCAGAGTCTTATACAACTGCAACATGACCTCAGGACTCCGGAACTCAATTCCTCTACCAATAAAAGCCAGTAAGCCATATGCCTTCTTCACCACACTATTTACCTGGGTGGCAACTTTCAGAGATCTGTGTACATGGACACCAAGATCCCTCTGCTCATCCACACTACCAAGTATCCGACCATTAGCCCAGTACCCCATCTTTTTGTTACTCATACCAAAGTGAATCACCTCACACTTACCCACATTGAACTTCATTTGCCACCTTTCTGCCCAACTCTGCAGCTTATCTATATCCCGCTGTAACCTGACACATCCTTCCTCACTGTCAACAACTCCACCGACTTTCGTATCATCTGCAAACTTGCTCACCCAACCTTCTAGCCCCTCCTCCAGGTCATTTATAAAAATTACAAACAGCAATGGCCCCAAAACAGATCCTTGCGGAACACCGCTAGTAACTGCGCTCCAAGATGAACCTTTACCATCAACTACTACCCTCTGTCTTCTTCCAGCCAGCTTTCCTACCAACTAAGGACTTTTCCTAATCCAAACCTCCAACTCACCCTCAATGCCATACCTCCATATTTTTTGCAGTAGCCTACCATGGGGAACCTTATCAAACGCCTTACTAAAATCCATATACCGCTTTACCCTCGTCCACCTCCTTAGTCACCTTCTCAAAGAATTCAGTAAGGTTTGTGAGGCACGATCTGCCCTTCACAAAACCATGCTGACTATCCTTGATCACATTATTCCTAACCAGATGTTCATAAATCCTATCCCTTACAATTTTTCCCACAACAGAAGTGAGGCTCACCGGCCTATAGTTACTCGGGTTATCCCTATTCCCCTTCTTGAACAAGGGAACCACATTTGCTATCTTCCAGTCTTCTGGCACGATTCCTGTAGACAACGAGGACATAAAAATCAAGGCCAATGGCTCTGCAATCTCCTCCCTTGCTTCCCAGAGAATCCTAGGATAATTGCCATCAGGCCCAGGGGATTTATCTATTTTCACCCTTTCCAGAATTTCCAACACCTCTTCCCTACATACCTCAAAGCCGTTCATTCTAATTAATTGTGACTCAGTATTCACATCGGCAACAATGTCCTGTTCCTGAGTGAATACTGACGAAAAGTATTCATTCAGTGCCTTCCCAAACTCTTCAGCCTCCACATACAACTTCCCACTACTATCCTTGACGAGACCTATTCCTACCCTAGTCATTCTTTTATTCCTGACATACCTATAGAAAGCCTTTGGGTTTTCCCTAATCCTACCAACTAAGGACTTTTCATGTCCCCTCCTTGCTGTTCTTAGCTCTCTCTTCAGATCCTTCCTGGCTACCTTATAACTCTCAATTGCCCCAATTGCACCTTCACGCCTCATCCTTACATAGGCCGCCCTCTTCCCTTTAACAAGGGATTCCAATTCCTTATTAAACCACGGCTCCCTCACACGACCCTTTCCTCCCTGCCTGACAGGTACATACTTATCAAGGACACTCAATAGTTGCTCCTTGAACAAGCTCCACATATCAATCGCGCCCTTGCCTTGAAGCCTACTTTTCCAAGCCACGCATCCCAAGTCGTGCCTCACCGCATCATAATTTCCCTGCCCCCAGCTATAACTCTTGCCCTGCAGTGCACACTTATCCCTCTCCATCACTCGAGTAAAAGTCACCGAATTGTGGTCACTGTCCCCAAAGTGCTCACCTACCTCCAATTCTAACACCTGGCCTGGTTCGTTACCTAGGACCAAATCCAGTTGTTGGCCTGTCTACATATTGTGTCAGGAAACCCTCCTGCACACATTGGACAAACACCGACCCATCTAACGAACTCGAGCTATAGCTTTCCCAGTCAATATCAGGAAAGTTAAAGACCCCATAACAACCACCCTCTTACTTTCACTCTTCTCCTGAATCATCCTCGCAATCCTTTCTTCTACGTCTCTCGGACTATTAGGAGGCCTGTAGAAAACTTCTTACAGGGTGACCTCACCTTTCCTATATGTAACCTCAGCCCAAACTACCTCAGATGGCGAGTCTTCATCTATCGTCCTTTCCACCACTGTAATACTATCTTTGACAAGCAAGGCCACACCTCCCCCTCTTTTACCCCCATCTCTGACCCTACTAAAACACTTAAACCCTGGAACCTGCAACAGCCAATCCTGTCCCTGTTCTACCCATGTCTCCATAATAGCCACAACATCGAAATCCCAGGTACCAACCTTATTTCACCAAGTTCACCTACCTTATTTCGTATACTTCTTGCATTGAAGTATACACACTTCAAGCCACTTTCCTATTTACAGGCACCCTCCTTTGAGATTTATGCCATGTTCCTAACCTCCCTACACTCCAGGTCCTGCACCCTAAAGCTACAGTCTAGGTTCCCATGCCCCTGCAGAGTTAGTTTAAACCCCCCCAAGAGCACTAGCAAACCTCCCCCCACGGATGCTGGTACCCCTCAGGTTCAGGTGGAGACCATCCTGTTTATAGAGGTCCCACCTTCCCCAGAAAGAACCCCAGTTATCCAGATACCGGAATCCCTCCCTCCTGCACCATCCCTGTAGCCACGCATTTAACTATTCTCTCTCCCTATTTCTTGACTTTCTATCACATGGCACGGGTAACAAACCAGAGACAACAACTCTGTTTTTTCTAACTCTGAGCTTCCAACCTAGCTCCCTGAAAGCCTGCCTAAAATCCTCAGCCCTCCTCCTACCTTTGTCGTTGGTGCCAATGTGGACCACAATTTAGGGCTGCTCCCCCTCCCCCTTAAGGACCCGGAAAACACGATCAGAGACGTCACGTACCCTTGCACCTGGGAGGCAACATACCAAACATGAGTCTCTCTCACCCCCACAAAACCGCCTATCTGTGCCCCTCACTATTGAGTCCCCAATAACAATGCTCTGCTCTTCTCCACCCTTCCCTTCTGAGCAACGGGGACAGGCTCCGTGCCAGAGGCCTGAACCCCATTGCTTAGCCCTGGTAAGTCGTTCCCCCCACAAGTATCCAAAACATATACTTGTTCTTGAGGGGAACGGCCGCAGGGAATCCCTGCACTGGCTGCTTCCTCCCAGTCCCCCTCACTGTCACCCATCTGTCTGCAATCTTTGGAGTTACGACTTCCCTAAAGCTCCGATCTATGACTCCCTCTGCCTCCCGAATGATCCTAAGTTCATCCAACTCCCCAGTTCCCTAACACAGTCTTGGAGGAGCTGGAGATGGGTGCACTTCCTGCAAGTGTAATCAGCAGGGACGTCCATTGCATCCCTCACCTCAAACATGTTGCAAGAGGAACAATGCACTGCCTTCACTGCCATCCCTCTAAAAGTAACCTTATAAAAAAAAACTAGGTCAAAAACAAGCTTCCACTATTACCCTCTGACTTCTATGGGCAAGCCAATTTTGAATCCACAGAGCCAAGTCACTATGAATCCCAAGCATCTTAATTTTCTGGATGAGCCTACCACGATGGACCTTGGCAAAAGCCTTACTAAAATCCATGTAGACAACATCCACTGCTCTACCCTCATCAATCGCCTTTGCCACCTCCTTGAAAAATTCAATCAAGTTAGTAAGACATGACCTGCCTTGCACAAAGCCATGCCGACTGTTCCTAATTAGGCCATGTTTTTCCAAATGTGGGTAAATCTTATCCCTAAAAATAATCTCTCCAATAGCTTCCTAACCACTGATGTGAGACTCATCTTTCTATACTTTTCTGGATTATCCCTATTTCCCTTCTTGAATAGAGGTACATTAGGTACTCACCAGTCCTCTGGGATCTCTCCTGGGGCTAATGAGGATACAAAATTCTTGGTCAAGGCCCCAGCAATCTCCTCTCTTGCCTCTCAATAATCTGAGGTAGATGCCATCAGGCCCTGGGGACTTATCCACCTTAGATGCTCTCTAAGAGACCCAACACCACTTCTTTCTTGAGCTCAAAATGCCATAGCATATTAGGATGCGCCACACAAATCTCACTATCTGAATTGAAAACAAATCTAACGACCTTAAATAGTTACCCTAATTGATGTAAATCCAAAAGTATAAGTATCTTCATTAACACCTCAGTAGTCCACCGTTACTTGCTCTCTGACAAACGCAAGGTTCAGTTCACTGTTCCAGAATGACTCTCTGAGCTTATTCTGTTCATGACGACAAACGTTCACAGAAGTAACCAACATCCATTGACTTCTGTTTTCCATAAAAACGATATATATCTTATGTAGCTTTCATCACAATGTCTTACCTTTCATCACTGGATTGTAACGTGGAAATATCTTTTACTGAGCCTTATGCCAATTGATCTCAGCTGTCCAAACAACAACTCTGCTTTTCCATTACATCATCCAGCCCAGTATACCAATTATTTCTCACTTCCAACAGTATTTAAAAAGACAAAGTCTTATTACAGTCCCAATTTTTACGATGGTTACCCATTCGGGTTGAAGTCCAACTGCACACTTTCATACAAATCGAGGATGAATTGTTGAAGTCCTTTCTCTGCTTCACCTTTGAGAAAAAAAAATTTTATATAACATCTTAGAGCCTTTATAGAAACATAGAAGATGGGAGCAGGAGGAGGCCATTCAGCCTTTTGAGCCTGCTCTGCCATGCACCACGATCATGGCTGATCTTCCAACTCAATAGCCTCATCTTGCTTTCTCCCTATAACCTTTGATCCCATTTGCTCCAAGTGTTATATCTAGCTGCCTCTTGCTTTGGCATAAACTACTTCTTGTGGTAATGAATTCCAATCTTTGGGTGAAGAAATGTCTTCTCATCTCTGTCTTAAATGCTCTATCCCGAATCCTCAGATTGTGATCCCTGGTTCTGGATATGCCCATCATTGGGAACATCCTCCCTGTATCTACCCTAACTAGCCCTGTTAGAATTTTATAAGATACCGCCCTCATTTGTCTGAACTCCAGGGAAAACAATCCTAACCTCGTCAATCTCTCCTCCTACATCAGTCCTATCATCCCTGGAATCAGCTAGTAAACCTTCACTACACTCCCTTGAGAGGAGTATTCTTCACTAATATCCATACAGAACGAGCAACTTTGAAGCAGAAGACTATAGCCATTACAGAGATAAGGATGGGATTGACTTGTTATTAAGGTTTTAGTTGAGAAAGGAGTCTTTACAGGATGCCATGGAATTTAGTTCTGCATCATAATTATTCCATGGATATTTTGGCCCAGTTGAACAGACAGAAGAGATACTAGTTAAATACATTCTCTTGGACAACGCATCCCTTCTATTAAGCATGTAAATCCTGGCTCAACAAGAGCTGATGATCTATTAATGAATTGTTCCAATATGTTAGTACATGCAGCACTCAAGATAATTAATAAACAATATTGCATTTATATAGATCATTAATTACTTTGGGGTATCCCAAAGCACTTTTTAACAATGTGCATATTGTCAAAAGTGGATGTGCAGCAGGAAACTTAGCAGTCAGCAAAATCCTCCAAATGACAAATGGATGGATAATCAATTTTAGTAATATTGATAAGAAGATAAATATCATCCAGAACCATCCAGTTTGTATTGGAAAATATAACAATCAGATAATGACCAGTTAATCTGCTATTATGGTACTGTTTGAGAGATAAATATTGTCCAGGGCATCAGGGATAGCTTCCTGCTCTGCTTCAAACTTAATCCATAGGGTCCTTAAATATTTTCCTTAACATCTAAATGTGCAGAAAGACCGGGTTTCTGTTTAATGTCTAATTTGAGATGCTGCATCCAATAATGCAGAATTCCATCATTACTGCACTGGTGTAGTTTATGACAGTGGAATCTGCATCTACTTGAAAATACAAATGAGACTTTAGATTAATGTCTCAAAAAAAATTGCAAGTTGGAGGGGTCTCAGTCAATGGTGCAAAATGTATCATAGCAAATCAGTCGCTGTTCTAAGTAGCACTATCTTTTTAATTGCAGGTGTATCCTTCAGAGGAATTCCTCAGGTAGACAGGTCACAGTGAACATGCTCTTCATGTGATTTGAGACAGCTAGTCTGGCTGAGATTCATTGAACTCAGTGAACAAATCCAGAAGTTTCATTAACAAAAACAATGCATACTGGAGAAACTGAGTAGGTCCAGGAGCATATATGGAAAGAAAGGTAGAGTTCATAAGAAAAATATATTAGACTCAAAACTTGAGTTTTGTTTCTCTCTGCACTCTTTTCTGGCACTTTATGTTTTTATTTCAGATGTTCTGCATCTGCAGTAGCTAGTTTTTATTCCAGGGCCTCCCCTGTTGATACAATGCACATCATAAACCCTGTGAGGCACCTAGGGTGACAGCACACAGACTTGTGCAGTACTAATGGTCTTATCATGAGAAAATGATTTCTAACCAAGGCGTTCATTCCACTGAATCAAGACAGGTACTAAGGCGCAGGCCTGAGAATGCCAAAATTAATTTGATTTTCCCTTAATATGGCACCTGCTTTTCAGCATCTGGGCTATGGGCCTAGCTCCAAGCCAACTTATCAACCAACTCCTTTACTTGGATTATTTTTTATGATACTATTCTAAATGACAGCAAAATGAGATGAAATGCATTTTCAATTTTAATTCTCAAAGTACAAAATTGGCATCAGGCTGACTTGCACAATATTCATTAGAACTTGGCGGAGTGGCGGGGGGGGGGTGGGTTATGACATTCAGATGCAGGTTTTCTCAGAAAGGACATCGTTTTAGCTTAACTATTCGAGTTTTTTTTTGGTTTTAAAGTGCTATTTTTGTTTTACTTTCAATATTTTTGCTTTTATCCCAGGAACCCATCCAGTAAATCTTCGCTGAACCACTTCCAATGCACATAAGTCTTCATAAACGAAATCAGAATTTATTACAGTCTTCCAGGTCTGGTCTTGTCAAAGCCTTACACAGATTATGTGGGAACCATAGAAAGGTTAGGGCCCAGAAAGAGGCCACTCAGCCACAATATCTTGCTGTATGGTAGCTTAACCAGGTTGACACCTCATTTTATGGTATGCTTTGTACTTCATTTAGTATATCTTCCTGCACTTTTAATTGAACTAGACAGACCATTGGCTTGATGGTAATGATTAAGTGGGGGAATATGCCAATGCATAAGATTGCAGATTGTGGTTGAAAACCATTCTGTTGCTAATGGCCCTCAGCATCTACTGGATAGTCAGTTTGAGTTGATGGATCTGTTGAAATCTATCCAATTCACCGTGGCGCTAGTGCATACAACACAATGGCAAATATCCTCAGTATGAATACGGGACCACCTCCAAAAGGTGTGTGCAGTAGTCACTTCTACAGATCCTGTCATGGACAGATGCACATACTTCAGATAAATCTTCAAAGTATAGACGCATTTGCCAAAACAATTGCACTTTTGTGAAATCACGTTGGTTCTGTCTGTTGTGGGGTATTAAAATTCAAACCAGCTTCAATGTTCTCTGCAATGAAATATAACTTGTCCCATTGCACTGACACTGAAGTACAGGGATGTACAAACAGTTGATGCAATATGACTGAAGTGATTATTCGAGCGGTCTCATTTATAAGTAATCATTTAGTAGTACAGAACTTGAGTTTGCAGAGAATAAAAAACATTTTTGACACATCGTCTTGTACTTATCAGGATAATCTACAAGAAGTATCGAAGTCAAGGGAAAACACTTATAAACTCTAAGGAGAGTGCTGAGTAGTTGGTAAGTAGAATCTGATTGTTAGAGGTATTAGAGAATGAATAAGTTAATGGTGATTGATACCTAACAACAAATCTTTGTTTAAATTTCAAACCAGGCAGGTTGAGTCTGATTGGTAAAGGAGAAAGTGAGGACTGCAGATGCTGGAGATCAGAGCTTAAAAATGTGTTGCTAGAAAAGTGCAGCAGGTCAGGCTGCATCAAAGGAACAGGAGAATCGATGTTTCGGGCATAAACCCTTCTTCAGGAATGAGGACGGTGTGCCAAGCAGGCTAAGATAAAAGGTAGGGAGGAGGGACTTGGGGGAGGGGCGTTGGGAATACGATAGGCGGAAGGAGGTTTAGGTGAGGGTGATAGGCCGGAGAGGGGGTGGGGGAGGAGAGGTCGGGAAGAAGATTGCAGGGCAAGAAGGCGGTGCTGAGTCTGAGGGTTGGGACTGAGAAAGGTGGGGGGAGGACAAATAACAAAGCTGGAGAAATCTGCATTCATCCCTTGTGGTTGGAGGGTTCCTAAGCGGAAGGTTCCTCCAGGCGTTGTGTTGCCATGGTCTGGCGATGGAGGAGGCCAAGGACCTGATGGTAATGATTAATATATCCACCAACCTCCAGGTACATCACCTCCAAACAGACCCCACCACCAAGGATATATTTCCCTCCCCACCCCTATCAGCGTTCCGAAAAGACCACTCCCTCCGCAACTCTATCGTCAGATCCACCCCCCCCCCCCCCAACCCAACCTCCACTCCCGGCACATTCCCCTGCAACCACAAGAAATGCAAACCTTGAGCCCACACCGCCGCCCTCACTTCCCTCCAAGGCCCCAAGGGATCCTTCCATATCCATCAGAAATTCACCTGCACCTACTCACACATCACTAACTGCATCCGCTGCACCCGATGTGGCCTCCTCTATATTGGGGAGACAGGCTGCCTACTTGCGGAATGTTTCAGAGAACACCTCTGGGACACCCGCACCAACCAATCCAACCGCCCCGTGGCTGAACACTTTAACTCCCCCTCCCACTCTGCCAAGGACATGCAGGTCCTTGGCCTCCTCCATCGCCAGACCATAGCAACACAACGCTGGAGGAAGAGTGCCTCATCTTCTGCCTAGGAACCCTCCAACCACAAGGGATGAACTCAGATTTCTCCAGCTTTCTCATTTCCCCTCCCCCCACCTTTTATCAGTCCCAACCCTCAGACTCAGCACTGCCTTCTTGACCTGCAATCTTCTTCCCCACCTCTCCGCCCCCACCCCCTCTCCAGCCAATCACCCTCACCTTAACCTCCTTCCACCTATCCCAACGCCCCTCCTCCAAGTCCCTCCTCCCTACCTTTTATCTTAGCCTGCTCGGCACACCTTCCTCATTCCTGAAGAAGGGCTTATGCCTGAAACGTCGATTCTCCTGTTCCTTTGATGCTGCTTGACCTGCTGCGCTTTTCCAGCAACACATTTTTAAGCTCTGATTTGTAAAGGCATGGCCTGGAGAAATGAAAAAGAGGGTAGCTGTCTCAAAATAGGTGACTTTACGATTGAAGGACTGGATGACTGAGATAAGACTCCAATATAGGAGTTTAGAACTCTCAAACTATGAAAGTTAAGATAGGTCTGGATGTTGTAACTGTTATTACTTGACATCACTCTGCAACACATCCAGTTTCCTTTAAAACAAAATCAACGCTGACTGCTCATTGGGTAATGGCAAATTTTAAAAAAGGAGGTTAATAGAAGAGAGGAACTGAATGTATTTATTAAGAGAGGAACTGAACGTAAAAGTGAGGATGTTCTGCTTATGTTAGACAGGGCATTGGTGAGACCACATCCCAAATACTGAGTGCATTTTTGAATCCTTTCTTTAAGGAAATTTGTAAATTTATTGAATGCTGTTCACGGTAGGTTTACTTATGGAATAAGTAGGTTGTCTTATGAGGGAGGTTTGGACAAACTGGGATGAATTGATCGAAAAAAATGCAAGATCTTGAATGGTCTTGACAAGGTACATACAGAAAGAATATTCCCTCCTATGGGTGAGTCCAAAACTTGGAGGCAATGGGGGAAGAGGTACTGTTTTAAAATCAGTAATCACAATTAGGACAGAGATAGGGAACAAAAAAATTATCTCACAGGGTTGTGCACTTTGGAAATCTGCGTCGGAAGTGGTGGAGGCTGGAAATTCTTTTTTAAGGCAGAGATTGATAGATTCTTAGACAAGGGAATGAAAGGTTGTCAGGGATACAAAGAACAAAGAAAATTACAGCACAACAAGCTCTTCAGCTCTCCAAGCCTGTGCTGATCCAGATGCTCTAAACCTGCCACCTACTTTCTCAGGACCGGTATCCCTCTGGTCCCTGCCCATTCATGTATCTGTCTAGACACATCTTAAATGACACTAGCATGCCCATCTCTACCACCTTTGCTGGCAACACGTTCCAGGCATCCGCCACCCTCTGCATAAAGAACTTCCACACATATTTCCCTTAAACGTTTCCCCTCGCACTTTGAACTCATGTTCCCTAGTAATGGAGTCCTCCACTCCGGAAAAAAACTTCTTGCTATCCACCCTGTCGATCCCTCTCATGATTTTGTAGACCTCAATCAGGTCCCCCCTCAACCTCCGTCTTTCTAATGAAAATAATCTTAATCTACTCAACTTCTCTTTTTAGCTAGTGCCCTCCATACCAGGCAATATCCTGGTGCACCTCCTCTATACCCTCTCCAAAGCATCCACATCCTTCTGGTAATATGGCGAACAGAACTGTACACAGCGTTCCAAATGTGGCCGAACCAAAGTCCTATATAACTGTAACAAGACCTGCCAACTCTTGTACTCAATACCCCATCCGATGAAGGAAAGCATGCCGTATGCCTTCTTGACCACTCTATCGACCCTACTCACATTTGTCCAGATTTAACTCCATCTGCCATTTCTTTGCCCAACTCTCCAATCTAGCCATATTCTGCTGCATTCTCTGACAGTCCCCTTCACTATCTGCTACTCCACCAATCTTACTGTCATCTGCAAACTTGCTCATCAAACCACCTATACCTTCCTCCAGATCAATATGTCTATCACAAACAACAGTGGTGCCAGTACAGACGTCTGTGGAACACCACCTTCTCCATTTTGAGAAACATCATTCCACTACTACTCTCTGTCTTCTGTTGCCCAGCCAGTTCTCCAGCCATCTTGTTAGTACACCCTGGACCCCATGTGACTTCACCTTCTCCATCAGCCTACAATTGGAAACCTTATCAAACGTGTTATTGAAGTCCATATATATGACATCTACAGCCCTTCCCTCATCAAACAACTTTGCCACTTCCTCAGTGGATTCTATTAAGTTGATAAGACATGGCCTTCCCTGCACAAAACCATATTGCCTATCACTGATAAGCCTATTTTATTCCAAATGTAAATAGATCCTATCCCTCAGTATCTTCTCAGCAGCTTCCCTCCCACTGACGTCAGGCTCATTGGTCTGTAATTACCTGGATTATCCCTGCTACCCTTCTTAAACAAAGGGACAACATTAGTGAACAGCCAGCTGTCATGGTGCATTTAGGCACCAATGATAAGGTAATAAACAGGAGAGGTCCTACAAGCAGAATTTAGCAAGTTAGGAGCCAAGTTAAAAGTAGGACCTCAGAGGTGGTAATCTCAGGATTGCTCCAAGTGCCACGTGCTAGTCAAAGCCGAAACAAAAGAAAAGGCAAGATAAATGAGTGGCTTGAGAGATGGTACAGGAGGGAGGGGTTCAGATTCTTGGGACATTGGGACCTGTTCTGGGGGAGATGGGACTATTATAAATCAGATGGTCTATACCTGGGCAGGACTGGAACCAATGTCCGAGGGGGTGCTTTTGCTAATGCTGTTGGGGAGGGTTTAAACTAATGTGGCAGGAGGATGGGAACCAAAAAGGACATTAGTGGACAGTAAAGAGGTAGTAACTAAAGCCTGTAAGGAACTAGACAATGACATCAGTGTGACTAAGGGGAAGAGTAAGCAGAGAGTAGGTGATGAATGCAGAGGGACAGGTGGTCTGAGGTGCATTTGGTTTAATACAAGAAAAGTAGTAGGTCAGGCAGATGAACTTAGAGTTTGGATTAGTACCTGGGAGTATGATGTTATTGCTATTACTGAGACTTGTTTGAGGGAAGGGCAAGATTGGCAACTATATATCCCAGGATGTAGATGCTTCAGGCGGGATAGAGAGGGAGGTAAAAGGGGTGGAGGAATTGCATTCCTGGTCAGAAAGGATATCACAGCTGTGCTGAAGGAGAGCACTATGGAGGACTCAAGCAGTGAGGCAATATTGGCAGAGCTCAAAAATAGGAAGGGTGCAGTAACAATGTTGGGACTATACTACAGGCCTCCCAACAAGCATGAGATAGAGGTACAAATATGTAGACAGATTACGGAAAGACGTAGGAGCAACAGGATGGGAGATTTTAATTTTCCCAATATTGACTGGGATCCACTCAGTGTTAGAGGTCTAGATGGAGCAGAATTTGTAAGGAGCATTCAGGAGGGTTTTATAGAGCAGTATGTAAATAGTCCAACTCGGGAAGGGGCTATACTCGACCTGGTGTTGGGGAATGAGCCCGGCCACATGGTTGAAGTTCCAGTAGGGGATTACTTTGGGAATAGTGATCATAATTCTGTAAGTTTTAGAATACTCACGGACAAAGACGAGAGTGGTCCTAAAGGAAAAGTGTTAAATTGGGGGAAGGCCAACTATAGCAAAATTCGGCAGGAGCTGGGGAAGGTGGAGTGGAAACAGCTGTTCGAGGGTAAATCCACATTTGATATGTGGGAGGCTTTTAAAAAGAGGTTAATTAGAGTGCAGGACAGGCATGTCCCTGTGAAAATGAGGGATAGAAATGGCAAGATTAGGGAATCATGGATAACAGGTGAAATTGAGCGACTAGCTAAGTGGAAAAAGGAAGCATACATAAGGTCTAGATGACTGAAAACAGATGAAGCTTTGGAAGAATATCAGGAAAGCAGGACCAATCTAAAATGAGGAATTAACAGGGCTAAAAGGGGTCATGAAATATCTTTAGCAAACAGAGTTAAGGAAAATCCCAAAGTTTTTTATTCGTATACAAGGAGCAAGACAACAACTAGAAAAGGGTTGGCTCACTCAAGTACAAAGGAGGAAAGTTATGTGTGGTGTCAGAGAAAATGGGTGGTATCCACTGAGGAGAGGGACATGATGGATGTTGAGATTAGGGATAGATGTTTCATTAGTCCAGGTCAAGTCAGCATAAGGAGGGAGCAAGTGTTGGATATTCTAAAAAGCATTAAGGTAGACAAGTCCCCAAGTCTGGATGGGATCTATCCCAGATTACTGAGGGAAGCAAGAGAGGAAATAGCCGGGGTCTTAACAGATATCATTGCAGCATCATTGAACACGGGTGAGGTCCCAGAGGACTGGAGAATTGCTATTATTGTCCCCTTGCTTAAGAAGAGTAGCAAGGATAATCCAGGTAATTATAGGATATATGTGAATCTTGAATTCATAACACAAACAGATAAGCCATGATATTACTGAAGTACCAACTGATCTACTTCTGCTATTTCATAAATGCAGAAGACACAGGATTGCAGAGAATGAACAAGGCTTCACTGAAGATCAGGTCAAGGCACAAGAATGTACAGGATCTCTTTTAGATACTAAACTTCGAATGAATTCATTAACATCCATTTTTAAATTTCAATGTGTTACTCCAATTTAGCAGCAGGAAGAAGAGTAGTTCTCTTGGTATACTGTAGATTGTGATCCTCTAGAAACATAATAATTACTGAGATAGGCACTGACTTGCCACCTTTTATAAAAGGAGGGAGCTTGTTCCTGACGTTTAAACTGGCTGATCATCCAACTCAGCACCCTATTCCTTTACTCCCAAGAACTCTAACTATTCAATGTTTTAGCCTCAACTGGTTTCCACAGGCTCACCCTCTTGGTGAAGAAATTTCTCCTCACCTCAGTCCTAAAACTGTGGCCCCAGTTCTGGATCCCTCAGTTAGTCATCGGACATGTCCTTCCTGTATTTTCCCTGTCTAGTCCTATTAGAATTTCATAGGTTTTGATGAGGTTCCCCCTCATTACTCTAAACTCCAGTGAATCCAATCTCTTTTCTTAAGTCAGTCCTGCCATCCCAACAATTAGTCTGGTTAATCTTTGTTGCACTTCCTTCACAGCTCGAACATCTTTCCTGAGATAAGGAGAACAACACTGCACTCAGTATTCCAGTTGTGATCTCACCAAGATCCTGCACAATTGCAGCAGCACTTCCTTGCTCTTGTACTGGAATCCTCTTGCTAAGAAGACCAGCATAACATTTGATAAAAACAAATTACTGCGGATGCTGGAATCTGAAACCAAAAGAGAAAATGCTGGAAAATCTCAGCAGGTCTGTCAGCATCTGTAAGGAGAGAAAAGAGCTGACGTTTCGAGTCTAACTGACCCTTTGACAAAGACTCGAAATGTCAGCTCTTTTCTCTCCTTACAGATACTGCCAGACCTGCTGAGATTTTCCAGCATTTTCTCTTTTGGTTTCAGCATAACATTTGCCCTTGTCACTGCCTGCTGCATCTGCATGCTTAATTATAACAAATGGTGTCCAAATATACCCAGGTCTCATTGCAACTCCCCCCTTCCCAATATTTCACCATTCAGATAATAATGTGCCTTCCTGTTTTTGCTACCTCACATTTATCCACATAATACTTTATTTGCCGTACGAAATCCCCATCACTAAACCTATCAAGTTTTTGCCCACTCACTTAACCTGTCTCGATTGTTCTAGAGATTCTTTGCATCATCCTCACCAATTGCCTTTCCACCTAATTTTTTTTGTCATTCACAAAACTTGACGTACCTTCACTTTCTTCATTTCTGTATTAATATATATTGCAAATAACTGGCCTCAGCACTGATCCCTCTGGCACTCCATTTGTTGCAGGCTGACACACAGAAAATACTCCCTTAGCTCAACTCTGTCTTCTATTAGTCAATCCCTACTACCCCGAAAACTCTTAGCTCTTATCTTAAGTAGCCTTATGTTTGTCACCTTCTCCATCATGTTATGGAAATCTAAATACATTAGATCTACCACTCCACTTTGATACCTCCTCAAAGAATTCAATAAATTTGTCAGGCATGACTTTGCCTTTTATATTTCTAAATGCTCCACTACCATATCCTTTATAATAAATTCCAACATTTTCCTGATGTCAGACAGGGGGCATCTTTTACGGTCAGCTTTCATGCGGGATCAATGCATCATGATGTTGGGCATAGTTAACCTGTTGGCCTGGAGTCTGGAGGTAATGTGGGGAGAGGAAGATGAGGAAGAGTTAAATAAAAGGGTTGATGGGAATGTGGGAAGGCTCAAACCTCATGGGGTTGATAGGGAGTACATGGCAAAAAGGGATATGAGGGCTTGGTGGGAGAATCACCCAAGTTAACAGGCTGCACTTGCAGCTCACTTTCTGGACCATTAGTGTGTTGGCTTCCATCCTCATCCAAATCACTATTGTGCAATGAAAATGAAAAATGAGTGGGCACAGACTCCATTCATG
This sequence comes from Chiloscyllium punctatum, assembly GCF_047496795.1. Lineage (NCBI taxonomy): Eukaryota > Metazoa > Chordata > Chondrichthyes > Orectolobiformes > Hemiscylliidae > Chiloscyllium > Chiloscyllium punctatum. The sequence goes on from NC_092751.1 coordinate 96,162,757, forward strand.
AACATGTGAGGCCCTTCAAGGGAAAATTGCATTGATTCAATATTTACACATTACGGGTTAAAGACACTTGAAGACACAAAATTCTGCTGATGTACCTCATGCAGTGCCGATTATGTCAATTACAAATCCTGGACATAAGCAATCTTGACCAAGACATTGATGATTACAAATTAATCCTGATAATCTCTGTGAATCAGAACTAATCACAGGTGACCTATAAAGTGACACTTGCAACCCACAATTCACAAACAGGTCCCAAGGGTCTCAGAAGCTGCACAAGGGCCCAACCTTGGGCTGCATGTATTTCAAAACATGTTTTACTATGCAGTGTTGCCTTTATTAGGTCATGTAATGGGTGGTGTGGGAGGGGAAGTTGTTATTTATACAATCATGTTTACAATTTCCTACTCATTTAATGCTGTGTGTGTAGAAGTTGTGCAAGTGCGAATTGTGCCGACAAAAGACAAGAAAGGGAAGACAAGAAAGTGCTACAATCATGCAAGCTTGAGCATCAATGGAATTGATTCACAGTGGTGGTAGTGGGAGAGGGAGACCAACACAATACTGCACATCACAATGATTCAACTTGGTTGACGGGCCATGGTGATCTCAACATCACTACATGAGCAGTCTTCATCCTCTCCCACAAATGAAAGAACTCTCTCTCATTGGGAAGAAGCAGACACATGTTGACCACTACACCACCCATCCTGACTACTCTGCTTTATTGTCAGCCATTTTGTTCTGGAATGAGTCAAGGGCAAGAATTGAGTGAGATGAAAGTGGTTGGCACAGTTTAGATTAGATTAGATTAGATTAGATTACTTACAGTGTGGAAACAGGCCCTTCGGCCCAACAAGTCCACACCGCCCCGCCGAAGCGTAACCCACCCATACCCCTACATCTACATCTACCCCTTACCTAACACTACGGGCAATTTAGCATGACCAATTCACCTGACCTGCACATCTTTGGACTGTGGGAGGAAACCGGAGCACCCGGAGGAAACCCACGCAGACACAGGGAGAACGTGCAAACTCCACACAGTCAGTCGCCTGAGGCGGGAATTGAACACGGGTCTCTGGCGCTGTGAGGCAGCAGTGCTAACCACTGTGCCACCGTGCCGCCACAGTTGTTAGTGATGTTGCAGGATGGGGGAAAAGGTGGAGGTGGCGTCCAAATGAATGATTGGGAAAGGAAGAGGGTAAGAAGGGCTAGTAGTTGGGGGAATGGGATTTATGAAAGCCCTTAAGGGAAGATGCTGCATGCAGTAGTGAGAGTGGTCGAGCATGAGACTGGGTGGAATGTAGGTGTAATGCCAGAGTTAGAATGTGAGAAAGCAGACTGAAGAGGTGGCACTTACACTTGTGAAGTGCAGAAGAATATTAATTTTCTTCCTGCACTAGCATACATCCCTCTGCGCCTTGGACACAGACTAACTCAAATGGTAACTTCGGAGCAAACTGGTAAAGTCCGATGCTCTTCTCACGATCCTGAGGAAAAGGAATGGCCGACCTCTCCACTAGCCTGTCCACTAGGATCTCAAGGTGCCCACAAACCAGAGATTTGCCTCTATCAGCCATATTCCTAAAAGATCCTTGCACAGTGGAACCATGGAGAGCTATTCCTGACTCGCAACTCGTGGATAGCTGGGCGTTATATATGGCACCAGTACTGTGAACTCCAAGGTCTAGGCAGTGGTTAGTTTTTCTGCTACTGCTAAGCACAAGATAGCGTGAGAACAGCACTATGATGGCAAGGTGCATACTTAATCAGGTGAGCATCATAAAATTATGCAAGAAACCTCACTAGAGCTCACTGAGAGAAACATCCATGAAACTCTCCGAAACAGGCCCAGCCAAAGTTTGAGTAAAATTCAGTTCTATGGGTTTAATGTCTCAATCCATAGATCGCACCGACAACATGTACTACTCTTAATGTCAGCAGAGATTATGTATTGATGTGTAGCTTGAAAATGCAATTTCCCAATTCTAAGGCAAGAGTGTTGCCAACTAAGTAGATCCAAGAAAGTAGATCCAATAAAGTAGAAAGCACAGTAGCCTCTAATTGTCCTATACCATAACAATGAGGAAGACTCTCAACATATGGGAAATGGAAAGCAAAGGTAGCTGCAAAACAAAAGCACTTCCTAGGGCACTGGTGGTGAAAGAAGACTGAAACTAAACTGTAGAATTCAGAGACAAAATCTGACTATCAAATTTTAATGCAATAGCTAAAGATGCAATTCCAAATCGCAAATCTCACCAGCTGAAATGAAATTCAAATTGGAGAACTTTAAGCATATTATTACATCATTCCAAAGCAGCATTATAAAGGTGTTAGAAGAACAACTGTATTGACAGCAGGATGGGTAATTCCATTCTCCCAATGAAGAGGTGTGAAGGGTAATCTCAGACCACTCTTTCATTATTTCTCACAGCCAACTTCAAAGCGAAAGTAGAGAGACCATTTGCTGGACTACAAACAGTGAGTGGAGAAACAGTGAATGGAGAAAAAAGAAAAACATTCAGATGAAGGACACTGATGTAAATTGTGGCTTTCTTTATATAGATGCTGGCTGACCTCCTGAATACTATCCTATATTTTCTGTTTTTGGATTTCCAGCATGTTTCTCTTTCGTTAATGGACAGAAAGTAACATAAAAGGTGGTCTTGTCCACAAAAACAACTTATTAACAATCTATTGCTGTTTATAACACAACTGGGTACAAAGACAAAGATAAAGTTTTTAGTAACAGCTCTATCATTGTATCACAAGCTTAAAGCATAGTTAGGGTCAATTATTTATCGAGATCCATCAAGCACCAAAGATCTAGCAACTTACAATATAGAAACATTAATAATTTACTGATCTTTTGCTTTCGTTCAGATTTTACAAAAACCTTTTGGAAGCATTGAGTGGCGATTGTGAGAAGACCCAGTGCCATTGTATTCAGTACAGCCTGATTTTGGAGAGTACACAACAAACAGGTTTTTGACCATCTACTTACATGTACAAAAAGTCCAACACCTGTTTCAGGCATAGGCCCTGAATGCTTATACAGAGAATGTCTGGTGCTGATGCACAGATGCCACAATAGATGCTTTGGTGCCTGTTTCCTGCCTATAAAAATCAGCATGTTCCAACATATGTTTAGACCATCACGTCAACTGAATAACAGGCTATTTTCCTTGACTTTCCCATAAAGCAGGAAATTGTTACTACCTCAAAATAATGCTCAGATTGAGGCGCGTGTATCCGGGAGGCAGTATTGATCACTGCTGTCCTGAATTACCTTCAAACAAAATGCTATCAAGAATGAACAGCTACAAGGGAGCTCAAAGGAGTTGTGCCCTTTGATTGACATTGTGAGTATTTGCCTCGATAATATTTTAATTCCGCTGCTAAACAGCCTGTCCATCAAGAAGTTTAAAAAATCAAAATAAATGAATAAACGCAACTGAAATCTAGCATATTTCAGAGCAAGTACAACAGCACTGTCAATTAAGCAGACAGCAGGAAGGGAAAGATAAGATTTTGTCTTAATTGATCAGCTGGCTCACTGATAAAATTTGAAGTATCAAGAGATTGTGTCACCGTCATTCTAGACTGTGTGCAGGGAAACTCCAATTACAGCTCAGAGATTGCTTCTTAGAAACTAAGTTGCTGGTTACACCCAGCATTTGTGGTGAGTCCAGCCAAATGAACTGTTCAAATGCATAACTCTCCATGAAAACAGCAATAAAATGCAGAGAAAATGCTCTTGTTCTGAGATGCCTGTGCATTGGTACATTTTTTTGGAGTTGGAGTAATGTGTATGAGTAACATCCAAAACCTTCATCTGTCTGTTTCTCTCTCTCTCCAAACAAACATTGTCTGCCTTCTGGCATTCCTGATGAAGAGCTTATACTCGAAACGTCAATTTTCCTGCTCCTCAGATGCTGCCTGAACAGCTGTGCTTTTCCATCACCATTCTCTTCAACTCAAATCCCCAGCATCTGCAGCCCTCATTTTCTCCTGCCTTCTGAGTGCATCTAGACTTTTCTGTTTTGATTTAAGATTTCTTTCTTTTGGCTTTTGATTGTTGGAGAAAAAAAAACAATTAAAAATTAAGTTTAATTGGGTGAAAAAAATTTAAATAGGTTTTGTCTTGAAAATAGCATTTTAATTAACTCTCTCACTTGGCATCCTTTTAAGAGGTTCATGTAATTCAAGTCATGGAATACATCTTCAGTGTGGGCATGCTTGTCCTATTGACTCAAGGGCAATATAAATAAAGTGGAATCAACGTGAATTGCAATAATTAGTACATTTAGTCACTTCTTGACAGTTCCTTATGGTGACCATTTTCCAGGATAGAAGGTAGGCTGTAAGCTCTGCAGCCTGACCACTCCAGGTCAGGTATCAAAGGATGTAACAGCTCATGCACTAAATGATTGGACGGCAAAGTAATTCTAGGTTTTGCAGAGCTTGGCTCTTCCAGCCTTCACCTCACTCCCTTCCATTCCAAGATCAATGATGTTGGCTTTATGATGCAAGAACTCCAAAGACTTCTAAAGAAAAGCCATACTATATTCAAAATGGTTGAATTTGGTTCAACTCAGTTTCTTTCTCCAAAGATGCTGAGTTTTTCCAGCACTTTTTTTAAACACTAGGGACAATCACTAGAAAACCATTAATAAAGCTGAAAGGGAAAACAAAGAAAACCACTTTGCCAGTATATCTGTTAGAATTTGGAATATGCTCCCCCAAAGTGTAGTTGAGGTAACTAGAATGATATGTGTAATGGAAATCTAGAGAGAACTGACAGAAAAGAATAGGAATATGTTGACTGGGTAACAAGTGGGGAAATGGCTCATGTGACTTGGAACGAATATGGCACTGAAACAGCCCATCATATAATATCATGTAACACTAATCTAATCCTTGGATCCCCGTATTTACTGTTTTAGTAGCAAGTCTTGGTACTTATGTCTCTGCATAATCCATCTCCTATAGGCTTTAAGAACACTTCCAGTCAAAACACACATATTCTGCAAAAATGCTTTGTTGAAAGTCATTAATAAATTGCAACTGAATTGTATCTCAAAACAAAAGGACAGTAATTCATAAATAAATGTATTTGAGCTATAGTCTCGCACATCTTCACTATTGTTATGGTCTGTCAGTTTCCTGCTCAATTTCCTCAGTCATAAATCAACAACTCCAGTCTGCCTTGGTTGATTTTGAAAGGACTGTGTGAGATAACATTTGCAACAACAAAAACAAATGTTGTTTATTACATATATCTGATATGTCAATATCCATTGAGGACATCTGTTGCCAACATGGAGCCTTTTTCGCAAAGCTGTAATGTTTTTCAGTACTGTTTGGAGACTCGGTTGTCCTAAAAATTCTAATTTCTTTATGAGCTTCCTTGGGAGAAAAGCTAACTTATAGTTCTGAACAGTAGCAATATCATACTAAATAGATGGAACTTACTACAATGATTATGTTGCAATGCAAATAAAGTGACTAAATAAGAAGGAACAATTTCCATTGACAGGAGCTTACTAAACAGAGAACATGGTTTTAAGATAAATGGTACAAAATGATACATGATACAGGTACAAAAGAAAGAAAGAATTTATTTCATAGTACAAACTGTTGAGATCTAGTGTGCATTGCCTGAAAGGATGGTAGAAACAGATTATGTAATAAAAAGAAGTTGAATGTACTTGAAAAACAAGTACACAGGGATATGACACCATTTGGATAGCCTTTCCAAAAGATTCAGCATGGACACAATAGTCTGAGTGACCTCTTTCAGTGCAGTGAGATTCTATAATTCTCTCATAATGAAAACCAAGCTAGATCACTGCAGCCATTGTGAAGCCAGGTGCAATATCAATATAATTCTAGAAATTCCAACCGTGCAACTAAGTGAAAACCCTCATACTAAAATCTTCATATAAAGTCCAATTCTTTTCTAACAATAGTCAACATAATTATATGATCGGTAACTTGCCAAATAATTAAATAATTTGATGACTATGAGACATTAAAGTTAATTCATGTCTTTGTATCACTATTGTAATTTTCAGGAAATAAGTACTTTGTCTTTAATGCTGCTTTGCTAAAACAATCTTTTACAGTAAAGTCAGGATTGACTTTAATTTTGTGCTATTTCCATTTTACATACTGGGGTTAGTGTCAGAAACATCTTTTATCTAAACGCCAAGCTGTTTACTTCAATCCCTGCAGGTTTTCGGGAACTCAATTCAGATGCAGAGATTGACACACAGCTTTCAATGTCACACAGAGGACATCAATCTGGGACAGGTGTTGTCTATACACAATCACACTGGCCCTCAAGACTCTTGTTTTTCCTTTAAATTATTTTTGGTGCAACCAGTCCGAAGTATTATTTATACTACTCGGAAGAGATGTCATCGGTAGTATCATTATGACATAAAGCTTCACTTGAAATGGACATGGCACTGAAACAAATTGAATGATGTTAACAAATCTGATATTAATAAATTATAGAGTCACAGAGGCATACAGCATGGAAACAGACCCTTCGGTCCAACTCAACCATGCTGACCAAGTTTCCCAAACTAAACTATTCCTACTTGCTTGCATTTGGCCATATCCCTCTAAACCTTTCCTATTCATGAACCTGTCCAAATGTCTTCAAAATGTTATAACTGTACCTACATTCACCACTTCCTCTGACAGGTCTATTCCACATATGAACCACTATCTGTGTGAAAAGTTGCCCCTCAAGTCCCTTTTAAATCTCTCTCTTCTCACCTCAAAAATATGCCCTCTAGTTTGAACTCTCCCACCCTAGGAAAAAAACATTTGCTTTCACCTTATCTATGACCCTCATGATTTCATAAACCTCTCAAAGGTAACCCGTCAACCTCCTGGGCTCCAGTGGAAAAATTCCCAGCCTATCCAGCCTCTCTTTACAACTCAAACACTCCAGTCATGGCAACACCCTGGTAAATCTCTTCTGAACCCTCTCCAATTTAATTCTTTCCTTCCTATGGCAATGTGACCAGAACTGTACACAGTTCTCCAAACATCCTCACCAACACCCTACACAACCTTGGCATGACGCTCCAAATCCTATACTCAATGGTATTAGCAATGTAAGCAAGCATGCCAAACATCTTCTTAAGCACCCTAAGTATCACCCTAAGCAATGCAACATTCAAAGAACTATGTACCTGAACCCCTAGATCTCTGTTTGATAACAATACCCAAGACTCTACTGTGATAATACTATGGCTTTAAGAGGTATATTTTGTCCTGCTTTTTTTTTGAAGAAAGGCTGAGACAGAGGTACTGAATAATCTGTTCAAAAGCCAATAATGTAAACAGCTTGTGAGGCCTTATGGTACGTTTTTTAAAAGTTGGAACAATAAAAGCAGCCTGAATGGGCAGGGTCAAACTCACACAAAACCAGGATTATTCTTTTTAAGTTTTAGCTTTCAGCACTTGCTGGGGTCTTGAAACTAGCTGTGGAAGATCTTATTCCTCTCTGTTACAGCTAAAAGCTGGGATTCTCTTCCTGCTGCTCGACTTGCAAGTGAGACAATCTATATACTGAATTTGCCTTTGCCAAGGGTATGTCTATGGAGTGTTACTATATTGGAAGAACAGTTAATTAGTGGCAGCTAATATATCTATTATTTAGTTGTGCATATTGATAGTTATAGTAAGCCAATTCTTTTCTTTTATTTTGTCTATATTTTAACTGTAATATAAAAATAAAATGTGTTTTGCTTCACATCAAGTAGTTTGACTAATTGAATTGCGCCTGGAAGGTAACCTTTAAAATAAGAAAAAGTTAGAGTCTAGACCATCTTCCTATTATATTCTGAGGTAGTTTGGTCTGGTTCATCACACCAAAGTTAACTGTGTAAGTCCTGCCCTTGTTTGCTTTACCAAAATGAAACACCTCAACATTTATCCAAATTAATCTTCATCTGTCACTCCTCAGCCAATTGGCCCAATTGATCAAGATCCCTTTGTATTCTTAAATAACCTTCTTCACTGTCCACTATATGACCAATTTTGGTATTATCTACAAACTTACTAACTGTTCCTCCTAAATTCTCATCAATCCCTACGAAACACTGCTCGTCACAATCCTCCAGTCCAAAAAAACAACCCCCCACCACCATCCTCATCTCCTACCTTCAAGCCAATGTTATATCCAGTTGGCAAGCTCTCCCTGAATCCCATGTAATCTAACTTTACTAATCAGTCTACAATGCAGAACCTTGTCAAAGGCTTTACTAAAGTCCATGCAGACAATGTCTTCTACTCTGCCCTTATCTACCTTCTTGGTTACATCCTCAAAAAACTCAAGGAGGTTTCTGAGACATGATTTCCTTTGCATAAAGCCACGCTGACTATCCTTCACCAGCACTTGCCTCTTCAAATGTATGTAAATCCTATCTCTCAGAATCCCCTCCAATAACGTACCCACCACTAATGTCACTCACCAGTCTATAGTTCTCAGACTTCTCCTTACAGCCTATTGTGGAATTATAGATCACATCAAACCCTCCCCCACACACACAATACAACCAATTACAATTTATTTTAAGGGTTTCATTCGAAATTCCTCTTTTGCAGCACTGTGCCTATAGCTCTATTCTGGGGCCAGACATAGCATTCAATGGCTGAGATTGACATGTCAATTTTCCTTTTCATCAAAGAGCAAAATGCCTGTATGCTGTCCTGTTACTGGACTAGTCAAATCAAATGGCCCCCAGGTCCAGCAAACTGTTCCTTGGCACCATTCAACTGGAACAGCAACCTGCCTGACAACTCACAGTATGGTCTGAGGTCACAAGATGGCTAATACACATGAAGCAGGGTATGACATTAATTTGGGTACCGACCTGACATCAATCTGCCAACTTCACTTGCACCTCCCGAGATCAAATGAAAAGCAAGTTAAACAGAAATGCCATACGATCAATCTATTCAGTATAACCTTTACAAATGTACCTGTGTGAAATCCTCCCACTTCCTCATGGGACCCAGCTATGCCTGCTTCTTTTACGAGTGTGTGGAACAGTCCATCTTCTGCAGCTACACCGGCACCATTCCCCATCTGTTCCTCCATTACATCAATGACTGTATCGGCGCTACCTTGTGCTCCCACACGGAGGTTGAACAGTTCAACAACTTCATTAACACCTTTCACCCCAACCTCAAATTCACCTGGACCATCTTGGAAACCTCCCTCCCCTTCCTGGACCTCTCCATCTCCATCTCTGGCAACCAACTAACCACGGACATCTAATACAAATCCACTACCGCCAAAGCTACCTGGTCCCTCACCACCCTACCTCCTGGAAAAATGCCATACTTACCTCCAATTCCTCTGCCTCCGCCGCATGTGTTCCCAGGATGAACAATTCCACCTCACAAAGTCCCAATGGCTTCTTCAAAGATTGCAATTTCCACACTCACATGGTCGGTGATGCCCTCCAGTGCATCCCCTCTACTTCCCGCACCTCTGACCTTGAACCCCACGCATCCCAACGCAACAAGGACAGAATCCCCTGGTGCTCACTCCACCCCATCAACCTCCATATACATCACATCACCCTCCGCTACTTCCGCCATCTACAAACAGACCGCACCACCAGGGATACATTTCCCTCCCCACCCCTATCAGCATTCCGTAGAGACCATTCCCTCTACAACTCCCTCGTCAGATCCAAACTCCCCCCACCAGCCCACAACCCACTCCCAGAATCTTCCCCTTCCACTGCAGGATATGCAAAACCTACTCCCACACCTCTCCCCACCTCCATCCAAGGTCCCAAAGGGTCCTTCCACATCTGACTGAAATTTACCTGCACCTCCACCAATAACATCAACTATATGTGCTGCACCCGATGTGGTCTCTTCTACATCAGGGAGACAGGATGCCAACTTGCAGATTGTTTCAGAGAACATCTCTGGGACACTCGCACCAACCAGCCCCACCCCCCGTGGCTGAACACTTCAACTCCCCATCCAACTCTGCCAAGGGCATACAGGTCCTGGGCCTTCTCCTTCGTCAAATCCTAACCACCCAACGCCTGGAGGAAGAATACCTCATCTTCTGCTGAGGGACCCTGCAGCCACACGGGATTAATGTGGAGTTCACCACAGTTCCCCTCCCCCAACATTATCCCAGTCCCAAGCCTCACAGTTGGCACTGTCCACATGACCTGTCCACCTATCCCTTTCCCGTCTATCCACTCCATCCTCCTCCCCGACCTATCACCTACCTTCTTTAGAATTAGATTAGGTTAATTACTTGCAGTGTGGAAACAGGCCCTTCGGCCCAACAAGTCCACATCGACCCTCCAAAGAGCAACCCACCCAGACCCATTCCCCTACGTTTACCCCTTTACCTAACACTATGGGCAATTTAGCACGGCCAATTCAACTAGCCTGCACATTTTTGGGCTGTGGGACGAAACTGGAGCACCCAGAGGAAACCCACAGGGAGAATGTGCAAACTCCACACAGACAGTTGCCTAAGGCGGGAATTGAACCCGGGTCTTTGGCGCTGTGAGGCAGCAGTGCTAACCACTGTGCCCACCTATCTCATTTTCAGCTACCTTCCCCCCAGCTCCATCCCCTCGCATTTATCTCTCAGCTCCCCGACCCACAAGCCTCATTCCTGATAAAGGGCTTATGCCCAAAACATCGATTCTCCTGCTTCTCAGATGCTGTCTGACTGGCTGTGCTTTCCACAGTCTCAAATCTGGAATTAAGAGCCTATTATTGACCAGGAAACTATTGTCAATTGTCAGGAAAAGCCCATGAGGCTCACAAACATCACTCAGGGAAGAAAATCTAGTGTCGTCACCTGGCAGTGGCCTACATGCTACTCCAGAGCCTCAGTAATGTGGCTGACTCTGATCTGCCCTCTGAAATGGCCTAGCAAGCCACTCAGCTATATCAGTCACTACAAAGTCTCAACAAAGGAGTGAAACTGGGTGGATGACCTTGCATCAACCTAGACATTAGGAATGACAACAGCAGAACAGTCTTGTTGACCCTAAAAGGGACAGACTTCCTACATATATAGCAACTCAAGAATGGGTATCCATAAGGCACTGTTGGCCATCAACAGCAGCAGAATTACACTCCAATACAATCTGCAACCTCATGGTTATGCATATCCCTCATCTAAACACTATTATCAAGCCAGGGGATCAACCCTGGTTCAATGGAGATGTGCAGGCCCCAGGCATATCTAAAAACCAGGTGAAGCTACCAAATAGGACTACTTGCATGCCAAACAGCAAAACCAGCAAGTAATTGACAGAGCTAAGCAATCCCACAGCCAACGGATCAGATCTAAGCTCTGTAGTCCTGCCACATCAAGAGGAAACAGCTCCACAAATATCCTCGTCCTCAATGATGAAAGAGCCTAATGCATCAGTGCAAAAGATAAGGCTGGAGCATTCACAGCAAGCTTTAGTCAGAAGTGCCATGTGGATGATCCATCTCAGCTTCCTTCAGCAGTTTCCAGCAACACAGATGCCAGTCTTCAACAAATTCAAGTCACTTCACAGGATATCAAGAAACAGTTGGAAGCACCATAAACTACAAAGGCTACAATACTCCAGCAACAGGACTCAAAATTTGTGCTCCAGAATGTGCCATGCCTTCAGCCACACTGTTCCAGTACAGTAAATAAACTGGCAGCTACCCAACAATGTGGAAAATTGCCCAGGTAAATCCTTTATACAAAAAGCAAGACAAATCCAATGCAGCCAATTACTGCCCCCGCAGTCTACGCTCAATTATCAGTAAAGTGATGGAAGATGTCATCAATAGTACTATCAAGTATCACCTACTCAGCAATCACCTACTCAGTGATGCCCAGTTTGGGTTCTACCAGGGCCACACAGCTCCTAACTTCACTACAGTCTTGGCTCAAACATGGACAAAAGCGGTGAATTCTAGAGATGAGGTGAGAGTTACAGCCCTTGGCATCAAGGAGCTCTAGCAAAACTGGAGTCAATGGAATCAGGGGACAAACTCTCTGCTGGTTGGAGTCCCCTGGCACATAGGAAGATGATTGTGGTTATTGGAGGTCAGTCATCTGAGCTCTAGGACATCTCTACAGGAGTTCCTCAGGGTAATGTCATTCATTTGCTTCATCTATGACTTTCCCTCCATCATAAGGTCAGAAGTGGAGATCTTTGCCAATGTTTGCACAATGCTCAGCACCATTCACAACTCCTCAGATACAGTCCATGTCCAAATGCAACAAGATCCCTACAATATCCAGCCTTGGAGCTGACATTCACGCCACACAAGTGCCAGGTGATGACTATCTCCAACAAGACACAATCTAACCACTGCCTCCTAACATCTGAAGTTATTACCATAGCTGAATCTTCCATTATTAATATCATGGGGTTTACCAATGACCAGAAATTGAACTGGACTCACCACATAAACACAGGGGCTACAACACAGGTCAGAGGCTAGGAATACTGTGGCGTGGAACTCACTCCTGACTACCAAAGTCTGTCCACCATCTACAAGGCACAAGTCAGGAGTGTCATGAAATACTCCCACTTGCCTGGATGAGTGCAACTCCAACAACACTCAAAAAACTTGATAGCATCCAGGACAAAGCAGCCTGTTTGATTGGTACCACATCCATAAGCATTTACGCCCTCCACACCAACACTCAGCAATGTGCAATTCACAAATTCATCAAAGATCCCAAGATATCACCTTTCAAACCCATGACCACTTCCATTTGGAAGGACAAGGGCAGTAGATACACAGGAACACCCACCAATTGCAAGCTACCCCAAGCCACTCACCATCCTGACTTGCAAATAGATCACCATTCCTTCACTGTCACTGGACCAAATTCCGAGAATTCTCTCCCTCAGAGCATTGTGGGTCTATCTACAGCACGAGGCCTGCAGCAGTTCAAGTAGAGAGCTCACCACCATCTTCTCAAGGGTAACTAGGAATGGGTAATAACTGTTGGTCAGCCAGCAACGCCCATGTCCTGTGAGTAAATAAGTTTTTAAAAAGCATACAAATATGCACTATTTTATGTTAATTGAGGTCTAGTTACTTGTGATTCAGAAGAATGCTAACAGTGTTGGTTTGTTTCCCATTCTGACTGAGGTAGACCTGTGACCTGCTTGCTTAACCTGCCTTTATAATTGGACAGCAATGGCAAACCATCACTGACAAAGACTGCCATGAACGTGAGACAGGATGAAGCATCAGCAGAAAAAGAGCCAAGGATCTACCTATGGTCACAGCACTCCCAGGTCATCTGTAAATAGATACTGAGCAATAAAGTTAGACTCCAGAACATGGATAAGTGAAGTAATTGAAGTGAATGCTGAATAATATCTAATAATCACTGTAGCAAGGAATCTCTTTAAATACTAGAGGAAGCTGTTAGTTGAGATATTACTTTCATTTTACGCTAAAGCTTGTAATTCAGGTGATTTAAAATTCCATTGTCCAATTATAAACAAGCAGTTTAATTTATATCCAATTTTTGTATTTCATTTGAGCACAGTATCAAAATTTGACTCAGAATTAAAATGTCATCTCATTATACATCTGCTGCACTGGCATACAAATCTATTTTTGCATTGGTGTCAACATCACCATTCAGCGCATAAAGTGAAAACATTAATACACTCAAATGGTTTTATCAAGCAACATTCTGTGGGTCTTGTCAAATGATAGGCAATGACTACTGGCAATACTCCTCATTCATTTGCCTGGCTGACCTGAGTGGTTCACCGCTGTTATGACAGCTGGGATGCAAGTTAACTAAATTGCCTGCATGTAAAAACAAGCAACAGATATCCCATTATCCAGTGGCCCATTATGTCAGTTTGAATATAAAGTAACACTTATAAATGTGACTTGTTTTCAAATGATACATCAATTGAGGTCTTAATGTTTACAACCAAGCAGCTTCAACTAAATCAACTTTGGTATACTGATTGATAGAAACGTTTACAATCTTGATATAAAACATTTGATACTTTCCTAGATTTTGCACCAGTCTTTACTGTGCCAATAAATTTTCCACTCTATTGCAGTTTGGTACTCACTTCAAAAGGCCCAACATGCTTACACTTCAGCCTGGGGTTTGAGAACCCTGATTGAAATTGAGTTGCGCTGTGCAGCCTATCTTGAATTAACTCCCCACACTGCCACTTCTTACAACATCAACCTCACATTTTCCACACAGAAAGGTGGCAACAATTATGGCACTTGATCTGTTCATCCAATTAATTCCATACTAGGCATACTGAACAGAAACCCTTTGCAGCATAAGGATGCAAACTGCTCTGAGATTTTTAATGGGTCTGCATTGTCCCAATGCTAAAAATAAACAGGTTATGATGACCATAAGGACTGGGATATCTGGCATTCACTTCAATCCAAATAACATTCTAAGTGACTTGTCTTTCACCTTCTTTAAGTTGAATCATGTTTGATAATGTCAAAAACCTAACACTCCAAAATTGATTCCACACTTCAATTTAATTTTTAACACATTGGATTTTTAAATTTGCACATCTAATTAAACTCTTCAAATTGTAAGGATGCATTAAAAACAGAAACCGGAGCTCATTCTGCCATTCAATAAGATCATGGCTAAACATTTCAACTCTACATTCCTGCCCTATCTTCAATTCCTTTACTACCCAAAAATCTATGAATCTGAGTTTTAAGCAACTTCAACAAATGAGCAACCATAGCCTTACTGGGTAAGAAAATCTGAAGATTCACAAACCAAATGGAGAAATTTCACTTCATGCCAATCCTAAGTGGCCAGCGGAAACAGACTTTAAGCATCTACCCTGACAGACTAATTTTACATATTTCAATTAACTCCTCTCGTTCTTTTAAAATTCGGAGCATATTCCACATAGTATCATAGGTCAGTTGTTCAAAGTTTGTGAGAAGATTCAATTGGCTTTAAAGATCAGGTTTCTGAGGATCTGATTTTCAGATTACTTTCATAAATTTAAGCACAAAATGGATGTTTGTATTCTGAGGAGGCTCTTAACAGACTGGAAATAATGATTTATACAAAGCACCACTCTTCAAAAGTAGAATTGATTCATCAATGTCTCAGATTCATTCGTGTAATTCTCTAATGCTTCTCAAAACAACATTTTGATCAAAATTGATTGCTTGTTTCCCTCGGCTTGTGATTAAATTGGTTTTCAAAGTTGAACTTATGCTTCATATTACATCTGAAAGGAGGTAGTTTCCTTTATCTAATGCTGTTGGTATAGACAATTGCCCAAACAAACACAAGACTGCTTTGGCAGCAGTATTGGTTGAAAAATTACATGTTGACAATTTTATCCAGTTTCAGTACCATTGTTTTGAGCTTTAAAGAATGCAAAGCGACAAGACCTACTGTTGACAATTATTCATAGTTGCAGGAAGTTTTGTTAAAAATGCAAACTTTAGGTCAAGAATTTAGTAGATATATTTAATATTCTAAATTTAACTGAAAATCAGCTGAACAAATTCATGATGTTTCCTCAGCCTAAAAACATACCATTAGATACAAACCTCCTTTTCTGCTTTCATCTTTGCAAAATAGATTTCAAACTAGCTTATACTACAAATGGGCCTAAGAATTCAACCTTTTCTGAGGATATAATCCACCAGAGATCACATATTTGAGGGTGACCACAATCTTCCGCGAACTCCAATCCATAGTAAACATTGCTATAATCCCAGCTGAAGGTAATAGTAGAAAAGCCAAATCCCAAAGAAAACCTGACTGATAACATGTTCAACTTTTGAAGTTGGTTACTATGGTAGTTAGTCACTGAAAGATTTTTGCACAAAACTACAAATGTTCTTTAACAACACAACAAAAGAAAAATATAAGTTTCTTTATATATATAGTCAAAACTAAACAAATGTTTTTTGGTCTATTGTAAACTCAGTAATATAAACAAACATTCTATTCATGAACACAAGGGTTCATCTGAGAACTTGCCTGCAATCACATGCTTTCTTGTAATTAATGCACTTACGTCACTGTTCCAAATGACTTTCTGACCTATTTGAAAATATGAGCAGAACTCACCTACATCTACCTGCGTCTTTCTTAAAATCAAAACTTCAAGTACAATGTACAATAATAAATACCTATGTTATACACCTCTCATTACAATATCATAACACCAGGCCACTTCATTCAGGCTAAATGAAGATAAATATTTTTAAAAGTACAATACTCACACAGAAGCATAAATATAGCTGAGTACAGTTGGTGCCAAAATACAAAAAGCTAAACAGAATCAAATCACAAGAGTTTGATAACTTTTTTCATCACAAAACGTTTACATGACCTGCTGATTTGCCTGTCATTCACAGAAACTATAATCTCATCGACATTCCTGCATGACGTTTATCTGTGATTGAACCTAAATTTCTATTAGTGTGTGGGATCAGGATATCAAATAGAGAACAGATTATCTCAAAATTGCAAGGGGTCTAGATAGACAGACAGAGAGAAACTGCTCTTGCTTGTGAAATGATCAAGAACCAAAGTTTTGCAAAAGAAGCAAAAGCATGTTTTTCACACAGTAAAATCCAAAATGTGATACATGGAAGTGTGTTGGAGACAAGTTTACTTGAGGCATTCAAGAGGGTATTGGATAACTATTTAAATAGAAACAATATGCAGGGTTTGGGAAAAAGGTAGGAAATTGTGATTAAGACAGCTATGCAGATAGGATGAGCCAAATGGTCTCCTCTGCACTGTAATAATTCTGATACTGTAAACAGTGCGAGAAGCTCAACTATGAAATAACTGAATTTGAGAAACAATGGCAGCTTCTTAAGTTCAAAAGACTTTTTTTTAAAAAGAAGCAGCTGTTAAACGTGAAACATAAACACTAACAATTTTTCTTTGAAGGTGACCACAGTTGGTCAAATTAGAATGACAAATTTGTCCAATCTGCCAATCTGCGAAGTTGCATACATTAACACTTTAAAAATTACTGACCCAGAGAACAAATAATCTTTCTGACATAATTAATTTCTGAGTGTAGGCAGCAATGTCAATGAGGAAAATCATCTAAGACATGACTTTTAATGAAATGCAAATGGATCAAAGTTTGGTTCACTGACTACTCTTCTAACAGAGGCAAAGAAACTTTGATAATATTGACTCAACTGAATTAATCCTCACTCACTTCTTTAATGACCAAAACACGGTGAAAAAGGGCTTTTACTACATGCCAAGTTCTGCCTCCATCACAATGGGTGAGAAAGCCAAGAGATGCTGAAAATTTCTGACTTGAACTTCGCAAATTTCATGTCGGACAAAGCGTACAAGCATTACACTTTACACATTGTTTGTGGCCAATACAACCCTCAATACATTTCCTCCTCAAATGCTGAAGCAGTCCCTGTGCAAATGCAGCAAGACCTGGAGAATATCCAGGTTTGGGCAGCAAAAAACAAGTGCCATATGTGCCACGCAAGTGCCGAGAAATGACCATTTCTAAAAAGAGAGAATCTAAACCTCTATCAGCCCCTGACATTCAATGGTATTACCAGCATGAGGTTACCATTGATTGGAAACTGAATTGGACAGACTACATAAATACTGTGGCTACAAGAGCCAAACGAGAGGCTAGAAATCCTAGAGTAACTCACCTCCTGACTACCCAAAACCTGTCCCTAATCTACAAAACACAAATAAAGAGTGTGATGGAATATTCCCATATTGCCTGGATGAGTGCAGCTCCAACAACATTCATGAAGCTTGACACCATCCAAAGCAAAGCAACCCACCTGAGTGGCACAACATTCACAAACATTCACTGCCTCAACTGACTAATGCCTAGCAGCAGCAGTATGCACCATCTCTAAGATGTACTGCAGAAATTCATCAAGTTTCCTTCAATAGCACTGTCAAACTCATGATCACTACCATCTAGAAGGACAAGGATTGTAGACACATGGAAATATCACCACCTATAAATTCCCATCAAACCTACTCACCATCCTAACTCTGAAATATATCACTGTTCCTTAAGTACTGTATCACTACAAAATCCTGGAATTCCTTTCCTAATGGCACTGTGGGCATACCACAGTGGTTCAAGAAGACAGCTCACCATCATCTTCTCAAGAGCAACTATGAATGAGCAATAAATTCTGGCCCAGCCAGTGATGACAAAATACCATTAAAAGATTTAAAAACAATATCTTCTAATTTAGTAGTAATGTTCTTTCTCTGCTCCAAAGATGCTACCCAATATTGTATTGTGAAAAGCTCTGAGACATGGAACTATACTTTTTATGGTCTTACTAAAACCTGGCATCATTCTCATTTTTAATTCAGTAGCAAAATAATGTTGAAACTTGAAAGTATCGACCTTCCTTCAATATTTTTCCCTATTTGCTTCAATACCAATACTTCTCCAATTATGAATCCATGGGTATCAGTATCTACTACTTCAGCATTTCCTGTTTAGTTGTAAGCTCAGACAGTATTGGCAAACGCACCATGCAGGACACACCTGAACCCAAGCCAGAGTCTGTCGAATAATGGGTTAACTATACCTTTAATCTATGAATAGCTATTGATCATGTGTGTAGGAACTTTATCATAGTGATGTCAGATTACATGAACTTGAAGCAAGGTATGTAGGACTCAAAAAGATGTCCTCCCTCACAATATTTTGTGTATAACTAATGTTTACTAAAAAAGTTTTTAATGTTCACTTAAAAAAGGAGTGTGGATCATGTTTTAGTACAGGGCCTTAATGATAACTGTAACATAGCAGGAACGTTTGCAGGTGGCAGTTAGCATGTATTCATTCATATTATAAAAGCATTAATAATTTCAACAAAATATTTTCTCTTAGTTGCAACATGTTTCTCTTGCTCCAAGAGAAAATTCCCTCCGAAATCCAAACAGAAACACTGTACCCCTCCTTCAATTTAATAACAAACAGATTGATTGGGAGTCATTTCGCTCTTTGGCTTTGCCAACAAGCATCAGATATGTACACTATAAAGGAGTCGCACTAGTAGGAGTAGCACACAAAAATTTCATGACCCAATCCATTTTCGTGGCCTGCCTGCCCTCCCAAACAGCATCAGCCCACATGCTTTTAAAGCCATAAAATTCTGCGATTGGCAAAGAATAGAAAGTAAAATCAGCAACACAGATACAGACTGGTAGCTGCTCAAAGATGACCTTATGGTGCCAATTCAACAGTGTAAAGATTAACATGATTAAATAACTATTGACACATGTTTAAATTTAATTTTGCTATTCTGATGTCATGATACTTGACAACACAAAAAAGCAAGTGCAAGAAGCTGGTTGAAAATGTCAAGCCTTGAATTGATCAGCCTGAGCCTTCATATTAAAACTAAGTTGAATTGAAATTTTTTTATTAGAACAAATTTGAATAATCTACCATTCAAATACTATTATTACATTATTAGATTAAAGAGAATTCAATACTATTATTACATTAAAGAGAATGTTGAAGAGAAAAAATTATAAAACAGCTGAAGAGATTGAAGATAATTCATAAAAAAAGCTGACACACCATACAGCTAATTTCAATACATAAACCATCTTCTGGAATTAGCCTAAAAAAAAGTCAGAAATTTAGAATGAAACAGTAGCTTTATCCTGAAAAGTGGTAACAACAAAATGTTATTTGAAACAAATTCCCTTTTCTGACAGGAAACAATTTGGAAATAGAACAGTGCAAAATTGTGCACGAAAATGCCAACATTTCTTTTCACATACCCACACAAGAAGAAACTGAGAGTTGGAGGGAAGGTTACTAAAGCAGTAAACTGATACAGGAGCAGATGGCTTTAAGCTCAATCTAAAGGGAGAGAGAAACAGAATCAATGAGAACACTGCTCTTTGCACACTTGAGCCTCAGTACAAAGTCAGCCTGGAAGGGACAGCTCCCTTCTATTCCACTGGCTGCTTGACAGTAAGCTAGCCTCAAGTATTTCTTGCCTGCTATCAATGTATAGAAGAAGGAAGCTTAAAATTCCATCATTCTGACTGTCAAACAGTGTACACTCTGTAATAGTCAAAACCACAGTAACATCCCACCATTCCCAGAAAAAAGTCAAGGTTAAAGAGGCATTTAGACAAACACATAAACAATCAGAAAATAGAGGGATATAGACCATGAGCAGGCAGATGGGATTAGTTTAGAATAACATCATGGTTAGCACAGACACAGTGGGCTGAAGGGCCCATAATGTATGCTCTATGTTTTAATAACAAAATTGTGAACCACATGCATTTTACATTGTTCATTAAATAAAAATGATATCAGTGGAGTGCAAAACAATTCCAAAAAATCAATCTCAGCTACAAGTTCAATACAACCTGCTGCGAATGAATGTCAGGCTGACTGAATAGCCTCACTTTGAATAAAACATTTAGAAGATTTGTTAGGTTTTTTTTCCGAATTCTAATAATATAATAGCAATGTTTATTTTCCTCATACTCCCTACAAAACAAAACCAATCTCCAGTGATATAGCCAACTATTAGAAGTGGACAATAACTTATTCCCAGCTACTGTGGGAAGGCAAATGTTTCAGTCCCAGAAGGCAAATGTTCCCACATAAAGCGGTAAATCTTTGGTGAAAAGAAATGAATCATAGCAGAAAATATTAAATTTTAGTGGGAAAGCAATGGCTGATTGTAAGCTGGGGTTCAGCGCAACATGACTGATATTAATATGAAATTCAGAATCCAACGCATGTTCGTTTGCAAGGTGATGGTTATGTAGATTTTAAAATGACATTAGGCAAGATTGACAATATGGTCTGAAGGTAAATAGCAATTGCGATCATGCCAGAGATTTTTTAAAAATTATTTTATAATGTAATAACTGTGTACAACTGTCTGATGTGTAGTGTTGTATGCCATGACAACAATAGATTAGTGAACATTTATACCAAAGAATATTTTGCATGGGAAAGCAAATTTGCGAATGGCGAAGACATAAACAGCAATATTTTACTGTGTGGCTAACATGGAAAATAGCCATGTCAAATACTTTAACTGTAGTGCCCAAAGTATTTATATTACTGGGAAAGAGAAGAGGTTACTCTCCATCTGGTCTATGCCTGATCTCAAAATATGTGTTAAGGACTGGGTGCTAAAAGCAGATTTGTACTCCAGAACCAAGTTGGTTTTAAAACATATCTGTTGCATTTATCCATCAATCCAACATCGGAGATATTTCAGAAATAAATGTAATTTTCCATTATACAGATTGCAAGAGAATCATGAAAGGTCCCGTCAATTTTCCAGAAGACTATGAGGTCACTTAGTGCAATAGCTCAAATCTAAGCATTTATGTAAACTGGCCATTCCAAATGTAAGCGATCTTCCTTACATTTAACCTAATTGGTATCAAACTGATATACACCCTGCAGTGATTTCAAATACCTCAAAAAAAGGTTCAGTATGACTTTTTTCTTCATATAAATATTTAAACAATGGAAGTTCAAAGCTGAATGTCTTACAGAGAGCACAGGATAAAGTCAGAATGTACTGGCCACTTAATTACTGTAGGCCAACCACAGAGGTATGTGGTAAGATCAGACTCCTTCAATACAATAAGGTCTGCTGTTGGGAAAAAAAAAACAAATCCCATTCCAAGTACAAGAAACAAACTCAATCAGATATCCTCTTTTCAACAGCAGATCCGAATAATTAAAGGACAAATTAACGAAAAATCTTTCGAGCAAAACATGAAGAAAATCTGCTCAGTTGCATATGTTCTAATTATCTTCCTCGTGTTGATTACTTCCTTTTGGACTGCCTTTTAAAGTTCTCCACACCATGCTCACTAATTTCATAGTATGAACATTTTATAAAATGCAGTTCAACTGAATATCAATTGCAGAAAGGTTCAGGAAACAAGTTATTAGACAACTTCATCAGTGAACAAAGTTCACCAATGCAATTCAAATGCAACTACCGAAACAAATATATCTACAGTTCTTCACCACTGAATTTAGCTGAACACCTACATTATGCCAATGAACAATAACTAATTCAAACAACAGGTTTTGTTTTAAAATTCATTCAGTGAATGTGATTGCCACTTGCTGAACCAGCATTTGTTGTCCATTCCACAATCTCCTAGAGAGAGTGATTATAGACTGCCTTCTTGAAACACTACTGTCCATTTGGTGTAAGTACATCACAATGTTATTAGCGAGGGAGTTCAGGATTTTGACCCAGCAACAGTGAAGGAATGGCGATATATTTCCAGGTCAAGATGGTAAGTAGCTTGGAGTTGCTACTGAGCATCAGTGGTGAAGGGAGCGAATGTTTGTGGATGTGATGCCAATCAAGTGGACACTTGGTTCTGGATAAATTCAATGTTCTTAAGTGATTTTGGAGCTGCATTCACTCTGGCAAGTAGGCAGTATTTAATGACTTGGGCCTTGCAGATGGTGGACAGGCTTTGGGGAGTCAGGAAATCACCTCAGGATTCCCAGCCTTGGACATATATTTATGTGGCTAAATCTGTTCAGTTTCTGGTTAATGGTACCATCAGGATGTTGATGGTGGAGGTTTCAGCATGAACAATTCTGTCAAATGTCAATGGTGATGGTTAGATTCTCTCTTATTGAATGCCTGATACATAGGGCATGAATGTTACTTTCTATTTGTAACAGGACCTGAAGAATATTCAGGAGACAATTACTGTGCTGAACAGAGTGCAATCATTAGGAAACATTTCCACTTCAGACCTCTGATGGAGGGAAGGTAATTTATGAAGCACTTAAAGACAGCTGGACCGAGACCACTACTCTGAGGGAATTCCTGCAACCATGGCCTGGAACTGAAATGACTGACCTCCAATGACCACAAGCATCTTCTTTTGTGTTAAGTATGATTTCAACTAGCAGGGCGATTCCCTCAATTCTCATTGATTCCAGTTTTGCTACGGCTCCTTGATGCTGCACTCAGTCAAATATGGCCTTGATATCAAAGGCAGTAACTCTTATTTTACCTCTGGAATTGACATCTTTATCCATGTTTGAACCAAGACCATAATGAGATCAGGAGCTGAGTGACACTGGCAGAACCCAGTGTCAGTTAGCAGGCTATTGTTTGCATGTGCTACTTGACAGCACTGCCAACAACTCCTTCCATCACTTGGCTAATGGTCATGTGTATGCAAATGAAGTAGGAATTGGCTTGGCTGGATTTGTCCTGCTTTGTGTGTGCAGGACACATTAGGCAATATTTACATATTTCTAGATTTCTGAGTGTTGTAGCTGTACTGGAAAAGTTTGGCGAGGTGAACAGCAAGTTCTGGGACATACATCTTTAGTACTATTGCAAGAATATTGTGGGGACCCATAACTTTTAGGATATCAAGTGTCTTCAGCTGTTCCTTGATTTCATGTGGAGTGAATAGAATTGACTGAAGACTGGTATCTGTGAAGCTGGGGACCTCAGGAGGGGCCAAGATGGATCCTCCACTTCAGGTTGACGATTGTTGCAAATGTTTCAGACTCATGTTTTGTATTAGTGTGCTGACTCCCACATAATAGAAGATGAGGATATTTGTGTAGTCTCATCTTCCAGTGAGTTATTTCATCATCCACCACCATTCACGATAGCGTAGCAAGACTAGAGAGCTTGGATCTGATACTTTGGTTGTGGAATCATTTTGCACTATTACTCGCTGCTTATTCTGGTTGATACACAATAATTCTGTTGTAGCCTTACCAGTTTGATACCTTATTTTTAGGTATGCCTGGCATATCGTCCTGTTAACTTCATTGAGTAAGTCTCCTGGTATATGCTGGGCCACGAAGGTGCAGATTTTTCACAGCACCATACAGCATGATGGAGGGTCTAGTCAATGCAAGGATAGGACTTCATCTCTAGAAGGACTATGCAGTGGGAATTCTTACTGATAACAGCACAGCCAGGTTGAAGGCAGGTTAGTGAGGATGAGGTCGAGTATATTTTTCTGTTTTGTTGGTTCCACCATGTGCTGCAGACCCAGCCTAGGAGCTATGTCTATTAGAACTTGACCAATTTGGTCAGTTGTAGAGCTGCTGAGCTACTCTTGATGATAGACATTGAAGTCCTCAACCCAGAGTACATTCCACAATCTTGACACCCTCATTGTGTCCACCAAGTGGTGTTCAACATCAACTTTCAGGTCTACTCCCTCCCACTCCACCAGCACCTCTGTCCTGCTGGTGGGAGAAGACATTCCTAAGGATGGTAATGATGATATCTGGGACGTGGTCTATAAAGTATGATTTTGTGTCAGGCTGCTGCTTGACTACTTTGTAAAGAGCAGTCCAAATTGTGGCATTAACATCCAGAAGATAATTAGAAGGACTTTGCAAGGCCAACAAGTCTGAGTTTGTCATTTTCATATCCAATCAACAGTGTTAATTTTGCAAAATCAATTTCATGCTAATATAGAGTCATAGAGATGTAGACCATGCACAAAGACCCTTCAGTCTAACTCACCCATGCCGACCAGATATCCTAAGTTAATCTAGTCCCATCTGCCAGCATTTGGCCCAAATCCCACTAAACTCTTCCTATTCGTATACCATCCAGACACCTTTTAAATGTTGTATTTGTACCAGCCTCCACCACTTCCAATGGCAGCTAATTCCAAACATGCACTGCCCTCTGCATGAAAATGTTGCCCCTAAGGTCCCTTTTATCTTTCCTCTCTCACGTTAAACCTATGTCCACCAGTTTCAGACTCCCTCACCCTGGGGAAAAGACATTGGCTATTCACATTATCCATGCCCCTCATGATTTTATAAACCTCCATAAGGTAACCCCTCAGCCTCCGATGCTCCAGGGAAAATAGCTCCTAGCCTGTTCTGCCTCTCCCTATAGCTCAACCCTCCAACCTTGGCAACACCCTTGTAAATCTCTTCTGAACCCTTTCAAGTTTCACAACATCCTTAGTAGAGCAGGGAGACCAGAACTGCATGCAATATTCCAAAGCTGGCCTAACTAATGTCCTGTACATTGCAACATGACCTCCCGACTCCTATTTTCATATAATTAGGTTCTACTGATCAAATTCTGAATAATAGCTGTGGCAATATTTAACTAACATGTGTGTTCCCAGTGTCAACGTGTAAACTTTATTCTTCATAAAAAAGGTGAAGTTGCCATAGTCTTACCAGACACAGGGCTGATCTCCCAGACAGAAATACAACTGATGGTGGTTCAACCCAAGGGTCACCAAGTCTCAAGCAAGGAGAAAGGTTGAAAAATAGAGTCCTTCATGCTAACTTCGGCCGGTGCAGAAATTTAATTCACACTGTTAACATCACTCTGTGTCACAAAGTTGCCATCCATCCAACTAACTGATCCATTATGTCTTAACAAATTTATCAAGTGCACAACTAAGTTATATAGACCAAGAAAGTTCAAGGATATACACTTGACTTTTAGTGAGTTAGTTGAATTCAGCTAGACACTACAGTGGTCTGTTCATAGTTCTCCACTAGCTCCCGCTATGAATACACGTGAGTAACCTGGCATTGAGGAGAGATCAGCTGTGATTCTTCCTACAAAAAAACTGCAAGTTCATTCTTGAGGAATAGGACAGCATAGGGTACCTGCTGTTATCAGACTGCTGAATGGATCTCTCTAATTTCAATCTAATGTTGACCTTGCTTTTGAGCACCTCCTTTTATGCCTCGCTCTGTGTAAACATCCTATGATCTGTATGTGCTAGTTTGTTATGATCTGACTGTACTGCTCGCAAAACAAAACTTTTCACAGTGTTTAGGAACACGTGACAATAAATCAAATCAAAACAAGCAGTTAGTATCTGGGTGAATATTTCTACTGCACAAACTTTGAAATAAAAAAAATTGCTCTATAATTTATAATGATAGCGTTTAAAGTATAGGACACAACATAAGGATCCCTGTATATTTTTAATATTTGTTAAATTCTCTCTCTTTATGTTCAAAACCTTTTACAAAATCCATCTAGTTGTCCAGGCATTTGGTCATCTCTTCTGCTGGCCTGTTACATTTAAGCATCTGTTTCACTTCTGTGGAGTATCTTGAAATATTGACTAGCCATTTCATAAAAGCAGGTTAGCTTTGCGAGTGACAAATGTGAACAATTTGAAAAAGTAACTGAACTGAACAGTTCATCTATTAATTTCTAAGAAAAAATATAAACAAAACAACAACCATTTTAGAAACTGGATTTAAGTGTTACTGCAAGTATGCAGGAAATATAAATGGAAATACAATTAATGAGTTTTGAAAAATTGCATCTCTTTGAGGTCTGCTTTTGTATACTTCAAGCAGTAGGTTCACTGCCATGTTGAAGGTCCAGAAGAGGTCACTTTCCTTTGTCCTCATGATACTGAGGAGGCCAAGTAAGAAAAACATAGGTTGTTTGCACTGAAACTGGATTCAGTGACTTAAATCTACCAATCCAGCCATGGAGACTATTCCAGAATTTTCAATGGATTCTGCTTTTAGTTCATAAATGAATTACAAAGGTGTAGCTGAAAAGCAGAATAAATTCCATAAATTCTATCTGTACTATTTGCATGAACAGAAGGTAAATGCCTTATTTTAATGCCTAGGTGGCACTTAAATTACATAAAATGCTTATTCCAAAGAGGGATAAAAGCAAAAATCTCATGTCAAAATTTACATTATTTCTTACAGTGTAATGTGCATTTCCATTACTTTCTAAAATAATCACTACAAATTACAAAGTTCAAGTACGCAGAGAGTTTTTCTGTAATTTTACATATCTGACATTAGATCTGTGATTGCAGCACTTTAGAGCCTACAAGGCAATTGTTTTCAATCGCCTCCTCAGCCTGAACATACTGCTTCACTTTGCTGGCTCTCCAACTTCAGCCAAAGAATTACAAGTGGTATGGGTTCATCGGATCATTTTCATTTTATTCAAGTACTGGGAATTAACCGATTGACGATCAAAACGTGACCGGAATTTGTACCAAATCATCTGCTACTCTCCATTTCAACAAGATAACATAACTTGTGGCAAAGTTACAACATTTCACCAAGCTGCCCCTGTTCACAGTAATTCTACATTGTGCAGTACTATGAGGGGCTAGCTCATTCTTAACTTTTGCCAAAGCTCAAACTAGAGGACACAAAGCAATTCTTTCAGAGATGAAAGCTGCAGCGTCCCATGTTTATGATATACTTAAAATTTAGCAGCTTGCAAGTTGGAGGAGAATCTATTTTTCACAGATGATAACGATACTCAACAGGGAGAAGTAAGGAGGAATGGGGAACAAATACAGAAGAGGAGGTACCTAGTACCTCACCTGTTATCATGCATTTCCAAGTTACTAACACAAGAGTAGTTTCCTCCTTTCCAGGAAAGACTGCATAACATGACAAGGATATGAAAAATTAGGATCGCTTCAGACCTGATTGTTCATTCCTTAAGTTAGAGATGATTAACTAGAAACTATCATGTTGCAAAGATAGTTACTTGCTCAGAAAACAATAAGATTTCAAAACAAACTTTTATATAGTCCCTTTAATGACCTCAAGACTTTTCAAAACATATTTGCAATGCAAACCTATGTTGCTCCACACGCAAATGTACACAGCAAGATTCCTCAAAGAATAAAAGATAAACAAGACAAACTAGGGTTCATTAGATGGAATTAAAAGGAATTAAGGAGTGAGCTTGTCAAAGTTTTCAGGACATTTACAAAATTATAAGGTAGACATTATTGCTGCCAGTTATGGACTCTAGAACTAGAGGGACATAACCGAAACATTGGAGCCAAGCCTTTTGGAATGGTATTAGGAAAATTCATTTTAAGTTGATCAGCTTTGATTTCATTTGAATAGCAGAACTGGTTGAAAGAGGTGAATGATCTATTCCAGCTCCTATTCTGTGGTTCTTATGTTCTACATGGAAAGGCTGGTTGAAGTTTGGATCTTTCTTCTGCAAATAGCAACTGCCCTTTTTAAAACTGAGTTTGATTATGCAGTTATCCAAATGGTTTAAAGGTTATAGGCAAAGGTGGGTTTTTGGAATAAGATTACAGATTAGCCATTGAATCTCATTGAATGGTGGAACAGTTCACCAGCCTAAACGGCTGAATCCTGGTTTCTACATGTGTATAGCCAGTTAGTCTGTTTATGGTGGCATTGATTAAAAGGTAACAGTAGACCGACCAGCTGTTCAGAGAAATGCCTTATAAAACTCAGTTTGCACCAAAACATCATTTACTCTCACATAAAAGGCAGGTAGAGTCTGTTATTGAGGGACAAGGTTGCTTTTGAATCCTCAATGACTATGGCATCCCATACAGGACAAGGTTACAACTGATGCTTCTTGCCTAGCCTCCCAAAAATGTGACGCATTGTTGGATATCCATTCTTTGATCCACCCTTTCCTCCTTTCTGGTTAGAGGTAATACTGTCGTTAATGCCTATTCTGCATCTGTAACTCCTCTACCATCATTCAAATCCCCTTTACCTTTTGCTCTGAACACCCTCATCGTGTTTTCTCCTGCTCCTCCTTTGCTAACAGCATAAAAACAATAACTTTCCAGCCCCATTCAGTTATGAAGATCATGCTAGACTCAGAACAGTGACTGTTACTCTATCCATATATTCTGACAGAGCTGCTGAGTTTCTCTGGTACTTTGTTTTTATCACAGGTTCCTAAACTCTCGTTCTGAATTCACATCATTTGTTGCAGCTGTACCTTCTCCACTTGGAAACTTCACTGTGCCTGGGAATTCATGATCTATCACAACAGGAGTTTCCACTAATAGCTTGCAGCACGAAAATGAAACTTGTAATTAAGTAGAAGATTCAAGTGTCCACGACAGAACAGTCCATTTATGCCAAAAAGCAGAATGGGAGCAATCAACTAGAAAGGTTCCTAGGGCAGTAAATCAAGTGTTGTGGCATTTCAACAGCTTATATGGAATAAACCTTCAATGTATACAGTCACTTATTACAATGAAGGAGATCAATTGTAGAAAAAGAGAATTTACTGGAAAGATGTGGAGGTCAGACTGTGCGAGCCTGGAAGTCACCAGATAGCTTTACCAGGTTCGGACAATAAGAAATCATTGCTACCTGCATCACCAACAACATACAAGTAAAATTACAGTTAAGAGCCCACGTTATTTCATCATGAGTACTTGTTCATATCACAAACATGCATGTTCATATCATAAACACTTGTAAAGTCCAGATCTGATTTGATGGGCTTGTGTGTTTGACTGTAGGTTCATTCATTTTGTTTAACTTAGTTCACCATATATGTGCAAAACCCTTAAAGTTTAGCTAATTGTTTACGTCATATATAAAGTTATCCTTTATAAACATAAGAATGCATTAATTTCATCCAGTTAGCAAATCACTTGCTGGCCAAGGGAATATCTAATTTAATATGTCAACTCCCTTTACATTCAAGAAGTGATATCAGCTGTGGTGGTTGTT
This sequence comes from Chiloscyllium punctatum, assembly GCF_047496795.1. Lineage (NCBI taxonomy): Eukaryota > Metazoa > Chordata > Chondrichthyes > Orectolobiformes > Hemiscylliidae > Chiloscyllium > Chiloscyllium punctatum. The sequence goes on from NC_092751.1 coordinate 96,192,312, forward strand.
GAGATATGGCCTTATTGTCTACAAATATGCTAGTAAGCATATTTGTAGACCCTGCAGCAGATCTATGCATTTACAGCTGTTCAACATTTACAGAGAAATGAATAAATGAATGAAGCATTAAGATGATAGCACAAAAGTGTCAATCAAATCCTTAATACAATTGGACATAGCCCCCCAAGCAATACTGGTTTAAATCTCAACCAGGAACTAAGACAGACCCACAGCAAAAAACGTCAAGACAACTGTGTCATTTGCTTTTGCAGAGATTGAATTTAAGGACAGAATGCACCCAAATGAAGCAAGCAACTCCCAGATTTTCTTAACAATTATCAAGTGATGTCTCTCAGCCTTGAGGTAAAGCCCAGTGCAGATTGGAGGCTTGGTGCCAGCATGAACTGGGGTTTAAGGACTGTTGTTCTGAGCTCTTTATTACTTAATTTTCTAATTTATTCCTAAAATTTATAATTTTGGACTTTTTTATTTCTTTATTTTTCATTTTTTTTCCCTAAGAACTTGTACTGAAGAATCTGTGCCTAGGTACTGTTGCGAAGTTGGTGCGTGTAAAATTGTAAAACGGGTGGACCTTTAAGATTAGATTCGATTCCCTACAATATGGAAACAGGCCATTCGGCTCAACAAGTCCACACCAACCCTACGAAGAGTAACCCACCCACACCCATTCTCCTACCTTATATTGACCCCTGACTAATGCACCTAACACTATGGGCAATTTAGCATGGCCAATTCACCTGACCTGCACATCTTTGGACTGTGGAGGAAACCGGAGCACCCAGAGGAAACCCACGCAGACACGAGGAAAATATGCAAATTCTACACAGTCACCCGAGACTGGAATTGAACCTGGGTCCCTGGCGCTGTGAGGAAGCAGTGCTATCCACTGAGCCACCATTTTGCCCCAAAAGATGGCATTTTTCGTTGCTTAAGGTTAAGATGAATGCCTGAACAGCAGTTTAAAGTGCAGGTGCACGGACAGCAGCTGAATTGAAACATTTTGTATTGAACAGCTAAGCAGCATTTTTAATAAGACAACAGGTCTTTGTTAAAATTAGCCAATCAATTCAAATCAAGCCCTTTGATATTTAAAAAAAATTTAAATCTGACAGTTTTGTTGACCTAGAACCAATTGGATTGTACACTTAGCCAATACTCCAGACAACAGAATTCAGACAGAACATTCCTGACAGAAGAACTGACATAGAATTCAATGATGAGAGGCATTCCTGATGCAAGAATTCAGAGGGGAGAGGTATTCCTGAAAGAGGATCAGCAGAGCATTCCACAAGATGTATCCTAAATGTAATTTTGACAGACTGAATTCTATTGTTTTGTTATATAAGTAGGACTTGTATTTATTGAAACAGCATACCATTAGGATTTTGTTTTATTCAGGAATAGTTAGTAGCTAGAGGGGAATTGTTCAGTTTGTTATAGCTTTGTTAATTTGTTCACCATTGGAGCTAGATAAATAAATTGTTACTTGTTGATCATAGACTTGAGTGAAAGGATTTCATTTCGCCTAACCACTCCTTTGTAAACGATTGAGGGTGAGAGATAGGTTATACCACTTGTCATACATCTTTTAACAAATTATTAGGCAAGGCAAATCTCTCTGGGTGTTTTGGTTTCATTTATCGTGGGGGGGGGGGGGGCGGGCATCAACTCTGCTTTATAACAGTACCTTGTACCCAAGATGGTGCCATAAGTGAAAATTTGTAAATTTTTCACTGTACTCATTGAGTACATGTGACAATAAAGCCAATTCAATTCAACTCACCCTGAATCTCCTCCAAATACAGCAACATTTGTATGTATGGAGAATCATTAATTATGTAAAACATCCCAAGCACTTTCACAGGAGTATAAAAGAAATTTGAAACTACATAAGGATATCCATGCATGTGACCAAAGGCTTAGTCAATGACATTAAGGACAGCCTTAAAGGATGAAAGGCAGGAAGAGGCAGAGACATTCAGTGAAGAAATCCCAGAGCTCAGGGCTTTCATATTGCCTCCAACAATAACACGTTGTTCTTAAGAAGTCATACCAAACTCGAAATGTTAACCTTTTCTCTGTCTCCACAGATGTTGTCAGACATGCAAAGTTTCTCCAACATTCTGTGTTGGTTTCAGATTTACAGAACCTGCAGTATTTTGCCTTTATTCCAAGGATTTACAAATTCCTGAAATAGGAGTTACTCTTAAAAGCCATAATCAAATTGAAGATATTCAGAACAAATGGAAAATGAGCAGTATGGAATCACTAACTTAAAGTATCTGGTCCATGCAAAGAAGTCAAAACATAAGTTAATTACTACACATACAACCTTATTAATCCCAACAGCACCCCATTATATAACTCAAACACCACAGCAAGCTACTTTTTCTATCCAACATAGTGTTTAACTTAGCTATGGCTTTAATTCCTGCTCATGAGAATTGGATAGCCCCTTCCTTTATTCAATGCATAACTAAGCTTAGACCTTTTCAGCTTCACATAACCCCTCCATGGTTTTAACCAAACATTTCTGGTTTGGAACTTCTAAATTAAATTCCTTTCACTAAGGTAACCTCTTTAATAACAGACCTAAACTACTTTCTTTCTCAGAAGCAACTGAGAAACAATAGGAATAGCACAAAGGTCTCTGCATTAAAATTAAATTAAAACATTAAAATATGTTTAGATTTGGTCTGTACTGGACAATAGTTAGTTTAATATGCTAAGAGTCTGTGAGCCTTTCTGCTCCCTATATGCTGAAACATTATGGCATTATGATTGCACGAATAGACAATTTCTTAATAATAGAGAATAATGACTTAATCATTGGAACAAATGAACCTGGAGCACTCAATAGTCTGTTCACAGATTAGATTGGGACAGTTAGGTGTTAAGTTGCTTACTTTCAGGGCTCTCAATAAGGTGAATTCTTGCATTCTTTTGTGAGATTCAGGATACAATTAAGATTCTTATTCTTGGAATTACCACAAAATTCCCCTCAGATCATTAACATTGATACAAACTCTGACCTGACAGTTGAGTTGGCAACTTGCAGAACTGCTTGTACACAGTAATTAGATTTGAGATTTCAAAAGCTCCTACTGCCTACCTTCACCCCTCTAGCTCTGACTAAATCACGAAAAAATAGAGTCATACAGGGAGAAAAAAGTCCTAGCCTATTCAGCCTCTCCCTATAGCTCAAACCCTCCAATCTCACAATATCCTTGTAAATCCTTATTTAACAAGTTTAGCAATCTGGATATTCTGTAACAAGCAATCTCCCTGCCAACAACTTAACAAATCACTATGCACAAAACAGAAATGTTCATTGCTGCTTTGTGTAGCATTATATAAAATGAGGCCTGTTTAAAATAGGCATAATTATACATGCCATCCAACATGATTCCACCATGCCATCTGGTTTTGCTTCACTGATTAATGATCGGTTTTTCTTTTCCAATACCTACTGAGAGACTGAGTCAATCTTTCCAATAAGAAATATGATACTTCATTTAATTTCCAATAAAATGTGATTTAAAATGAAAAGTATTAAAGGTGGTAACGTGAAATTCATACAGTAAAGCTAATAGGAACATTACTGTGAACATCACTGGCAAAGCCAACATCTACTGGCCATCCATAATTGTCCTTAAGTTGGTTAGCTGCTACAGTCCATATGCTGTATTGGTATGCCTCACTGTGCTGCCAGGGAAGGTACAACAATAATGAGGAAATGGACATAAAATACCAAGTCAGGGTGGTGCGTGGTTTGGAAAGAACTTGCAGGTGGTCCATCATTGATGGAGAGAGTGAATGCTTAAGGCACTAGATGTAGCATTGCTTTGTCTTGAAGGATAAGTTTCTTCAATGTTACTACAGCTGCACTCATACAACAAAGTGAATTGAACAGAATTCTAACACACTCCTCATCTGTGCCTTGTAGACAATGGATGGGCTTTGAGGAGTCAAAATGAGTTGTTTGCCAGAAAACTCCCATTTTCAGGCCTGTTCTTATAATCATAGTATTTTTATGGCTGGCCTGATTAAGTTTCAGGTTAATGGTAAACCCATCCCAAGATGATGTTTGTGAAAAAAATTGCAATAGTGATGCTGTTGAACATCAAAGGAGACAGTTTCTTTTGAAGCATTATGATATTATGTAGGTTGCCATCCCAAAAATGCCCCCTTTATCCTGATACTGTCTTGTTATTTAGCCAATCCTCTCTCCAGGTTAATAAACTTACCCAAATACCATGGACTCTTATTAATAACCTTGTGTGGTACCTTATCGACCACATTTTGGCAATCCAAACATATTATGTCTACTGATCATGCAACAAAATAAAACTGGGAATGAAACTGAACATCATATTTTGGATTTTTCCTACTTCTACCTTACTATTATGATGAAAAAGCAGAACAACTCTCCAATGATCTGCACAAACAGCATAATAAACCTGGATTAACAATTATCCACTCATTCTATACCACAGTACAGCCACAATAATGTGAAATTGCCCACTCCCAGCTCCCATTCTCTCTGAAAAATAGAAAATACCATGTCTTTAGGCCATTGCACACAGGCTAAATTTGGCTTAATTTATTTATAGGTTGTACAGAAATAGAAGCAATGGAAACAGCAACACAAACAACACAACACTAAAATAATAAAGATGAAATTCATTCAAGAAAGGTTTTTTTTTGAATTTAATTCCTTTACAATTATCAGGACAGGACTCTTGAAAGTGAACAGTGACTTGACAAAGTAATATATCCTTTTGTCAATTTGAGGACACTTTGTGCATATCCTGGAAACATTTTGAAAAGTACCTAAATTCCAATCCAAGAGTAGTAACTCCTGCAATATTATCAAGTTTTGTATTTCAACATAATCTAATGGGTGCAAGGTTGAATAACAAGCATCTTTTGTATCTGATCTATTACATTCACTAAGTAAATGTGGATCTTCCCAAAAGTTCATAAATTGAGTACTGTCAGAACTAATAATAGAATGCTCAAAGTATGAGCTCTTTACAATTCATGTAATTAATACAACATATCCCAAGCTGGATACAATAAAGCATCCTCATTCAGGTTATCTTTCTAATGACATGAATATATTGCACTTAAAGTTACTGCTCACTTTCTGAACAAGTACATCTCCCAAAGTTGATTCTGAAAAGAGAAGAACAAACAAAAATCTTGATAAATGTGAATAAAATTAACTTGCTGTAAAAACAGTAATGAATGTGACTTTCTCATTATACGCTTTGTTTGGATGGTTTTGGGGCCACTGTGTTTAGCACTCTATTTTGGACGCAAGGTTCAGCTCTGTCTACAGAACAGATTGCTCTGTCCCAGCTCTAATTCAATAAAGAGTCCAATCATTGATAAATTCAACTCATGTTGTTATGAAGGAGAATTGGATAGTCTCCAAAGATGGATGTTATGACAATAGAACTGTATTCATTTGATTGTCTTGTATGAATACGGGAAAAGTATAACTTATTTGTTAGTTTAAATTGTTCCATATAGCATCAAACCCATAATCTCCACTGACCACTTGATGAGCTAGCTCATCCAGGATATCTGATAGACCACATCATATTTCATACTGCATCTTCCCAACATTCAGCTGAAGACTCATCATCTATTCTTCTGCTTGACAGCTCATGCTTTTTCTGGCAGAGTTTGCCTTTGTCAATTCGTATCCCAGATGGTGCAGTGTACCTTTGTCAACCCATGTGCCATCTGGTGCAGTATGCCCTCACTAATCAACCATTTTATTTAGTGAAGCACATTGAGTCCTCTTTTTGTGCTAAATCCAAAGGAACTAAATCAGCCGTTGTGTATAAAAGTACAAAACAGCAAAGGATATGTAGTATATTAACATGTACTTAGTAACAATTCTTTGTTATGGCCATTCCAATTCCCCAATATATAAATTTCAGACTACCTTGTTGGCATTCGGTATACAAAGATTTTAAAATTAGATTCTTGTTCAGATTTGGTTCCATCATGAAAAGCATATTCCATTCCTGTCCCACAATCAGTGGCAGGAGAAGTGAGCTCTAACATTGAGTGTGCATTCCAGGGATTCAAGTACAATTATGTTTCATAGCATTGTATTTTTAATGAAATGACAATTTGACATCTGGTATACTAATCTCACTAAAATGGCAAAACAACTCAATGTCTGAGAGAAGTGACTATCCTGTTAGCAGACAACGAAAAAAATGTCATGGGATGTGGACATCACTGGCTAGACCTGCATAGAAACATGAGAAAAAGTCACTTATTGAGCATCTGAAGTGACATCATTTTCAACATTATGAAGTTTTGTATTATAGAAAGTAGCCAAACATAGGCCTTTCAGTTTTTAAAGTTACAAAAAATACTTGAATCAAAACAAAAAGCTGGAAACATCAATATTTGGTAAGAGAGAAGCAGAGTTAACATGTCTGGTCTATGATCTTTCATCCAACATATTCAGATTCTCCCAATTCCTGTAGCAAACTGTAAAATGGCCGTCCCAAAAAAATACTTGCTAACCTTTGTATCTACTTATAGGAATACAATTCTCATTCATTTTGGAGTCTGAATTGGAACCCTATTAAATGGACAAAGATATTTCACTCCTACAATATGATGGATTCAATTTCAAGGATCGGTCTACTGAAAAGATAGATGCAAAGGATGCTATTTTAAATGTAATTCATTCACTTGGGTTTCTCAAAAAACTGTGTCAGAAACTTTCAGCAAAGAAGATTATCGTTAATATACCAACATCAACAACAAAACACAATCACATGGTGCAACCTACAAGTGGTTAGGGTTCAAATTACACACATCAAGACAAAACTAATCTGTTGGTGACATGTCAAATGAAAATGATCAGTATAGGTCAAGATTCTAAGTCAGGTTCATACCCAGGACTCTGAGGTGAAAAGATATTTGTGCTACTGTGTCAAGTAGTGGGAGTGTTCTCATATTCCAAACCGGGTGCACCCTAAAGTCCACCAGTAGTCCAAGTGCCAAACTAAATCATGCTCAGCGTTGCACTTTCTACCTACATCCATGACAATCTGGGCTCAAACTTTGCAAAGTTATTCATACCAGATGCTTGGAACTACAGGCAGGAGAAAGTTTAATAGAATGTGACGGGAATACAAGTGTCAAGAAAGTCAGTTCTGAAATTAAAAATTTTCCTCATCTTTTTGATGAAGTACAGCAGAAGTGAATAACCAGGAAATCACAAATTGATCTGGTAATGTAATGTGAAGTATAAATAGGACTAAATACTTTATAATGAAAGCACATCACTCACACTAATGCATCCCTTTCAGTGTCACAATTTTGAGACATAATTTGCATAATGTCTCATGCAATTGGAATTGGTGCTTTTGGGTTTGATACCTTGGGATTTGATTGTTATTTGTTTACATAGAGTCAAGACAGCATGAAAACAGACATTTTGATCAAACAAGGCCATGCAACCATAATCCCAAACTAAACTAGTTTCACTTGCTTACCTTAGGTCCATATCTTTCCAAACCTTTCCTATTCATGTACTTATTCAAACGTCTTTTAAATGTTAGAACTGCATCTGCATCTGCATCTACCACTCTCTCTGGCAGTTCACTCCACATGCTAACCACTCTCTGTGTAAAAAAGTTGCTCCCCACGTCCTTTTTACATCTTCCTCCTCTCACCTTAAAAATACACCCTGTAGTTTTTAGCTCAATGAAAGGATGTTTGACGCTGACCCTATCTATCTTCCTCATGACCTTATAAGCCTCAATAAGGTCACTCCTCAACTTCCTACTCTCCAGTGAAAAAAGTTCCAGCCTACTTTTATAACTCAAACATACCATCTCCAGCAACATCCTGGTGAACGTTAACAACATTTAAAAGGCATTTGGACAAATACATGGATAGGAAAGGTTTAGTAGGGTATGGGCCAATGCAGGGAAATGGAGTTAATGCAGACGGACATTTTGGTCGGCATGGACCAGTTTGGGCCAAAGGAGAACTCCATGACTCTGTGGCTCTAAATTTTTTCTAAACACTCTCCAGTTTAATAATATCCTTTCTATACACTTGACAGTTGAACAGAAAAATACACTTCTGATCAGGTAGCAAAACTGATTAATTACGAGACATTAAATATGTTCACTAGAGCGCAAACTGTAAACATTGCATCTCAGATTAAAATAAGCCTTAGCACCTTTTATTATCCAACAAATATTTAGGCTTTCAACATATTTTCTACAATCTTGATTTATTTTCTTATGAAAACTCAATGATTGCTATAAGTTTCATGGAGATGTCACCATTGGCCTCTTAAACAGGAAATAAAACTCAGTTATGAAGTTATTACCGAAAATGTACAATATTTGAATAATAAGAAACCTGCACTAAACTGGCTCTATCCAAGTAATACTTGAGAAAAGAAGTAGGAGAAATTGTGACAGCATGTTGTGTATGTGCTCACTGAATATGCGCAGTTCGGCAATTTGAAAATGAATGTATAAGAAATTGCATTTTTTTTAATAGAACCAGTGCAGCCTGATCTTGATAATTATAGGCCTGTTAGTTTGCTGTTTATTTCAAGAATAATTGTAAGAACTTCAGATAAGACAACAATAATTGCATCCAATGACGGATAAAAGCCTCAATTATTATGGTCACTCTTTGAGAACTTATCAGCATGGGTCCTGTACATTTGAAGAGTAAATACTAAGAATTTAAAGGAAAATGGTAATGATGATTACACTTTTTTATATTAATAATCTTCAAGAAACAAAAGTAACCTCCTTATGGTGATCCTTCCCATGGGAAAATCAGTTACAAAAAGGACATGAAAACTCTTTAGTGGAGAGGTGAGAGATTTGAGTTGAACAAAGTTGAAACTTGATGGGATCCATGAACTTTTTGTTATTTATATAAATGATTTGGATGTGAACATTGGAGGTATATTAGTAAGTTTCCAGATGACACCAAAATTTTAGGTGTACTGGACAGCAAAGAAGGTTACCTCAGAGTACGATGGGACCTTGATCGGATGGGCCAATGAGCCAAGGAGTGGCAAATGGGGTTTAATTTAGATAAATGTAAGGTGCTGCATTTTGGAAAGGCAAATCAGAGCTGGACTTATACAACTAATGGTAAGGTCCCTGGGAGTGTTGCTGAACAAAGAGATCTTGAAGTGCAGGTTCATAGCTCCTTGAAAGTAGAGTCACAGGTAGACAGGATAGTGAAGACGACATTTGGTATGCTTTCGTTTATTGGTCAGAGCATTGAGTACAGGAGATGGGAGGTCATGTTGCTGCTGTACAGGTCATTGGTTAGGCTACTTTTGGAATATTGCCTGTAATTCTGGTCTCCCTCCGTTAAGGAAGGATGTTGTGAAACTTGGAAGGGTTCAGAAAATATTTACAATGATTTTGCCAGGGTTGGGGGGTTTGAGCTAAAGGGAGAGTGTAAATAGGCTGGGGCTGCTTTCCTTGGAGCATCGGAGGCTGAGGGGTGACCTTCTACAAGTTTATAAAATCATGAAGGGCATGGATAGGGTAGTTTCCATGGAGTGGAGGAGTTCAGAACTAGAGGGCATAAGTTTAGGGCAAGAGGAAAAAGATTTAAAAGGGATTTAAGGGGCAACTTTTTCATGCAGCGGGTGGTGCATGTATGGAATGAGCTGCCAGAGGAAGTGGTTGAAGCTGGTACAATTGCAACAATTAAAAGGCATCTGGATGGGTATATGAATAGGAACCGTTTAGAGGGATATGGGCCAACTGCTGGCAGATGGGACTAGATTAGGTTAGGATATCTGGTCGGCATGGACGAGTTAGACCGAAGGGTCTGTTTCCGTGCTGTACATCTCTATAACTCTATGACTTTAACAGGATACTGGACTTAACCAGATATTTTTCTGTTATGGTTACTGTTTACTACAGTTTAAAAAAATTTAAAATCAGTTCCCTTCAAAAAGTGACTTGAGAGAGTGAAATGTCTTCTAATTGAGAAGTAAGGAGCTGAAATCAGAAAAAATTAGTGAGGTAACAAACAATGGCCCAGATTTTCTAGTGAGAAGCAATCTCACACAGATCGCCACTTTGGTCCCTTTTAAAGGTCAAAACAGCTCTGCATTCTGATCAGGGATCCTCCAGAAATGTGCAGCCATGCTTCCATTCTAACAGGTTTGTCATAGTTTAGTACAATGAAGAAAAGGCAAACCATGCCCCCTTTTTCACAGCAGTCTGTTGCCATATTCTGAAATTTAACTATCTAATATCACGGACCACCACATTGACAGCTGCTGTCAAATGCTAAGTATATAAGGTACATGTGAAGTTTGGATGCCAAGAGGGAAGGGTGCCAGGACGTAAGGTGGAAAAGGAGCCAAGTAGATTTGCATCTGATCTGGTAAGGAGGGGTGGCCAAGTTGGGACCAGTGGTAAAACAGGGATGAGGGTTTGAAGTCCCAGAAGGGAATGAGGGAGGATAGGTTAGATTAGTTAGATGGAGTGATTAGGATGAGATCCAGCACCTGTGCAAGGGAGGGCGTAAATCAAGTCTGACAGTAGGGATGTCTCTGGAGGTAGGAAATCAGGATTGGCGGCAGGACAGGGGTGTTTTCATAAAGTTATCTCTCTCCTACCACTGGACCAAACCTGGCCACCCATCCTTACCAGATCAGATATGTCCCACCCACACAGAAGTATACACAGAGTTATGCAGCACGGAAACAAACCCTTCAGTCCAATCAGTCCATGCTGATCATAATCCCAAACTAAATTAGTCCCATCTGCCTGCGCTTGTCCCATATTCTTTCAAACATTTCTTGTAGAGTCATATAGTTCAAAAACAGATCTTTCGGTCCAAACAGTCCATGCCAACCAGATTAGAAGCATTGATGGGAGAATAAGGATTGATAACAGGGGAGGAAAGATCAAGTACTGAGCACAGACAGGTCAGAGTCTGGTATGTGTAAGGAGTCAGGGAGAGTGTCGTTGAGGATGTTGAAGTTAGGGATCAGTTGAAAAGTCATTCATGGATTAGACTCGTTTTTTAAAAGTCTGTATCCTGAGTAACTATTTGTGTAACCTCAGCAGAACCATTTGCATTTAAACAGATATTTTCAGCGGGTTGCAGGTAGAGTAGCTTTTTATTTGTCATTTCTACCATATACAGCAGATACAGTAAAAATGAGATAGCATTTCTCCAGGACCGAGGGTGCTACATGGACAGCACAAACTACACAATCGTACACGGCATAATTTGCATAAGAAGTGCAAAACATGCAAGTTACAGTGTAATAGAAGAATGACAAACAATATACATTTTTTGGAGCAGCAATTTGAAGTCGTGCAAAGAATTTCAGATGGGAAAGAGTCTGACCATGCAGTGTTAAGGGGCCTGATGGCTTGAGGGAAGAAACTTGCACAGTCTGGCCATGACAGACCAAATGCTTCAGTATCTTCTGCCAGATGGCAGGACAGCAAAGAGTTTGAGTGTGGGGTCTTCCACAATACTCATAGCCTTTTAGATGCAGCATATGGTGTAAATGTCTGTAATGGAGGGGAAATGGGAGGGAGAGACCCCGATGATCTTCTCAGCTGTCACCACATTCTTACGTTCAGAGACAATGCAACTCGCAAACCAGACTATGATGCACTTTCAATGAACCCTCTGCAGAATGCAGTGAAGAGTGTGTGTGTGTGTGTGTTCGTTCGTGCATTTTACTTCTGCCTGTAGGGGAATTGCCAGTGGAATCTTCAATTTCCCAGGCAATTATTTCGAAGTCTGTTATAATGAAGATTCCACATTCTGCCCGTGCACAATTCTCATCTATGTTTTATAAACGGTTATCTGGCCATTGGAAAATCCGGGTCATTACATACTTGGCACAAAATTTGCAGTTAGTCCATATAAGCACAGTTGTGTGGATGTGCAGCCCAGCTGGAAGATTATCAAGATCTAACCCAGGTGATAATGAAACATTGGAGGTTCAGTTTGGTGATAGAGGGTAGCGATATTTGTAACTAAAGGTCATTCTCCTGTACAAGCCAATACAAAACAACCAAGGCAGAAGGTAAAAAGAGATGAACACTGCCTTTTAGGTCACTGCTGAAGCAGGAAAGGAAGAATTTCTCAGAGTTGAGCAAGACTGGATACAGTTTGATACTTCACATTAAACTTATTCATGTTTGGAGGTACACAAAGGTAGTGTTAGTTAAATAAATTTTGGGGCCAAAAGATGACCATAGGACTGTTCATTTCAAGCTAATTTACAGAGATAAATTAAGTTCCAGAAACCATTGCCTAGCGCACTAATCTTCCTTTCTGCATACTCAGTTATTTCCTCTTCCTCTGTTCTGCTGCCACATCAAGATGACTCATATGACTTTCCTCCTGCATAGTGTTCCTTTCGATAGACTGCCAAATTATGCAGTTCAGAGAATCTGATGATTTGCATAACGTTGTTCATGACTAAAGAGGAGAACTGTGCCTTGATGTGCAACAAAAGTGATTTCCTGGCAAATATGGCTCCATCATTTGTTCTATCAAGTAGTTAACTGCAAAATGATTCATGAAGCCATCCTAGTGGATGGATAGGACTTGGTTGCAAAATATTTCTTCTTGTTGTGACCTTACAAATCTATAATATTTCTGGATTGCAGGGTCAACACAAGCAGATGGCACAACACTAAGACAGCTTCCCTTGAAACCCATTTAAAAAAATGTTATCTTTAGACATTCCCAAGTAGATAGGTCAAGTTTTAAAGATTTGTTTTCTGTGCTACTAACAGATACAGAAGAATTAATATATTTTTTACTCTCAGGGGATTGTGAAAAGTCCTTTAGAGAGTGGTGGAGGTAGATTTATTTAAAGTTTGGTATGTAAAGGGTTATTAGAAGTGGGCGAGTATACAGAGTTGAGGCCACAGTTAAATCAACCACAATCTTAGTGAATGGTGGGGAGGGATCAAACGGCTTATTCTCGCTTCTAATTCATATGTACATACATTGAATGTTAAATGATGCTAAATGCATTAACAGTGCTTAAGGAGAAAAATACAAAAGGAACTTAACAATGCAAACATGCGTTGAGGAAGAAAGCAAGAAAAGCTTGGATTTCACAATCTCATGTTGCCTGAAAGCATTTACGAATGGAAGCATTGTCACTGAAACATCAATCACATGCTCCCACACAAAAACAACATGACAACAACCAAATAGTTTGTCTTTTTTTGCGATACTGTTTGAATAGTGGTGAGCACACTGGTAATAGTCCAACTGCCCATCTTCAAAACACAATCATGGGATATTTTACACATGCTTGAAAGAGCAGACGTTAGCTCAGTTAAACATCTCAATCAAAAGATAGCATCTCTGACACGTCCACAAATACAGCAGTAGTATTTGCTTATATCTTTTTGCTCAATATTACACAGAGGCACTTAGGCACAAAATTTCTACCTCAAAACATGACAGAGGAGTGGCAGATAGAGTTCAATTTAGATAAATCTGAGGTGTGGCATTTTGGGAAGGTAATCAAGGGTAGGAGTTGTGTAGTTCATGGTTGGGCCCTGGGGATTGTTGCCAAACAAAGAGACCTGGGGTGCAGGTGTATCGTTCCTTGAAAGTGGAATCACAGGTAGACAGGGTGATTAAGAAGGCATTTTACACGCTTGCTTTCATTGATCACAAAACTGAGTATCACAAAATTATTGGAACATCATTTTGTGGCTATAGAGGACATTGGTGAGGCCACTTTTACAATAATGCGTACAATTCTAGTAGCCCTTCCCGCAGGAAGGAAGTTGTCAACTTGAGTGTGCAGAAAAGATTTACAAGGATGTTGCCAGGACTGGACAATTTGAATTATAGGGAGAGCTTGAATAGGCTGGGGTATTTGTCCCCCCTCGGAGTGTCAGAGGCTGAGGGATGACCTTATAGAGGTTTATAAAATCATGAAGGACATGGAATAGCCAAGGTCTTTTTCCACAGGTGTGGAGTCCAAAATTAGACAGCACAGGTTTAAAGTGAGAGGGGAAAGATTTAAAAAGGATCTGAGAGGTAACTTTTTCACGCAGAGGGTGTTGCATGTATGGACCGAGCTGCCAGAGAAGGTGGTGGAGGCAGGTACAATTACAACATTTAAAAGACATCTGGATGGGTATATGAACAGGAAGGATTTAGAAGGATAAAGGCCAACTGCTATCAATTGGAACTAGATCAGATTGGAATGTCTGGTTAGCATGGACTAGTTGGATTGAAGGGTCTGCTTCCATGCTGTATGATTCTATGAACCGATACTATCAACTGAATCATTGTTAACATTCATGGCTGAAAGAATCAGATGGAACAGCTCAGTCAAGAAAGAAAGGACAGCTTTCTAATGTATTAGTAAACTGTCACTCACATCTTAAAGAATCAGTCACCAAGTTTGAAATCTTAGCAATGCCCATTTTAAACTGGCAATCAAGTGGAACCACTGGGGACTTATTTGTGTCTGATTGATAACTCTGAAGTTAATGAGGCCAAAGCACACACTATACAATTTCCAAAGGAAATAGAAAAACTTTATGTCACTGAATTTGACACTTCATGAATTAAGTGCTTGACCTCCTAACTTGTCTAATTCCACTAGGTAAGCTCTTGAGCTGCAAGGTTGTACTGACAATGCAGATTATGCAAAATTTAGCCCTCATATCTAATACAATGCATCAAATTCTCCACAAGGGATAATTCGTTTCTAGTCGCACTTGAAGTCTTCCAATTACGTTGCACGGCAGTACAAGGTCGCAGGTAATTGAGTAAAGATAATAAGATGCAGTGCATTTACTACATTTTCCTTTCACCTCCAGATTAAATTGATGGCATGAATAATTTCCCTCCCTACTCTTTGCAATTCCTTTTTATTAAACTCAATGCATATTACAGAACTGTCTATAAATTAACTAAAAACTATTATTCCCCATTTTATTTTGTTCAGATGTTCATTATAATCCCATGACATTCCTGATATTTAATACAGAACAAACATTAGAATTCTATCCAATGTAGCAGGAGAATAAAAAAAATTACTGGAAAAACTCAACCGGTCTGGCAGCATCAACGGAGAGAAAGCAGAATTAACGTTTTGGGTCCAGTGACCCTTTTCAAAACTGGAGTCATTGGGGACTCCATAGTTAGGGGGACAGACGGGAGGTTCTGTGGGAATGAGAGAGACTCACTGTTGTGTTGCTTCCCAGGTACCAGGGTTTGTGATGTCTCTGATCATGGTTTTGGGGGAAGGGGAGCAGCCCCAAATCGTGGTCCACATAGGCACCAATGACATAGGCAGGAAGAGAGATGGGGATATAAGGCAGAAGTTCAGGGAGCAAGGGTGGAAGCTTAGAACTAGGACAAACAGAGTTGTTATCTCTGGTTTGTTGCCCATGCCAAGTGCTAGCGAGGCAAGGAATACGGAGAGAGGGGAGTTGAATATGTGGTTACAGCGATGGTGCAGGAACATGGGTTTTAGATTCCTGGATAATTTGAGCTCTTTCTAGGGTAGGTGGAACATCTACAAACAGGATGGTCTTCACCTGAACCACAGGGGTACAAATATTCTGAGGGATGGGGGAAAAGTTGTTAATCCTCTTAGGGCGAGTTTAAACTAATTCAGCACGGCGGGGGTGGGAACCTAAATTGTAGTTCAAGTATAGAGGAGGTTGAGAGTAGGGATATCCGAAATAAAGTTTCAGGGTCCCAAGAGAGCACCGGCAAGCAAAACTTTGGTTTCAAGTGTGTCTGTTTCAACGCCAGGAGCATCCGGAATAAGGTGGGTGAACTTTCAGCATGGGCCGGTACCTGGGATTTCAATGTTGTGGCCATTTCAGAAACATAGGTAGAGCAGGGACAGGAATAGTTGTTGCATGTTCCGGGATTTAGATGTTTCAGTAAGAACAGAGAAATGATAAAAGAGGTGGGGGTGTGGCATTGTTAGTTATGGACAGTATTATGGCTGTAGAAAGGACATTTGAGGACTCATCAACTGGGGTAATATGGGATGAAATTAGAAGCAGAAAAGGAGAGGTCACCCTGTTGAGAGGTCTCCAAATAATTCCAGAGATTTGGAGGAAAGGATAGCAAAGATGATTCTTGATAGGAGCGAGAGTGACAGGGTAGTTCTTATGGGGGATTTCAACTTCCAAATATTGACTTGGAATGCTATAGTTCAACTACTTTAGATGGGTCAGTTTTTGTCCATTTTGTGCAGGAGGGTTTTCTGACACATTATCTAGACAGGGCAACAGGAGCAAGACCACATTAGATTTGGTACTGGGTAATGAACCTGGCCAGGTGTTAGCTTTGGAGGTAGGTGAGCACTTTGGTGATAGTGTCCACAATTCAATTATGTTTACTTTCGCGATAGAAAGGGATAGGTATACACCGGAGAGCAAGGGCTACAGCTGGGGGAAAGGCAATTACAATGCGATGAGACAAGATTTAGGATGTATAGAATGGGGAAGGAAACTGCAGGGGATGGGCACAATAGAAGTGTGGAGCTTATTCAAGGACCACCTACTGTGTGTCCTTGATAAGTATGTAGCTGTCAGACAGAGAGGAAGTTGTCGAGCGCAGGAGCCGTGGTTTACTAAGCAAGTTGAATCTCTTATCAAGAGGAAGAAGGCAGCTTATGTTAGGATGAGATGTAAAGGTTTGGTTAGGGCAATTGAGAGTTACAAGGTAGCCAGGAAAGACCTAAAGACCATGACAAGCGAGGAGGGGACAATGAGAAGTTGTTGGCGGATAGAATCAGGGATAACCTTAAAGCTTTCTATAGGTACATAAGGGATAAAAGAATGACCAGAATAAGATTAGGGCCAATTAAGGATAGTAATGGGAAGTTGTGTTGTGGAGTCAGAGGAGATTGGGGAAGCACTAAATGAATATTTTTCATCAGTATTCACACTGGAAAAAGACAATATTGTCAAGGAGAATACTGAGAAACAGGCTTTGAGACTAAATGGGATTGAGGTTCAAAATGGGAGGTGTTAGAAATTCTGGAAAGTGTGAAAATAGACAAATCCCCTGGGTCAGATAGGATTTATCCTAGGATTCTCTGGGAAGCCAGGGAGGCGATTGCCGAGCCTTTGGCTTTGATCTTTATGTCGTCATTGTCTACATGAATAGTACCAGAAGACTGGAGGATAGCAAATGTTATTCTCTTGCTCAAGAAGGCGAGTAGAGACAACCCTGGTAATTATAGATCAGTGAGCCTTAATTCGGTTGTGGGTAAAGTGTTGGAAAAGGTTATAAGAGATATATATGAATTATAATCATCTCGATAGGAATAAGTTAGGGATAGTCATCATGATTTTGTGAAGGGTAGGTCGTGCCTCACAAACTTTATTGAGTTTTTTGAGAAGGTGACCAAACAGATAGATGTAGGTAAAGACATTGATGTGGTGTATATGGATTTCAGTAAGGCATTTGATAAGGTTCCCCATAGTAGGCTACTGCACAAAATATGAAGGCATGAGATTGAGGGCAACTTAGCGGTTTGGATCAGAAACTGGCTAGCTTAAAGAAGACAGAGGGTGGTGGTTGATGGGAAATGTTCATCCTGGAGTTCAGTTACGAGTGGTATACTACAAGGATCTGTTTTGGGTTCACTGCTGTTTGTCATTTTTATAAACGACCTGGTGAGGTTGTAGAAGGATGGGTTAGTAAATTTGCAAATGACACTAAGGTCGGAACAGTTGTGGGTACTGCCAAGGGATGTTGTAGGTTAATCAGGGATAAAGATAAGCCATTGAGCTGAGCTGAGAGGTGGCAAATGGAGTTTAATGCAGAAAAGTGTGAGGTGATTCACTTTGGAAGGAGTAACAGGAATAAAGAGTTCTGGGCTAATGGTATGCTTCTTGGTAGTATGGATGAGCAGAGACATCTCGGTGTCCATGTACATAGATCCCTCAAAGTTGCCACTCAGTTTGATCGAGCTGTTAAGAAGGCGTACGGTGTGTTGGCTTTTATTAGTAGAGGGATCGAGTTTTAGAACCATGACGTCATGCTGCAGCTGTACCAAATTCTGGCGAGGCCGCACTTGGAGTCTTGCGTGCAGTTCTGGTAACAGTATTATAGGAAGGATGTGGAAGCTTTGGAAAGGGTTCAGAAGGGATTTACTAGGATGATGCCTGGTGTGGAGGGAAAGTCTTACGAGGAAAGGTTGAGGGGTCTGAGGCTGTTTTCCTTAGAAGGAAGATTGAGAGGAGACTCAATTGAGACATACAAGATAATCAGAGAGTTAGATCGGGTGAACAGTGAGAGCCTTTTTCAGAGGATGGTGATGGCTAGCATGAGGGGGGATAGCTTCAAATTGAGGGGTGATAGATATAGGACAGATGTCAGAGGTCGTTTCTTTACTCAGAGTAGTGGGGGCATGGAAGACACTGCCTGCAACAGTTGTAGACTTGCCAACTTCAAAGGCATTAGAGTGGTCATTGAATAGGCATATGGACGAGAATAGAATAGTATAGGTTAGATGGGCTTTGGATTGGTTTCACTTGGTGGTGCAACATCAAGGGCTGAAGGGCCTGTACTGCGCTGTAATGTTCTATGTTCTGTGTAGGGTCACTGGACCCAAAATGTTGATTCTGCTTTCTCTCCACAGGTGCTGCCAGACCTGTTGAGTTTTACTGGCAATTTGTTTTATTTCTAATTTCCAGCAACCGCAGCTGTTTGTTTTTGTTTTGTTAAGAGCACAGCACTGTATTTTAAAAATGATCTCACTTCATTACTGCTATTTCTACATAATGATCAACTGATCATTCTTTTTCAGCAGCTGTAACATCACTGACATGCAAACACAGAGTTCTACTTCAAACAGATTAAGGACATATCTCAAGAACTGCTTAGTTTCAAGAACTGTATTTGAAACTACGTACAAAACACTAAATCTAGTGGTAAAACAGAAGCTTGGACCCAGTTGTATATTTACATTAAATAAACAGTACCAATGTTGGAGTCAAATTCTTGTCAATGTGCATTCTTTGAAGTCTAACATCATAAAAGTGGGTAACATATCTCTCACGTGGAATATGCATAAATTCCAAACCATTAATATGTTTAAAAATTATAAGCAATTCATGCCTGAATGTGTGATAAGGACTTCTTTCCACTCCACCAACCTCTTAGTGGTAGACTCTTCATTGTTTATATTCAAGTTATATGTGCTGTTACTGTTTTCTGTAGGATCTGTCATAACTGGAGAATCAAATATGGTATCACACAGGATGCCCACAGAAATATTTGTAACTGTTATTCTTCAGTTGTGCCTTTTCTGGCCATTGTAGAGGCAGGAATTTGCAGTAGATTAACCTAAAACAAAAACTGATTCAAATCTCAGTGCTTGCCTCCATGTGGTCAATAAGCTGCAGTGCTTTCTCAAGAGAGCTGGTCTTGAGAGACTTTTTGGTGTTCTGTGTCATTAATACTGACCGCATGCTGTTGATTGAGCTGAGGAAGTTCAACATAAAAGATTTAATTGGTGATTCTTTTATCATCCATAGAGAAGGAATGGGCAACTAATTTAAGATTCATGTTCTGGAGGGTGGTCTCACATGTTGCTGAGCCCAGTACATGTGAAATAGCTGATTGTTTGTTACTCTGTCCGAGTATTAAATTCACATGATGGACCTCAGGTTTCTTTTGTGGAAGCTTTCCAGGGTTTTGATCTCATGGCTACACCAGACCAAGGATTCTGTGCCAGTTTGTAGTAAGGACAGTGACCTAATAGAGTTCGATTTTAGTCTTACCAAGAAGTGGAATTCCTAGATATTACATGTCAGAACATGCCAAGGCCTTTGCTTCTGATGGTCTAGCCATTGATTTGAAAAGAAGCTGATCTGCAGTTTCAGAATTAGAAACTGCAGGGTGTATTGTTCTATGCCTCAAATACCCAAACAGATTTTGCAGCCCTTAAAAACTTTGAAATGAATTTCAGATATTCATTATTTAGAAAAATAAGCAAACATATCACATATCCCCAGTAATCCATTTCCAGAATCTTATGACTTTCTAATGAGAGACTTTCATGACAAATCACAATCAGCTAATAGCCAACTGGCAATGTATTTTCTGTTCTGTAGTCAAGGGTGCCATCACAATGGTGTGAGAAACAGAACGTAAAACCCATAGCAGTCAAGAGAGTCCCACAATTAAATTGCTGCCTTATCGACATTCACAAATTGCCTAAATGTTACTCTTGTGGTTTGTGATTTCATCAGAGCTGTTTAAATGAATTATGACTGCCTTTTCATTCACTGCCTGCTCGCTAATATCTTTGATGCAATCTGACAGCAACATTAGGCAAGGATAGTGTTGGGATTAAACTGATGGTCTGAAAAATAAACTGGCACAGTAAAAGAAAACAAAACCACATGCAGAAATTGACTTCATAAAAATAAACTATTTAGAGAGATAGTCAAAGGTTTTGCTACATTTTAAAACTCATTTTGTTTGGTACAAATCCATTTATGTCCTCCCCTTCGCATACCCACTAACAATCTCGTGCTTTGGCTAACGGTGCTACGTTAGGCAAGCAGCTACACAGACATTCCATTCTTCCTCATCAATCCAACCCGTTCTTGCAAGGGCTGATGATACCTAGCACAAATCATCTAAATCAGACCAATTCTCTTTCTAACATTCAAAGTAGGAACAAGAGTTGAAGCTGCGAGCCTAATCCATCATTCAGCAAAATCATGGCTGATCTGATTGCTCCACACTCCTGCTTACTCATGATAACCTAATCTCTTCTCTGCTGCATCACCTTTAGGAAAATTATGGGTCCCTCCCACAAGAATTGTAACTTCCAAAAACAACTCATGCAAGATGCAAGGCCCCTGTGAAATGCAATTTAGTATTTCCCCAGTAGCCCATTTTGAGTATCACCAATAAACAGCCTAAACCTGAAACAAGTAGTAGAGTTCTCTGGCACAAATATATTTAAATACCCTGTTACAAATGTTATATAAGCAACTGGTCCATCCTATCAACTCCTTTAAATACCTCAAATAGATAACAACTTAGTCTTCTAAATTCAAGGTAAACCAGTGATAGTATGCTGCACTAAATCAATTAAGATGTGCTTTTAATATTAAGGTGGCTATTTAGTTAAACTGTAATCACACGCTCTGCCACATTTCATTCATATAAAAAGACTTCTTCCTGTTTGTAATATTATAACACAGAAGAAGCTAAAATCAGTTACTACAATTATTTGCAAATAGAAAAGATGCTTGCAAGGAGAAGCTAGATAAACATAGGAAAGAAAGAACTTGAAGGATATGCAGGTCCGTTTGGATGAGGATGGAATGAGAGGCGATTCACACGGAATATAAAGACCTGAATGCATATTTATACCTGGTTTTATTGAAATGATCAAAAAATGAGATTTGCAGGCCAATCTCTGACCTTTCGGTTAATGAGGAATAGCCAGTGAATAGCCATAGGATTTTAATGTGTGCACTGCCCTATTAAAAATAATGGTCAGTGAATCACACACAAAGTTAATTTTATCTCTTTTAATAATATAACACCTCCACAGAGCACAATAAAATAATGATCCCATTTGCATTCTCATGATGTAAAATGTTCCCCCTGATTTCAACCAAACTTTAATGTTGTTTCTATTAAGCCTGAGGTGTGGATCAAGAGCCTCCCAGTGAATTCAGATAGATTCTAAACTTTTAAATCATGTTTTCTCTACATGACAGACCACGGTTAAATTTTGGCTTGCTGTTAGGTTGAGTAGACCTAGCACTTGCCTGCAGGCTGCTCATGGCTGAAACAGAACAGTAGCTCTGCAGCAAAGACACACAAAACTGAATAAAAGATACAGTTGACACAAGGCTTTCATTTAAAATGTGGCTTTACTATCAACTGGTTTAGTACAGTAGTCAAAATAAAACTCTCATAAATCAAAGATCTTTCTGGGCTCCTGAGATTTTACATTTGCCTCAAACAAATTTGATATATTTGTTAGAAAATCAATGTTGCCATTGATCAGTAGCATTTTGTCTCATTTGAAAAAACTACAGTGATTTTGCCTAATAAGTTAATTTTAAAAATAGAAATCTAAGAATGATTGTGATGCTTTTAAACTTTTCTAATCAGTGTTATTAGACCTCTGGAGCACATGGGACTTGAACCTAGGCCTCCTGGCCCAGAGATTGGATCACAATAGTGCACCACAACAGCTCCATAATTATTGTAATAATTTTCTAATCAACCTGTTCAGAGATGTTATTACACACCTCTGGAGCAGACGGGACTTGAGCCCAGGTCTCTTGACTCAAAGGTAGGGACTCACTACAAGAGCCCCTTAAGAACTATTAAGAAAGATAAATGCACTAACATCTACTGAGAACTATTTGGTTCAATCAGCATTAGTTTGGATTTACTAGGAGATTCTGCAGAGAATTCAATCTTGAACTCTTAAAAATAAAAAGTTTCAAAGGTATAAGTAACAGAACAGCAGTCACCAGTGCTCTGCAGATGGTGCATTCCTGATCAGTGAAACACTGAGGGCATGGCTGCTCTCATTCTGCACATAATAGTGTCCAGATAATGCTGTCTGTTAGTACAACAACGTCAACAGTGTAATCAGGAGTAAGGTAGCTTGCTCCAGCCCATTTTACAAATATTTAGCTTTATAAATTCCTCAACAACAATATTCACAATCCCATGTCCAGTGCTCCTTTTCCAGCAAAGTGATCTTTTGAAATGTGGTCACAGCTGTAACATAGAAAATGCAATCCTACATGTAGTTATGTGATAATGACCAGATAACAGCAGGATGGCTCCCCTGCTCTTCTGACATAGTGCGATAGGATCTTCTACATTCACATAACCAGATAGGTAGGCCTCAATTTAACATCTCATCAGAAACACAGCACCTCCAACAGTGCAGCATACCTTCAAGACAGCTCTGATGCATCAGAACTGCTTTTTGAGTTCAGGTTTCATAGACTCGGATGTTCACAGTACAGAAAACAGACAGTTTTGAGTCATGTCTATGTTGGACAACAAAGATCTGACTACATTAATCTCACTTTCTAGACAATACAAAGTAAAATCTAAACACTGCTTTATTTTTTCCAAGAGTTTCGGACTCAATCAGCCTTTCAGGTGATGATTTCCAGACTCTCATCACCACGTGGATGAAAATATTTCTCCTCAACTCCCCTCTTAGCCTTCTACCCCTTATCTTAAATTGATGTCCATTGGTTATTAAACAGTGTACTAAGGAGATATAGGTAAAGGAGCAGAAACAGGTCATTTAGTCCATCAAAACTGCTCTGCCAATCAGTGAGACTATCTGATAATCCTCAACTCCACTTTCATGCCTTCTCCCTATAATCTTCAATTCCTTTACAGATTAAAATCTGCCTATCACAGTTTTGAATACATTTAACAATCCAGCCTCTGCAGTCCTCTGTGGTAAAGAGTTCCACTAATTCACTACCCTCAAAGAAGAAATTCCTCCTCATTTCAGTCTTAAAATTGTAATCCCTTATTCTGAGATTTTGCCCTCTGGTCCTAGACTCTTCCATCATTAAGCTGTAAGTAGCTCTGGTCCCCTTCGGCCAATCATGTCTTATCCCAGTGATATGAGACTTTCCCGAGTTTAGAACTTTTACTCCTGACTGATCTTAACTTTTTCCAAAAAAATCCTAAATCTAATCAAGTTACGGCAACCATCTCTAAAATGCTCCCACACTGATAGGTCTTCCACAAGCTGGGCTCAATCCTGAATATTAGGTCCAAAATTGTTCCATCCTTTATTGGGCTTTCGACATAATAGCTGAAAACAAAAACTACTCTCAGATGTATTTTTAAAAATTTGCTCTGTCCTTAACCTTTAACTTTTGAATTATCCCAGCTAATGGTTGGGTGGTTAAGATCCTCTCCAACTACTGCCTTAAACAGCCCATTTTAATCCAGTCTTTCCCCATTTTGAAACAGAGCATTAGAGGAATGGGTCTGTCACTGACTCTACAGCTGAAGTGTTCTCTAATTCATGCTTGATGACCAGAAAGAAAAACTGTGCCCAAGTTATGTTTTTTTTGCTGGGTAGGAATGTTCTTACACTTTGCTCTGAAATTTGATTTCAGATTTGATCCTTTATCTCTCTCTGACTGTTTGGGAGTCCAAAGTACACATACACCAAATGGCGCCATTTGTTGCTCCTTCTAAGAATTCATCCTCCACACCACTATAACTGATTCATCAATAACGAGAGGTCATGCTTTCAAGGTAAGAGGTGGAAAGTTTAAGGGGAATACAGGCGACAAGTACTTCACACAGAGGGTGGTAGAGGCAGGCACGGTAGATTCATTTAAGATGTGTCTGGACAGATGCATGAGTAGGTGGGGAGCAGAGGGATACAGATGCTTAGGAATTGACTGGCAGGTTTAGACAGTACATTTGGATCGGTTCAGGCTTGGAGAGCCGAAGGGCCTGTTCCTGGGCTGTAAATTTTCTTTGTTCTTTGTTCTTAATATTGTAAGTGTAACCCAATCCTCTTCTATCTCCCACTCTATCACATCTGAATACTCTATAACCAGGAATGTTGAGGTACCAATCCTAATTACTTTTTTGCCAAGTCTTGGTCATAGCTAATATATGATTATGTCAATGTGTCACTCCTCGAATGGGACTTGAAGCTAGAAC
Organism: Chiloscyllium punctatum; assembly: GCF_047496795.1. NCBI lineage: Eukaryota > Metazoa > Chordata > Chondrichthyes > Orectolobiformes > Hemiscylliidae > Chiloscyllium > Chiloscyllium punctatum. The sequence continues at coordinate 96,217,059 of NC_092751.1, forward strand.
CTTGTAACTCAGAGGCAAGAATGCTGCCAATTGTAATTTAACAGTGTCAGCAGTGGTTCAATCAAAAGCATTTGTCTGTCGCAAACAGTATATTTACTCTGCCAATAAGTTTATGTATTCTGTTAACACACAAAAAAACAGAATTGTACAGATGTGATGTTTAAATTTTCAGATTCTGTACATTATACTTTACCATTCACAACTTCTATCATTTTCAAGACTGAACATGAGATAGATTGTGTTACTGATGAAAAAAGCAGAAATTGTCTACCCATACCTATCACTTGGCCAATATTTGCAGAATTATTTTTAATTTACCAGTAAGTGATAAAATATTGCTCTGCCTTGAAGTTCCTGACTTGATCCGAATTACATAGAACTGAAACAGCCTATCAACACTTTAAGACTAGCACAACCAACTTCACCATATAAATCAACACTTCCATTAGAACAAAAGCCTTTGAGAATTAAGGTTACTTCTGATTCAGCTGAAAGCCTCCTCAAGTGGAACAGTGATTATGTTGTTGATAAGTGTCACTCTTTGTACAGTGCAACAATGCAACTAGCACCAGGCAATCATATTACCAATAAACAGTTGCAGATAAAGATGAAAGATATTTAATTATTACAGACTTAACACGACCACATGCCAAATCATCACATAACGCAAATAAGCAAAATGACCAAAATTACACTGCTAGGTCAGTGAGTTGGAAGATGTGATGCTAAAAGCTGTATATTTCACTCCCTTGCAAAAGAAAACTGAAGCATCGTGCTTCTTTCTTGTCATCAAGCATGACATGGAGAATATTTCAGCTATAGAGTCAATGAAAGTAAAATTAATTCCCCTAATGGTCCATTTCAAAATTATAAAAGACTGGATTAAAATAGGCTTCTTAGTGTTTATAGAAGAGTATGAGCACCATTAAATGTGATTTTAAACATTCATTCAAGATAAGCTATAACGAGTAGATTAGGGCCAATGCCACAGATCACGAACTGCAAAGAACGATTCACATCTGATCCTAAAGGTGAAAATGTACACTTAATCAAGATCTAGATGAATCTCATAATGGGAAGGACTGAACTTTTCTATATGAACCTGATGAACAGTCTCCTTTATTTATAAGTTACTTGTACAAAATCTTGTTTGATAATGCTCCTATGGATCAACTTGTATTTCTAGGTTAGAAGGTGTTATTTAAGTGAAAATACAGGCAATTATTGTTAAAGACATCTTGCACTATGACCTACTTGGATTAAAAGTGAAAAATACACTGTAAGCAATTGGCATAGGAGTGTGGACCTGTGACAGCAAATAGTGTGACTGGTCCATCTGATGCTGGCTTTTGAAACAATATCATCCTAACCAAAGAAATGAATTTAAACAGTTGGGAAAGCTTCCACAGACAGCAAATTTCTTCGACTGGCTACCCAAATTCCCAAAGAATCAGCAAAAACTTTCAACCTTTACCCTTTTGCTTTCATTGTCTGAGGGACCCACTATTTTATAGCCACTTTTCAACACAAACCCACAGCAACACATTACTCTCCAGGTCTAGAAGGACCTTTGGAAAATCATCCTTCTTCAGATTTGTGAGATTTTTAACTTGCTTCAGAACCGATAGTAGTTAGGAAAAGATAGTATTTATGCTGAGATAGGGGACTGATAGGGAAAATGAGTGCAAGGACATGCATAGAAGGAGCTTAGAGAAAGATAGCGAGAGACAGGAATGCCAGTTAGCTTAGTTGTCTCCTTAACTGTCATTCTCTCTCCCCGGGCTCCACCCCTGCCTATCATCTCACTCCCAATACCCCTCCTTCCCCCAACTGCCTAAAACCAGCAACCACCACACACCCACCATCCCCTCCTCCCACTGTCTTCAGTATAAATACTTTTACCTAGCCTATTGCCAGTTCTTAAGAAAAGTCACTGGATTTGAAACATTAACTCTGCTTTCTCTCCACAAATGCTGACAGACTTGCTGTGTTTCTCCAACAATTTCTGTATTTGTTTCAAATTTCCAGCATCAGCAGTACTTTGTTTTATTATAACACGTTGCTACATTCTATTTCAGATCATTTTTGCTTATAAACTGTTAAAAGAAGAACAAAGCGATGAGTCTTAAAACCAGTTTATTTGTTTAGGTCTGGGGGAAGAAAGAGTACAGTATGTGGTATAATTTAATGTCTTTTTAAACAGATAGCAGTAATAAGGTTCAGACGTCACAGAGTTTGATAGAAAAGAATTATGTGCAGAATCAGAGAATATACCAGTCAAATTATCTCATCAGAAAGTCGACAGCTTCTACGTTCATGGCACAACAACAAAGACCTTGGCAAATGAATCTTCAAATACAGAACAGCAGTAAAGAATCAGTATATTTGAATTTTCCAACACAATAAATCTAATTCCCCACCTGTCTCAATTTACTGGGTTGTAGTCATTAGATTGTTCAAATCTATTTATATAAAAAAAAGTTCCAAATTTAAATGCCAAGCAATGAACTCTGATTGCTTTGTGATAACATCATGGAATTGCTGGGCAGATTGCCAGAGCGGAATAATCACAGCTTATAAAATTATCCCTTGACATGGTAAGATGATTATATATAGGATATTGAGATTACAGAAGGAGCTCCATTTGGATTGCCCATCTTTCCTACATACACATATATAGCTTTTAAAACTGCAGGTAGTGACATTCAAGGGTACATGTAATGTGTTTGTAATGTCCATACAGAAAATTATACAACTAAACAAAAAAAACATAAATCATTTCAGTCAATAATATTTAAAGAAGCAATGCTATCACATTCACTGTATTTCCATTTTAATTTTTAAACTGGTATGATTCGGTCATCAGCTGCAATTCAAGAAGAACTGGGTGTCATGATGGATCAGAAATTTCTACTTGAAACCATTTTGCAGTGCACTGTGACTACCAATACTAGACAATCAGTTCTGGATGTAAGTTTGTTCGCTGAGCTGGAAGGTTCATTTCCAGATGTTTTGTCACCCTACTAGGTAACATCTTAGTGGGCCTCAGGCAAAGCACTGCTGATAATTCCTGCTTTTTATTTATATGTTTGGGTTTCTTTGGGTTGGTGATGTCATTGTCTGCAGTGATGTCACTCCTGTGGTGAAGTCACTTCCTTTACATTTTCTCAGGGAGTGGTAGATGGGGTCTAACTAGATGTGTTTGTTGATAGAGTTCCAGTTCAAACCGGAACTCGATCAGCAAACATATCGAGTTAGACCCCATCTACCACCACCGAGAAAAAGAACAGGAAGTGACTTCACAACAGGAAATGACACAACCAACCCAAAGCAATCCAAAAACATATAAATAAAAAGCAGAAATTATCAGCACTGCTTCGCCTGAGGCCCACTGAAGATGTTACTTAGTAGGGTGACAAAACGTCTGGAAATGAACCTTCCAGCTCAGCGACCAAACCTACAGCCAGACCCTCAAACTGAGCTACAAATCTTCTCAAAGCTCACAACAATCAGTTCTTTTGTTTGTCAAATATTACAATGTCAGCATTAAAAACTAATCTTCACTAAAAGCCAAGAATGCAATATTCATTTTCTGCCTGTCAATCAATCACAATAATGGGTGAAAGTCTGTAGAAGCCAGCTCTGCATTGCAGACTACAGTCGGTTCTGATATAACACGATAGTTAGGTACTCATGCAATTTCGCATTATAAGAAAATTGCGCAATAGCCACAGCATTCAAACTAATGGGGCCGGAATTGTGTTATAGCCAATATAGGTAAGGAAAGTTCATGTTCTGCAAATAACTGTCTAAATTCTTTAATCATGTTAAAGCCAATTCACAATTAAAAACATGTTATAAAAGGACCGAATGTATACTGGCAAACTCAATGCTCAGTTCCTTGAAAGTGCAGAAACGTGTTAGTCAGCACATACTCCCCCAACCCACCCATTCACTTTTGTTGCGTCTGAAAAGATTTTGGAAAATCACAGAAAGAGGAAAGATTAAAATAAATCAAGGATTAGTACTGTTTGGAAACAGGTTTACTCCATTGATTTTATGAACTGAAGCAACTACACAGGTGAGAGATTTTGCTGTTTGTCCTACACACTGCCAGAAATGCCATTTAGAAAGTGGAAAGTCAGCCAGAAGAACTACTCCCTTCAATCTGTATTTCTTTTCGTGCAATTCTAGTCTCCTTCCTAATGGAAAGATATTGTGAAACTTGAAAGACTTCAGAAAAGATTTACAAGGATGTTGCCAGGGTTGGAGGATTTGAACTATAGGGAGAGGTTGAATAAGCTGGGGCTGTTTTCCCTGGAGCATCGGAGGCTGAGGGGTGACCTCAAAGTCTCTCCCCTGGGGTTGGGGAGTCCAGAATTAAAGGCCACGGGTTTAGGGTGAGAGGGGAAAGATTTAAAAGAGACGTAAGAGGAAACCTTTTCATGTAGGGGGTGATACATGTATGGAATGAGCAGTCAAAGGAAGTGGTGGAGGCTAATACAATTGTAACGTTAAAAAGGCATCTGGATGGGTACATGAAAGGAAGGGTTTGGAGGGATATGAGCTGGGTGCTGGCAAGTTGGACTAGATTGGGTCGGGCTAACTGGTCGGCATGGACAAGTTGGACCAAAGGGTCTATTTCTGTGCTGTACATCTCTATGACTCTATAATTGTTGATGTATAATCTGTACAAAAACTCAGGTGGATACAGGTCAGAGACCTCCTTATGTTTATGCTAAGTCGAAGTGTTCGTTTTTTTCAAACAGTGCACGCATTCCCCACAACAGAACAATCAATTTTCAACTGTGCTTCAAAATCTAACTAGAAAACTGAAGTGCTGCATAATATGGCTTTACCAAGAGGCATTAGCAAAAACGATTTTAAAAAGATTTCTACTCAATTCGAAATCAGTTTTCTGAAAAACAGATAGTTGGTGCAAATTATTTTGTCTTAAAAATTATGCTTTCATTAAAGGCCTTCACCTTTAAATATTTATCTTGTTAGTGATGTCACCCTCACAATGCTTCGAAAGCTTGGGCACTTGGCCATTGTGTTTCTTTGGTCAATCTAACACTATTCACTGTTTTCAATGGAAGATTGTAGGAGTCAAAAACTGGCTAGTGAAATGTCAATCCTCGACAACATAATGAATGCATCTCTGATCGTGTGACTGGCTCCATGTTCTTTGAGTCATAGAGATGTACAGCATGGAAACAGACCCTTTGGTCCAACCTGTCCATGCCGACCAGATATTCCAACCCAATCTAGTCCCACCTGCCAGCACCCAGCCCATATACCTCCAAACCCTTCCTATTCATATACACATCCAAATGCCTCTTAAATGTTGCAATTGTACCAGCCTCCTCCACATCCTCCGGCAGCTCATTCCATACACATACCACCCTCTGCGTGAAAACATTGCCCCTTAGGTCTCTTTCATATCTTTCCCCTCTCACCCTAAACCTATGCCTCGAGTTCTGGACTCCCCGAGCCCTCGGAGAAGACTTTGTCTCTTTATCCTATCCATGTCCCTCATAATTTTGTAAACCTCTATAAGGTCACCTCTCAGCCTCCGACCCTCCAGGGAAAACAGCCCCAGCCTGTTCAGCCTTTCCCTGTAGCTCAGATCCTCCAACCCTGGCAACATCCTTGTAAATCTTTTCTGAACCCTTTCAAGTTTCACAACATCTTTCCGATAGGAAGGAGACCAGAATTGCATGCAATATTCCAACAGCGGACTAACCAATGTCCTGTACAGCCGCAACATGACCTCCCAACTCCTGTACTCAATACTCTGACCAATAAAGGAAAGCATACCAAATGCCTTCGTCACTATCTTATCTACCAGCGACTCCACTTTCAAGGAGCTATGAACCTGCACTCCAAGGTCTCTATGTTCAGCAACACTGCCTAGGACCTTACTATTAAGTGTATAAGTCCTGCTAAGATTTGCTTTCCCAAAATACAGCACCTCGCATTTATCTGAATTAAACTGCATCTGCCACTTCTCAGCCCATAGGCCCATCTGGTCCAGATCCTGTTGTAATCAGAGATAACCCTCTTCACTGTCCACTACACCTCCAATTTTGGTGTCATCTGCAAACTTACTAACTGTACCTCTTATGCTCACATCCAAATCATTTATGTAAATGACAAAAAGTAGAGGGCCCAGCACCGATCCTTGTGGCATTCCACTGGTCACAGGCCTCCATTTTGAAAAACAACCCTCCACCACCACCTTCTCTCTTCTACCTTTGAGCCAGTTCTGTATCCAAATGGCTAGTTCTCCCTGCATTCCATGAGATCTAACCTTGCTAATCAGTCTCCCATGGGGAACCTCATCGAATGCCTTACTGAAGTCCATATAGATCACATCTACTGCTCTGCCCTCATCAATCTTCTTTGTTACTTTTTCAAAAGACTCAATCAAGTTTGTGAGACATGATTTCCCACACACAAAGCCATGTTGACTATCCCGAATCAGTCCACACCTTTCCAAATACATGTACATCCTGTCCCTCAGGATTCCCTCCAACAACTTGCCCAACACTGAGGTCAGGCTCACTGGTCTATAGTTCCCTGGCTTGTCTTTACCACCCTTCTTAAACAGTGGCACCACATTGGCCAACCTCCAGTCTATCGCCTGTGACTATCGATGATACAAATATCTCAGCAAGAGGCCCAGCAATCACTTCTGTAGCTTCCTACAGAGTTCTCGGGTACACCTGATCAGGTCCTGGGGATTTATCCACCTTTAACCGTTTCAAGACATCCAGCACTTCCTCCTCTGTAATCTGGACATTTTGCAAGATGTCACCATCCATTTCCCTACAGTCTATGATATTTATTCTAATTAAACATAGAAACAGTAATGCTCCAACAAGGATATCACAGGGCCCCAGGTGGGATGCTTTGCATTAAGTACAAACTACACCTGCTAGCAAGCTCTCAACTTTTCCATAGCAATTTTGTATTGGACAGAACAAACAATGCTCTCCACTTAACATTTTTGTATGATTTTTACAAGGAAACAGAATTATCACATTCGCACTGGAGCTGAAGACAGGGCAAGACTACAATATTTCTTTTGCACATATAAAAGGTTGCCCTTCATCTGCAAACTTACTAACTGTACCTCTTATGCTCACATCCAAATCATTTATGTAAATGACAAAAAGCACCGATCCTTGTGGCACTCCACTGGTCACAGACCTCCAGTTTGAAAAACGACCCTCCACCACCACCTTCTCTCTTCTACCTTTGAACCAGTTCTGTATCCAAATGGCTAGTTCTCCCTGCATTCCATGAGATCTAACCTTGCTAATCAGTCTCCCATGGGGAACCTCATCGAATGCCTTACTGAAGTCCATATAGATCACATCTACTGCTCTGCCCTCATCAATCTTCTTTGTTACTTCTTCAAAAAACTCAATCAAGTTTGTGAGACATTATTTGAATATGACATATGATGATGCAAAAGATAAACCGTATTAAAATGGAAAAAAACTTTCTTCATTGAAATAATATTTAAATGTATGTGACATAAGATGTCACAAACTGGGAATATGCTAGTCCAGTTTCATACTAATCACTTATAGGATGAGTTCAAGTATTACAGCCTTACTTTTCTTAATTCTCACCCATACAACTGAATGTACTGCAGGCCAATATTATTTTTTTCTTTTCTCTCAATGATACAAATCATGAATTGTGTAAAATTTCAGAAGGACATTTCTGTTCTAGTGATCTAAACCTACATGGAACTGTCTGTGAAAGTCAGAGAATTAAATATAGAATATAGAATCCATACAGTATGGAAACAGGCCATTTGACCCAACCAGTCCACACCGACCATCGCATCCAAACCCATCCTCCTACCCTATATTTACCATGGCTGATATGCCTAATGTACACATCCCTGGACACCTCAGGGCAATTTAGCATGGCCAGTCCTCCAAACTTGCACATCTTTGGACTGGGGGAAGAAACCCATGCAGACATGGAAAGAATGTGCAAATTCCACACAGACAGTCACCCCAGTGGAACTGAACCCGGGTCCTTGGCAGTGTGAGACAGCAATGCTAACCACTGAGCCATCGTGCCATCACCTATATTTTAAGGAAGCATTAGCCACACAATAACAGAGGCAGAGGCAAGCAATAAATCTGGGAAAAGAAGGTGACCACCAGGGAGCAACAGAATTGTCACACAGCTCAGTAATACTGGCGATTATACTGATTATGACACCAGACTCAAACAATGTGCAACCCTGGAGTCCAAACTACCTTCCCTGCCTTTCTGGATTGGTCAACATTGGCCAAGAAGATCTACCATATTATCAATAACCTCAGGAATCAACTCCAACAAAGCTTCCTTGACAGTAATGTCACTCATCCACTTGCACTGCCTTAGGTTAAAAGGCTATCATCTGGAAGAATTCTGAGCTTTCTAATCACATTTAATCTAAATGGGAATATGTAAATGGTGCACACAGCTTGAGAGCTTGAAGGAGATCCTTTGGAAAACAGCTATTAAATCGTATCAACTAAGTACCTGCTTTGCAACCTCCTGACAGCTACCTTCTAGCCTTAAAATTATGAATACAGTGACTAGGAATATAACTATGCCCATATTACCAAGTAGGGAATGGGGCTAGATCTTTCTCTCACATTTTCGGACCCTTAAAGCATATCACAGATCATACTCATAATCGCAGGACATCAGTAGAACAGCACAAAATTCTAACAGGTTCTGGTCTATTGTCAGGTGTTCATGTCTACTGGACAGTCAAACACCTGAATCATAGAAGCAATAAATGATACCACATGTTACACTGTGCCATCTGCTTAGTAGAACATGCGAATAAGTCTGTGCTCTTTCCAAGAAATGAAAATGCAGGCAGAAGCAAAACTGTTTGGAGAATTCCCCTAAACAGCACTGTCAACTAGAATATTCAACCATTGTAAGATTTTGTCTGATCTTCCGATGTTCTAGGAGAGAACCAGTCTCAAACTAGTCACCCATCTTTTCGTATTACGACTGTAAATAGTTTTTTTTAAAAACCAACTAGAAGTTAGCCAGTGTTTTACACTTGTAATTGGCAATTTGCTCTTCATTATAAATTACTGAATTATAATTTAGATTTTCAAGCAGTGTCCTTTACTTTTCCTCACATTATTCTAAGGGACAGAATTTTATGAACCTAAATTAAACATTTGACACATTCTATCACTATCTAAGTTGGCATATAGGAAAAAAAGCTTTTAAACAGAAGTTCACAAAAAGAAAGACTTAAAATATACTCAGCGCTTCAAACTCCTAACTGCAGGTTAGAAAGTGGTGTGGGGTTTCTGTGTATTTGTCGCAATGATTGTGTGTTCACAATGTTTATCATTCTCTAAAAGGGAACAGCCTCTGTCAAACAGCACCTGTTCAGGTCTGATCTGATACTGGGTGATTTAAGTGATCAAGATTTGTAGATGGAAAGAGTTGAAATCAGAACCTCTAAATTATTAATAGCTGTTGGATCAACTGAACAGTTAAGTACCAGATAGAATTGCCAATGTTCCAGGACTGCCCTGAAATCTTCCAGAACTAGGAAAACAGTTGCCACTGACCCAGGAGAAAATCACAAGGTTAATTTTAAAAAGTGATTCAATTTTCTTTGAATGTGCTGTTCATTAGTTTTTTTTTCAGCAAAATGGCTGATATGCTCAGAAAGGAGGAGACAATGTGTAGACTGTCACTGGAATAATAATCCAACACAACAGGTGGTGAAATTTACATTCAATTAGATGGTTTAAGTAATGTTGAGCATCACACCATCAATTGTCGTAAAAATGATCTGGTTCACTAATTTCCTTTATAGAAGAATATTGCCTTCTGAAATGGCCCAGTTCTAGAGCAATTGGGAATGGGCAACAAATGCTGACTTTGCCAGGAATGCTTGCATCCCATAATTCGTTTCTAAAAATGGTGTCCTAAAGTCTGTTTGCTTACTGATTGGAGCATGAAGGTACAAGGCAAGGATAGGTGAGTCAGGCACACCAACAGCCACAGTGTGGTGGTGAGACAATTGCAGGCAAAAAGTCATTTGGAGCTACCTCCAGGAAGATGGCCCAAGTTGGCAATCCCAGTTGTTTTTTGGGAGGACATGAAGAATGCACCATGAGGAACATAAAGTAAGCAGGTTCAGACATGATGAACCAAATGGCATCCTTCTGTATTGTAAAATTCTATGATTTGAAATTCTATAACTCAATGAAGGATCAAAGGGAAATTGTGGAGGTGATGGCCTACTGGAATTATCACAATTAATCGAGAGAGTGACATGATGTTCTGGGGACCCCAGTTCAAATCCTGCCATGGCAGATAGTAGAATTTGAATTCAATAAAAATCTAGAATTAGGAGTTTAATGATGATGATGAAACCATTGTTGTTTGCTGGAAAAATTCATCTAGTTCATTAATGCCTGTTAGGGAAGGAAACAACTGCCCTTACTTGGTCTGGCCTACATGTGACTTCAGAGACAAGCAATGCAGTTGACTCTCAACTGTCCCCTGGGCAATCAGGGATTGGCAATGGATGTTGGCCTAGCCAATGATGCCTACATCCCATGAATGAATTTGAAAATAACCCTGCTCTCTCTTGCACACCGTTTATTTGTTCTATTGTGCGTTTCCTTTAATACACACATGCACTCATCTGAAAGGGTTAATCCTGGAACAATATTATTACCTTTGCAAAAACTAAGTTCTAGATTCCCGCACAGCCATGTACCTAAAGGGAATGTTGGTGGAAAGTCTATCCATACCTTTTTGATCAGGAAATCAAGCTTCTTTCAATTAAGCTGCTCAGCTTTAGTCTCCAATAAAAATTGCATAAACCAGAAAGCCAGCTAAGGTTAATCAATATTGAGATGTCAAGAAAAATTAATAAGTGGAGATGAAAGAATCTGAGAAGTAGTCTACTGAATCAGAGTAGTTAACAGTGCGTAAGTATCTAAGTAATAATGATGGGGCCAATAATGAAGATTATGAATATATTATTATACATTAGAGATAAGGAAAGTATATCTAATTTAAATAGAAAAGTACGTGCCTGAAATCTGCATCCTTGTGCAGTGAATGGAATCTGCGCCACCTGAGGGAGTGGAATGTGGGTCAGAAATCAATTCCACCCTTTTGTTTCCAGTTCTAACTAATTCCAACGCAGAGGGGTAACTAATTATTCTGTTCCCCTTCCTCATTGTGACACCACCTACCAAACCAGGGCTGGTAAAATGTTAACTTTCCAAGGAGACTTTTTCCACCCTGCAAGGCAGTAAGGTCACCTGCACTAGAAGGCCTCCCATTATCGTGCCCCACTGGCAATCAGTCTCAGGCATGTCCTTCAATTTATTTCAGTAGTCCGCAGACATCGAGGGTGACCTCTTTTGACTCCAGTTCCATGGATGTAATAGCCACTTCAGAATCCAATGCACGATCTTCAGACTTTGCCACACGTGGGGAAAATGGAGTTTGAAGGAAGGGTCTGGCAGATTAACTTTTTTTTCGGCTGACATACTCTCGTCAACAAGTCAACTTTATCTCTGAGTTCCCAATGAAGTCATTTCATATGTTTGGTTCCTTCTTGAATAAACAATTTTTATTTTGGGTAGTTCCAGGAAAGGGACTTCCATAATTTGAGAGGAGTTTTGACCTCTTCTGATATGCTTTGTGGACATCCCCAGGACATTTCTACTGTCCATCTAGAAATGTTCTTCCTGACCAAGGTCTGAGGACAGTTTGCTTAGGAGTCTGGTAATAGACTCACGAATGACATATCCCATTCAGTGGAGCTGGTTTTTGATTAATTAGCAGGTTGGCAGCGCGCATGTTGACTTGGATAAGGATTCTGCTGTTGGATAGTCTTTCTTAGCTGCAGATATGGAGTATCTTACAAAGGCACCATTGATCTTATTCCTCCACTGCTTCGAGATGCCTTCTGAGTCTAACTTGTCTTAGTGTCTCAAGCAGAAAGGACCATGGGATCATTGCTGCCTGATGAACCATGACCTTAGCCCCAGGTTTGGGGTTAATTCATGACTCACAACAAAAATATATACTAGTGAGGAGGAAGGATTCAAGGAAGGAGATAAAACAATGATAGTTAATCCAGGAAATTAAAGATAACTTCATGTGCGGCACAGTGGTTAGCACTGCTGCCTCACAGCGCCAGAGACCCGGGTTCAATTCCTGCCTCTGTCTGTTTGGAGTTTGCACATTCTCCCTGTGTCTGCGTGGATTTCCTCCAGGTGCTCCGGTTTCCTCCCACAGTCCAAAAATGTGCAGGTTAGGTGAATTGTCCATGCTAAATTGGCTGTAGTGTTAGGTGAAGGGGTAAATGTAGGGGAATGGGTCTGGGTGGGTTGCTCTGCGGAGGGTCGGTGTGGACTTGTTGGGCCAAAGGGCCTGTTTCCATACTGTAAGTAATCTAATCTAATCGTAACTTCAAATTGAAAAAAAATGGATACATACAACCTGGCAAATTGACAGCAGATGGCCAAACAAATGGTAGAAAATAAACTGTGAGGATATCTAGAAGTGGACAACAGTAGCCTCTTTAATTGTATCAAAGGCAAAGCAAGGTCAAAGTGTACATAAATCCCTCAGAGAATGAGAATAGGTAAACAATACTGGAATGTAGAAAATGGCTGAAGAGCTGAATAAATACTTTGCATCAATCTTCATGACAAAATATACTAACAGTATTCCAGAAACACTAAATAATCAAAGGACAAAAGCAAAGACGAAATAAAAACAAGAAATATCATGAAAGAAAAATGTACAAGGGAAATGAATTGGGTTAAATTAAAGGCTGATAGTTTGATATAAGGGGTTGCATCCTTGGATATGAAAGGAAGTAGCCATAGAGGTAATGGATCTAGTAATAATCTTCCAGGAATCTTTATATTGTAGAAAAGTCCCAAAGGATTAGAAAAGTTCCAAAATAACACACTTATTCAAAAATGTAAGGAGACAAAAACGCAGGCAACAGGTTGGACAGCTAGCTGAAATCAAATATCTATTATAAAAGACATAATACAAAGCATTTGGAAATACATAATATAATCAAGCAGTGTTAGCACAGCATCATAAAGAGGAAATCATGTCTGACAAATCTCTTAGCTTTCTTTAAGGAGGCATGTTGCAGGATAGATAAATAGGAACCAGTCAATATAATACATTCATATTTCCAAGAGGTGTTTGATAAGATACTGTACATTAGGCTACTTAATAAATTAAAAGCCCTGGCATGGGGGATAATATATTAGTATAGACAGATGACTGACTAACGAACATAAGATAGAGTTGGGATAAGGGCACACTTTCAGGACAGCAACCTGTAGCTAGTGGAGTGTTACAGGGTTCAGTGCAAGGGCCATAATTATTTACAATACCTATTAATCACTTGTATGAGGGAAGTGAATGGACTATTGACCAGTTTGTGAATGGCACTGAACGAGGTAGGAAGGCAAATGGTGAGGATGACACAAAGAATCAAAGGAATACATTAAATTAAATCAAAGGAATAAGCTTAAATTATCAACAGGAAGACGACTGGCAGATGGAATATAATATAGGAATATATAATATATTCTTTGGCAGGAAGAATAGAGGACTAAATATTGTTTAAAGAAAGAAAGTTTGCAGAAAGCTATGGCACTGAGGGATCTGGGGGTCCTTGTGCATAGATCACAGTTTGTGCCACGCAGTTCTGTACATATTGGGAAAGGCAAATGGAATGGTCACCTCTATTTCAAACAAAGTAGAGTATAAAAAAGGCGAGTATTCCTATATCTGTACAAGGCACTAGCCAGACCAAGCCTTTATTCATTAGAGTTTAGAAAAACAAAGGAAACCTTATTTAAACATAATATCCTTACAGGGCTTGACAAGTTAGATACACAGAAATTATTTCCCCTTGTAGGAAAGTCCAGAACCAGTGAGCATGATCCCAGAGTAAGGGATCACCTACTTAAAGATTTGGATGAGGAGGAATTTCATCCCTCGGATGGTAGTAAATCTATGGAATTCTTGACTGCAGAGGGCTGTGGAAGCTGGGTCATTGAATATATTCAAGACGGAGATAGACAGATTTTTCTGTACAATTCTCAAAACCCATGTACTGCAGAGGGTTAATTATTCAACTGTGGGTTTTCAATTTGTCATTCTGGATGCCTGGCCCAAATGGCAATTATTATTATAATAAGCGGTAATTTTCTGACTTAATTCAGCTCACAGGAAGTCTCACCCACTGGGAATGCAAATTAAAAAGTTGAGCACATGCTGAGCATGACTTCCTGACCACTGAAATTAACGGTCAGAAAGTTTTAAACAGCATGTATTTGAATGACCAATATGCAGAGTTCCCATTGGGAATACATGTAGAAGAAATAACTCCACTAATATTATGGTATTGTGACAGGATGAGAACATCAGCTTTGTTTTCAATGACTGCAATAAGCATCTAATTTAGCAGTGACACAAAGCTCACTAGGATGAAAACAGTTCTCAAGCACCCCAATTATAATCATTGATTTTTATCTTGCTTCCACTGATACTCTTTGCTGGCATCAGTAAAGAGCAACACAGCATTAATCACTGGTGGTAATCACGACACAGAAAGGAACAAACAAACATGGATTAAAAAGAAAACTAATTGGAATTTCAATGCAAAATCCTCAGGTTATGAAGATTTTTTTAAAATGAGGATTCATATTTAAAGGATTGCAGATAGTGGAAGGTTTTAAATGACTTGAAAGGATACTTGGACCCTATTTTTAAAAGGGTCGCAAAAAGAACAGTTTTGTTTTAAAATTACATTTTTAAAATTATATGATTTAAGCTAACTGCTGTGATTTTTTTAAAAACTAGAAACCACTTGCCTGTGCTTATGGGTGTTAGACATTTTATTGGATATTATTTGAGGTTCTGGTGGAGTGTAACGTACTGAGAGGGGAAAACTACCCAGCTCATCCTTTGCCTCAGTGAGAAAACCCTTTTGGAGGGTCCAATATGATAACAGAAATACTGATCCACCTGTTCCCCTCAAAAGCTTTGAAATTCTGAGCAATTCCTGAGCAAACCACATCTACAAAATTCCCAGTAACTGCACTTAGTGGTACCCATCGATGTTCATCAGAACACCAACTGAAGCCATTTTGAATATTTCATTCATTATCTCCTTTTCCCTTCAAAAAAGCAACAAATACTAGCCTAAGTTTTTTTTTAATCTTTTCAAATAATTAATTTCTGCAAATGATGACTTTTCTTTAATGTGGGGAATTTATCTAGAAGGGCAAATATTTATATTGTGTATTAATCAGCTTTACATCTTTGCTAAATAAGCTAAACAACCTTTGCTGTTTACTAAAGTAGCCTAGTCAATATTTTTAACACGTAAATCTAAGAAAGTATTTAAGTGACTACACAGTAACTGGGTATAGCATTTAAATTAACGTTGCAACCAGTGGAGCAGTGGGACCAGTCAGTACACTCAACAATCTTAGTTGTTACAGTAGGAAGGCTTGCAATTATATAAAGTCTAATGGAATGACCTTTACTGAGGGAAGAAAGTAAAGAGTATCTTTAGATCCAAAGTGTTACTCGCTGGGTGCCACAGGGATCAGTGATGGTGTTTATGGTGCATAGAAATTTCATAGAAGAATCTAGACAGTGCAGAAAGAGGCTATTCAGCTCATCAAGTCTCTACCCAGACCCAGATGCCCACCCTATCCCTTTAACCCAGCATTTACCATGGTTGACATACCTAGCCTACACATCCATGGACACTGGACAATTTAGCATGACCAATTCACCTAACCTACACATTCTTGGTCTGTGGGAGGAACCTGAAACACCCTGAGGAAAGCCACACAGACACAAGGAGAATGTGCAAACTCTACACAGTCACCCAAGGTTGGAATCAAACCCAGATGCCTGGCACTGTGAGGCAGCAGTGCTAACCACTGAGCCACTGCGCTGCTCTACTTAATATTTAAAGTTGATATTTACTGTTGGAGTGGAGCTGGAGGCACAAACACAAAAGAGATTGAAGAAATTTGGAGAGGAAGAGAGAATGGATAATGAATAATAAATTATTTTTAATGTGAGTAGACGCTGAGGCTAGCTGAAGGAGGCTAGCATCATAAGTGGAACAATGGTTTTAGAATACAGTGCAAAATATGAAGAGGGGAATTTTAGTGAATAGCTCATGCAATCCAACAGTGCATCAAGAAAATAGTTAATCAGAACTCAAGATGTACAGGCAGAGGTACAAGAACACAAATCACAGGCAATGATTCTGTACAAAGCACCTGCTTACAATTCTGGCCACTCACTACAGGAAGAATGCCAACCAAGAGTAGGTGTTTTTGCAGAAAAAGGAAACCAAACTGATATCAAATTTAAATTCACTTTAGGAGTCCAGTTTTATTCCCGCAAGATATGGGACTTCACAAGGCAATGCATCCATGCAAAATTCTACCAGCTCGCTATGCTCAAACTGAAAATCTAAGAACATAATAATTATTAAAGTAAAAAAGGAAAGCAATCAGACACATCAGGAATGGAAAAAAAATATCTGTACTGTAGATTTTAGTGATTGCCATACAGATGAAAGATGAAGAAGCAGATACTGTAAAAGAGAAGGAAATGCAGCAGGATGAAAAAAAAAACACTGGAATGCTCTCAAACTAGCTTTGAACTTCTATCTTCATTCAATATAAATGCAGATTTTGAACAGGACCTGTAAATAAACACCAACAGCATCAAATGAGTAAAAGATGGTGCCAGGTGGTGGGAAAAGATTAGAAATACTGCACGCTAGAAACGTAACAGTGTGCAGTACCTTTTATTAATCTCTGAATTGTAAGGAAATTATTATTCCAAAACCATGTTAAACTCACAGAAAAACAATAAACAATCTTATGAATCACCTGGTGTTGGCTCAGGTCCTAGAAACAACAAGAGCAAACGCAACTTTGTTGATCCTACCTGACAGAGACGTACTAAGGGAATCTATATTACAGATCATGTCCCACAAAGCACTATCACCAGAGTGCAACACAGTGGCACAATCTTGAGGAAATTGCCCTGGGAGTCCTCAACATTGAAACACAGGCAAGGAAGACTCCAACTAGTTACCACATAAACTCCCTCCTGACCCAATGCAAGTAATGGATTAGTGCCCCCTCCATGCTGAACACCACCTGGGGGAAGCACTGAGAGGGGCAATATGTATTGAGTGGGGACATCAATATCCATCACAAACGTGGCTGAGCAGCTCCACTACTGACCTGGCTGGTTGATTCCTAAAGGATATGGTGATCATCCATTTCACTCTCTTTGTGATAAGCATATCCAACCTTAGATAAAGACAACTTCATCCAGTATAAGCACATCTTTCTTAATTCCACATGCAATAACATTCCAATATCCAAAAGCATCTTAATTGTACCCTCTCCAGTAAAATGAATATTCTTCCTATGAATCAGCAACTAGAAGAACTACACATTTGATTCTAAAAAACATTTTATGGTGTGACAGTGTGACAATTTCTGCTTTAACACAATCATTTCACAAATTCAATCTAATTGTTCATGAGCCTTTCTTTTTATTTGGCTAAATCATATGCTGAAAGCCTCCTTCATGAAACAGTTGCAGTCAACCGTTGTTTTTCAGACTGGAGGAAGATTTATGATGGGGTTCGTGTTAGGACTCTCTCTCTACCTGATATATATTAAATGACAAAGACCCTGATATAAAAGCACAATTTCAAAATCCATGGGCAAGACCGAATTTGGAGGTACTATGAACAGTAAGGGAAAGAGGATAGAATTTCAAATGGCTATAGGCAGAACGGTGAGGTGGGTGGGCAAAAGGCAGGTGAAATTTAATGCAGATGGGCCCAGGACAGACACAGTGCATTTAAATCTAAGCAGAATCGTGGGCTTTATAAATATGGGTATGAGTGTACAAAAACAAGAAAACCATCCCATCTAGTTCTTGGCACCACACTTTCGAAGAATATTAAGACACGATGGAGTACTCAGAAAAAATTCACAAAAATGAAGCTCCTTTTCCCTGGAATCGGTTTCTTAGACAGATTAGAGAAGTTGAAACTATAAAGTTCAAGAGGAGGTTTGTTAGACGTATTCAAAATCATGAAGGGTCCAGACAAAGAAACTAAGAAGAAATTGTTCCCATCATTGGAAGGAACAAGAACTAGAGGGCTCAGATGTAAGATAACGAGTAAAAGATGGCATCACGATGAAAACCTTTCACACAGTGAGCATTGGGATCTTGAATGCACTGCCTGAGAGTGTACTGAAGGTAAATTAAATTGAAGCATTCAAGAGGGGTTTGGATTATTACCTGAAAAGGAATAATGTGCAAGATTACATAGAGAAGGGGAGTGGAGATAGTTAATGTACACCTTCAGAGAGCCAATACACATACAATGCACTGAATGGCATTCTTCTGTGCTGTAATCATTCGATACAATCTTCAATGTTCCAATTATAGTATTAACTAACTAACAACTCATTTGATTGTGCACTTGGGTGGAATAAATACACCCATGTAAAAGAAAGGAAAGCCCAAATGAGAAGGACAAATTGGTTTGGAGTCCATCACATAGCTGAACTCTTTTTTTTAACCGTAAGGGAGATTACAAAAAGACAAAAAAGGAAAAAAAAAGCATTTAATTGCTTCACTGATTCCAGAGACTTTTAACAGTAAATCATCATGACCTATGTAAGTTTGCAGGTTATCCAAGTGTACCATTACAACCAAAAGAATTAATTCAAACAATGGGCATAATAAAGGTCATGGTGAGCATATAAAATGATTCAAAGCAACAGTTGGAAATCAGTAATAATGTAACAATCAACAACTTGAAATGCATTAAAGAAGCAAGAATAATTAATATTTACAAAAGACCTGCTCATGATCCAGAGGGATGGCAATGATATTGGCATCAAAAGAACTGGCAAATTAAGAAAATGATGCATTATATTTCAATTTGCATTGTCCCAGATTTACTGTAATAATGACATTGAAACTAACAATTTCTGGAGTGTGCATATGTGCAGTTAAATACAGGAATCTCAAAATTGCTGTCAGTGATATCGTGTTTCCCAATAAAACTTCTGAGACCCCAGATTGTAATCAAGTAAAAATCACTGTATTAATTAAATTTACTTGTTTCTTTATGGTGTTAGTTTCGTTGGAAAAAACCTTAAAAATGTTATAACTTTTTGAATGAGGTGTAACTGGGTTTTTAATAGCTTACTTCATAACTACTGTTGAGCATCTTGTCCCTTAAGAAAAACTAATTCTGTATTGAGGAATGTCAAATATTTCATTGTTTTTTTTGAAAAGTATATTGCATGTTTATAGTTGAGCAAGTATTTTAATCACATGTCTGGACCAGTCACTTATTTTGATGTCTAAAATGTCATTCAAAAATAAAAATATATAGTACATTTTACTCTCTAGATTGCTGTATGCGAAAATATTAAGTGTGTTTGGTGTTTACTCTACTTGATGATATAGTTGTTGATCTAGAGATCCCTTTAGCTTGGCACCAGAATCAAACTGATAACAGAAAATGATAAATGCGTGCCTTAGATTTTACTAGATCTATGTGGGCAGTTTTATCGAAATCGGCAATGAGCACTAATGCTTCTCAACTGATCGCAAAAGTTACAGCATTGTTATCGATACAAAATTTTCAGTGGTTACACTCATGGTTATCCACTTACTTGTTACCCACAGATCTACAGACTCAAGAGGTCAGACCCAGAGCCCATCTTTTATTTCTCCTGATTGCCTTGTCTGGTGTACCTTGATAAATTGATTACAGTCCTTCATGGTACACACTTTCTTGGTATCCGCGGGAAGTCTGTACCCTTACATCTCATAAATAATGAAGAATGAGTGTATCAGTAATTTGTAGACAGAACAAGACCGTAAATGCCATTGTGCGTGGGAAATCATGTCTCACAAACTTGATTGAGTTTTTGATGAAGTAACAAAGAAGATTGATGAGGGCAGAGCAATAGATGTGATCTATATGGACTTCAGTAAGGCATTCGATGAGGTTCCCAATGGGAGACTGATTAGCAAGGTTAGATCTCATGGAATACAGGGAGAACTAGCCATTTGGATACAGAACTGGTTCAAAGGTAGAAGACAGAGGGTGGTGGTGGAGGGTTGTTTTTCAGACTGGAGGCCTGTGACCAGTGGAGTGCCACAAGGATCGGTGCTGGGCCCTCTATTTTTTGTCATTTACATAAATGATTTGGATGCGAGCATAAGAGGTACAGTTAGTAAGTTTGCAGATGACACCAAAATTGGAGGTATAGTGGACAGCGAAGAGGGTTACCTCAGATTACAACAGGATCTGGACTAGATGGGCTGAGAAGTGGCAGATGGAGTTTAATTCAGATTAATGCGACGTGCTGCATTTTGGGAAAGCAAATCTTAGCAGGACTTATACACTTAATAGTAAGGTCCTAGGGAGTGTTGCTGAACAAAGAGACCTTGGAGTGCAAGTTCATAGCTCTTGGAAAGTGGAGTTGCAGGTAGATAGGATAGTGAAGAAGGCGTTTGGTATGCTTTCCTTTATTGGTCAGAGTATTGAGTACAGGAGTTGGGAGGTTATGTTGCAGCTGTACAGAACATTGGTTAGGCTGCTGTTGGAATATTGCGTGCAATTCTGGTCTCCTTCCTATTGGAAAGATGTTGTGAAACTTGAAAGGGTTCAGGAAAGATTTACAAGGATGTTGCCAGGGTTGGAGGGTCTGAGCTACTGGGAGAGGCTGAACAGGCTGGGGCTGTTTTCCCTGGAGCGTCGGAGGCTGAGAGGTGACCTTATAGAGGTTTACAAAATTATGAGGGACATGGATAGGATAAATAGACAAAGTCTTTTCCCTGGAGTCGGGGAGTCTAGAACTAGAGGGCATAGGTTTAGGGTGAGAGGGGAAAGATATGAAAGAGACCTAAGGGGCAACCTTTTCACGCAGAGGGTAGTACGTGTATGGAATGAGCTGCCAGAGGATGTGGTGGAGGCTGGTACAATTCCAACATTTTTAAGAGGCATTTGGATGGGTATATGAATAGGAAGGATTTGGAGGGATAATGGTTGGGCGTTGGCAGGTGGAACTAGATTGGGTTGGGATATCTGGTCGGCATGGACGGGTTGGACTGAAGGGTCTGTTTCCATGCTGTACATCTCTATGACTCTATGACTATATCCTAATTGTTTGCCATGTAGGGTCCAGCAGTAATATATATGAATAAAAATTATTTTGTGCTCCACTTTGGAAATTATGTTGACAAGATGTCATTATCTTCAAATTAGGAGTTTTGATTAAACAGAAACATTGGCTGAATTTGAAATGTCTGTATCCTCTGCATTAAGGAAAAGCCAGGGGACTACAGACCAGTGAGTCTGACATCAGTGATGGGCAAGTTGTTGGAGGGGATCCTGTGGGACAGAATGTATGTGTATTTGGAAAGGCAAGTACTGATTAGGGATAATCAATATGGCTTTGTGCATGGGAAATCATATCTCACTTAATCAATAGAGTCTTTTGAAAAGGAAATGAAGAGGATTAATGAGGGCAGAGTGGTGGACATGATCTATATGGATTAGTGGTGCTGGAAGAGCACAGCAGTTCAGGCAGCATCCAACGAGCAGCGAAATCGACGTTGGACTTCAGTAAGACTGTCGACAAGGTTCCTCATTGTAGACTGGTTAGCAAGATTAGATTGCATGGAATACAGGGAGAACTAGCCATTTGGATACATAACGAGATCAAAGGGAGGAGACAGAGGGTGGGAGTAGACAGCTCCTTATCAGACAGGAGGCTTGAAACCAGTGGTGTACACAAGATAGGTGCTGGGTCCACTGCTTTTGTCATTTATATAAATGATCTATATGTGAACATAGGAGGTATAGTGAGTAAGTTTGCAAATGACACCAAAATTGGAGGTGTAGTGAGCAGCAAGGAAGGTTACCTCAGAGTACATCCAGATCTTGATCAGATGGGCCAATAGGCCAAGACTGGCAGATGCAGTTTAATTTAGATAAATGGGAGGTGCTACATTTTGGAAAGGCAAATCATTACAGGACTTATACACTTAATGGTAAGGTAGTGGAGAGCTTTGCTGAACAAAAACAAGTTGGAATGCAGGTTCATAGTTCCTTGAAAGTGGAGTCCCAGGAAGACAAAATAGTGAAGAAAGCATTTAGTATGCTTGCATTTATTGATCAGTGCACTGAATAATGGAGTTGGGAGGTCATGTTGTAGCTGTACAGGACGTGTGTTAAGCCATTATTGGAATACTGCTTGCAGTTCCGGTCTCCCTGCTACAGGAAGGATGTTGTGAAACTTTAAAGGGTTCAGAAAAGATTTACAAGGATGTTGTCGGGGTTGGAGCTATAGGGAGAGGTTGAATAAGCTAGGGCTATTTTCCCTGGAGTGTTGGAGGCAGAAGGATGACTTTATAAAGGTTTATAAAATCATGAGAAGCATGGATTGGGTGAATAGCCAAGATCTTGTCCCCAGGATAGCAAAGTCCAAAAGTAGAGGGCATAGGTTTAAGGTGAGAGGGGAAAGATTTAAAAGCGACCTAAGTGGCAACATTTTCAGGCAGAGGGTGCAGCATGTATGGAATGAGCTGCCAGAGGAAGTGGGAGAGACGTGTACACATACAACATCTGGATGGGTGTATAAATCGGAAGGGCTTAAAGGGCTAAATGCTGGCAAATGGGACTAGATTAATTTAGAAAATCTGGTTGACTGGGACGAGTGGACCAAAAGGTCTGTTTCCATACTATACAGCTCTATAACTCTATGACTTTTTTTTATAATATGTTTTTATTAAGAAAAATAGACTTTTAAATATTACAACAAATACAAAACAATGCAATTCAAAACAGTACAAAAATAGTACAAGACTAAACCCAAATAATAAAAAAATTCCCCAACCCACCCTACTATACGAATGTATATACATATATAGAGAAGTATAAAATTAAAAAGAAAACTAAACTAGCTATTTAACTAAATAAATACCTAACAACAAACAAATAAATAGTAATAACTCAGCCCAACCAAACAAAACACTCATACATTCACAGTTCCTCCTCCCTGGATATCGGACTCATGAAACACATCATTACGGCTATATAAAAGCCCTTGTTAGTGTGGCAGGTAAATCTGTGTCCAGGTATTTCAAAAAGGGTTGCCATGTCTTGTAAAAATTCTCAGTTTTGTGGTGTACCATATTTGTGAGAAAATCCAGGGGAATATGCTCCATAACAATCTTCCGCCAACCTGACAGGCCTGAGGGGTTTTCTGATATCCAACCTAGCATGATATTCTTCCTTGCACAGAATGTAAGAATATTGAAAAGTTCTGCCTTATGCGAGTCTGCAGGAAATACAATGGGTAGACCCAAAAGGAGCGAAATAGGGTCCTTCTCCACCCCTACACCTAAAATCCTCTCTATTGCACCCACCACAGCGCTCCAATATGTTTGAAGCCTGTCACAAGACCAAAGACAATGGGTAAGAGTACCCGTACAGACCTTGCGCTTGGGGCATGCTGAAGATACTCCTGGTTTAAATTTTGACAAACTGTCTGGGGCTAAGTGGACTCTGTGGAGAATCTTCAACTGTAAAGCATGGGTCCTATTGCAAATTGATATCTTCCTTGCATTCTCCCAAATATCCTCCCATACCTCTGAAGAAACTTCAACACCCAGCTCTCTTTCCCACATCTTGCAGAGTCGATCAGACTCATCTGAGGTGGCACCCCCCAATTGGTGATATAGAGTACTGACAGAGAATGTACTCTTAGCCCTTAGTACCCCTCTTTCTATGTCAGATTTGTAGGGATCAGTCAAAAGTGTGGTCTTTTTTTGAATAAAATCCCTAACTTGAAAAAAACGAAAGAGGTCTCTATTAGGTAATTCATACTTCCGTACTAACTGATCATAGGACATCATTATATCTCCCTCATGCAAGATGTACCCCTACCTGCCCAACGTTTAAATCCTGAATCTATCATACCTGGTTGAAAACTCAGCATACCCACTAAAGGTGTAAACAAAGATGTTTTGCCAATATTACCTTGCCTCTGCCGAATTGCCCTCCATGCTTTAACAGTATTGATGACTATTGGGTAATGGCAATATTCCCTAACTGTCCTCACCTTGTCCAAAAACAGCAAACTGGTAAGGGAGACTTCGATATCTAGCCATATTGAAAGAGGGTCCCCACAAACCCAATCACTTACGTAGGTCAAAAGCGAGCTTAATTGGTAATTTTTAAAATCCGGAAGGTCTACTCCCCCCAGTGAGGCAACTGCAGTTTGGCTAATTTAATGAGGGGCCGTTTACAGTGCCAGATAAAGGAGCTGAACCAGCTGTTTATTTATTGAAAATCAGGGGGAGCATCCGTCTAGGGTATAGCAAACAAGGGAGAATATTCATCTTAATAAGCGCTATCCGACCCAACCATGAGACTGGAAGTGCCTCCCATCTTTGGAGATCTTGTTTAATTTTTTTCAAATAATTGAGTAAAATTGGTTTTGAACAGCCAATCCAGAACTGGAGCAATGAATATGCCCAAATACACAAAACCCCCCTGTGACCCAATAAATGGGAATCTATAGTCACTCTCAAGAGCCAACTCTTTCGTAAGACCACCCATAGGCATAGCATTTGATTTAGCAAAATTAATCTTATACCTGAAAAAGCGCTAAACGCGTGAATGCATTGTATCAGGCAAGGCACTGAAACTGCTGGATTTGTCAAGAAAATTAGAACATCATCTGCATACAGCGAGATCTTATGTAATTTTGACCCCACTTCTGGAGCTGAGATATTGAGATCCCACGAATGGCCTCTGCCAATGGTTCAATCACCAACGTAAAAAGTAATGGTGAAATGGGACAGCCCTGCTGGCTGCCCCTAGAAATATTAAAATTGCTTGATCGGACCCCATTAGTAATGACCGCAGCGAGAGGTACACAGTAGAGAACCTTTACCCATCTTATGAAAACTTCGCCCAGACCAAACTGGTCTAGAGTATAGAAAAGGTACGGCCACTCAACTTGGTCAAATGCCTTCTCTAAATCTAAAGAAATCACCAATCCCTGTATTGACTGCTGTTGGCATGCTTGAATTACATTAAGCAGCCTCCTAATGTTATTGGAGGATCTGCAACCCTTTATGAAGCCCGTTTGATCCTCTTAAATAATAGAAGGTAACACAATCTCCAGCCTTAACACAAGAGCCTTAGAAAGGATCTTAAAGTCCACATTTAAGAGAGAGATGGGCCTGTATGAAGCACATTCTTCCGGATCCTTCCCTTTTTTAAGGATAGGTGCAATATTGGCCCCTCTCAGAGATGGTGGGAGACAAACATGACTGTATGAATTATTAAACATATTCAGCATCGGGCCTGACAGTATACTTATAAATTCCTTATAGAATTCACTGGGAAGTCCATCAGGACCGGCCACCTTTCCACTCTGAAGCTGCCTCACAGCTTCCTGCACTTCTTGCTCTGATAATGGGGCATTGAGAAGGGATTGTTGCTTGGGAGTCACACCCGGGAGCTTCAGATCTCTAAAAGGATTCCATTTTGGCCTGCCCCTCCTCACAATTCTCAGACTGATATAACTTAGAGTAGAATCTCTGTAACACCACATTAATCGTTTTAGAATCACATGTTAGGTTCCCAGACCCTTCCCTAATCGCTGTAATGGTTTGTGGGGCACTTCTCTTTCTGGTAAGGTATGCTAAGTATTTGCCTGCCTTGTCACTACGCTCGTATAACCTTTGCTTTGCAAAAGCCAGCTCCTCCTTTGCCGTCTGCGTGAGCACGGAATTTAGTGTAGACCGCAGTGCCGTAATCCTCTGTAGTTTGACCAACGAAGGTCTGTCAAAATAGACCTTCTCGGCTGCCTTCAACCGTGCTTCAAGGAGACATTGCTGCTCACCCTTCTGCCGCTTCCTACTTGTGGAATATGAAATAACTAACCCTATGGCATAAGCTTTGGCAGTTTCCCTGAGAACAGATGAGCTATCAACCGAGCCTATGTTGATGTCTAGGAATGCCCGAAAATCCCTAGAGAAATACTCCATAAACTTTCTGTCCATGAGAATAAACAGGTCCACTCGCCAGTACCTTGAATCCACTATAACATCCTTAATCTTAACCATGAGGTACACTGGAGCATGATCAGAGATGGCAATATTACCAATCGTACAGGATGCCACCAGATCCAGGATTACCGCAGGGGTCAGAAAAAAAACAATCCTCGTCTGACATCTGTGTGGATTGGAGAAAAAAGTGAAATCCCTACCTGTAGGGTGGAGACACCTCTAGATGTTCACCAATCCTAATTCCCCACACAAACCCAATAACTGTTTAGTTTGTGCAGAGGGTATCGAGGGACCTTTAGGCAACCTGTCTACTGTGGGGTCCATAAGTCAATTAAAATCTCCCCCTATAATGATGTGCCGAGACTTGAGACTTATCAGTTTAGAAAAAGCATCTACCAAGAATTTAAGAGGATGAGCTGGGGGACAATAAACATTTAAAATGCCATATTCTTCCCCATTTATCAAGGCTTTAAGAATTACAAACCTCCCATATGTGTCTTTAACACATTCCAACAATTTAAATGAGAGATTTTTCCTAACCAATATAGCCACTCCCCTACTTCTGGTATTAAAAATGATGAAAAATAAACTCAGTCAAAGCCATTCTGCTGTAATTTCAGATGCGCCTTGTCATCCAAATGTGTCTCCTGTAACAAGGCAATATCCACCTTCTCCTTTCTAAGACTCAAGAGTACCTTCTTCCTCTTAATTGGTGAGTGACTTCCCTTGGTATTCCAGGTACACCATTTAATCAAATCATTAGCCATAATCTTCTGCAATTACATTTAAGTTCCAGAGAGGAGGAACCCGAACCACAAATTGCTGAGCCTTAGTGTCGCATGATCCACCAAATATAAAAACTATATAAACTAAATCCACTACATTTAACAAACATACAAAATTATTAAAAATAAAAAACAACAAAAACCAGAAAGCAAACCAACGTATAAAGCGCCAATAGCGCTGTGTAGGTGAACTCATCCCCTGCCCGGAGGGGGCAACTACCCGTCCCGAAATGCCCATAAATAGGCATCTAACCATCTCAACCACCTTCACTTCTCCCAGTTAGAGCCGCATCGCAAACACAAGCTAAAAAGAATAAACACTCCATAGAATACCTACATGAATAAAAAAAATATTCTTTTATAAAAACAGGGGGAATAAATACCCTACCCATCCTTTGGTATGTCGTAACTTAGAAATTTAAAATGTACATCTTAACCACCATCATAGTTTGAACCAAATTATTATCAATAGAGGTTAAAAAAGGGGAAAAACAAAGCTCCAACCGGATTTCCTCCACTTCTTTTATAGAATGATAAACGCATACCCAAGCAACGATATTTATACATACTAAAATTGTTTAACTTAGGTTAGTTTGTCCACAAAGTCTCTTGCCTTCTCCGATGTGTCAAAGAGATGCATGGATCCATCTAAGGTGATCCGAAGCACTGCAGGATATCTCAGGGAGTACTGAATCCCAAGCTCCTTCAATCTTTTCTTGACACCATCATATGATTTTCGTTTCTGGATCACCGCTACTGAAAAGTCCTGAAAAAACATGATCTTAGACCCCTCGTAAATTGGGGCCTTTGGATCCTTCTCCTGGAGTCTGGAAGCCTCCATGACTCTCTCCTTATCCCGGTAATGATGGAACCGTACCAGGAAAGGATAAGGGCATTGACCCAGACCCAACCTCTGTGCTGCAACCAGGTGAGCCCTCTCTATCTTCAATCCTCTCATGCCAGTCGCCAAGTCAAGGAATTTCAGAAGCCAATCTTCAACAAATTCCGCAGGCCGCTAACCTTCCTTACCCTCGGGCAGACCGATGATCCGAATGTTTTTTCTCCTGCCCCTGTTTTCAAGATCATCCACTTGGTCACGCAAATTACGAACCTGCGTCTTCAGGGCTTGGATCTCTTCCTTGAATGAACTGGCATCAGCTTCCACCTGTGCTCCACCTCATCCGTCCTCTTTTCCAGGTCTCCCAGCTACTGCTTATGCTTCTGCAGCATGAGAGAGACTGGAGCCAGCTTATCTTCAATCTGTTTCCTCAACATCTCGCGAGATTTCGAGAGCTGGTTCACCAGGTCCTGGAGAGTAATCTGGTCGGAGGCTGCTGCAGGCCCAGCCTCAGATGCTCCTCCTCCCTTTTTAGGCATTTCTGGACAGCTGAAAATACAGGTAAGTCAATTTTTAAATGTTTCTTGGGGCTCCACAAGCTTTCCAACACCCCAAGAAATCCTGATGACCTGGGTTGGGTGGGTTAAAGGACCGTCCTGCTCCTGCTGCGATGAGAAGCTCTGCAGTGTGATCTTCTCAGATCGCCGCCATCTTAGATCCCCCAACTCTATGACTTTTAAACTTTCCTTCTTGGGTTGTAAGCCTAACTTGAAATAAACAAATATTTTGTCATGATTTGTCATGGCTTGATATAGACTGTTTCCTTAAGCTGAACAAGAGTGAGCTCAAATGCATGCCTTAATTTCTGTTTGTCATTCTGCATGTTGCGAGTCAAAGAAAATTGACTGAAAGCAAGTCTACCACTTTGGTAGATTTCCAAATATTGAAGTGTGCCAGATGCAAATTCTGATTTTGCTTTTCTGATACTCTGAATTGTGATTGAAAAGATAAATCAGCAGCCGTTTTAGGAAGAATCACTAAGTGTTGCCACTTAATATTACAGTGGCCCTTGATATGTTCCTGACCACACGTGGATACCATGGCTAGCACTATGTTTGATTGTTTGATGCAGAAGCTGCCAGACATGTACAGTTGCTCCAGCAATTTCAGCTTTTATTTGTTTCAATTTTTCCAAGTTTCCTGTCATCAGCAAACTTTGAAATTGTCCCCTGCACTTTAATATCTTGATGCTTTCTCATTCTTTTTGGCTTTGGTGTCTTTATTTCTACTGTACTGCAGTTTTGTAATCAAGTATGTAACCAAGATGGTGCTGGAGAATGGCAACTTTTTACACTTTTCACTGTATTTATGTATTTCTATACTTGAGTATATGTGACAATAACATTTAATTTTAATTCTAAGCAAAGCTGGTGCAAGTATTTGGATAAGTGTAGGCAAAATGAGAGTCTCAATTATTTTATATAAAAGCACAAGAAATCAAAGGTACAACTCCTTAAGCCGTTCCCCACTAAGATAGATCATGGCTGAACCTCTTCAAAAATTCCTTCTTGCCTTTTTTATAGATGGCTTAATTAAACATATTCAATGATTGAGCATCCACAGTCCGCTGAGATACAGAATTCCTAAGATTCACATTACAAAGCAAAGCAATTTCTTTTTATCTCATTTCAAAATGATTGTAATCTCAGGATAGCGGACCAAGGTCAAAAATCACACAACACCAGATTATAGTCCAACAGGTTTACTAGAAACCACAAGCTTTCGGAGGCCCTGCTCCTTCCTCAGGCAGCAACAGAGAGATAAAATACATCAGACACAGAATTTTTGGTAAAAGATTAAAGGGTCATATAACATATGCGTCTGTATTGAACTAACCTAGATGGCTATTAAGCCTTTAATCAGTAAGAATCGAGGTCCGGGTTTCGATTGATTAACATGTAAATCCCTGCCCCAAGATAACTTCAGGTTTTATCAGAATAAAGGTGACACCTTAGGTCAGACAATGTGTTTTAGGTATGAGGCCATGTTCCAAGTCTGTTTGTACCTCACCCTGGGGCCAGACTGGTTTTATTTCCAAAGTAGAAATTTATAAAATGCCACATTGTTAGGGCACCTGTGGCACAGTGGTAGTGTCCCTACCTCAGAGAGAGAAGGTCCAGCCTCAATAACAACCTGCTGTAGAGATGTGTCATAATACATCTGAAATATCTATTTCGGACTCTTATGGCAGGAATAAAAAAGCCTTTTTGCATCTGTTGCGTCAAGCCCTCTAAGAAATGCATATGCTTCAATTAGATCACATCTCATTTTTCTAAATTCTCAAGAATGTAGGCCCATAGGTACTCAATTTACCCTCTGGGGGCAGACTCTCTCACTCCAGGAACCAATCCACCTTAAGCCAGAAAGGTAAAACTACACACAGGGACTAACAACTTTATGAAAATTACCTTATAGATTTTTTAAAAATCAAAGAGCTGTAGCGGCATGAGTAAATAATGAAAAGCATAGAAGAACCATATATTTACTGAGTGAAAAAGCAAATCTGTTAGTTTGGAGGAGTGATCTAAAATATGGCCTTCTTTCTCTTTCAATTTCTGGATCATCAATCATTACTGTGTCTACAACGGAGTTCAGATTCAAACTAAAGATGGTATACAGCATTAAATGTCTTAAGTCCAGAACAAAACCGGTCACAATCTGAATGTGAACTTGTTTTATTTTCATATTCACCAGCTTTAAGCTCTTGAAATCAAATTACCATTGCCAGCATGTGCCCAACAATGTCCCCGGGCTCACATTACGAAAACATAATAACATCCAAACAGCTAACATACTCTTGCATCTACACTAGAAAAAACCCCAGAGATAAGCTTTCAGTCTGATGGAAGAAATCAGATTGCCCATTTCCCATTTGTATGGATTTAGTAACTCAAGTTACATTACGTCTACATTAGTAAAAGTTGCTGAATTACATAACTGTGATGTTTTGAAGCACATCACAACTTCACCAGCACAAAACATTACAAACATAATAAGATTCGATAGCTAAACTGGAAAAGAAATTCTACCATCACTAAGCCATCTTATTAATAATGTAGACCATAGTGTCTGTCCAGATAGGTCATAGCTGAATCACTTATAAATTATTTAATGCTGATCTCAGGTTTTATGGATTTTTATAATTTATTCCTATGTAACAATTTCTCTGATAACAAAGGATTCCCTCAACAAACGAGCTCACTGTAATAGCCGATAATTTCCAGAAGCCCTTGCCTTCAGATGGACCATTGAGTAGAAAGGCTGGCAAACCATGTTGCAGCTGCATAAAACTTTAGTTAGGCTCCATTTGGAGTGCTGTGCAGTTCTGGTCGCCACACTATAGGAGGGATGTGGAGGAGTTTTGAGGGTGTACAAAAGAGGTATACCAAATTGTTCCCTGTATTGGAGCATGTTAGTACAAGGAGAGGTTGGACAAACGTGGATTGTTTTCATGACAGTATCAGAGGCTAAGGGGCGATCTGATAAAAGCTATAAAATTATGAGATGTATGGATCAGGTGGATAGTTGGAGACCTTTTCTCAGGTTGGAAGCATCAAGGGGCCATATTTAAGGTGAAAGAGGTAAAGTGGACGTGTGAGGCAGGTTTTTATTTTAAAAAAGACACAGGAGGGTGGTAGATGTCTGAAACGTGCTGCCAGGGTGGGTGGTAGAAGCAGATACAATAGCAATGTTTAAGAGGCATATGGACAAACACATGAATAGACAAAGAGTAGAGGGATACGGACCATATGCAGTTAGGTGGGTTTAGTTTAGAATGGCAACATGGTAGCCTGAAGGTCCTACATTAGTGCTATGGCATTCTATATTTTATGATTACCTGCAGCATCCGTGTGCTTGGCTTCTTTGTTTCATGCACAAATATGCCCAAGTTCCTTTGTGATGCAACATTCTGCAGCTTTTCTCAACTTAAATCATTTTCTGTTCTGTTATTCTCTCTCCCAAAATGAACTTTGCATTTTCCCACCATACAATCCATTTATTGACTTTTTGCCCACTTAGTTAACCTATCGTTTTCTCTCTCTCTCTAAACTGTATCCCTCTTGCAACTTAAGCTTTCCACCTATTTTTGTGTCACATGCAAATCTGGCCAGAGTACACTGCTTCCTTCCTCAAAGCCTTCAACATATATTGTTAACAGTTGCAGTTCCAACACTGATCCCTGTAGAGCCCCACTGGTTACGTGTTGCCAGACTGGAGAAGAACCCCTTATCCCCACTCACTGTTTCGTGCCCATTAGCCAATTTTCTATTGTTATGATTAGATTAGATTATTTACAGTATGGAAACAGGCCTTTCGACCCAACAAGTCCACACCGACCCTCCGAAGAGTAACCCACCCAGACGCATCCCCCATGACTAATGCACCTAATACTATGTGGGAGGAAACCGGAGCACCCAGAGGAAACCCACGCAGACACGGGGAGAATGTGCAAACTCCACACAGACAGTCACCTGAGGTGGAAATTGAACATGGGTCCCTGGTGCTGTGAGGCAGCAGTGCTAACCACTGAGCCACCATGCCGCCCCGCGGTGTTATCTGTTCTTGGATCCTTGACAAACTACATATTTGACTATAATGTTACAACACTTATGAATTTTTTAAAAATCAATTCTGGATTACTGTATGAGTACTATAGCATAGAGTATGTGCCAAGTATAGATATTTATCACAAAATTCTCCTCTAAATTTAGAGACAATCTTCAAAAGTACCTTAAGAAAAAGAAAATTGAATATTCAAACAAATATATTAAGATGATAATATTATCAGACCAGTATAGTTTCTTCAAGCAGTGAGACATCTTTGCCTCAAACTTTCTTTATGATAGATAACCTTTTTTTGGTCTAGACCTACCGGCTGGGACTTTTCACTGGAACGTAGAAAGTTGAGGGGTGACTTTGTATGTGGGCACGGATGAGGTGAATAGCAAAGGTACTTCCCCTAGAATAGGGAAGTTGAAAACGAGAGGGCATATTTTTAAAGGTGAGAGGATTAAGATTTAAAAAGTGACCTGAGGGGCAACATTTTCACACAGAGGGTGGTTAGTATATGGAATGAACTGCTAAAGGAAGTAGTAAATGTACAACACCTAAAATACATTTGGACAGGTGCATGTATAGGAAACGTTTAGCAGGAGATGGGCTAAATGTAAGCAAATGGGACTAGTTTAGAATCATTGAATCCCTACAGTGTGGAAACAGGCCATTTGGCCCAACACTCTGAACAGTAACCCACCCAGACTCATTTCCCTACTCTAGATTTACCCCAGACTAACGTACCTAACCTACACATCTCTAAACACTATGGGCAATTTAGCATAGCCAATTCACCTAACTTGTCCATCTTTGGATTGTGGGACGAAACTGAGCACCGAAAGGAAATCCACGAGACATAGGGAGAATGTACAAACTCCACCCAGACAGTCGCCCAAGGCAGGAATCGAACCTGGCTCCCTGGCACTGTGAGGCAGCAGTGTTAACCACTGAGCCACCGTACCATTTAGGAAACTTGGTCGGTGTGGACAAGTTGGACTGAAGGGTCTATTTCCATGCTATATGACTCTACGGCTCTTCAACCAATTTAAAATATTTATGGTGCAGGTTTTATTAATCAAAATCCAATGAGTTGTATATTTGATAGACATCTCTGATTATGCAAACCTATGAGATGCGAAATTCAACATGGTTTATATATAATATGCTTTAATGCTGAATATGCTTTACATAGTTTACAAATAAAATATGGCTTGTATAAAATGTTTCACTTGTGTCTTTAGACACCACTAGTAATACCCAAGTAACAATAACTGCTACTTCCAGCAATGTGGTACATTTTATTAGATTGAAAATAAAAATGTACTTCATTGGAATACTATAAATCAAATACTTCAGCAAAGCACATAAGGAAATATTTAGGTCAGATGATCAAAAGCTTGGCCAAAGAAGATTCTTCAAAGGTGGAAAGCAAATTCCAGATATGATGGAGGATAGAGAAAGTAGTACAGAGCTTCAGTCTTAGGCAACTGAAGACACACCCACTAATGTTGGGGCAATTAATATCAGAGATTTTAATTGCAGAGATCAGAGATGCATCATGGCGGCTCAATAGCTAGCACTGCTGCCTCACAGCACCACGGACGGGGTTCAATTCCAACCTTCAGCAACTGTCTGTGTGGAGTTTGCACAGTATGCCCACGTCTGCAAGGGTTTCCTCGGGATGCTCTGGTTTCTTCCCACAGTCAAAAGGTGTGTGTGTTAGGGGGATTGGCTATGCTAAAATTGCCCATTGTGTCCAAGGATGTGCAGCCAGGCTAGGTAGATCAGCCATGGGAAGTGCAGAGTTTTAGGGATTTGGTAGGGCTGGGTCTCTTCGGAGGGTCAGTGTGGACTTGATGGATTGAATTGCCTGCTTCCACACTGTAGGGATTCTATGATTCTGTGAGATGCACAACAAGACAGAATCAAATGAGCATAAAAACCTCAAAGCTGTGAAGCTGGAGATTACAAAAAGATAGGGAGGGGCAAAGCCATGAGTTGTAAACAAGAATGAAAATACCAAAATCAAGAGGTCCTTTGTCCCACAGCAAACATAGATCAGTGAATACTGGGGTAATACTCAGATTTTTAAAAATATTTTCTAATCAACCTGTTCAGAAATATTATTACACACCTCTGGAGCAGGCAGCACTCCCAGTGTCAGTTAGGAATTCCAGGATTTCGATCGAGTGACAATGAGTGAATGGATGCTCAGTGGCTTGGAAGGGAACTTACATGGGAACATCATCATCACCTGTAACTGTTGCACTTGTCTTTTTAGATGGTAATCAGGTGCTTGGAAGGTGTTGTCTTAGGAAGCTTGAGCATCAGAGCAACGGGGATAAAATGTTTGTGATGTGAAGCCAAATCAAGCAGGTTGCTTTGTCTTGGATGTCTTCAAATGTCTTGAGTTTGTGCCTTGTAGATAGTGGAGAGGCTTCAAAGAATAAGGTGCCTCAGAGTTCTTAGTCTCTGATCTGCTCTTGCAACCATAGTATGCTTATATTACTGGTCCAGTTCAGTTTTTGGTCAACAGTAACACGGAGGATATTGATAGTGAGGGACTGGAGCTCATTTTCATGGAAAATCCATAATCTGCAGATGGTTTTTTATCTCTTTCCAGAAAAGCACATGTGCAGTGTTTCTAGATCAAGCCAACATAATGGTTCAAACCCCCATCAGAAAGCTAAAAATTAATTATATATGTTAAACACTGGCAATCATTTACTGTTTTATTAATTCATAAACCATAAAATATTTGCCTATATTTGTGTTTCAAATGCAATAAATTTTAAAGTCACTATATGTAACTGCCTAACAGAAGTCCATGAGTTATAATATCCTCCACTGTTTTGTAATGTATCAATAGCAAACTCTAGGTGCATTGGGATAGTTTGAACATAAATTCGTCACCTAACAATCCAAACTGTGGATTGGCCAACCAACTTGAACACATTAGTCAGGATATAGACCTAATTACATAGGTGGTGGTACTTGATGCATTTTGTAGATTTCTCAGTTAGTCCATGTAACACATATCACAGAGTCAGGTTCTTGTTGAGACATTTGTCTTGAAGTTTATTAGTAACACTACTTGCACAGTTAGAATACCATACTCTCACATCCAGTCTGGATTACTGATGCTACTGTATTTTTTATACACTGAGCACAAGATACCAAATATATCCTAAATGAACACACAATAGATCCATTACACAGACAGTGACTGAAAGTGAGGCAGATAGCTTTACACTGTAATGTGCAGTGTTTACAAGTCTATCTGATTGGTAATCCGTGCCATAATAAAAGCATCACTAGTAAAGAATAGGAACATTTTTTTTCTGAAAAACATCTAAAGTATGCATTGATGGATGTATGACATGACTACAGTCCTGAGAAAACAATCAATATTTGGCTACATGGCCTCACTTTTCTGTGCGCTCTGTGTACTATTTGTTGTAGTTGTATTGTTGTTACCTAACATAATACCTTCAGTATTACAGTTGCCATCCTGAGAAGGATGGTCGATGATACACAGTTTGGACATGACATCTGTTTCTTCATAGAGCATGACCATTGCT
Organism: Chiloscyllium punctatum; assembly: GCF_047496795.1. Classification (NCBI taxonomy): domain Eukaryota; kingdom Metazoa; phylum Chordata; class Chondrichthyes; order Orectolobiformes; family Hemiscylliidae; genus Chiloscyllium; species Chiloscyllium punctatum. Next base: position 96,253,112 of record NC_092751.1, read on the forward strand.
CATTATGTTATCATATGATCTTGAATGAACACAACAACATAACACCTTTCCATGAACTCATGTGTTCATTCAAAAAATCTCACAGCCAAATTTTGTACTGGTTCAAGTTAGAATAACTGTCTGCATGCTTACTTATCTTGCTCGTGTATCATATTTTTCTGTTCTTTCCAATGCTGCACAGTACACATGAAGTTGGGTCTTGAGAGTATGGGAAGGAAAAACTGTGTGGATTGCTCTTCCAACGCAAGAGCTGCTGGGAAGGGTAAATTGTTGCCTAGAGCAGTTCTTCAGATATAAATCATCATGGCAAAAGTCACGACAAATCACTTTACATTTAATTATTATGGATTTTTCAGTACAAACAGAGCATTCTGTCAGATTGTTCAGATGAGGAAAGAGGAGAAAGAAGGTAATAAAGTACTCATCCCATTTATTACACGCCTTGGAAGAATGCACCAATGTACTGCAAACATAATTTGTTAAGGTACAGTGAACACGCAGTTAATGTGTCAACCAACTATTGCACTTAGTGTCTTTAAATTTGTCACAGAAGGGAATTTGATGAAATAGTCAGTCACCAGAATGCAATCAAATCTTTGAACATGGGAAATGTATTGCAACATGTGGATGGTGAGGTTCTCCCAATTGTTGAAATTCACATTATTTCACATGAGGAAGGAGTTTCACATGACCTAATTAGTCAATATCCTTACTAATGCCAGGTCAATCCATGGATTCACATGTCAATCTCTTTTTTTTTCTACTCCTATGTGACCTGTGTGGATGGGCTCACACATCCTGACATGAGTGGATTATCTTTGAAGGATTACATCCTTGAAATGTCCTAGTTCACCTCTTAATGATCGGACACCTTAAGGTTTATTTACAACACCAACTACTTATATATTTACTATATCACAGACTTACTCAGTCTGGGTTCTGTGCTTACAATTGTTATTGATATTATTGTATATAACATATACATAGCCGACTAAATGAACATTATCTCAAATCCATCAAACAGAGTGAGTGACTAAAGGTAAGGCAGTATACAGGAACATCAAAAGTCACAAGATCATGCAACTGCCTTAAAGACAGTTTTGGTCCGTCTTCTCTACCATAAATCAACAGTATATCAGAAACACCAAGAATTATCACAATCCACACAGAACAGGCTTTGTACAAATTGTGTTTAAAGAAAACGATCTTAACAATATTTAAGGATATCTCCAGCAGCATACTGCCTGCATACACTACATAGTATAGAAAACAACCATATAACGGAGAAGAGAATGAATTAAATTTGTTTTTATCCAACAAAATGGATTTCTAATAATTCATTTTTCAAGATGCCTCCATTAGCAGCTACAAGTCTCTGCTGCAATAAACAAAAAGATTACAAGTCATTAATAATTTGAGATGTAACTGTACAACAGAGAACCACACTGCCAGCCAATGATCTGCATTTAATATTTCATTGCCTTTGGCTTCTAGTGAGGTGAATATTTATGACCTAGGAGATCCATGAATTAGATCATAATTAATCCCCAATTCAAACGAGTGCCAATCAGAACATGTTTCAGACAAAGGCTTAATGTTGTTATGATAGTACCAACTGCTGTGACATCATTTTGGCAAACAAATAAACGATTATAAACATAGTTCAACCACCTTTGTAAAGGTGATAAAGGCAAAAAAAAACTCAGCAGCATATCTAATAAGTGCCAATTTGACAATAAACCAAATAAGAAGAAATGTTCTGCACCCATCCAAGCTTACACTTGTACTGAATGGTATAACCTACTGGATCACAGGGACTCGCTGTTGTTTACTGTATTTTGCATTAAGAAGAAAATGTTGTTCAAGGAAAAGAGGGCTCGTTATTTTGGATAAGCAATGCTTTAATATAATTTTGGTACGTCTTTGTTCACTTGTGAGATGTATGCATTTGAGCCAGTATTTATTGCCCGCTCCTATTTACCCTTGAGAAGTTGGTAATGAGCTGTCTTCCTGAACAGCTGCAGTCCATCTGTTTGTAGATAGATATTCACATTTGAATGGAATTGATTACCAAATACTTTTTTTTTGATGAAATATGCATGCCCTTATTTAAGCACCTCACCTGGACCAATACCATAGCTGAACTCTTCATCCATGTCTTCAGAATGTTATGGTTCCCCTCACCACCCTCTCTGTAGCATTCTATCTAAACTGTGACTCATCCAACATTCCACCACAAACCCTAATTGATTCATAGGAGCTGCTCATCTGACCTCACCAACATCCACTGGCAAATTGCAGCAGATTCCACCCTTTTGGGTTTTAAAATCCTGGTCTTTCGTTTAGTAATTATCCTTTGGCTCATCTTACTCTACCTCTGCAATGTCTTCCAAGTTTCCATTTCAGCTTACATCATTAAATCTTCCAAATCCAAGATTCTACTCAACAGAAGGTACAGTATTCATGTATTCACATCAAGTTATCTGGAATTCCTGTCAAAACCTTCTACAATAAACTCTGCCTTCAATAAACTCAACAATTTATTCACTCACTTAAAGATTTGTTGTGAATTCCACTTCTGCTACACATTCTGGTATTGTTTTAATGATCTGATAAACTGCCCTCATTCAATAATTCCCTAATTTTTCAATCAATAAGATCAAGCAGAGGTAAAAAGCAATTAGATATGTGTTTTATTGCAATTTTACCTTCCATTCTTCATCAGTTAATCCCATCAATGAAAGTTGAATTGATTAATATATTGGCGGGTATGTGGTGAGAAGGATGTTATAAAAAAATGCCAGGACCAAAGGCACCATGGAGCTGGACAATCACCCCACTGGTGGTGCATCTTGAACAGGAGAGAACAAAGTCATAGTTGCCTTTTTTTTTAAAAAAAGGCTCCATCTTCCAAATTTCTGCTATTGAGCTAAAAATTAACTTACCCATTCTGAAGATAATTTCTAAGTGTCAGAAAAATATTGGTTTATAGAATCGAATGAAAAAAAAATCATGAACCCAATACCCTGTTGAAATGTACAGGTCATTTCAGGGAAGATTTTTAAGGGAATATTGTAAACACCAGTTTATCCTTCAAAACATTTTTTTGCAGAAAGACGACTATATATCACATGCCATTTCTCCCCTACTGAGAATATAACTGAAGAGATCAATTCAAATGGCTTTCTGGAGGGAATCAAACTGTAGTAAACCTAGTCATCAAAAACAACTGGATGAAATTGTTTTGCCAAAATAGTAAAATGAGATTATATATTAGCAGGGTAAAGAAAGCAAAACTTCAAAGTTGTCTCAGAAACAGAGAAAAGAGAGAGAGAGAGAAAGGAGAGAGAAAAGAGAGAGAAAAAAAGAGAGAAAGAAAAAAAGAGAGAGAGAGAAAACAAAACGAGATGAGGTCTGCCTTCCCTCAAAACATGAAATTTGGCTTTTACTGTCCTTGTTGCATTTTATTGAACATCAAAATATCACTAATCTCACTGAGTCTTCTAAATGTTACAAAAGGACGAGTGTGAACTACATTAAGTTTTACAAACTTAATCAAAATCATTCAGTTTGGTGGAAAAAGAAGCCAAAGATATATTCACAAACAAATTTACACCCACATGGAATTTTTAACATGAAAAAGAATTATCTTCTGAAAAATGCAATGTTTTGCGATATGCAAGGACTCAAATTATATTTAATGAATCGAGAACAAATTTACACTTCTCCTTACGAAAGTTATGCATTTTAGCAACTCAAAAACTTTTTTACAGCAGAATACAAAATAAATTCACTATTGCATTAGCAATCTCATACTGATGTGAAAATTATAGGTCGTTTTCTACTATACATTGCTTCGGTGCTTCACTGTCCTGACAAAAGAGCTGCAACACATCTGCTTCCAAATTAATGATTCATGCAGGGGAGTTAAATTCAGGCGACGTCTGCTAAACAACTTTGACTGTCACAGTTGCCATCTGAAGAAAAGGCCATTCGTTAATGAGATAGCCAACTTGAAGAAGCCCTTTTGTCTGTATTGAGAGAGTTTCCTTTAATCATTTTGACCATGCAGCTGCTTGCGATTTTTTTTTGTACGGGGTCCATCCAGTCTGGCCATTAGTAAAACAGAAAAGGGTTACTGGTGACATGGCACAAGGCACATGGATACAAAATCCTGTTTTTATTTCTAATGCTCTCAGCTTCACAATGCAATATGAAGGCTAACCGCAACATTCATTTCCACACCAAATTTGAATTATTTCTTGTTACCTGATATTTGGGCAAGATTTACAATATTATACAAGAGTTAACATTCACACATGATTGTAGATTTCTGATGCATTATTTTTAATTTTAGTGTTTGCTAGATTGTACACACAGGTAACGTTTTGCTCATAGATGCTAATATAGTCTCTTGCATCACTTAATGATTTGCAGTCCCTGTATAATGCAAACATGACATGCATATGATGCAGATAGTTACCATAAAAGAAGTGCCACTGTTTAAAAATGCACTTTACAGTATAGTGCAGCCTCTTAATAGGAAGATCTCCATGGAAACCAAAATATATTCAATTATTCCTGTTAAGAAAAGGCTATAGGCCACCTAGAAATTCCTTTCCTTTTAAAGGTAGATTCCCATTAACATCTCTAATTTGGAAAAGGTAACTGTGTTCATTCCAACAGATTCCTTCATATTGAATGGTTTAATTTTCGAGGCAACTATTGCAAAAACAGCATCACATTTTCTTTTCCAGCTTATGTTTCAACATAATTGAAAGATCTGACCTTACATTTAATAAGTGTTTATTCAGTATTCCGGTAACAACACTTTTTACAAATGAGACATTAAACTGAAGCCTCATTTGCACACTCAGTCAATCCAAACAATCCCATGGAAAGAACTCTTTCTTTCTGCAATAACCATGGTAACACAGTGCTAAATCATATGCTGTGTGCCATAGTGTAATACAAGTAGAGCAAATAACCTACCAAAATTGTCATCTCAGCCTCTTCACTGTACGGATAGGGCAAATGTATCATCATCCCTGTCAAGGTTGATGCATGCCTAGAGACATAATGAAATGACAATGGACTATAGAGACATGCAATGAGATTTACAAAGATTAAATCAAACAATGATATTAAAAATGAAGACTTACATTTGTAGTATAACCAATTCATGTCACATTCTGATGCAATTTCAGCGTTTTCTGCTTTCATTGCACAAGTTGAGAGTGGGCTTCATTACCCAGACACTATCTAAATTGTATGATGGAGAAAACAATACATATTTCACATCATAAAATTGTGGCAGCAATTTTGTTTGAGTTTGAGATATTGGTAGGATTTTGCAAAAATCAGTGTCCATAAATTCTCACATGTCATGTCAACTAGTGTCGAGATGCTTAAAACAGGCTTTGGTCAATAATTCTGACGCAACTCTAGTTTGGAATATTTATTCATTGTGCAGGATGTCAAAAAGACAACCCTAATGGCATTCCAATTACATCCATTCACAACAAGATAGATGATCTAAAAGCACAAATTGAGGTAAATGGTTATGATATAATTGGCATTACAGAAACATGGTCACGTGGAGACCAAGACTGAGAACTGAATATTCAAGGGACTTTTGACATCAAGAAAGGACAAAATTGTAGAAGGGCTGAAGAAGGGCTCATGCCCGAAATGTCGATTCTCCTGTTCCTTGGATGCTGCCTGACCTGCTGTGCTTTTCCAGCAACACATTTTCAGCTCTGATCTCCAGCATCTGCAGTCCTCATTTTCTCCATCAAGAAAGGACAGATAAGCGGGAAGATGGAATTGTGCTGATAATATGAGATGCAATCAGTACATTTGTAAAGGAGAATTTCAGATCAGGACAATGTGTGGAATTTTTTTGGTAGAATTAAAAAGTGACAAGGGGCATTACAATTAAAAATAAGGGGGCTGCTATTCAGGACAGATAAGGAGGTTTTTGGGGTGATTCTTCACCCCAGAGTGATGTTGAAGTTCAGTTTTTTAACTATGTTTAAAATAGAAATTGATGAGTTCTTGATTATCAATGGCTAAAGAGTTTGGGGATTATGTGCATTGACATCACAAAAACAGAACACCAATACTTTATAACATTACTGTCTCTGGGAGCTTGCTGCGTGCAAATTAGATGCAATGTTTCTTATTGATTACACTTGATTACTGTAATATAAAGCATATTACAGTAATATGCTTTATATGTCCGGAGGTCATTAAAGCTACTGTAAAAGAAAGCGCAGGTCCTTTCTCTTCCCCTTTATTTGCTTCATCAATGACTTCCCCTCCATCATTTGGTCAGAAGTGGAGATGTTCATTGTATACAATGTTCAGCATGATTCCCAGCTCCTCACATACTAAAGTAAACCATGTTCAAATTCAGTAAGATTGGGACAATATCTATATTTGCATTGACAAGTGGCAAGTAACATTCATGCCACCCAAGTACAAAGCAGTTACATTCTCCAACAAGGGAGAACACACCCATCACCAGCTAACATTCAATGGCATCGCAATCACCAAATCTCCCACTTAAACATCCTGGAGTTACCATTGACTGGAAAATGAACTAGATCACTTTATAAATACTGTCATTACAACAGCAAGTCAGAAATTAGGAATCCTGCAGTGAGTAACACATCCAACTTTTCAAAGTCTGTCTACCATTTACAAGGCTAGTCAGGACTGTGATGGAATATACCCACTTGCCTGGATAAGTGCAACTTCAATAACAATCAAAAGGCTTGACACCATCCAGGACAAAGAAGCCCACTTGATTGTTTGTGGATGTAGTGCCATTCACCCATTAAACCACTGATGCACATAGCAGTAAGAGGTCCTATCTATAAGACATACTGTAAAAATTCTGAGGCTCTTTAGGCAGCACCCTCCAAACCAGTGACCACTGTCATCTAGAAGGGCAAGGATCGCAGATACATTAGCATACACCACCTGCAGATTCCTCTCAAAGTCATTCACCATCCTGACTCGAAAATACATCACTGTGTTACTATGTCAAAACCCTGGAACACCAACTGGTTTGCAGAAGTTCAAGACAGCTTTCAAGACCAGTTCAAGACCACTTTCTCAAGGAGAATTGGAGCTGGTCAATAAATTCTGGCCTATTATGGAAGTCCATATCCCTTGAATTAATGAAAACATTTTTAACCAATGCACATTCATAGGAATGAGCTAGTTGCTTGCAACTATTGCACCAACAGGAATTTCCATTGCTCACAGGCAGCTAATATCTCTGATTACTGGAACATCACCAGTATCTTTTGTTTTACTAAAGTTTACATGGGTGCCTGCTGAATCTTTGAATCTGATTTAAATAAGTAATAAACTCAAAGACTTCCACGGAGACAAGTTCTGTCTTTGATCAGATTGAATTAATCAATTTGCTCGACATTGCTTCAAATTTGAGTCACTACACCTTTGTGACAGAGCAGAGCAGCACAAAGAAAGAAAGAAAGGAAGGAAGCAAACACTACACTTTGAATCCCACTCTCTCATGAGAAACTGTGCTCGATGGGCCAAAGATTGTACAGTCAAAAACCAGCTTGTTCAGTCACAAGTAGGCCTAGGACAGGAATTCACTATCATGAATAGACATCATCCTTGAAACAAAAGACAGCCAATAAAACAACAGCCGCATACCAAAATCAGATGGTCAAAGCCATATATAGCTACCATCAGGTAAATAATTTAAGGAATTCCAAAAATCTTGAAAGGGGTTCATACAACTGACTCAGAACAAGTTAAACATACTTAAAAAATGGATTGTTATCCAATATGCTGATTTATTGTTGCCTGTAAATAACTTTTCACTGTTTAGTTTAACAATCAACATATTATTTTCTCTTTGTTCTAAGAGATCAGCATTATGACTTTGAGAATCCATGCTACTTCCAAGACAGAACTGAATGGAGATGTTAATTGTTCATTTTGCGAACCTGTTATCCAAATGTTTCCTGCATAGGAATCTGATTTTCCAGTGACCAAGAACAAAAGTAAGGCAAAATAACACTTATTCTCTCACCAACTTCACAGTGCTCTGGACCATTAAAACAACCTCCATTAAATGCAGCATTGGATTGTAATAGGCGAAAGTGAGGACTGCAGATGCTGGAGATCAAAGTCAAGATTAGAGTGGTGCTGGAAAAGCACAGCAGGTCAGGCCTTCCTGATGAAGGGCTTTTACCTGAAACGTCGATTTGCCTGCTCTTCGGATGCAGGCTGACCTGCTGTGCTTTTCAGCACCACTCGAATCTTGACATTGGATTGCAATAGGCAATCCAAGCCAATTGTCATGTGATGTGATAATTACTGGCAATTACCAGTCGAGGCCTTATTATAATTAAAAACAAAATCTCCCTTGCTTCCCACAATGTTTAAGTGTATAAGTTGGAATGCAGTTTCAAAAAGTAACATTGATAAGTCAACGAAGGGGAGACGATTTGCAAGACAGGAGGCCACTTTGTTGGCTCTGCACCTGAGATTGTTCTTTGAAAATGAGCCAAATGGGCCTCCTACTTAAAGATTCTGATTTGGATATTATCTTCATATTTATCAGGAACTGTGTTCCCAAGAAATTCTGACTGTGGTCCAATACTATTGCAATAGTCAGCACATGTTGAACTTCTCCTTATAAACAAACATCCAAAGAAACGTTTTTTAAATTAGCAAATCATTCAGTCTGTTCCCAAAAAAATTGAGGACTACAGGGCATCAGTTTAAGGGTAGAGGGGAATGAATAAAAGGGAGCCTGAGGGGCAACCTTTTCCACAAAGTGTGAGATACACATATGGAATGAGCTGCCAGCAGAAGTGGTTGAGGTGAATACATTAACAACATTTAAAAAGTAAAAAAAAAGGAAAGGTTTAGAAGGATATGGACAGGGAAATGGGGTTAGCATGGGTGGACATTTTGGGCCAAAGGTCCTGTCTCCATGCTATAGGACTCAGACTCTCTCTGTGCCACTAATGGCAAAACTGACAAACAACAAATCATTATTACACAAGTCTAGAGTAAATGAGACTTGAACACACATCTGGTTCAGAGGGAATGACTCTTCCGCTGTGCCACAAAGAGCCTTACAATAGTATCTTGTTGGTATAAAATCAACATTCTCAGTCATATCATACCTCTGGGCCAGGTGGGACTTGAATCCAGGCCTCCTGACTCAAAGACAGGGACACTACAAATGTTCCATATCCAATAGAACTCTGGTGCCTATGAAGTACCCGCAGAGTTTATAATTTCAGCTAGTCGATGTGCAACATAAAACAAAACAAAACAAAAGCTACAAGACTACATGATGTCAGAGCAGAATTAGGCCATTCAGCCCATCAGGTCTGCTCTGCCATTCAATAAGATTATGGCTGATCTGATAATCCTCAACTCTACTTCCTTGCCATTTCTTTTTGAAAGTGGAGCCGAACAGGCCTAAAAGCAAACTTATTTTCCAAACAGCCCAAAATGACTTTTTGTGAACCAAAGCACATCTGAAAATTGAACATCTCCTTTATCCAAAAAAAAACTGGCCCCGAGACTTTCGGACAAAGGATACCTGACCTGTACATCTTTCCTTAAATGATCGGACCTAAACCATTCACAGCATTGTTAGCGTTGCCTGACTAATGCTTTGTAGTTTTGGCAAGACTTCCCTATTATAATTCATTCACTTTGTAAATGAAGGCCAATAGTCCATCTGCCTTCCCTAA